>NC_135839.1:21922500-22631250 GCF_029677425.1 Wolffia australiana
TAACTCTCAAACGCGTCAAATGCCCTGTTGAGAAGGTAAAGCCAGCAGTAGAAAGTTTTAAAGACTGAGAACGTGCTGTGCTTGGCCACCAGCTTGCAGTTTACAGCCCACTGACACGTTCACCAAATGTCAAAATCCGACCCATGGTTGATTCCGATCAAGAGACAAGCTTCTTGTAAAGACGAATGCATAACATGAATTGCAGTATTTACCCAGTAATTAATTAATCGTGTGACATGGGAATTGGTTAATTAATGCATTCGTCATCATAAATACTGTTGAAACTATTGGAGACAAGTTTCATCTTGGTCGGTCAACATAGATTAAATTATGTGGTATGATGCATTGTTCACTTGGCTAGTTTTCATCTCACTAATTATTATCATAACTTATGGTATGTTTCTTAGGGAGACAGTTTTGTATTGTTTTAGTGTGAAGGACTATTAGGCGTCCAAATGGTGGAAATGAAAATTTTCATGAACAATGTTATCAGGGTTTATTTCCTAAAATTTGAAGGTCCAATGGGTGGAAAACTAGGCCAGAGAGGGGTTTACTATTTATAATGGTAGTGTATGCATTGTTCCAAATTAGGAATAATATTTACATGATACAGTAATTGTTTCATAGGATGTATATCTCTATCCCGCAAATGTTTACCAAGTTGAGATTGCCTCAAAGTCACTTCAAACTCTAATCTTGGGTCCAGCTTGAAGGCACTACACTACACTATTTATAGGCAGCCAGTGAGGTTTTTTTTACCTAATTCAACATGAGAAATGGCTCTGTCAATCAAGGAGAGTTGAATTCTTTCGTTCATTTTTTTCTGGATTTCCTAAGAAAAACTCCCCACATTAAATCAGGATATCAGCATTCAAAGCTATTTATGAATGGATCTAAACTATAATATATTTTCGTTGGTTGCCTTCATGACTTAAAGTTTGAGCTTCCAAACTCATTTTACATTCTATAGTATGTTATTTGATATTTTATGATTTATAATGTGGTAGAGATAAAAACTCGGATCTCATTAAGCTTGGCTTCATAGATCTAAAGAGAGAGAAAAAAATTCCCGCAATGAATGTCAAGAGACAATAGCGCACCTTTTCTAAATGATATTCAATAAAGGTATATCATTGGTATTTCTTATCGAGTTATGGAGGTGTAACAAATGAGAAATAGACTACCTGAAATCCAAATGTTGTGACCATAGATAACATTTGCAAGTGTTGATGAACCAGATTAAGCAATTCAATAAAGTCATTGATGAATAGTAATGCTTAGTTGTCATAGTGAAAATGTCTCCATGTCATTATGAATGTTCTAAGAGGATGATACCAAGTCAACCATTCGTCAACAGGCTCACACATGTTCATAATCTAAAATGGTTGGAGTATGCAACTTATGAATGAGATGAATTAATGATGAGTATCCACAGGTCTTTGAAGATAGAAAATATCTTACAATTTGACCAAGAATCCAAATAGTCTAGTGAGGGATTGATATTCACATGACATGCATAACAGTATGTCATCTACCATTGCTGAAATAAATTGCACAAGTGAAGAATATTTTACCAGTAAAAATTGACAATCAAAGCACACTTAACAAATATGGGTATTCTTGTTCGGCTTATTTTAATGATGTAATGTTCCAGAAATAAGAAGATAAATTTCACTATTCTTGTCCGTATACCGACTCTATGAAATCGAACATATTTACTTGAATTTCAAATTTCCTAACTATGCTAGTCCTATTACTGTGAATATGTACCTGGCATGAGCATGCTGACATAGGAGTTTTTGTCTTCTATTCACTTGATGGCCAAAGACAACACTGTCCCTCTCAAAGAATCTGTTATAAGTCTCTTAAAATGTCAATTGGGTCCTTATAAGAGTAAGGATTAAAAATCAAATTAACTTAATTGTAAAATAGTTTGATGGTTAAGTGCTTGATATTATCCTCTTTAGCTATTGGTAATTGAACACTACGATATTGATGTATTTTTGTGAATCACTAGCACTCCACCACTATACATCCATGTCACTATATTCTATACAGAAATTTTAATTGTGTGAAAGTCTCAATGAGTTATCATCTATGTCAAGGTATTATTTACCAATGTTTTTTATCCGGACTCTTCTGCTCAGCATGAGGACTAACCTGTTTAATCTTGAATTTATAACTTAATGGGCTACTTGAAAACAATCATCTAATACAGAATAAATTTACATATCTAAAAAAAATACCAAATGATAAATTACAGTGTTCTCTAATGTTCTAGTTCTCTATTCTTAGTGGCAATTTGGGATGATTAAAATACTTTACTAATGTTGTTTATGAGAATTTTTCTGTTATTATATTGAAAACTTAATGTATGACATCACAAAACATAATGTATTATCATACGTTATTTTTATGGAATTTATTTAAATAATGTATTGCAGTTAAGGTGGAGCTACTGTTATTAAAAAGGGGCCTACAATTCAGGCATATAACGTGTATCAATTTTTATTTATTCAACATCACATATCCATTATGATAAGTTGATAAACTCAAATTAAAGGGTTTTAAGGTATCAATGATAATTGATTTTATTCAATAATATTTATAATGGTATTAAATATTTAAAATATAAATATCTTGGTTATCAAGGATCTTCTCAACAAGGAACAGAGTTCAGGGATTTTATAAGTTTGTAAATTTTATTCGTGGATGAGAAGAGATAATTTTAAAAATAAAAGATAGAGAGAAGTGGGAGATTATAAAATATTGTGAATACTTCCGTGAAATTGTGAAGGATGGAGGGTGTGGGTATAGAGATAGATGTGTGAGAGGGGAATGAAGAGGAGAGTGTAGGGATGATCGAAGGATGAAAAGGCGAATAGAGAAATATGGATAAATACGTGTGTATTAAATGAATAAAATGTATTTTTTAATGAAGGCATGTTGGATGGAAGAGGGATAATGTGATGACATGAATCATATGTAATGAGATGCATAAAATGTGCTTGTATGGATAAGATGGATGTATCTACATAAATAGGTGTTGAGAAGAAGATGATGATGTAGACACAAAAAAATCACCTTGGATCCTTACAATTTAGGATAATTCTAAGGTGGTTTTTGTAGCATTGGTTGATTCCCTTTTCAGATATTATTATATGGATGTATGGAGGACATCATGAAAAACCAACCGAGTTTCACAATGATACAACTTCTCAATAATCAAATATTATGGTGGAAGTTTTCACTGTATTCTACTAAATCAGTATCTCTCCATGTTTACTTTGTCACCTTGCTTTTTAGGGTTCTGTATCCACCTGACATTTTCCATCACAGTTATTGTGTTTTAAACCCCCTATGTTTTTCTTGATGCCACATGTCCTCACTTTTCATGCCATTTTTGGTCATTTCTATAATCACTTTTTATCGTACTGAGCATAGTCCTGTGCATTTTAAAATAAATTAGGCATGTGATTGGTGAATCATGGCATCATAATTCATGATGGCATCATGGCACCCTTTTCTGATGATCGTCACAGCCAATCATTTTTAGGCCTAGTGAATATTTAAAGTACTAAATAAGTTCTTTAAATGTTTTTAAATATATATTTGGCTTAGAAAATTAATGTTTTTATGAATCAAACATCATAAATGCCATCAAATTCCCAAAATTACAGAAAATCAGAATATCCTTATAAAATAAATTTAATCATTTTAATCCTGATTATAAACATGAATCATCATTTAAAATAAAAAATCAAAAAAAATTATAATAATTCATTGATTATTAATTATCATATATATTACTATTATAATGAATTTAAGGTTTTCCTGCAACGGTGAGTAAATTATGATGGAGATTATGCATCAATAAACACATATTTTTAATATTATTATTGATAGGATATTTGATAAGTACATTGAATATCAGAATCAAATTTTCTTGCACAATTTTCCTCATATGATGATGATGGTTGGTATTGTGGCTATTCCTATAGACATAAAAGAAGGGTAAGTAGGTTTTATTTAGAGAAAATATTTCTCCCTTAATTGATATGAATCTCTAGATGGATGTATAACATAGAAGCAACCAGATTTAGTCATGAAATAGTTTTGTAGGTAATCTTGAGGCCTGAGACACTACATAAATCTTGTTTTTTTTTAATTGTTCTTGAATTTGATTTATGAGTATCTAATGGCTAACTCCAAATCATCAAATTAAAAATATTTTAAGATATTGAAAAAATTAATTTAGGTTGTTAATTATATAAATCCACTCAGGTAATTCTAGTGGTAAGTGAACTCATCTCCACGAGGACTAGCCTTTAGAGATATATTTAATGCTCAATTTCAGATTAAGAAGAATGATACAATAATATGGGTAATAAGAGGAATTTTTTGTATGATAAAATAAAAGAAGGGATGAAGTAATAATAGAGAGGATGATGAAAAGTGATAGGGTAGTTAAATGTTAGAAATAAGTAATTAGAGTTGGGAAGAAATTAAGAGGCTGTTATAATGAGTAAGATTAAGTAGAGTAATGAAGAAAGAGCAAAAGGTAGAAGTACTATAACTTAAGATATTTTTATATCATTATTATGATCAATATTTATGTGTATATTAGAGGTATTGAATACATAGGGTGATTAAATATTTTTATAGTATTATAACGAAAGGAGAGAATAAGATTTGTAGTGGAAAAGTTATTTTTAGATGTTACTTAATATATGAAATTAAGAATCTGGAGAGAGAGAGAGAGAGAGAGAGAATAGTAAAGATAAAATTCTAAGAAGTATATTTAGCATGATAATTTATTTGAATTAATATTTAGGTTATATGTAAGGTGGGAGAGATATATTTATTAATTAAAGAAAAATAAGATTGGGGAGATAGCAAATAAGTGTAGTTTATGTTTAATGATATGTAAGACATAATATAGATGGAGAGGTAAGAAGAATTAGATAGATATGCAGAAGATATTAACTAATTATATAGATTAACGAAGTGAAGGTAGATTATAGATATATGATAGGAGTTTATGAGATAGAAAGATAAGTCAAACATAGATTTTAACTTTTTAGGAGAAATATAATAGATTAGGAAGGAAGAGAGGAGTGGATAATAATAAGAGGGATTAGAGTTTATACTGTATCTATAATAAATAGTTGGGGTAGATTATATAGTTAGAGTACAATTCATATCGATTTATAGATTCAAGGACATTTGTGTATTTATTTTATAATATAAAATCAGAGGAAAATGAGAGAAAATTGGGGATAATTTTGATGCATGGTGGATGTTTGATGAAAGGCCATATAGAAGCTACCTGAAAAATCTTTTATTCAAAACACAATTATCGACATGATTTGATTTGAATTCAAACATCAACCTGTGATTAGTATCTAAAAGTATACCAAAAGGAATTTATGAATACTACTGGAACCACCTTGATTTGGACGAGCTGAGGATGGGGACACTGTTCACCACCCCTTGATTTTGGCATGTGTCCAGCTCATCTACCTCCATGTTGGTGCAGTTCTTGAGTGATCTAGAGATCCTTTGGTGCCTTTTGAGAGCTGTTATGGGCTCTGGATTGGCTGGACAATTTAAAGTTGAGTCTCCCACTACCGTTCTAGTTCTTTATCAGAAAATGAAAAATTGGGACGACAAAACCTCTTAAGCGTCAAGGAGGGGTCCTTCGAAGCTGTAGATGGCATGATCTCACCTTGTAGGTCCTCTGAGGGCCATAGAATCAGCCTAGCGATAACCCTTGTTGGAATCTGTCATATAGGTTCCATCGAATGACAACCAAGGGTAAAGTTTTATGGCTGTACCCCTGGCTTTTATTTACGTGATACAATTTCAGCTGTCAAACCCTTTGATATGTGGTGTAACCTGAGTCCTGTCAACATCAATCTTAGTCATCTTACAACCTTCTGATTCACTTTTCGCGTGAGCCTGTTCATCATTCTCAGTCACCCTAACCAATCAGAACCTACAAGAGAAACAAAACTAAGTATAATATAGGTGTTTTGAATCTTGCCATTTGATCTTCTTAAATAAGATCAAATGCCCAAGATTACATCATCGTACTTAAGATCAACCTGTTATGATGTGGGTTTCTAGCCACGCTGGCTTGAAGCCCAGTCATTGTGATCCATCTCTTTGTCTTATTAGCCCTGCCCACTTGAGATGTAGAAAACAGGTAAACATTAAATCCCCTATCGGAAATATAAAAAAATATGTGTTTTCTTTATAAATGTGGATTTAATTGAATTTAAATATGCCTTGTAGGCCTTCTATGAAAGGGCCTAAATGGTACTTGTAGTTCACTTGGGCTAGATGTGCATGGGCCATTTCTGGGTGTTCTTGTGATGTTGCCCTTGTTAACCTTGTTCCTCTGATGGGGGCCCATCTCTCCAGCTGCACCACGGGATGCCAACATCTCACTATACAGCTCGAGCCGACGTCCGCGACCTCGACTTCAAGGACCGGGCCTAGCAACGGTCGTGAGCGTTGATTTATTTTCTTGTATTTTGATTTCTGAACTATCATATGGACCATTGTGTTTGGGCCTTGTCCGTTGTTTTTCGTTTTATTTGTTTTGATGTAAACTTAAGGGAAATCTCTCATCACGAAATAATTTCCCCTTGTCCGGCCCAATTGAGCGTCCTCCCTCTCCTATCTAAAGGGATGTCATGCCCAAGGAAGCCTTGGAGTTCAATTGGAAATTTGAAAGTCTTGTACATTTAGGCTTCTGTATCCTCCCTTTAGGAGTTACTTTACAGTTTTCTAGGGTAGATCTCAAGGAAGTTTCACGACACCGCAACGCTAGATTCACCACACTGGAGCGCGTCTCTGGGAAAGAATGACATTGCCGCCATCATCACTTTCTTGGATCTTATTGGAGCCAATTCAAGAAGTTGCATCTCCAAGAACGCACGGCCTCCTCATTGCTTGTCATTGTCTCGGCTCCATTTCGGACGATCGCCTCTACACCGTGCTGCCAAGAACCTTTCTAGGTTGATGACCTTCAAGAAACCACTTCTTGGAGCTTCTTGGAGCCAATTCGAGAAGTTGCATCTCCAAGAATGCACTTCTTACAAGAAGCACGCCGGCCTCCTCACTGCTCGTCATTGTCCCAACTCCGTTCCAGACAGTTGCCTCTTTGTCTCACTGCCAAGAACCCTTCGTGGTTTGATGACCTTCAAGAAACCACTTCTTCGAGCTTCTTGGAGAAAATTCAAGAAGCTGCCTTCTCCAAGAACGCATTACCTGCATGAAGCACGCCAGCCTCCTCACTACTCATCATCGTCCCGGCTCCATTCCGAATGATCGCCTCTCCGCCTTGCCACCAACAACCTTTCATGGGTTGACAACCTTCCATGAAACCACTTATTGGAGCTTCTTGGATCAGATTCAAGAACAATCTACCGAGGTCTTCTTGATTTCTCTTGGCGCCAAGAACACACTTCCCTAAGCATCTTCTTGCTCGAGCCCATGCTTAACACTCTTGGCGTCCGCCTATGTGCCGTCGAGCACGCGCGCTGTCTGCCCATGACTTCTGTCATTTTCTGTGAAATGACTCCTTCCACGAACTTCCGCCTCTCAACCCATCAGGTACCATCATTTTCCCACTATAAATTCGTAGTATTATTACTTCTTTTAGTGACATCGTCCACTACGTGCTCCTCTGCCTAGTATCAACATTGAAATATAGGACTAGCCGCCTACTTTTCAAGAGTTAGGGATTTCTTGTGATAATGGCAAAGGTCCCTAGCATAAAATGTCTTGGACATCTTTGAACTTCTTGTTGTGCACTCACCTTGTAGGACATCTAATTGGTGCGAGTGGGTCATTGGGAGTTTGACAGGGAATGGTCCACTTTTGAATCTTTAGTCGATTGTCGATAGAATCAGCAATTGCCACATTTTTCTCATTGGTTTTTCACCATACTTTGCATACATTATATCATTTACATATCATTTGCCGTCTTGCATGTGTTGTAACACGAGTTGACTGATCCCGACACTCTCTGTGTTACATCATCCTTCTTGTGCACCAGTGCTCACTGTTCCCTGGCTAACTTGAGTGCTCTTGCACTTACCGACCTCGGAGTTGGGAGCTACACAACCAACCCATTTTTTCTTCTTGTCTTTCCTTTATTTTTATTTCAATTCCCTTCTAGAATATTAAACTCTAGAGAAAAATTGAGTGTGCTATCAGAGTCCTTCGTCAATTTAAAAATGATTCCCTAATATAAGCTAATTAAATTTTTAATCATGCAAAATTCATAATCAAGAATTAAATTTAACACAATGGCCCAATTAATCCATGAAATGTAATTCTTACTTTAAAATGAGAATAATGCGGGCATAATGATGCAAAAGCTAAACCTACAATATTTATTGTTGCAAGGATCACATTTGATTCATGAGATATCTGCAATATTAATTGTATATTCAAGATGGTATCATCCTCTCTTGGTAACAACAGAATACAATCAAAGAAAAGAATGCATTCAAGTAATATGGCATGATGAGAGGAACTTTCGAAAAAAAAAATGGTAACTGTTGGCATACAAATTTCATGTGTTGGTGTTATAAATCCATTACCTTCAAGTAAGGCCATGGAGTTTGTCGCCTATTGTGTTTGGTAGCTCAACCTATAAATTATTTTAGGTTTATATGTGATTAATTATTTCATTTTTGGTATAAAATTAATTAACTTGGATGGAAATTAAAGAGTAAAAAAATGTTGGGTCATTCACTAGATGCATATGTGGGCTTAAAGGTCATGCTTTTAGGTTTCTGTGGCAACTTAGTACATATGAGTGTGTTGGGTGTTTTTTTATGAAAAATACAGCTTACTACGCATGAGCCTTATGTAAGTAGAGTTCAGGGATCCATGAAAGTCTCTTCTCTAGATAGTGTAAATATTGATGCTCATCACAAAGGAGTTTTCTTGTGCCATAAATCATGTGCAAGGAGAGGAAATCTACCGCGAAGATCCTAAATACTATATAAAATGTTGGGTTATGTCGATTTGATCAATTGTCTGAAAATTATTTACACGCTAGAAATTATTAAGAGCACATTGGAGTAAATTATAAAAAGGATGACCATATAACCTTGTTTGGAACTGATTCCACTATGAACTTATTAACTAAAAGGTTACCTTCAAGCTGCTCATATGTCCAACATCTAAACATATCCTCACAATCTCTGGAATGATGGATTTCCTCTTAAACATCTTCAATACTCCTTGAAAATCTAGTTAAAATCCTCACCATCCAGCCTCACTAGAAGGGGAATAAATCTCTAAAGATGATAAGACAAGGTGGGCTGCCAGATTTGGCTCACATAGGCACCTAAAATAGGTATCGCCTATCTATACTTTTTTACAACTTTTTCACAAAAGCTTGTATATATTAAGTAATGGAAATATAAGTGGCTGGCAAGCCAATCACATATTCCACATCTTGTTTGATGTTCATTAGTAGAACATATACATTATAGTGCACATGTAATGCTTATAATGAAGTCCATGAACACATGATCAGACTTAGTATATATGATGAGATCGAAATACGGAGATCATTAGTCTTTAATAATGTTTTCTCAACATTCCTATTCGAGGGATACAAGAGAAGGACATCAAAATATCCAAATAATATAGCACTATATAGCCTCACTCATATGATGAGTATGGCTGGTCACGTAGCCATCAGTGTGGAGACACTAAGGATAGATAGTGGGTGCTCTTTAGTGAAAAAGTTCATTGAATTGATTCGTACGAATCCCTGAATGGTATTATACTGAATTCTTAGTCAGGTCGATTCATGTCACGGTTGTGTAAGTAGTCCTTAGACCTTAGACACCAAAGACGTCTTGTGCACGAACAATTGTACTTTGACTATGGTCGGCGAGTCTCTGATCATAGGATTCTAAACGGTCTTAGTTTGAGTACATCAAGAAGTTCATGAAGACGATTGAGGGGTCAAGATGGGATCGTCCACCCTCGGTATAGGAGGTGACAGCTCAAGGAAGACGATGTGATGAAGTCCTTGGCCAAGGTAGTGAAATATCAAAGAAGAGTTCTACGATGATTTTTGAATATCAAGGTAGTGAAATATCAATACTAACTCGGATGACAGATTAGGGTTGGACAGTTGACCATACCCTAAGTCATCCAAGGAGCGTCAAGTGCATGAGGGACTATCCATACACGATAACCGATGACAAACAGGTTCCATGAAGTGAACACACTCCTTTGTATCTTCTAGAAGGTGCAGCTTGGCACCCCACGTGTTAGAGACTCGACCTATTGATTGTGTTAAATTGATCCGAAATTAATTAATATATATGATGATATAGTTAATTAATTTGGAAGGCCAATAAAGGTTATTCGGCTACTAGAGTCGTTAACTAGACTGATACATTGGCCTAGAGGGTCACACACAAATTATTTTTTGGACATCGGAAGATATACTAAAGTTTTGAGGGTTTTTATGAAAAATACCTACTTAGTATGAATTGGGGAAGGCTCTGAACTAAATTCACCCAGGCCAGATTTTTTCAGAGGCCTTTCCCTTTCTCCCTTCTCCCCACACCCCCTCTCCGTTCCTAATGCAATTGGGACGACGTAATGACGACGATGGAGAAAGAATGGGGCTCGTCAATGAGAAGGAGGAGATTTGATGTGCCAAGGATCGCGTGGATATGTCAAGAGGCTGCACACTTGAGCAGCTCGACTTGTCTCACTCTAGGATCCAATAAATTACGGATGTAATTTGTGCAAAGGTACTTCGTTTCATGGTTTTAATAATGCCATATGATTTTGCAAAAGTCTTCCGATGCGGATCATTTCCATTTGTTCATCCAGATCTAGGCCTCTAGAACCCAACATTAAGTATATCCACCAAATTTCATGCATGTTGTTCAACGAGATTATCTAAGTATATTTTCATATAAATTAATTAATTTATGATTGATTTAATTCAATATATATGTTTATTTTCAAGCCCATGGGGTTCCAAGCTATACCTCATGCTCTAGAATATACCAAGCAGATTATCAAATTTCTCATTTAACCTTTACTTTTATTAATTACCCTATATCAAGAACGCTTCATACGCAGGAGACCCCCAAAGGAATTAGGGAATGTTTAATCATTAAACCCTAACTCGTCACTATAGTTGGTACTAATGTGTAACAGAGATTGATAACATAAAATTTATGGTATTAATATCATGTATATGGCATTTTCATTTGCACTAAAATACTTATAATTGCATGTTATCATATTAAAAATGAAACAAATTTGTCTTTAGTATATCCTACTCAGATTTCCTGTTTTTACCTATTTTCTGACATTTCCTAGAAATTATTTGCAGGAGAACACGAGGAAAAGGGCTTTAAAACTGTTCTCGGTGGTTTTTGCAGGCGTAAATCTCCTTTTTTATTGAAGTTTTTGGTATTTTAACTTGTTTTGGAAGAACAGAGGGTTTGTTGTAATTTTCCATGAGAAAAAAGAATGGAGGGGCATATATCCAAAGATTTCTAGGGTGGCATCCAATTAGAATATTGCAAACCTAGAGGGGTTTTTCTGCAAATTTTGTTGATAGAGAGAAGGCCAAAAGGATCAAACACCTTAGATTGCTCCAAATTCAAATGCAAATCTGAATTTGCAACTGTCGGATTCAGCTCAAATTTTGTGGGATAGTTATTCATTGTATCCTCTATCCATTCATATGGATGGATGAACAAGAAGAGCCCCAAAACCTAATAAAATCAAGGAATATTCAGGGTAAATTAGGAATTATCTCACCCCTTTACCCTAGGATTAAATCCCTAATTTTCTCTCTTTGTTCATTCTTGGATGCTCGACCATGGTCTGTAGTCAGAGGGGAGCTCTCCTTGGATCAACTTTTATCATGGTAATTATTTGAGTTTTAGTTTATTTCTCCATTGATCCTGATTTGTGTTCTTCTAAATTGCTTTAGCTAGGGCGAAAGGTACTAGTCCTTGTCTTGATTGAAGAAGTTAGCTAATGATCAGATTCTATTATCAGACATTAGATATTATTGTCCCTTACCTCCCTCTAAATATCTAAAATACCCTAAAAACTAGATAGATTATATGTCCCTTATCTCTCTCTAAATCTCCACATTCTTCCCTAACCATTAATTTTTAAAAACCTTATATTGGTTACTCTTAGTATCTTATTAAATTTCTGATTCTGTATCTGCTTTAGAGAACCTGGTTGAATGAAGTGAGGATCCATATTATCTTCATATTCTATCATCTCTCATACCTCCCTCTTCTCAATTATTTCACTTATAATCTCTAAAGATCTACCCTTTTACTTAGATGGGAAATAAATAGAGATCATCCCTATTAAATCTTCGAGACCAGGCATTCCCTAAATATAATATCTAATCAATATTAAATCTATTAAAATTGCATTCTAATTATATTCAATTAAATTATTAAAGTATGCTTCCTTGTGGACGACCCCTCTAATCATCATTTATATCTTAATATTGAGGGTTCATTATAAATATTATTTTATAAGTTGATTAAAAACAATGATAGTAATTAAATAAGTTGATTACAGTAAAATTCAGCTTATCAGAGATCATTAGAGAACCTCTTAACAAACTTATCTACTACCTTAACAAGGGGAGTCAATGCATTTTCTTCCTCTAGTTGGTCTTGTCTGATACTAAGGGTGGGCAATCCCATCTTGACCATCTAATCATCATCATGTATTTCATTTTATATCTAAGCTATAACCAATTGAATATAGTGTTTAGGGACTCATAAGTCGTAGCCAAAACATAGCCATGCATTTCAAAGATGTATTTGGTATGTCATACAGAAAGATCCCGTACACATTCATAATAGGAATCAACTGACTGATAGTTAGGTGTGAAACCATTCAAGTATTTATGCAGATAAGTTCAGTGAACTTTTTCCTAAAGCGCATCCCCCATCCATCCTTAGGGTCTTGATATTAATGTCCATGTTATCAGCCATATTTATCATATAAGTAGGATAAGACTGTGCGATTCTAGGGCCAAATCTTCTTCTTACAAATAAGATTTATTGTCATTTATACATAATTGAATCCAGGTCCACTAAATAAATGTCCTTCCACATATTTCATTTCCATCTCGAGTATCTTCAAATAATAATATTTTTACAAAATGTGTTTAAAGACTATTGAACAATGTGTTATGTCTCATCATTATTCACTAATTCATTGCACATATTGATGGACTTCATTACAATCATCCCACAAAATATAATACCAAATTATGATTCATCATTCTTAATCATTGACATAGAAGTTCAAATACCTTAACAGCAACATAATATCCATCATAAAGATGGTTTATAAAGATACGAATTGATCTCAAGAATCTGTACATGTTATAAAGGGAAGGGAATAACATGTGTCAGAGAGGATAGTCTCTCTTATACCATCTCAAGCTGGAGAGTACATATGGATTATCTTCAACTTAGTATAGAGAGAGACCTAAGACATATCAATGATGATCTTCATGAATATCACTGAAACCTTCTCCTTAAGATGTCATGATTCTATGAAGTAGAATTTCAAAAAAACAATGTATCAATTTTAATTGGGAGAATACCCACGAAGACTCACATAAGATCCTGGTGAGCAAGATTTTATAGGATAACCAATTAGTCATGGATGAAGGATGCGCAGCCAA
This sequence comes from Wolffia australiana, assembly GCF_029677425.1. Lineage (NCBI taxonomy): Eukaryota > Viridiplantae > Streptophyta > Magnoliopsida > Alismatales > Araceae > Wolffia > Wolffia australiana. The sequence goes on from NC_135839.1 coordinate 21,936,245, forward strand.
ACAAATAAGGAGGAAGAGGGAGTAGATGTGCGTAAGAAATAAGTGAACAAAGTGCGGTAGCTCCTCTAGTGGTGCCGATGGTAGACATAGATGAGGTAGGTGATAAATAGAATTGTGTTGCCTTAGAGGTGATTTGAAACTCCCATTGTTGGGCTATGAGGCATTGATTTAGTGTGATTTTGAGGTGATTTATGAGACACATGATAAAGTGGCATCATAGTAGACCTTGAAAATAAAATATGTATTCCTTAGCTCCTTAATAGAATGGTATTGAAATGTATAGCCTTTATGTCTACTAACATAATCTCAAGCACATTGAATGTTATCATTTTCCTCTTTATGAGCTCGATAATGATCCCTCATCACCGTCTCACAATCCCAATCACATTTGGAGGAGAGGTACCCAAGGAGAGAGGGTAGAAGAAGGATAGACACCTGAGCAACAATTTCCAAGGTTATTTTTTTAAAGGCTTTCTCCTATTGAAACTTGAACAAATTATTTTATAAAACCCTTTGAATTTATCTTCTCACATCTAACAAACCTTTATGTCTGACCCCTCTTATCACATCTAGAACGTTATTTGATGGTTCTAATGGCTTAATAACCTTTATCTGCTAATTCTTGAATTGGTTATATAGGTTAATAAATCTTAGGATAAGTTAACCCAGCTGATAGTTTAAGTTACAAGATTTTGGCATACCAAGCTACTAATGCTCAAGATGATACAATGGAGTATGCCAAATCTTTTATAAAACTTTTTGTATAAATAATCCCTCATTTAATTGATGCTCCTAGGACTACTGAAGGTATTGTCAATTATTAAAAACAAATAGATCATCCCAACTCAATGGATGTATTAATAAATCATTAAATAACTGATACTCTATATCGCGGTGAAGGAAGTCACCACATTATCTTCTTTAAGTTGCCTTCACTTAAAGAAAAGGTGGGTGATCCTATATTGACATATCAATAACCTTTGATAACATCAAACTAGATAAAAAAACTATGATTTTATTCTTCTTTTTTACCACATATTTTTTGATTTGCACTTGCATTATTCACCATTTAAAGAAAACACGATCCCATGAAGATACTTGACATGTAATGCCTCTTCCAAGACCATCACAAAGGAAACAAAAAATAATATTTGCTTTATCAGGTATTAAACAGGAGCTACAAGCAAATAGAACACCTTTTAGTAGTATCAATACAGTCACATGGATCGTAAATACCTGAATGTGATGAACCAAAAGTCTACGGTACCTAATGGAATAGGTAATAAAGCTACTTTTCCGCCTACTGCTACTAAGTTACCTCTCCCCCCAAGTTAAGCTTGTATTTGTTGTTGCACTAGGAGCGGTTGTACCAAGTGCTAAAGCATGGGTATTTTGTATCCATTGTGCAAAGATGGGCTGTAATTGTATAGCAGTATCAGAAAACATATCTTGAGGCCACCTAAAGCGCTCCATGTATCATTATGAATGTACAAGCCAAAACTGTGAAAACCTAGAGATATACATACCCAGTTCAGATGTGATATGATTGCATCACGGTGTCTAAGGACACAATCTAATTGATCGTTGTATCGAGTAGTTGGATTGTAGTCGCTTACGATATGCAGCATCTCCAACAATGAGAAATCCACCAATCCACATATGATGTGTGAACAATGAAAGTTGTGTACAATAGTCAATAGCAAGGTATGGATAACAGGGCATGGCATACATGTGGTGAGCTACAATAATGATTAGAGAGCCTAACATGCCAGGTTAATAGCTATTTGAGCATGCCATAACCTTGTTAGGATTTCACAAAGACCTTTGTGTCCCTGACCAGTAAATGGACCTTTACGAGACTCTAAAATGTCTTTCAAGCCATGACCAATACCTCAGTTGGTCCTATACATATGACCAGCTATCAGGAGAAGGATAGCAGTGGCTAAATGATGGTGTGCAATATCTAATCCTCCACGAAAACTCACAAAATCTGAGTATTTTGATCAATTCAAGGTAAAAAATGGAGTTTCTCCCTCAATAAAACTAGGATAAATCTTAGCCAAAAGATCTCGATTCAAGATAAATTCATGAGGAAGTGGTATCTCCTTAGGATCTACTACAACATTAAGAAATTGGTTAATCAACAAAGATACATGAATTTGGTGTCCCGCCCAAGACAGAAAACCAAGTCCTAGTAACTCCACAAAGTGGTGATTCAACATAGATTCTACATCTTGGAACCAAGCCAGTTTTGGGGTAGCTTTGTGATAATGGAACCAACCAGCAAAAAGCATTAATTCTGAAAAGACCAATTCATCAATTGCAGTGCAATACAATTGTAATTCAGTAGTTATTTCAGATGTGCACCAAAGCTGAAAAAACACAGGTTATTTGTTTTCCTCGATAACCGCCACCCACATCACCATTTAATATTTCTTGACCCACTATTAGCCAAACCACCCGGGCACTAGATGCAATGTGAATAGGATCACTTAGCCATGCTTCATACTTACAAAAAAAAGCGCCATGGAAGTACATGCCACTCAGCTAAAGAAAGATAATGGAGAGTTGACCGAAATGACAAGATACAAACCTAAATATATTTTTTTGTTGCAAAAGGAAGGGATATAATGAAATTTCTTGATTGGATCTTATCAGAGAGAGAATACAGTTATTTGATTTTATGTATTTCATAATTTTGATTTGTTGGACTAGAGGCAACAAACCTATTGCGATGAATTAAAAAGGGAGAGTGTTATTATTCAAACCATCTCATTATCTTCAACCACTTTTGTGCTTCAATATAATTACCTGAAGTAAGCACTATAGTTTGTTTCCAATGCTCGACAGTTTGATCTGACCAAGCCTATGCAATTTCAGAATCACCCTGCTGAATGGCCTATTCTCCATGATCAGAATAGGTAAAACAATTTCTTTCTAATAGAACCACACTTGAGAATTTCCTACCTCATACGGCTCAGCAATCAGTTATTTAGACGTATGTTGCATCTTAATCTACCCTATCTAACTTAACTGAATGAAATTTCTGATAAATTTATCCCTTTTTTGGTGGCGGAGGGGGTTAAACAGAAGAAATTACCGACATAAGTTTCAAACTTTAATTTAAATCATTAAATTAGTTTTATCTTTTCTCCCACCTTCAGAAGAATGAATTATAGGTTACGTATGGTATTTCCCATATCGTTATATTTTTCTGAAAGGTAAATATCTCAGTTTCATAGATGAAATTCATATAGAATTTTGGAAAAGAATTTCATCTATTTCTTCTAGAGTACATATAAGAAAAAAGACTTACCTTAGGGGATCAACTTTATTACACAAGTTGATTCCTAATTTTTTATACCATCATGTAATATAAATAAGCAGTTTTTATTTTATTAACGGAGAACCTTGCTAATGGATCTTTACGGTGCTTGTTTTTCCAATTGGATTCTTTATCCATAGAAAGAGAATATAGGCTTCATATTATGTTGTTATTTATTTTTTACTCCCAAATCTCTTTCTTTGCTACAGCTTATAAAAATCGTTGCTTTCAATGATGCCTATTTACAAGGCCTATTTCTTTTTCTAGTATTTTTCTTTGATTTACTAGTCGATTTGACCTTTTGTTCTTTCTATCTATAGTAGAGATAGTGGCATGTAATGACCGATCATGACCATATTATTAAATGCTAGTGGATTGCGTTCTCGTGCCCCAAAATAATATTCCAAAGCTTTTGTATGATCCCCATTACTTGCGTGTATAAGGCCTATATTATAGATTATATAGCTTCGATCATAAGGATTAATTTCTGGTCGCATAGCTTCATAATAAATTTTTAAAGCTTCCAGATAATTTCCTTCATATTGAGCCATTATCCGTTAGAGTTGTCATTCTATTCAAAGAATCCCCGTTTCAGAATCTGTGGTTAAGGTAGAAAGCTAATCTCTTCATGAGAACAGATCCTCTTTCTCTACTCACTTAGTTTGGCGCTTCTCTTTTGTGATACGCTCGACTTAGCAGTGACAGAAAATGCCAACTAGTCTCTTGAAACTAAACTGGAGACAACTACCCTCAGCCTTTGGGCCTCAAGTAGCACTTGGCGGTACAGGTTTATCTCAAGCTTTTCCCTAAACTAAGAACTCCTGGTACCCTCGGCGCGGAGGCCTCGAGGATTGCTCTACTTGTCGAGGTGGAGCGATGAAGATGAAGATAAAGATTCATCAATGATGAATCAACATTCTGCAAGAAACATTACAAAGACACGTGCGATGGCGCTTAGCGCTTAGGAGTGAAGATGAATCAACATTACAAAGTCAAAGAAACCATAAAAAGTTGGCTTCTTTCTTGCAGAACAAAAGAAACCTTCTATTTCAGAACCATGCTGATAAGCTCAAAAAATACGTGGTTATTTGTCGTTATTTAGGGAGTTTTTCGAACTTAATCACTACATTTATATATCCCTTAATACTTGAGTAAGGGGTCGATCCTAGGGAGGCGACAGTGAATTCAAATTTTCTCTGATTAGGGTTTTAGAATTTGACACCTAAATGAAATGATGTTTAACTATTTATTTAAATGCAAATACTTGTAATTAGCAACTAAAATTATATCTTTTATGAAATCATATGATATTTATAATTCTCTGTTATTAATTAACAGAGATTCAAAATCACTTAACCTTATCTTTTATTTGATTTAAAGTCTTTGATTGTTTTGGTTATATATATATATTTTTGTTCTTTTTAATGAATTTCAGATCTATTTCTAAAATAGGTTTAACTCTAATTTAGTGTATTTCTTTAATTCGTTTTGTTTATCAGGTGCTTTACTACTTTTTAAGAATAAAAAGAACTAATATTTATGCTATTATTAAGAGCATTTTTATATTTTTTATTGTATCCTATTTAATTCTAAATTGTAGATATGTCCTAAAACAGCAAATCGTGAGTACGATTCACGATTTGCTTATTCAAGAAGAACGGAATCGTGAATCTAATTCACGATTATATACGATTCAAGCAACTGGTAGGATTCCAAATAGAAATGTCATAATAGATCGACTCGAACTGCTTTAAAAAAGACTAAAATCTAAGAATCAAGATGATTAATTTCGCAAATAAAAGAAACGGCGAACGTGACCGAGATTGAAACTTTGAGAACACTAAAATGCAAAATGAATAGTACAATGCATTCAAATTGTGCCTAGAGATACCAGAAACAATCAGAGTCTCGATAGGGCTTGATTCCGCGCAACGAATGCACAGAAATTTCGATGAATTTGGCTTGAATGAGCTGGAAATGGCGGCGCCGGATCTGCAGAATTCTTCAAAGAATTGAGCTCCAACTTGTTTCCTTGTGGATTCCTGAGACTTTGAGGAGGCTAGGCTTCTTTCCTTGAGCTTGAAAATCAAGAATGCCCTAATAATCTTCATTTTTCTGCCTTTTATCGCCGCAGAATCGGAAGAACAATTTCTTTCGATTCCGTTAGAACTGTCATTCGTTTTGCGTTGTATGCAATGCGTACAACGCGACACGAATGGCTTTGGAGCCTTCGTGTGTCTCCCTTTCGTGCGCGACGTGCACGCATTTGTGTACGTGTGTGTCGCGCACCGAAGGGGCTAGCGGTCCTTCTGATACGCCTATGCAGCGCTGCGTGCGATGCGCTCCTTCGTACGTTCTGCGGATTCTAAAAGAAATGTTTAGCACTCAAACCGGCCCACTAAGGGCCGATTTTAATAAAAAAAGTTTATTTTTATTTTTTATTAAATGAACACATAAAATAAATTGTAAAAATCATTTCTAAATGCATAATAAAAACTAATTTATTCATTTCAAAAAGACCTTTAATTTTTAGCTTCTTTTTATTTATAGAAATAGGTTAATTAAAATCATTTAAATTGTTCTAATCATCATTTTAAGCCATTTATATGTGAAAATTGACCTAAATATTAGTTAAAGGTATTATTTAACTTGAAATTCAAGGAATTTATTATTTTAACCTAAAATCATGATAACATGTGCTAAAAATAAATGTTTTATGCATTAAATGCCCAAAAAATATGATGCAGTTAGCACTTATTTTAGATTTGCATGTTATCACATGCCTATATTGTAATATAATTTTATTAATAAAGTGGTCCTACTAAACAACGTAAGTAAACTTACTATTCCGTTCCAAGTTACATGGCTTTTCACTATTCCTTTCAGTAAAAGGTTGCTGATCCGAGGATTAAGTAGTTATGCGGCAGTGCGATGCGCTCGAATCTTTCCAAAGGTTATGTTATTCTTCTTTTCTGTGTTTCTTGCTGCTTTGTCTCTTCCTCTCTCCTAAAGGCGGGCCTTCTTCTGATTAAATAAAGAAACTTAAATGTTCTTTCATTCTTCCTTTCATCCTCGTTCATAAACTCGAGCCTTGTTTCCATTCTGATTGATTCACTACGTGCCTTCTGTCATCTTTAAATTCATTGACTTTGTAACCTTCGCGCGAGCGTATTTTCAATACCTTGTTTTGTGATCTTTCCCTTCAATCCAGTCAGATAACCGAGATCTGATGTTGATTTCCGATTGAAAGCTCCAGGTTTTGCGCAGCCCATGTGGTTAGTTTGTTTATCACTGCTTGAAGCCCCAAAGCCTTGTTCCATTAGCCTTAATCTGCTCTTTTTCTACAAGAGTGTGGAAAAAATAGTTTAAGGGTGATCAAGACTCTAGGAGAAAGATCACCACTTGGCCCTTGGAGGAAGTGACAACAAGGTTCATTTGATCTCCTAAATGTTTTATTTGAATTTTCTCGCCTTTTTCTCAAGGTAATCATTCTACTGGATAATCTATACTTCAAGCTTTCCAACAGATCAAAAAACACTAAAAAATTCATCATGTGGAAAAGTTAAAGCGCTTTCAGTCTACTACCCCTTGGTGCCCAATTCTCTGGCCCAGCCCGGGGAAGCGCCGCCATCAGCTAATTGTTGCCAAAATATCTCTTTAGCGTTAAATCTCATTTCTTACCCTATAAATTTCCCTAAATGCCTAAAATTATATTTAATTATTAGATCTTATCTAAAAAAAATATATATGTATTTCATTTATTTAATATAGTTTTGACTAGTTTCATTTATTTCATTGATTTTTCCACTTAGAAAATACATAAAAATCCAAAAAAATAAAATCACCTAAAACTTTTTTAAAAATATATTTAAATTTCAATTATCTTCTCATTACTTGCTCCTTGAGGATTTGACCCTTTCTTTATTCTAAGTAAAGAAAATTTTTAGAAATATGGTTGCACAAATTAGAGCCTTAAAATGACTTATTTAACCCATACTATGGTCTATCAACCTCCATGGACATCATGGTTAACTTGAGTTTTGATTTTTTGAAAAATTCCCTGAATAGGAACTCATAGGTCATATTCAAAACACAATTATGACATGAATCAACATGAGTGACAGGTACGTATAATAACATCCCAGAATTCATAATAATCAATTAAGTGAACTCTTTATCCAGACACACACAATCCTTATTCTTTGAGAGCAAAAAGAAATTCTATGTTTTAGAACAATGTTAAGATGTTAAAATTGATGATTTTTTATCCATGTACAAGGTGAATACATATGTGAAAACTATAAAACAGGTCTACATCCAAAAGATGTCATAATTTTAAAAGCAACACAAAGATGCATCTCAAAAGAGAGTATCTTTTGAAAATATGTCATCATAGCCAAAACACAAACTTGCAGATGTTCCATCTACTTTTCAGAATTCAACCAAAAGAATGATACTAACTAAGATGGATATAGAGCTTTGATTTACTGGAGTGACTACTGAATGAAATAGGAAAGAGCCTTCACTTTTAATCACTGGAACAAGTAAAAATGTTTAATCTTGGTAGTACAAAGGCTTTGAGGATATTACTTTCATATCTTGCCGCAACATGACACAAGATACCTAGTTTAACTTCTATTAGGAACGTGAATCAAAACTGCATAGCATGTTGAACAATGGACAAAAGAGTTCACTGATTGTTGATGGATGGACATCCAAAAACCAGATTCATTTTCCATGTATATATCTCCAGTGGATCAGTAAGGAATAGAGTATGTGGCATTGTGTGTGTGAACATACTAAACTAAGATTGAACGACGAGGGCACACAAAAGTACTCATTGATAAGTGATTACTTGGAAATGGAAGATAAGTTTGCTCAAGAATTGTGGCATTTTCATACTGCTACAGATGTACTTAGCAAGATAATGTTAGCACCCATTCTAGGAGGCTAAATCATTTTTATTTTCATGCCTTTCTCACTTAAATACTATGAATTTAAGTCGATGATATAACTTTGTCTCGCTTACAATATTTATGGAACTTTATTAATTCCCAATATCCTAATAAGCATTGTGTAAGAGAAAACCAATTCATAGGGGGTGGATGTGATAGACCAGAATTTCAGGTTTAAATAATCATTTCACAATTCTGATTTAAGCACAATTACATTTATACATTAGTTTTTCCCTATTGCATAGAGCTAAAAGAGTCGATCCACAAAGTCAATGTTTTGAATATTAAAGGTGTTTTTGTATTTTTCATATTTCAGATATTTTTATAATCATTCAATTGAATCCAAAAAATCAAACTAGAGTAAACTTATTCAACCAACTGAAAAAAATTTCTTTGGTTATTAATAAATTATCTAGTTTTCTATGATTATTAGGGTTTTGCAAGGTTTTATTTTTTTTAGAACTTTTGGTGTAGGTGCTAATGGAAAATATTGCAGGTGGTTGGTGCTAGAATGTAATAAGTGGTAGTTGATTGTGTGTGATGAGAGGTAGAGTTGGGCGATGAGGTCATAGTACTATACTTAAGCATCATGTCATGATTGTATAAGTGATTTGTTGACCTATGACACCAATGATATCTCGTGGATAGATGACTATTGATTTGATTATGGGTTATATGTTTCTAATCGTAGGATTTAAATAAGTCTTAGCTCGGATATAGTAAGAAATATGCAAATGTGATTGGGGTTTCAAGATGAGATCCTCCATCATCGGTATAAGAGTAGACTAAAATCAACGAAAATGATTTACTTAAATCGATGGCCAGGGTAGTGAGGATATTAGAGAAAGTTGTCCAATAATTTAATGGTATGCATCAGTACAAACGGAATGGCAGATTAGGGTTTAGCAATTAACTATACCCCGAATCCTTCTAGATTCTCATGTTGATGAAGGTTTCTACCTATACAATAACCAATGTCGGTAAAGATTCCATGAGATAGAGCTCATTTAATATTATGTATCTTCAAGAGTACGAGGTGTAGCTTGGCAATCCACAAGCTCGAAATGTAACCTATCGATTGGGATTACATTGATCCTTAGTTATTTAATCTATATGTTGATATAGGTGAGGAATAAATTTGGTTAATAATTGTTACTGGACCATTAAATTTATTAACTACAACGATACATGAGCCTAGAGGGTATTAATTATCTTAAGTAGTGTATTAATAGGAGCACCCATTTTAGGCACCCACACCATTGAGAGCTCACCCCTTTTTTCCTTCACATTTTCTCCCTCACCCACTAGAGAGTCTTGATGGTGATAAGATCAACATATCTTCAATGAGTGTTGGATAAGTGGAGATCTGAGAGCCCCTTTATAGTGTGGATATGCCTTGAGGTGGAATGAGTCCACAACAGTCTCCCATAAGGTTCCGTAGTCTGAGTAAGTCAAGAGTGAAACAAGATCTCCATAAGGTACAATAGTCTGAGTAACTCATGAGTGGAACAAGATCCCCATAACGTTCAATAGTCTGATTCATTTTTTAGATGAAATGAGAATTGATATCGGCGTTAACATTTTGGAAAAATATTTTCCAAGCCTCCATTGCTTGTCCAGAATCCAGCAGTAGTATTAAAACCAGGTTTGAAAGGCTATGAAGCAAAAATAAAAAGAAAAACGCCCCAAATGGCATCCTAAATTTTGATTTTAGATGTCGTTTGGGGCATTTTCAGGGGCCAATGGCAGCTAGTTCTAGTATCAGTTAGAGTGCTGGGATTTAGTGCCAAAGGGAAGCTCCGGTGCATATGCGATGCACTAACTTTTTATGATCTTGTCTAGGGGCCCTAATGCAGTCATTTCGGCCCAAAGGGGTCGTAGGCAGGGACGGTTTGCAGTGGCCCCATAACCAGCATGAGACTGAGACATCCAAGTGCCTGCTCAGCAGTTTCACATGCAACGTGGGGCTCGTGCATACTACACATACTCTAGGGGTTCATGTCCTGGGTAAATCACAATCTTCTTTAGGTGGGTGAGCCCACTGACTGGGCCACCTTGGTCAACCAGATCAATTGGTTTAAAATAGATAGATCTGCTAAAGGGGGGACTAAAACCTGGCTCCCTCACTTTACAATAAGGTAACACAACCACTCCACCATATTTTTATTTTCAATAAATCTATGAAACATTTTAATAGTTATTATAGTTAGTAAATTAAACAATTTCATAATGAATTATTTAAGGGAAAACTACATTTTTAAAAAATCTATAAATTTCAGAAAAATAGAGAAAAAACATTTGAGGTTCATAAAATTATGAAATATATTTTAATGGATTTATTGATTTTAAAATTTTAATTGTTAAATTATTTTAACATTTAATTAAGTTCAATAAATAATTTTAAAATTTTCAAATTACTATTTCTCAAAATTCAAGTATTTTGTCATGTTTATATAAAAACATTTAAAATTTTCATCATGTTCTGTCTATAAATTTGATTTTTTTATTTATGATATAATTTTGCGTTATGACGTAGGTGGGAAAGGTGCAAAACCAAGACGGACCTAACAGGGTATCCTTCAGTTCAGACGATTCATTGAATTGTGGGGTTGGCTATGTAAGTTATTCAAAAAACACACTCACCCTTATGAAACACACATGGTTGAAGTCTTGTGTTCATATGAGATATTACATGGTGCATACTTCATTGATGAGACCTCTTATCACTCCTCTATCAAAAACTCTGAGTTACAATGTGAAGGTGATGAACTTGAGCATGGTCCTCCTTTATTATTGTACTAGTATCCAATTCCATTTGGTTGGGTTGGTGGAGTTCACTCCATTCCCACTTATTAAGGAGGGGAAACTATTAGGGATGGTCCAAACCATGCGAGCGAACCCCGCTCATGTGGTTGTGCGTATGTGCGGTGCGGTTGTGCAGTAAACCGCACGCGATATTAGCACACCGCACAGCACATCACGCAGGGGTCGGTGCTGTGCGAAATTTTGAAATTGTGCAAATTTCTTTAGATTCCGCCCTCCACCCCCCGCCCCCCTCTCCGCAGCTGCCCCCCTCCTCTCCACTGTTGTCCCCTGTTGAGTCTGCGGCTGCTCCCCCCTGGCCCCTGCTGGGTCGTCTGCCCACTGCTGCCCCGGTTGGCCACTCCTCTGAGTCCTCTCCTGTCCAGTCTCCACTGCTGCACCGTTAGTATTACTTCTTCACCGATAGTATCTTCTCCTTTCCCTTATATTTATCTTCTTCTTGTTGTTTTTCTCCGTGTAGATCTGTACTGATGAAGGGAATTTTATTTTGTTCATCTTTATGTTTATAATTATCATGTTCTATCTTTATCTCTCGCTCTTCTTGGCATATGACGAGAATCAGCATCTCCAGCAATTTCATATTCTCTCCTTGTATTCATTTTTTTATGTTTCAATGACATAGTGTAGATCATGTATGAGCTCGATTTATTCGTTTCCCTCTTTATCTTCATCATCATCAGCAGCAATCCAGCACCATCGTCTTCTTCTTGTCGTTCTTCTCCCTCTTTTTTTTATTCTTCTTCTTGTTTTTCTTGTCCTTCGTATTCTTTTTCTTTTGTTTCCTCTTCTTCCTTTTTTTGTTCTTCTTCTTTTCTTTTGTTTTTCTTCTTCTTCCTATTATTCATCTTCGTCTTCTTATTCGTCTTCATCTTCTTAATATTTTTATTTTTCTTCCTGGTATTCCTCTTCGTCTTCTTATTTTTCTTCATCCTCCTCTTTTTTTTCTTACTCTTCTTCCTAATTTTCCTCTTCTCCTTCTTATTCTTTTTCTTCTTCATCCTCTTTTTCTTCTTCTTCTCCTTCTTCTTATTCTTCTCCTTCTCCTCCTCCTTCTTCTTCTTCTCCTTCTTCTCCTTTTTCCTCTTCTTGTTCTTGTTCTTCTGCAACTTCTTCTGGTTATTCCTCTTCGTCTGCTTATTCTTATTCATCTTTTCCTTCTTCCTTCTCTTCTTTTTCTTCTTCTTCTTCTTACTCTGCTTCTTATTCTTCATCCTCTTTTTCCCCTTATTATTCTTATTCTTCTTTTTCTTCTTCTTCTTTTTCTTCTTCTTCTTTGTCTTCTTCTTCTTCTTCCTTTTTTCCTCTTTTTCTTCTTGATCTTCTGCTTTTTTCTCTTCTTCCTTTTCTTCCTCTTCTTTTTTGTCTAGTGTGGTTCTTCTTCTTCTGATTATCATCACATTCTTCTCCTTCTTCTTATCCGTCTTCTTCTTCTTCCTCTTCTTCTCCTTGTTCTTCTTCTACTTCTTCTGGTTATTCCTGTTCGCCTTCTTATTCCTATTCTTCTTCTTCTTCATTTTCTACTTTCTCTGTTTCTTCTTCTTAGTCTGCTTCTTATTCTTCTTATTCTGCATGCTCTTTTTCCCTCCTTATTCTTATTATTGTTTTTATTCATTTTCTTCTTCTTTTTCTTTTCCTTCTTATTCTTCTTCCTCTTTTTCCTCTTTTTCTTCTTGTTCTTCTTCTTTCTCTTTGTCCTCTTCTTCCTCTTCTTCTTCTTCTGATTTTTCTTCTTATTCTTCTTCCTATTTTTCCTCTTCTCCTTCGTATTCTTCTTCTTCTACGTCCTCTTATTATTCTTTTTCTTCCTCTTCTTCTTATTCCTTTTCTTCTTCTTTTATTTCTTCTTCTTCTTTTTCTTCTTCTCCTTCTTCTTCTTCTCCTCCTCCTCCTCCTCCTTCTTCTCCTTCTTCTCCTTCTTCTTCTTCTCCTCCTCCTTCTTCTTCTTCTTCTTCTTCTTCTTCTTCTTCTTCTTCTCCTTCTTCTTCTTCTTCTTCTTCTTCTCCTTCTTCTTCTTGTTATTATTCTTCTTCTTCTACTTCTTCTATTCTTCTTATTCTTCTTCCTTTTTTTCCTCTTCTTCTTCTTGTTTTTCTTCTTCTTCTACTGCAGTTCTTCTTCTTATTATTATTATTATTATTATTATTATTATTCTACTTCTTCTTTTCTTCTTATTCTTCTTCCTTTTTTTCCTCTTCTTCTTCTTGTTTTTCTTCTTCTTCTACTGTAGTTCTTCTTCTTCTTCTGAATTTTTTTATTCTTCTCCTTCTCCATCTGCTTCTTCTTCTTCTCCTTCTACCTCTTTTTCCTCTTTTTCTTCTTGTTCTTCTTCCACTTCTTCTGGTTATTCCTCTTCGTCTTCTTATTCCTATTCATCTTCTTCTTCCTTTTCATCTTTTTCTTCTTATTCTTCTTACTGTGCTTCTTATTCTTCTTACTCTGCATCCTCTTTTTCTCCTTCTTATTCTTATTCTTCTTTTTCTTCTTCGTTTCCTTCTTCTTTTTATTTTCCTTCTTATTCTTCTTACTCTGCTTCTTATTCTTCTTACTCTGCATCCTCTTTTTCTCCTTCTTATTCTTATTCTTCTTTTTCTTCTTCGTTTCCTTCTTTTTCTTTTCCTTCTTATTCTTCTTCCTTTTTTCACCTTATTCTTCTTGTTTTTCTTCTTCTTCTAGTGCGGTATTTCTTCTGGTTATTCCTCTTCGTCTTCTTATTCATCTTAGTCCTCTTGTTCTTCTTCTACTTGAAGTGAGATCTTTATCTACTTTGATCCTCTTTCATGCTTTACTAGTTTTTTTTTTTAGTTTTGAAATTAGTTTTCAAGTGATCAGTGCATGTTCTATGGGATCATTACATGATCATAAATGAAACTGTAGGAGGGAAGATGGTACGCCCCCGCAGCTGCAGACCACTACAGAAATGTCTGGAGAAGAAGACGCTATCAATAGCCCAACCACGAGAATCAAAAAAACCTCGCCTTAATGCATGTGATGCAGTAAGGTACTTCACTGACATAGGTGGGAAAAAGTTTAAATGCACCTTGTGTGGCACCATTGTAGACCGCAACAAGTATCATTGTAGTATCCCTTTGTGGCGGCACTTGGAAAGGTTCCATCATAAATTATTCCAGTCTTTGAAAGGAAAGACAGGTCAACCAGTACAGGAGCGATCTGTTGTAGAGATGTTTGCTGTTGGAGACACGGAGAAACAGTACTACACTAGACGTACAATAGAGAAGACCAAAGAAGAACTAGTGTGATTCATATGTTTGTCTGACTCACCGTGGACCATTGTTAAGAAGAAATATTTCATACGGCTTCTTCGTTATAATGTGCAAGAAGAAATACCACTCCCATCCGTGAGGGCTGTGAAGGCAAAAGCCTTCGCACTATACCAAGATATGAAGAGATTTGTTTAGAAAAAATTAGCGGCGGTTGCTCGAGTGTCGCTGACACTTGATGCGTGGACATCCAAGAACAACATCGCTTTCCTCGGTGTCACAGTGCATTGGGTAGACTTCGAGTGGACATTGTGCGAGCGTGTTCTAGGAATACGCCAATTGACTGGCTCCCACTCCAGTGAAAATATGAGTGCACACGTCCTTGAACTATTGGAGGAATTTGATTTGAAGAAAAAGGTATGGGTTACGACATAAAACTTTTAGTATTTTTTTATTTGTTTTACTACATTGATGAATCCAAGATATGTAGGTGTGCACAAATACTACAGAAAACGCGTCGAACAACGGAAAGATGATGTCTATTCTAGAGGAGCGTCTGAAGTTAGAAAACCCTCATTTTAGTGCAAGCCACCACGTGTTGAACCTTGTTGTCCAGGCTGGGATGAGTTCACTACGCGTGTCAGATGTGCCATCAGGGTCATTGATTATAGAAGAGGATGATATGGCCGGTATGCACTATGTTGAGCAAGGAAGAATACTTCCTGCGTTCTGTGCGTCTTATTTGGGTGATGTCATAAATTGACTTCGCGAGATAGTATTAGGAATATGCGGGTCAACTCAACGTCAAGAACGCTATGTAGCATTATTCAATTAGTTTGGGCTGCCTGATCATAGAAAAATTCCATTGGACTGTCCAACCAGATGGAATTCTACGTATGCCATGTTAGTGGCTGGTCTCAAGGAGAAGGATGTTGTAGATATCATAGCATTAAATGTGTTACGGAAACAAGTTTTATGTGACAAGGAATGGGCAATGGCCAAAGAGTTTGTGGGTATATTACAACCCCTTCAGTTGGCTGTTATAGTAGCATGCCGTTCAAAAGCACCCATAGCGAATGAAGCAATTGTTATTATCAAAGTAGTGATGAGACATCTCGATGGTGTAATGTTAGGAATTAGAGAGGGAAATATTTTACGAGTGAACAGTGTTATGTCCACCGAGCAACGGACATCAGTGTACAAGGCTTGCGAGATGATGAAGGGTAAGATGAGTAGATATGCAAGAGTCCTCATTCGCAACACAGCCTTCACCATTGCTGCCCTCGTTGATCCCTCCATGAAGTTACGTGTACTAGACCGCGACCAACGGGATGAAACAATCATGTATGTGCAACACTTACTAGAGTCCCCAGATATCACCGGTGATAGCAACGCCATTCGTTCAGATTCCTCGGCCTGCTTTCGACCGGAATGGACGTCTACAACATTCTTCAGTGAAGCATCGGACGAGTTGTTATCGAGTAGTGAGCAGACGCCAACCATTACCCTAGGACACGAGCTAGATGTGTACATGAGCTCGCCTCCTCTCAAGGGGACTGAACCATTGCATTATTGGAAAGTAACAAGTGAACATTCATATCCAAGGCTGGCAACAATTGCAAAGGAATTCCTATCGGTCTGCGCAATGAGTGCTCCATCGAAAAGATTCTTCTCTATTGATCGTGTAGTCATCAACTACAAACGTTCAAGGTTGACGGCCGGGAGCGTTGAATTATTGATGACACGAAAGTGTTGCTGGTGAGCACAAGAGGGTGAAGACACCGACGTAAAGCAATCAGATGAAGACAGCGATAAAGATCCCATGGTATGCTTCACTGCTTCTTAATTTATTATATCCTTTTAGTTGGGTAAACTCTTTTTAAGCAGCTAATCTCACATAAAATGAATCATATTAGCTATTTATCATTGGTCCACATCTTATGATGAATTATGGCTTCTCTCACAGTGTTGAACCCTTCTAGATTTGAAATGAGGCAAAAACATTTTGAAGGGGAGGAGCATGATTCTCTAATCTATTTGGTAACCACCTCTTCATTTTCATTACCTTATCTATTTTGTTATCTTTCTCTCTACAGCTTTATATGTATCCATACTCCGATGTTTTCATCATCTTATCGCTCTCTCCCTCTTCATTTGCATCTCTTCATCTCTTTAGTTATCCATCTCTCTACAGCTCATTGTGTAACCGTACTCTGGTTTTCCAACTCTCCATCCTCATCACTTGATCTATTTGGTAACCATATTTTCATCTTCATCACTTTAAGGTCTCTTTACATCTTTATCTCAATCACAAACAACTTTTCATATTTATGTCGTTGGTCTCCTTTCATTTGTTGAAAATGCAGAGGTCATGGCCATGTTAAAAATTACATTATGTCTTTATGATGCTATATTACAGGTGGGCAATGCAACGAAGCGAGGAGGTGTCATTGCTGCAGCAATAGAATGCTTTGAATGTCATATTCTCTCAAGCCTTTGATAAAAAACACAATCCTGGTTTTGGGCCTTCGCTTAACTATGGATGTTTTTGGATTTGCAAAAAATATTTTGATAGGCATTTTGTAAGAATCTTGACAACCGCTGTCGTGAATTAAACTGCTAATTTTATATTATTCTTTGCCTTAGAACTGAAATAGGATAAGAAGAAGAAGAAGAAGAAGAAGAAGAAGGAGCAGGAGCAGAAGCATGAGGAGGAGGAGGAGGAGGAGGAGTAGGAGCAGGAGCAGGAGCATGAGGAGGAGGAGGAGGAGGAGAAGGAGGAGGACGAGTATTAGGACGAGGATGAGGAGGAGGAGGTGGAGGTGGAGGTGGAGGAGGAGAAGGAAGGAAGGAGAAGGAGAAAGAGAAGGAGAAGGAAGGAAGGAGAAGGAGAAAGAGAAGGAAGGAGAGAGAAGGAGAAGAGGAAGCAGAAGGAGAAGGAGGAGGAGGAGGAGGAGAAGGAGAAGGAAAATTTTACCACTTAAAATTTTAAGAGGAGGAGGAGCTAAGTTCATGATGTTTGATGTTTTATTCTTTCAAAATTTTAAAATGAGCTTTAAAAAATTTATTTATTATTAAAATACTACAATTTAAATAATTTTTCCTAAAAAATGATGATTCCAATTCTATGGATTAATCATAGTAATTTTACCACTTATATTAAGTATGAAACATCTAATAATTTTACTTTCCACGTCGACTTAAAAAAATACTTTAAAAACCAACTAAATGTGCATTTTGGTGTGTTGTGCGGTGTGCTTTTCCGCACAAATGTGCACCGCACACCGCACATGCCATTTGGTGCGTGCGAAAATTCACGCACTCGGTGTGAATTTTTGCACCGCACCGCACGACCAACTCTAGAAACTATGGACTAGTGTATGACAAGGACAAGAATGTAGGTTATTGGGGTTATAATCTAGGAGTACATGTAAATTTATTTCCATTGAGTAGCAAAGCTACTGCTCAGACAAAACTCAATGGTCCAATGCTACATGAGATTTTGTGTGCAAATCTCAATGAGTTGTAGTTGAAACATGAAAATATGGAGCCAAGGCCGATGCAGCTTCATTTGGAGTCTATTGAAGGTTATGGCTGATATTGTTGGGATTTGAAATCCATGTTGAGATAAAAGCATAGCTTATTCTCTAGTCCTTACTAAAGCATTAAGGGCATTTTACTAAAATACTTTAATATATGCTTTGATGAATATTCAAAGTAATGCATGCCTTAATAGGGATTATGATCAAGCATTGTAGGTCCCTAGTCAACTAGTTGACTAGCTTTAAGTAAAGACCGAATAGCGTCCTTAGTTATATTTTACGGCTACTTAGTTAAACCTTATGGTGAACTAGTCTGATATCGGACGTCGTCTAGGACATCGCCGGGTCATCACCGAGTATGATGGCTCGGTGGTGATCAATGATCACGTATCGGATAACGGCAGTGTCGTCGTCCAACGGTACCGTAACGGGTATGTAACTACGTGAAGATGAATGCCCTACGTGTCATACGTGCAGGCTTCGACTCGAAGGAGGCCCCGAGCTCCAAGCTTGGACGGGAGTCGCCGGGTGACGGCGACGGGGGCCTCTCGAACGTTGTCGGAGCGATGAGGACATCTACGACCGAAAATACTTAATCTGTGGGGCTCACACGTAACGGACGTATTCGTCCGTATCGATAAGACACTCATTGATGTAGTTATCTCTCGTTTGACCTCTCTCACCTACCAAGCCCGTGCGCGGTGGGGGACGGGACGAAAATATACTGCAAAGGATAATTAAACGAGCAATGGGAGAGGACGGAGTACCTCGTCGAAGGTGGCTCATGGTGCAGGATCTCGTCTTCATCACTGGCGTGACGGAGTGGGTGGGTCGGAGAGGCGTCGGAGTAGGCATGGCGGCTCGACGTGCACTGGAGGTGCCGGAGCGATGCAAAGGGGCGGCGGATGGCAGGTGGAATCGAAGGTGCTCACGTTCCGTCCAATTCGGCTTGTTCAACTCGTCCGGCTTGACGGGAAGGCTCAGTTGGCTCGTCCGGTTTAGTTGACTGAGTCAACCAGACCGACAGGTTTGGTTAACGTGGTCTGACTAGCCGGTTTGACCAGCCCGGTCGATCGGGTCGATTCGAGCTGGTCGATCAGGTCGGTCGGTCGGGTCAGACCGGCCGATCAGATCGACTGGTCGTTTGACCAGTCGAGGGGATGGGACTGATGTTCAGTCTGCGTCGTGGGGCCGGTCTGCTCACAGCGGTCAGCGACGGCGCAGCTCAGGTGGCTTGGCAGCCGCGGCAACGGCGACTCGGAAGCGGCGGCAGCAGCAAGGGCGCTAGGCTGCAGGCGGTGGAGCAGGGGTAGCTTGAGCGGCGAACGGCAGCGGCGGCCGGCGGCGGTAGTGCACGAATGGATCGGCGCGGTGGCGGCTAGCGGCGCGCGGGGCAAACACCACGGACGCGGGGAAGAAGAGGCGGCGGGAGCAGCAAGCAACGACGGCGCCCTCCCTTTTTTCCCCTTCCTTCTCCTTCCACCTCTTCTCTTCCTTCTCTTCTTCTTCCTTCCCTTGTTCACTTCTCACGCATGAGGAAGGGAGACCCGCACCTGTTCGATAATGCCTAAACAAAAATGTACTGGTCTACCTTTCTTAGGGCGTCGTCTCTTCCCTTATAAAGGGGGAAGAGATGGGCCCTAACATTGGCCATAAAGGGTCCTTTGGGGAGCCCTTATAATTGGGCTCCCTCCATTACAAAATAAAAGGAAAACACTTAAAACAGGGGCAGTTAAGGGGAAATGGGAAAAGAAGAAAAGGGAGAAGCAAAGGGGGAGAGGTTAGAGAAAGACCCATCCCCCTCGATGGCAAAACAATGGATGGACGAACGACGTCGCGAACACGATGAAACATGATAAAAGCGTGATGGACAAGATGGAAAAGACAAAAACACAGGTGAGAGAGAGACGAGAAAACAGAACGGATAACTGAGCAACTTTACCTGGTCGTCGACGTCGAGGGCGGGCGGCGCGGATGACGTCAATGACGACCTTTAATGGTGTGCGCCATCATAGTCCAGTCACTGATTTAGAACTTGAATTTTATATAACATGAAGATAAGCATGTTATATAATATTGTTGAAATATTTCTGTGGATTGGAACTTATTTGATTGGTTTAATGACTTCGTCAAATTCCTGATTACTACCTTCAGGTATTTAAGGCCAAATTTATTGATGATTTAATGAAGATTAAATATAGGAATATATTAGTATCCTATGTTGATATCTTAAATAAAATGATTTAATAAACATTATGGAAAGCTGAAATTACAGACAGACTTTAAACATTACAGACTTTTTTAATGCTGAAATTGTCGGCATAAGTGCTAGTTTTTACTCCTAACACTTGGGGTGTTTTGAACTTATGGAAAAATAGTAAATATTAAATTTCAAAATTAAGGAATTAATGTTTCAAATTATCTATGCATAATCAATATGTGTGACTGTTGGAATGTTTATAAATTATCATAATGCCCTTTTAGATTTCAAAGTCCATATATACAGTTTGGAGCCACAATTTCAAACACCCCCTTCTCCTTGCTCTTTGAAAAATGATGTTGAAAAGTCAGAGGGATCTTTCACTCCCTAACACAATTTTTAAGCAGTTTATGTCATTTCTTCAATATGATGTATGTGGCTAATATCAATCCTAGACAAAATACTTGGAATTGTGCAAGGTGTTGCAGGATTCAAAGGAAAGAAAGCTGGCCTCAATATTTTGTGTGTCCTTGACCCTTATGATAAGTTTGATATTTTAATATAAATTTTAGGTGGATTTTAAGATTATGTTAAAATTTTAACTAGTAGCTAACATTCATAAAACACCAGAGAACTTGGAATTAAATATTTTGGTTGAGCTTTGAAAGAGTTACAGGTGTTTGAACTTGGACGTAGAGGAATCATGCGATTAACTAAGTACATGAAAAGATTGACCTCTGGTGATCGATTTAATTTTATTTTAAATAATTTAAATATCATTTTATTTAGGATGAAGAGGATATTAAATATTCAAATACCAAAGTTCAAACATGAATTAACAATTTTCATTCAAAAAGTAACATGGAAAGAATGACGACAGGTAGGGAGGTACTGCTACAAGAAAATAATAATCATGTTTACGAGTTTTTATCTCTCAATTAACCAAATTCTGATGTGAAATAATATTCCTCTTGAAATAAATAAAATTACGACATGATTTGAATACTACATTAGGTGATAAATGATATACTAAGTGTTATTAAAGAAGAATCCATATTGTTCTTGTAAGATCTTGTAGCCAGTCAAGTTAATGCTTTAGATCAAATAAGAAGAAGGCTTTAGGGGCCAGAGAAAATTTTGGATTTTTTAGGCCTTAATCTGGATGAAAACTTAAATTTATTTGCAATGGAAGACTCTAACAGAATCGTAACGACATTAACAAAAGCATGAAACGAATCTCCTAGGCACAAATCGCATATGTGATTCCTCTGATCCTCAAGTGATTCATGTCTAGGTGCTCATGTGTGCAGCCCCTAGATGTATCCATGTGGTTATCAACACGTTGAATATCCTCTTTGACCTTGATGAGCTCTGTTCACCCTCCATCATCGTCCTTACACCATCCCAATCTCATCGAAAAATGGAGAGGAGCTATGGGAAGACGGGATTAAAAGGGAAAGGCCCTTAAGAAATTTTGGCATTGGTGAACTTCATTCAGGGCCTTCCCCTATCTATACTAAGTGGGTATTTTTCATAAAAACCCCAAACTTTAAGTATATCTTCTAACGTCCAAAGACTAGTTGCGTATGACCTTCTATGCCCATGTATCAGTCTAGTTAACAACTGTAGTGGGCCAATAATATTTATTGGCCTTTTAAATTAATCAACTATATCATCATATAGATTAGATTTGTTAATGTTGGATTGATTTTAACCCAATAGATTCGTTTAGTTCCCAGTCCATGGGGTGCCAAGCAACACCTTGTGCTCTAAAAGCTATAAAGGAGTCTATATTGACTCACTCATGGAATATGTATGTCATCAGTCACTGTGTATGTATAGTCTCTCATCATTAAATTTAGCATTGATGCATTACAAAATCATCATAGAACTCTTCTCCAATAATTCACTTTAGTGGCCAAGTACTTGATTGCATCATCTTCCTTGAGCTTTTTGGTCTTATGTTGAGGGTGGACGATCCCATTTTGACCACTCAATTATCTTTTTGAACTTCTTGAGGCACCCAAACTAAGACTTTTTAGAATCCCATGGTTGGAGACTCGTAGGTTATTGTCAAAGTTTGATTGTCAATCCACAAGACATCTTTGGTGTATCAGGTCAAAGGACCACTTGTAAAATCGTGATGTGAATCAACATGATTGACAGTTTTGAATGATACCATTTAGGAATTTGTACAGATCAAGTTACAGAACTCTTTCCACTAAATAGCATCCACTATATACCCATATTGTCTCCACATTAATGACTACAAGGCCAGCCATATTCATCATATGAGTGAGGCTAGATAGAGATATTCTATCAGGATACTGTGATGTACTTCTCTAGTATCATTTAAATAGGAATATTTATTACACATGATTAAAGACTTGCAATCTTTGTATTATGATCTCATCGTAATTCACTAAGTTTGATCGCGTGATCATGGATTTCATTATAGGCATCACACATGTAATATAATTAATATGTTATATTAATAAATATTGAACGGGATATGGAATCTGTGATTGGTGTGTTGGACATATATATATTCATCAGAGAATGCATTAAGGCAAAACTGAAGTAGGTCAAGTGTCATTACTCTGTGGAAGACTTGGGTCGAAGACAACATAGCTTCATCGATTTTTCTTTTTTATGTTTCCTTGTTCAGCCTTATTTCCAAGTGATTTGTTTACGGAAGTTCACACAAACACCATTAGGGCACATCATCACCTTGAGATGAATACCCCGAACAGAACTAAGGATTAGCCTAAGCTATCAAAAAATAATAATTGTGTCTCACATTTCATCTACCTCATTTCCTATTTAGAAAAATCCTAGGTTACTTATAAAAATATAATATTTCTAGAGAAGCTAATTCAGCCCCCTAGGTTATTCCTAAATCACTTAAATTGATACTTACCTAACTCCTCCCATTTCATTGTTAATTTTAACATGAATGGAGATCATTGGAGAACGCTTTCTCCAATATCCCCTCCACACTCATCATAGAGTCAAGTAAATCATCTTCGTCAATTCAATATCCTCTTATACCAATGATAGAGGAACCCGTCTTGAAACATCAATCGCCTTTACATACTTCTTACTATATCTCAGCAAAGACTTATTTGAATATCTTGATTATAGGTTTACAAGCCATAATCAAAATATAGTCATCTATCCATGATATATCCTTGGTGTTTTAATTCATTGAATCACACTTATTAAATCATGATTAATGCTTAAGTATAATACCATTCGATGATTCATACAGATCAATTCAGTGAACTATTTTTATAAAGAGCACCACCATCTATCCTAAGTATCTCTACACTTATGACCACAAGATCAGCCATACTTATTATAAAAGTAGGATAAGATAAAACTATTCTATCATGATAATTCAATGTCCAACGCGAACATCCATTAAATATGAATATTTAGAATACATGTTTAAAGACTAGTGATCATTGTATGATGATTTCCTCATAATTCACTAGGTGAATGAATGTATTCATGGACTTGATTATGAACATTTTAAAATAATATTAATAATGAATAAATATTTATTTCAATGAACTGAAATAAATTATGGAAGTGTGATTGGCTTAAAAACCATATTATATCCAACAAGCAAAGTGTAGTGGAAGAAAATGAAACAATTTTTGCTATAGGAATATTTATTTGACATGGTCGGTGGAATGATAAAATAACTTATAATATAAGATACACATAGTGAAATTTTGGAATGATAAAATAATCTATAATATAAGATAAACATAGTGAAATTTTGATTTGATTGACAAACCTTATTGTCACACCATTTCAAACCTAAAATGATGTTATTTCTTCTTCTTCTATATATCAGTGGATCTGATTCACTGCTCTCTCAGTCTAAACTCTCTTTAGTTAGCATAACCAATAACATTGATTCTCTAGGACCACCAATAATTATTTGGAGCATAATTTAAGGATGACATACACAAAGGATAAATTGAGGTTTAAATAAAAGAATGCTAATCTTATAATCACTTGGATCTAATCCTAGGGTATGGCATGTCTATGACTCTACCTTATTCAACATTCATCCCAATATTCAGCTTCCAAAGTTAAATTATAGAGTGAGTTCTACAAAACTTGCTTCATTTTAACATTATTTATAGGGATTAAATTTTTCTCCTCTTGATATTGGGTAATTAATTCTAACCTAGGTTATTTAATGGGCTCTCTATCCTCCAAAATTTGCATCCATCAGTTTAAATTCAGATAACCTGAGTCCATTGTTTCACAAAAAACCCAAGAGAATGAAATAATCATTCCACGGAGTCAATTTGGTTTACTCCCATTAATCAATAAATACACAAATATAGGACTTAGAAAATATTTCATATTTTCTAATAATTTATACATAAATGTTGACCAATACATGTGCATGGTGTAATATACCTGATGGCATTATGCACAACGCACATTACTATTAGTCTTATTTTTATGTTGTTAGAAGGAGATCAAGGAAAGATTGTCATTTATGTGCAATGAGTTAGGTTCATTCATGTGTCCATGCAAAGAAATAATTGAAATTTTGAAAAATAAAATGGCATTATAAAATCCAATTTTTCTTATGTGTAGTCTCTGCTCTTGTTATATCCATTAAGCTCTATAGAGCATCCTTAGACCTAAAACAACTTGTATTTAAGGAAATAAGTCAAATGCATTATCATTGATGGCGAATCCTGTTGTCAATAGGAGTAGTCACAGATACTCAGTTAGAGAAGAACATGGAATTTTTTACCCTATTTATTTTGTCTCAAATTCCCAATTGTCTCTCTATGTACTATCATATCACGCTAATGGGCCCATCAGAAAGGAGAGTGGAAGCTACATTTTTTCAAACTATCTTTTGTCCTTCAAAAATTCTACATCAAATTTGAATGAAAAAATTTAATTATGTCATTTCTTCTTCCATTTCATTCTTTCCGTCTAATTTTCTTCCTAATTTTATTTTTTATTACTTAAGTTAAGAAATTTTATTTGGTAAATTTATGTTTTTAGAGTTAGGACATCAGGTTTGAAGAATTTATGTGTTTTTTTTAATTTGATGTATATTTGACTCAGTCAATGAGCATTCATCACTTCAAAGTGTCATGCATAGTACATGTACTATGCACATAGTGATGCACAACATACTATTTTGTGGAGCATAATGCATTGTGCTCATGAAACGATCAGCACAAGCATGAGTATAAGCTATGTAACTCCATTATGTACCATTCATTGTATTTCTACACCAGTGAGTCATGGGTTAGTCATAGTATGTAATCAAATTTATGTGAGAATTGAGGAAGTATCAATGATTTCCAGATGAAGAGTTGTTTTTGGAGCCATCAGATACATTGATGAGCATAGTAATATTAAAGATAAGGGCACTAAGGGGTCAATGAGGTAGCAACAGTAGGGCAACATACAAGAAGGGTTCCAGAGATGAAGTTGTGCATGTGATGTAATAGATAAACAAGAAGCCAGGAGTGGCACTATTTTAACAATCGTTAAAGTTATTGAAGAATGAGATATGGAAATTGATATGAGAGCAAATGGAGGTGTGCATTCAGAGGTCGAGCTATGTGAATGCAAAAAAATTGAGACCAATGAATATGAATGTATTGGAAGATGTGTAATCTACTAGATGGATGTATACAAAAAATCAAAAAAATTAGTTGATGAACATCCAGATATTTGAGTGGATGTGGGGATAACATGCATGGACTGCAACTAATAGAGATAGTCATGTGCGCAACCACATAGCTGCCGAGTGTAATAGAAGAACTTTTGAATTTTGTACCATGGACGAGGTTTTTAGGGCATCTATAAAAAAATTGTGTGGCCAAAGAATCAATAAATAAATAGTAATTATGGATGGATCAATGCAAGTGCAGATCATAGGAAATCATAGAAAGTTCATATGAAACCATGTGTAAAGATTACATAAAAAGTTATGAGTTTCTACCCTTTATGTAGGGAAGGGGAGTACATAACGGAAATACAGAATAGAGTAACTTGTGGACACCACTAGAAGAAGTGCACATGGGGGACCAGTATTGTGTTGGGTTCGGTGCCTTGGTTCGGCCATGCGAAAGCATGTCGAACGATTCACAATTGATTTTTAAAACAAAACATTGAATGTACCTTTTTGGGGAACTTATTACACCTTTGACATGCTCATTTTGAGATTGTTCCGAAGCCGTTCACGCGTCCGGCCTCCAGAAGTATCCACACGATCACTCGCCACTTGGATCTCCACTTCTTGCTCTTCAACTCTTCTTAGAGACTCTCTCCTTGGTTGATGTAGAAAATGAAGAAAGGGAGGAGCTCTCAAATCAGGCTTGCATGAGTGCTTAAAATGAGACCCCTTTCCCTCTTTATATTTCACTTAAGGTTTTTCTCAAAAACCCAACAAAGAAAAATATGTCCACCAATGCCTTTATGACCTTGTGCGTGTGACCCTCTAGGCTCTTGTATCATGCTAGTTAATAACTTTAATAGCCCAATCATATTTATTGACCAACCTTATTAATTAGTTATATCAACATATAGATTAATTAAATAGGGATCAATTTAACCCAATCGATAGGTTAAGTTTCTAGCTCGTGGGGTGCCAAGCTACAAATCGTGCTCTAGAAGATACCAAGTAGTCTCGAACTCTCTCGTGGAACCTTTACCATCATGGGTTACCGTAAAAATCTATCATCCGCGCAAGACTCTTGAATGACTTAGGGTATTGTTTATCGCCAAACCCTAATCCGTCATTCGATTAGTACTGATGCATAACAGAGATCATTGGAGAACGCCTTATCCAATATCCTCACTACCCTGGCTAGGGATTTTTTTGTGCCGTCTTCCTTGAGTCAATCACCTCTTATACCGAGGGCTAATGATCATGTCTTGACCACTCAATCATCTTCGTAAGCTTCTTACTACATCCGATCTATAACTTGTTTGAATCCCATGATTAGAGGCTCGTAAGTCATAGTCAAAACATAATCAGCCACTCACAAGATGTTCTTGGTGTTTCAGGTCAATGGATCACTTATACAACGATGACTTGAATCAACCTGATTGACATACGAATCAATTCAGTGAACTCTTTCTACAAAGAGCACCCACTATATGTCCTTAGTGTCGCCACACTAATAGCTACATGATCAGTTATACGTATTGTATAAGTAGGATCAGCAAGTGTTATTCTATCCCGATAATTCGATGTCCGTCTTGACTATCCTTCGAATAAGAATATTTAAAATACATGTTTAAAGACTAGTGATCATTGTATTATGATCTCATCATTATTCGCTAAGTCATTGCATGTATTCATGGACTTCATTATAAACATGACACAGAATAATAATGAATGCAAATATTTTATTCGATGAACTTAAATCAACATGGTAGTGTGATTGGCTTGATGGCCACATAATATCCATCATATTGAATAACACAAAATTACATTTAATCTCTATTTTTATGGATTTTGAAATAATTTTTAAGAATAAAATAATAAAATAAAACTATAAAAAATTAAATCAAAATAATTCTACGTTGATGAGAAAGTATTTTTCCTATTTAACCTAATCTATGCAAAATTTATAAATCAAATTTATGAAATTTTAAATTAATTTAAGAGTAATAAATACTAAATAAATACCCTAGTCGTCACGGTGGTATTGCCAGCAATTGGTTGGTGGTTGTGGCATGGATGGAGTGGATATGATCAATGGAATTCAACTGCTGATTGCAACAAATATAAATGTAAATATGTGCTAATGACCAACAATCAAGCAAGTAGTACGCATTAACCATTGATGATAGTGATGGAGATGGAGGCGGATATGCACCAGCGAGGCGTGAAGTCCATGGTGGCATCAGTGATGGTGTAAACCTAGGCTATCCTCAACAATGATACCCGAGGAAAAAGAACAAAGACATAAGTAAAAAAAACAAAAATATTACAATGACCTCATTCTCATGTGCCAAATGGGCTGAGTGGTGCTTTCTCTTCACGAGTTTTAATCAAGTTGTCTCTCCTTCTATCCTCCAATATCAAAATGCAACAATGGAATTAAATGATATTTTCAAATAGAAAATCAGTCTTCTAATCATAATTGAGAACAACATCTGAGTATGTCTTTTTTTTAAAAGATGGGATGTCTACTTGTAGAACAAACGGTATGGATAAATATAGGTAAGAGAGAAGAAGCTAGCTGTAAATTTTAAGTTCATAATTTCTTCTAGATTCTTAGATGTTATGATTTGTAGTTCAATCATTCTCGACTGTTTGAATTTTTCTCTCCTTCTTGACCTATGTGATGGAATGCCATCATGACACAAAATTTTAGGAAAACCAAAAAGATATAAAAAATCCTCTGGATAGTAAAAAACTTAAATTTTTGGTATTCTGACAGATAAATTTTTTTTCTTTATGAATTTAATGATAGAAAATTCAATAAAATATCAGAAAATCAGTAAAATAAGGATATCATTATGTAAATATCATAAAATACTATTTTTATAAGGATATCATTATTTATGATTCATAAATTATTTTGTTTATGAATTTAATGTCAGAAAATTCTTTAAAATATAAGAAAATCAGGAAAATCAGAATATTATCCTAAAAATATTTTCATCACATGTATTTATGATCATGTCAGTGAAAATAATGACATCAATTTAACATTAAAATATCATTTTATTTTTTATATCATCTAAATCCACACGAGGTGATATGGTTGTATATTATGATCATGTTTTTCTCTTGTCCTAAGACCAATTGTCTCCAATTTATGTAAAGGGTGTATTTAAATTTTGAATTTTCAAACTATTACTTCAATTTTAATGCATATTAAAATTACTCTACACTAATGGACTTATTAAAAAATTAAGTTGAAAATCAAATTGAAATGTAGCTAGGGACTATAACGATGATGCTATAATTGGAATACTAAGGAATGGAAGACCTACCAATGGGATTTTCAATTAACTATCGAAGATGTTGAATCATTAAGAACCTCAACATCCTAATTAAGGAAGAACCATTTAAAGGTGCTGGTGAAGAAGAGTCAAAGGGAAGAGGTGAAGACATCCAAGTTCTATAGAAACCTAAAATAGTGTAGTAAGACAACAGTTCGAGATAAATCATATTTTTCAAATCATCTTACAATATATATTGTGAAATAGAAAATTCATATTTAATAAATTCTTTTTTCCAATTTTTTTCCAAATGTAGCCATTAGGAGAAGGAGCCAAAGATTCTCCGTGGCCATGTAAAGGCTTCTGTTGAGAAGAATCTTCTTTTGAGAATGCTTTGGCACCCTTCACATACTTGGGTCTCTCTTATTGTTAGGCCCCTAACTGCTCGACATTCCTTGCCCAAGAGGCCTGCATGCTTATTGGGAAGGATTGCCCTTGTATTTGGCTCACGACATTTTTAAGGACTGACTCATTATGGATAGCGATATCCAAATACCTGATCTATTAGGCCATTGCCATTGTCGGTGGTGATTCACGGCAGACTGTGCACGTGCCCGTCCTTGCCCGAGGCGGGACGGATCAGGTGCGGTCCGTGCACGCTGAGCGCGCGGGCCGAACGGCACAGGGACGCACACGAAAGTGCCACGTGCCAACGCCAAGCACCACGCGTGGACGCCCACGCGACCCGCTGACGCCGAGCGCTGCGCGCAGGAGCGGGGAGTGCTGCACGCGGGTGCGGGACGCGCAGGCCGGGCGGCATGCTGCAAGCGCAACGCATGGAGTTGTGCGGGATGCCGTGCAGTGGCTGCGCGGGCGGCGCGCGCATTGCGTGTGCGGGCGCGCGGCTGGGAGACATCCCCGCCAGGAGGCTAAGGTATGTGGCGCATAGAGAGCGCTGAGGCGGCACAGTGGACGCATGGCGCTCTTGCGGGTAATTCTGGGCGCACAGCGCCCAGCTCGGGGTGCCAAATGCTGCACGCGGGTGCAGGACGCACAGGCCGGGCGGCATGCTGCAAGCGCAGCGCATGGAGTTGTGCGGGATGCCGTGCAGCGGCTGCGCGGGCGGCGCGCTCATTGTGTGTGCGGGCGCGCGGCTTGGAGACATCCCCACCAGGAGGCTAAGGTATGTGGCGCATAGAGAGCACTGAGACGACACAGTGGACGCATGGCGCTCTTGCGGGTAATTCTGGGCGCACAACGCCCAGCTCGGGGTGCCAAATGCGGCGGCTTCGCGCAGACTACGTGCCAAGGTGTAGACACGGGTGCTGGTGGCGTGTGTGATTGTCAAGGCAGGGGTGGCGGGTGTGATCGCCACGCCCGCAGGCGCGCGGCGCCCGGCCTGGAGCACAGTTGGGCGGCAGAGCGGGCGCGCGCGCGCGGAGCGCCGGCCTTGAGGCGGTGCGGCGACATTACCTCGGTGCAAGGCGCCTCGTTTTGTTCCTTGTAACACCCCTTGTCTTCCCCCATGTACGCTACGATGTATTCTGGATGATATTAATGCAAGGACCCTATTCACCGACGGTGCCTAGCACCAACCACTCCTCTAAACCCTTCTATGCGATCTTAAGCAATCCCAAGAGCTTCCGCTGCAAGAGATCAAGGCTGCTCAGTGTTCTGCCCAAGCACTGAGGCCGGCACACGTCAATTCCGAGCAAAGAGTCCTAGCTCGAGATTTGACCGTGTGACACTCATCTATAGGCCTAAAATAGAAATCAAAGGACTCTTTATGTGTAACGTCTTCTAGTACATCGGTAATGCTTGAAATAATTCCATGTTTTTTTTTCCATTTGTACTTATTCTGGGTAATTTTAACAATTTTCCATTCTCTTAATCATTATCAAGGGATTATTTTATGTGATTTTGTGTACATATCAAATTATGGAGCCTTGATCAGAGGTTTCACGTTTGTAAAGAATCATTTCAATGTAAGATTAACAACTATATTAATTCTGGTTCAATATGTGAATAATGTACATAATTTAAATCAGATTTCTTTTAAAATAGATAGTTTCAGTTTTAATAGATCTCTAGAAATTTGTTGAGATAAAATTATCCAAAGATGAATATTTGTATCTTTAAATGAAAAGCTGAAGTGTTAAAATTGTGAATTTTTTTAGATATTAAATTTCTTGAGATCAGTTGAAATTTTTTAGATACTAGCCTTTCAATTATCTTTTGAGAATTGTGGCCTTACATTTTATGTACTAAGAATGATTAATCCTTGATTTCCAGTTTTTTACAAATATAGCTTGTTTAAGAGGAACCATCTGAAGAAGCTATGGTTTCAACCAAATACATGTTATCATGTGGTTAGACATATGGTGTCTATTATTACTACACATGGAAACAATGTTTTATCTACAAATGAGAAATGATATCCACTGTTTCGAAAACATAAATTAATATCAACTTTTTTCAAGTAATAATTTCTCATATTCCTTCAGCTTGGATTGGTTGAGGCATCCCTTCATTGATAAACTTCAGAGTGTAATAGCTCCATAATAGATTCACCATGTGTATCTTGATACTGAAGATAGGTTAGCTTATGAAAAAAAGAGATAAAAATATACCTCTATTAGTAAACCAAATGATATATTTTGCACATTAAATCATTAAGTGCCCACCATGCACGCAAAATAAAAACAAACTCTCTTTTTGGATTCTTCTTTTTAGTAAGCAAACCACCATAAAATTATTTCTCAATGTTTTCATTTTCATCATTGAGCTTGTCCTTTGAGGCAATAGTGAGGTGGGTTACATCTCATATTCTTATCATTTTACTCTTCACAATGGGGAGATTTCAATATCTCATCTTCTTTCACATTATAAGAAATGAGCTCATTGATATATCAAGGGTGACGCTGACAGTTACAGCTCTCTTTGAAGTAATTAAATTCTTATGTTTGGAAGGAATATGAGACATTTCAATAATGTAACGTATAAGCTATATCTCACTTTACCATTTACATTTTTACTTCATGGTATTCAGGCAATTCATAAGGATCATAATATCAACGCTTTGGTCAACGTCTCACTTCAGCCACTTTATATTTAGGGATTTAAGAATGTTATGCCATATGACCATAAAACTAATATGATTTGATATTTTCATATTTATCATAAATACTATTTTCCTCAATAAAGCATGAATTTTTTTAACTAATAGGTTCATCATACCTTGTAAAAATGATTTCCTTTTTAAAACCACAACTTAGTCATAGATGCTCAGAGGCTAAAGAACCTTAAGTGTTTGAGCTTGTCAACCCAAGAACCTTATGGCTTAAGAATGATTGATATCAGAGCATTTCTTTACAAGCCACTTAAATTAAATAATTCTGAAACACATGTGAATTAATTAATTAAAAATGTATTCGACACAGTTAACAGATGTAATCACTAACACATTAGACACCAATCAATAATATGGATCCTATAAGTAATGAGATTATGCTACCCATACATGAAACCAATCCATCAGTAAAGAATCTTAGAATGAGTTAGGCATGGTCAACTTAAAACCCTAATTGGCCATCCCACTTATGATTGATGCATTTGGAAATAATCAAATACATTGGCCAAGGACTTCATTGCATTTTCTTCTTAACATCTCATACCAAAGGCAGGTTATCTTGTCTTAAGCAAGAAATTTCATTCTTCTACTTGTTACTGAATCTGAGCTATGACTATTTCAAGTCCCTTGATAGGGAACTCAAGTGTGTGTTCATTTCTATTCAAGAGATAACTGTTTTGTCCTATCTACCTCTCTCTCTCTCCCATTGCTCGTGGCACTTATAATATGGTTTAAAAGTAAGTGTGTTTTCATTTCAATTCAAGAGATAACTCTCTCTCTGTGTGATGTGGGATGACTAGAATAGAGCTGGTGGGGACAACTAAAGTTATTTGAAAAACAGATCACAAATCAACACAATTAATTTGAACATTTAAATCTAGAAAAGATGATTATGGTGTCGTCCCTTTCCTCAAGCAAGGAAGGATGATTGTCTTTCCTAAACGGTCCACCACAAGAAGACATGAACCTATTCCACTGACCTATTATACTAAGTGCGATGGCTGAGGAAAAACACACAGGAAACACTGGATGAAAGAATGTGGATCACCAAGGGAGAAGAAGTTGAGCTTTGGCCCGGTGTTTTGTGTTGGGACGATGCGGTGAGTTGGAGAGCTCGGTGGCAAGAGTGGACAAGGTGCGCTTCAACAAGGCCAGGAGTGACGGGTCGTGTTGCGAACAGTGCACAAGGTGATGGAGGCATGGGACAATGCCAGCACAGGGCAATAGTGGTGCGGTACGACAACACTGGACACAAAAAACCCCCCCCCCCCCCCACCCAGCACACATCCCTTGGGAGGCGCAAGCAGCCATAGGGGCGATAGAGAGGAGTTCACGGTAGTTGTTGAGAAGAAATTGTTACTTTAAGAAACAACCCCATGTTCAATACAGCAATGGCCTTTTATAGGACTCCAACACGACAGAAATAACTCTAGTTTAAGAAAATTTGAATTTCAGTACTAAATAAAATTGAGATCCTTGAGTTGGGGTTGATGACGACATTGTGTCATAACTCTGGTCGTCTCCTCCTGAGGTGGCGGTGTTGCACCAGATGGTGGAGCATGGTTGTGTGCTTCACCACCCTCTCGCTCACTCACTCACTCATTCTCTATCTATCCATCTATCTATCTCTTTATCTATCTATACATCTATCAATCTCTCTATCTCTCTATCTATCTATCTATCTATCTATCTATCTCTCTATCTATCTCTCTATCTATCTATACATCTATCTATCTCTCTATCTCTCTATCTATCTATCTATCTATCTCTCTATCTATCTATACATCTATCTATCTCTCTATCTCTCTATCTCTCTATCTAGCCATCCATCCATCCATCTATTTATCTATAGATCTATACATATCCATCTATCTTTCTTCCCATCTCTCTCTCTCTCTATCTGTCTATCTATCTATCCATCTCTCTGTATCTGTCTATCTATCTTTCTATCCATCTATTCATCTATCTATCTATCCATCTATTCATCTATCTATCTATCTATCTCTCTATATCTGTCTATCTATCTATGCATCTATTCACCTATTATCTTTCTATCCATTTACCCATCTATCTATCTATCCATCTAATCTATCTATCTATCTATCTATCAATCAATCTATCTATATATCCATCTATCCATCTCACATATTTCTCTCTCCAAAAAACCAAGGGGGAACTGCAACACTACGCACTCCCATACTACATTCAGTTAAAAGTCTCTTCTGAGATGAGTCTACTCCGCGCCACCAGCCGCGGCAGAACCCTCTCCTCAGTCTCCTCTTCCGTCCCCTTCCCCTTCCTTCCATGGCCGTCCCTCCCCAACCGCGAACCAGACCACCCACAACCCACGTCATCCCCCTCCACCGAGAAGAACGCCACAACCGTCATCCGCGTCCTCACCGAACAACGCTCAGCCGATCTCAACGCCGCGCTCGAAGCCACAGGAATCGTCCCGTCGCCGGAGCTTCTCTCCGCCGTCGTCCACTCGTCCACTCTCTCGGCCGCCGCGACCCTCTCCCTCTACCGCTGGTCCAACGGCCGCTGCCCCGGCGTCGTCCCCGTCATCGTCAACGCCCTCGGCAAAGCCCGCGCCTTCGACGACGCCTGGACCGTCCTCCTCTCCAACCCCCCCTGCGAAGAACCCTCCTTCGCCGCCCTCATCCGCCGCTACGCCCGCGCGCGGATGCCGGGCGCCGCGATCCGCACCTTCGAGTACGCCGACGCCCGCAACCTGTTCGACGTTTTGATCGACTCGCTCTGCAAAGAAGGCCACGCGCGCTCCGCCGAAGCCTACGTCGCGGAGAAGAAGAAGAAGGACCCGCTTTGGTCTCCCTCCATCGTCTGCTACAACATCTTCCTCCACGGGTTCCTCCGCTCGAGGCGATTCCGCAGCGCGGAGAGGCTATGGAGAGAGCTCCAGAGAGAGGAGACTGTTCGTCCCACGGTGGTGACCTTCGGGACGATGATCGAAGGGCTCTGCCGCGCGAACAACCCCGATCGAGCCGTCCAGATCCTCGAGGTGGAGATGCGGACGGCCGGGATCTCCCCGAACGAGATCACCTGCAACCCCATCGTCGACGCGCTCGCGGAGGCGGGGAGATTCAAGGAAGCTCTCGCCGCCGTGGAGAAATTCCCTCTCTACGGCATCTCCCCCAACATCTCCACCTACAATTCCTTGATCAAGGGGTTCTGCAAGAACGGAGACGTAGCCGGAGCGAGCAAGATCTTGAAGAGGATGATCAAGGAAGGAATTCTCCCTACCACGACGACTTACAATTACTTGTTGAAGTTGTTCTCCAGGGAAGGGAAGATCGAGGAAGGGATGAATCTCTACGAGAGGATGGTGCGGTCGGGGTACGCGCCGGACCGGCTGAGCTATCATCTGGTGGTGAAGATGCTCTGCGAGGGGAAGAGGCTGGGCTTGGCGGAGATGGTGATGAGGGAGATGAAGGGGAAGGGGGTGGCGTCGGACTTGGCCACTGGTTCGATGCTGGTTCATCTTCTCTGCCGGTTGCGCCGCTTCGAGGAGGCTTTCATGGAGTTTGAAGGGATGGTCGAGAAGGGGGTCTCGCCTCAGTATCTGACTTACAGGTAGACATGGTTGTTCGGTTCTTTTTGTGCAAATCTGTGCGATTTGTTCATTCTGTTCAGTTTTTCGAACAGACCATTAACAAATTCGCACAGATCATCACACACTCGTATCCGGTTCTTTTGTGAAATTTTTTTATTTGTTTCAAAATAACAACCATGTCTAGCGATAGACATGGTTGTACGGTTTGTTTTGTGCGAATTTGTGCGATTTGTTGGTTCTGTTCAGTTTTTCAAACAAACAGAACAGAACAACAATGTCTAGCAGTAGACATGGTTGTTCGGTTTGTTTTGTGCGGATTTGTGCGATTTGTTCGTTCTGTTTGGTTTTCCGAACAGAACATTAACAATTTCGCACAGATCATCGCACACACTGGTGTGCGGTTCTTTTGTGCGAATTTTTTGTTCCTTTCAAGCGAACATAACAGAACAACCATGTATAGGGGTAGACATAGTTGTTCGGTTCGTTTTATGCAAATCTGTGCGCTTTGTTCGTTCTGTTCAGTTTTCCGAACAGTACATTAACGAATTCGCACAGATCATCGCACACATGTATGCAGTTCTTTTGTGCGAATTTTTTGTTCGTTTCAAATGAATAGAATAGAACAACTATGTCTAGCTGCAGACATGGTTGTTCGGTTCGTTTTGTGTGAATTTGTGCAATTTGTTCGTTCTGTTCAGTTTTCTGAACAGAACATTAACAAATTCGCACTGAGCATCGAACACTCCCATGTGCGGTTCTTTTGTGCGAGTTTTTCGTCCGTTTCAAATGAACAGAACAACCATGTCTACTTACAGGATGCTCAAGTGGGAATTGGGAAGACTGGGGAGGACGGAGATGGCGGAGAGGTTGACAAGATTGATGGGCTCGGTTCGATGTTCGAGGAAGCTGCCGAGGTCGTATCGAGGTGCAGGGAAGGGACGGTTGACGGAGGAGATGGAGAAGAAGAAGGCCGTGTTGAGGAAAGCCCAGGCCTTGGCGGAGTCGCTGAAGCTGTCCAAGGGTGGAGGTTTGCCGGAGAGCGACGTCGCCACCGCGAGATCTCTGGTGGGTTGTATTAGGTGGAGAGTTTATGCCGGATGAGGTGTTGAAGGGGTCTGTCTTCTGTTGCCGTCGTCTGGACGATTGGGGGGCATCGTCCCGCGTCTGGTGGGACGGGCGGGACGTGGGACGCGGCGCCAGCGTTGTGGAATCATGCAGTACCACGTTGTAGGGAACGGCACGTCCGGGACGTGATGCCCCGGACGTGACGGGACGGATGATGATGTGTGACGAACAGTGACGTGACGAAATGTTCGTGACGACACTGTCTCGTCACGTGTCCTTGGATTTTGAAAAATTCCGTCACGTACTCATCATGCGTCCCTTTTTCCTCGTTCTGTCAAGTCACCATCACCGTGTCGCCATCACTGTCACCAGTGAGGGAAATAATAATATTTATTTTTACTATGTTAATAAGCATAGTCGAAATATAATATTATTTATTTTACTATGTTATTATTTATAATATTTATTTTACTATGTTAATCCGTCACAGTCGTCATCCGTGACGGACCTGTAGTCATGTCACGCGTCTGGGGTATCCTATCACTGTCACGTCGCCATCACGCGTCACCGTCACCGTCACGCCCTATGCATTCCGTCACCGTCAAGTCATCCGTCACGCGTCTGTCACGGTGACGTTTGACGATCCGTACCACGTTGTGGCCCTCTCTCTCTCTCTCTTCTTTTCTCTCCATCTCTCTCTCCTTTTCTCTCCATCTCTCTCTTCTTTTCTCTCCATCTCTCTCTCCTTTTCTCTGCATCTCTCTCTCTCTCATGCAGGCTCATATTTTCTCTCTTCCTCCTCGCTCTCTCTCTTGCTCGCTCTCTCTTTTTCTCCCTCGCTACCTCTCTCTTTTTATCCCTCGCTCTCACTTCTCTCTATTTAGCTCTCTTTCTCTCTGATTCTCCCTCGCTCTCACTCTCTCTCTCTCTCTCTTGCTCTCTCTTTTACTCGCTCTCTCTTACTTTCTCTCTCGTACTCTTTCTCTCTCTCTTGCTCTCTCATTTACTCGCTCTCTCTTACTTTCTCTCCCGTACTCTCTCTCTCTCTCTTGCTCTCTCTGTTACTCGCTCTCTCTTATTTTCTCTCTCTTAATCTCTCTCTCTTGCTCTCTTTTTTACTCGCTCTCTTTCTTACTTTCTCTCTCTCTCGTGCTCTCTCTTTTACTCGCTCTCTCTCTCTCTTGCTTTCTCTCTTACTCGCTCTCTCTCTTGCTCTCGCTTTTACTCGCTCTCTCTCTCTCTCGCTTTCACTCGCGCTCTCTCTTTCCTGGTATCTCTCTTACTCGATTTCTCTCTCTCTCTTACTCGATTTCTCTCTCTCTCTTACTCGCTCTCTTGCTCGAGCTTTCTCTCTCTTTCTCTCTCTCTTACTCTCTCTCTTGCTCGCGCTGTCTCTCTCTTGCCCGCTCTTTCTCGCTCTCTCTTACTCTCCCTCTTGCTCTCTTACTCTCTCTTGCTCTCTCTAACTCGCCTCTTACCCACGCGCTCTCTGACCCGCTCTTTATCGTCATCAACGTATGGTCCACGACAGGACGACGATGACGATACAAAATGGACACTGTAAACGTTCCTTTGCTTACATAACTTAGACGACGATGACTGTTTTAGATGACGGTGCCGATTAACATCGCCGCCATAAATGGAATTCTCTCTTGTTGGGTTTATTTCCGGAAAATTCTGCGCATTATAAATGGAATTATTGCCGCGGGTGGTCCCAGGAAGGAAAGCCAGTTGGGGTTGACTATTTTAATTAAGCGGCCATGGAATAAATAGTGGCAACCTGTCATTATAAATAAGGATTGAAGGACATGACAGGGGTCTTGGATTCGATCTGATTAAGCATTATATTGATATAGTTCTAACCTCGATTACTGGATAAAGAAACTCGATTCGACTCGATCCCCAGTTGGATCTGATCTAATTAGGCCAAATGTTAGGCTCAATTTGTTTGAATTAACTAACAAAATAAATATGTATATAATTGAAACAAGTGAGAGAGAGCGACAAATAGAGAAAGCAAGCGCAATAGAGAGAGAGAGAGTTCAATTCACTAATTTTTTCAAGCTGTTAGGTTTAGATCAACAATTAGATTAAGATTTTGATTGACGGAATCTCTACACTAATTTGTTTTTGAATAAAAAAATTAAAACCTATCGGACCAAATTGACCGAAAACTTCTCGAACGAAACTTTAAATCAAAATTTGAAAAAATGGACGGACGTGAGCATGAAGTCATTTCCATCAGGAATTCAAGAATTCTGATAATTACACTCTATTTTGGGGCTCTAAATAAAAAAAGAAATTGGTTTGATTTTTTCCTCAGTATTCCCCATTAATGACTGATGACAGAAGAAGAATAAAAACAATTTTTAATGGAGAACATGAAAATAGAATGCCAAAGTCAAAACATAATGAATGCAA
Organism: Wolffia australiana; assembly: GCF_029677425.1. Classification (NCBI taxonomy): domain Eukaryota; kingdom Viridiplantae; phylum Streptophyta; class Magnoliopsida; order Alismatales; family Araceae; genus Wolffia; species Wolffia australiana. Next base: position 21,975,456 of record NC_135839.1, read on the forward strand.
TGCCTGATCGCATTATTGACGGCCCAAAGATGCCAGAAGGCGTTATCTTGTGACCTCCTGAGTCCTGAATAGACCTGACTTATATTTACTTATTTAATATTTTCTCTGAGGCCGAGCTGATTTTCGGCCGGAGGAGGAGATGCGGACGAACAAGTGAGGATCGAGCGAGCGATCGAGGGAGAGATCGAGCTCGGCGGAGGAGAATGGCCGTTGTCTCGATGGGAGGTACCGGGGAAGAAGACGGTGGTAAGCCTGTGTTTCACGATTTTCTCGGAATAAGCCCCGGAGAAGCGTCGCCCTCCGTCCTCGCCAAGAGCGGCCTCGTTGATGTTGGTAAGGCCGGCGACAGTCGCGTTTCTGGGCCTTCTTCCGCTGCTGGGCCCTCCGTTGAACGCGGGTTCGCCTCCGCGAGCTCTGATCTAGGGGCGGGTAGGGACTTTTGAGATGCTCTTGTTTTATTTTTTTCTGTTCTTCTCTTTTTCCTATTGTATTCGAGTTTTGGGTTTTAATTTTCCTTGCTTGTGTTCGGATGAGGAGTGAATTATTGGGTTTGCCTGACATATTTCTTCTGATCCGACCCTGTTCTGGTGTTGATTTTAATGATGTATTTTAAGGACGATTATTTGGTTTCCTTTTTTCTATTGTGTTCAAATTGGGGTAATAGTTTTCTTATTGTTTTCCCGCTTGTGTGCAGATTAGGCTTTTAGCTTGTATATTTCTTCTGATCCTATGTTGCTTTAATATTGATATTTATGATCATATTATAAGAAGGGTTCTTCCTTTTGCCTTTCTCTATTGTTTTCAAATTGGGTAATAGTTTTCTTATTGTTTTCTCGCTTGCGTCCAGATAAGATCTGTATAATTTTTTTAAGCTCATATGTTTCTTCTGATCCTATGTTGCTCTAATATCGATCTTTATGATCATATTATAAGAAGGGTACTTCCTTTTGCCTTTCTCTATTGTTTTCAAATTGGGTAATAGTTTTCTGATTGTTTTCTCTCTTGTGTTCAGATAAGGTCTGTATAATTTGGTTATGCTCATATGTTTCTTCTGATCCAAAACTCGTCGAATTCTTCAGGGACACCGGTACATGGCCGTATATCAGGAAGAAAAAGGGCTAACTCAGATTCAGTCTTCATGGGTTTTCCAGGGGAGAGAGCGACAACCTCGGCTTCAGGCTTTCCTGGAGGCGCGTCCAAGTTGAAGGTATCCCTAACATCTCACCAAACCCTAATCTCCAAATTTGCCTTTTTGCCCATTTTGAAATTTTCAAAAAGAATGAACAGATTCTCCCAAAGGAAGGTGCCAAGGAAACGCAAAGAAGACCAGGCGATGAGGCTGTATTTGGCATTGAACACCCTCGGATGACCTCTCAGCCTCTGTTAATTCATCAATCTCCTATCAGTAGACTTGATCAAACATTAAAATCGCGGGAGATGATGCAGCACATCTCATCTTTGGGCCATAATGCGGCCCAAATGGATAAGATTATGCAGGCCGCAGCCGACGAAGGATCCCGAACGGGAAGTAAAAATAGTAAATTATTTAATTTAGTTAACCCTGGAGGGGATAAAGCGGCCGGCAGTCCTCGGATCAATGAGCCTGATCTTCCCAACACATTGAGGTGGGATTGGAAATATTTTGAAGTTGCTCTTCTTTTGAAAATTTAAAATTCCTGAATTGTTATCGTCATCTCGTTTACAGCCACAACAACTTGCCCATCGGTAACCGGCAAATGACCATATTTTATGCCGGGCAAGCTCATGTTTTTGACGATGTTTCTCCGAACAAGGTCTGCTCACTATTGAATATAATTTTAGTGTTTAAGGAAATATGATGAAACGATCAAAATGTTTGCAGGCAGACGTTATCATGACCTTGGCTGGATCAGATGGAGGATCGTGGTCAACTTCTTTTACTCATAAGTCAACGACTAAGCCACCGCTGCCGGGAGCGGCGGAGGAAACAGTAATCAGCAACTCTCCATCTCCTTTGGAACTTAGCCGAAGGCTATACCCCCAAAGTCTCTCCAATCAAAGGCTAGGCCAGCCTCATCGTTTCCCAACATCTGGTGAATATCCAGCCTTCACACCAACTCGGTCTGTTTAACGGGTTTATCAATAATTATCCGTATTTTTTAATTAAAAGAAATACTTATCCTGATGTTTTCATAGGTGATAGAGCTGTTAGAGAGATGAGGCCAATGAACTCAGGAGAGACAGAACCTGGAGGAAGGAGAAATGTGCCATAGAAGGAGCCCCACCCAAAGGTTCCCCCTTTCCCTCTACTTGATTATTTCTATGATTCATCCACTACTGGGTCGAAATTTGAAGTGTTTAAAATACTTAGATCTGAGAGGAGATGAATGGTTGATGTTGATTGGACATCTGTAAGCGCATATACTCTGCTTCGAAGGCTTGAATCAAGAGGACAGATTCCCGGTTGGGAGAAAAAACAAGAGTTTTTATCCTTCCTGTTGGTTCTCTCATATTAGACACTGTTTTTATTTTGGGCTACAACTTGTGGAAAGTGTCAAAAACTTTGGGATTTGGAAGAACTTTAATGATGAGAATTCCCCCAATTCTTCGGAGATTTTCAAAGATGTGATGTTTTCCATCTTTGGGTTCATTTTCTCATGTTAGATGAGTTTTGGACTGTACAAGTTTTATTGACTCTAAGAACTCTATTATTGACTAACCATAAGAACTCTATTCAGCTGGGCAATGACTTAACATGATTGGCTATAACCATTTGGTGTCAACTCCTCGATAGTGGCCGAACCTACTGATGATGCGTGACCTCTTATATTGATTAAGATTGAAGAGTAAGGTATTGGCTTGAAAATTCCTAATATTGTGTTTTTAAAATGCGTCATCTTAAATGGCCTCATTAACACTTTTCTAGTGCACTTTGACTTGGTTAAACTTGTGGCCAACCAAGAGAAGATGTCCAGACTATCTTAGCAAGTCAAGATCAAATAAATAAATCACTTTGATTCAAATTTGATACATTCTAAAGGTATAATTTCAGGAAGAAAGTTGACTTTTGAGCATGGTTCAGACCTTCAAGTTTGGACCTAAAATTTTGAAAATGTCAAGATTTGTATGTTCTGTATCTTTCATCAAAGTTTTAGATGATTCTGGTTTCTTATGACCAAACAGGTGATAATTATGAATAAAATGATGGTGTATTGCAGCAGTAAATTCAAACCATGTTATTGCATGATAATTCAGAAAAAATCATTTTGATACATTCCCATGTTGGAGATAAAACAATGATCGGAATGTAACTTCAAATTCAACAAAGAATTATTCGAGTTGATCCAATGATGGTGCAACGTAATACAAGGAGTTAAGGGGGCGAGAGATAGCTGAGGTTTCTGGGGTGGAGAGGAGAGGACGGGAAATATGAGGGGATGGCAAAGGATTGTCGACAAACATTCGTGGACTCGGTAGGGGGATGCTGAGATCGACCTGAAAGCCCAAGAGAGGGAAGAAACACGACAATGATGGGAGTGGAGTGGTGTGATGAGAGAGGGGTGTGTTGGATTCTAGAGGCCTTGACATGGATGAATAAATGCAAACGATTCGCAGCGGAAGAGTTGAATAAATTGAACGGCACCAAGAAAACCATTGAAACGAAGTACCTTTACATGGATCACATCCGTGATTTCTTCGATTCCAGAGTGATACGAGTCAAGCTGCTCACATGTGCAGCCTCTAGACATATCCACGCGATCCTCAACACATCGAATCTCTTCCTCCTTTACGAGCCCCGTTCTACATCCACCGCCGTCATTACGCCGTTCTGATTGCATCGGGCACGGAGAGGGGGTGTGGGAGAGTGGAGAAGAAGGGGAAGGCCCCTGAACAATTCTGGCTTGTGTTAATTTCGTTCAGGGCCTTCCCCTATCTATACTAAGTGGGTATTTTTCATAAAATCCCCAAACCTTAAGTATCTTTCGATGTCCAGAAGACCATTTGCGTTGACCCTCTAGGCCTATGTATCAGTCTAGTTAACGACTCCAGTGGCCCAATAACCTTTATTGGACTTTCAAATTAATTAACTATATCATCATATAGATTAATTAATGACGGATCGATTTAACCCAATCGATAGGTCGAGTCTCCAACACGTGGGGTGCCAAGCTACACATCGTGTTCTAGAAGATACAAAGGAGTGTGTATCAACTCACTCATGGAACCTGTTCGTCATCGGTTACCGTGTATGTATAATCCCTCATCCACTTGACACTCCTTGGATGACTTAGGGTATGGTCAATTGTTAAACCCTAATCAGTCATCTGAGTTAGTAGTGATGCATTTAGAAATTATCAAAGAACTCTTCTCCGATATTTCATTGCCTTGGCCAAGGGCTTCATCGCATCATCTTTCTTGAGCTGTCACCTCTTATACCAAGGTGGATAATCCCATCTTGACCACTCAATCGCCTTCGTGAACTCCTTGATGTACCCAAACTAAGATCGTTTAGAATCCCATGATTAGAGACACGTTGGCCATAGTCAAAGTGCAACCGTCCGTCCACAAGACGTCTTTGGTGTCTCAGGTCTAAGGAACACGTATACAACCGCGGCATGAATCGACCTGATTCACAGTTCGGTATAATACCATTCAGGGATTCGTACAAATCAATTCAATGAACTCTTTCTACTAAAGAGCACCCACTATCTATCTTTAGTGTCTCCACACTAATGGCTATGTGACAGGCCATACTCATCATATGAGTGAGGCTAGATAATGATATTCTATCTGGATACTTTGATGTCCGTCTCACATATCCTTTGAATAGAAATATTTTGAACACATGCTTAAAGACTAGTGATCTTCGTATTATGATCTCAACATAATTTACTAAGTCCGATCATCTATTCACGGAATTCATTATAAGCATCACACATGCACTATAATGAATATGTTGTATTAATGAAGATAGTACGAGATGTGGATTATGTGATTGGCTTTCCAACCACATATATTTCCATCAAGGTGGAGAGCTCATTGTGTAATTTCCTGCCACAAGTTCCTTCGAGTGGGGCTTTTAGTAGGATCCGTTGTGGCCTGAACCCGTGCTTGCGGATTGGGCCCTTGTTGGGCCTTCCTCCGTACATACACCTGCTGGCATATCATATCAGTATTGTCGCAGTAAATCAAAACATGTTATTCCATGTTAATTCAGAAAAGAAATCATTTTGATGATGAATCTTTTTAATTTGACATATGGAATATACATATAAATATATTTGAAATGAACTTGTTTTATTATGATTGTTGATGAAACGTTTAAGTTTGTCAAGAAAGAAGATAGCTCTTAAACTATGGAGAAAACACATAAGTATGTCATGCATTTGAACACAAAGTTGAAGATAAGTATGTTTGATGTTCTAATGATGACAAAAAATAAATCACTTGATATTCTTTGATACATACTATACAAATTTTATTTGTGTTTTACACGAGTAAAAAAAATCCTCTGCTAAGATATTTCCTACCACTTCATTTTTATTTATGTTTTTGTATATTTTCTTAGTTTTGTCATGGGATCTTCTATGAAGAAATGCCACTCTAGAATACAATGAACCGAAGTATTGTAGTATTTTTAATCAAATATTATGACATTTAAATCCTTTTTGAGGAGGAAATATGTGGTTCTGTCAATCGTTTTGAGGCATTTTTTATGAATCAATTTTACATGAAATATTGTAGAGTGCTTAAACCAGAATAATTGATCACATTTTTTGTAAAATCAGATTCCGTGCACCTCATATTTCAGATAAGTATTGTAGAACTCACTTAATCAATGCCTAAAAACATTCAAAATAGTCATCCTTTCGCCCAAATAAAAGATGATGGTATACTTCAGCCTGATGGGAAATATGGTCGACATTAAACATATTCAAATAAAATTTTGAATAACACATGTTTAAGATGTGAGGATGAACGAAGATATTGAACTTTATGTATCACTGTTTGTTACGACATAATAGTGTTTTTAAAGAGCATTATGTAGTCTGTGAGGTATTTTAAAAACAATTGAATGAGATAATTTCAACTTTTTCAATAATGTTTTTTCTGCACTGTTGAGAAAATGCAAGATTATTGTATGGAATTAATTATCAGAACAAACATGCTCTTGGTATTTGTGTAGTAGCATGAAGGATTATCATGAGATTCTGAGGACAAGTCATATGATATACCCTGAAACACTAATAAGCCAAAAATAGGGGTAAAAACTATGCAATTTTTAGCCCTTGTCTTTGTGAGTTTTGGCTTATGCAATAAAATTTATATGAACTCCACTTAAGACGTATAGTGATAAGTACGAGTGTCGTCCAAGGGAAGCTAGTAAGGAATTCGATTTGGTGATTATTGGTCGTTTCACTCTGATTAAACTGAATTTGATCTTCAATGAGGATCAAGTCACCCTAATTAGATGAGAATTTAGAAAGGGGGTAGAAGAGTTGAGATGAATAGAAGAAATATGGAGCTCTAAATTGGCTTCTTTTATCCTAATAAAAGGATCCAAGAGGTCATTTAGAGAGGTTAAAAGGGAATTTTTAATTTGAGTTTGGTTTGTTTTTGCAACTTTGATAATTCAAAACTGAAATGGGGGTAATTTAATCTCCTAAGAATTAAAACTAATCTATTTAGAGTTTTTCTTTCGAATGCAGCTGAATGATTAGTTAAATCCCTCGAATTCTCCTCTCAATCCTAATCAGGGCTTGTACATGCCGCTCAAGCCAAGCGATTTAGAATTTCAGATCAAAACTAAGAAGAAGAAACAAGAAATTGAACTAATCTCATTCAAAATGCACAAATCCAAATACAATCAAGGAAAAAGTACCAGATAACTTGATCCAGGGTGGTACTCCTCTCTGTCTTGTAGCTGTGATAGAGAACCATCAAGAATGAGCTCCCCCTCTCGAAATTTAGCTTTTATACTTAGGTTATATGGTAAAAATCACCATTTTACCCCCGTTTAGTACTTAATATTTATATATCAATGTAGGCTAGATCTGAATGATCCAACCGTACAGATAGAAAGAGGGGATCAAGACAAACAAATCCATAAAAAAATCATCTCAATCGGACTTCAGGATCAAACGTTATTAATAAATCAATTTTAAACCAATTTAATCCATTGGATTTAAAATTGATTTATTTATTAGTTTCGTTTTTAAACACGCAATGACGTGTCACTCTCTCATTGGCTGGCGCATTTTGAATCCTCCTTTTTGCAGAAAATTCCTTAAAAAGCCTGGAATTGCTTTTGGACGCCTTAAAAGTAATTGCGTATATGCCTGCGCACTCTCTCTCCTCCGATTTCTCCTAAAACATTAAAAATATATATTAAAAATTGCAATAAAACCCTGTAAATTTTTAAATTGGATCTTTACGCCTGCAGTGGCGACCGAGAGCTGTTTTCAGGGTCTTTTTGCAACGAAAGTTTGCAAAAAGGCCCTTGAAATTTTGAAAATAATAAAAATACTTCTTTTTCTATTATAAATATACTTTTTTTCCTTGAAATAAATACATTTCATCTTCAAGTAAATCTCAGAAAAATCCTAAAAATTTGTAAAAAATTATAGAAAATTCACTGATTCATTCCCATGCTGATAAATGTCGAAATAAAATATTAAATATGCCATTTTCATTCAAAAATAATTATTTCGAGCTTCAATAAATCCTTTAAAATTCATAGAATTAACAGAAAATTAGGAAAAAATCAGAAATCACTAGAAAACACTATTTTCAAGTAAATATATGATAACAATCCCATTTTATGCTCTTTAAATGCATAAAATCATGCTAATAACATGAAATAAAGACAGAAATTAGGGTGTTATCAAACACGAAGTTTAATATCATTTGAATGATTAGTTTCGTGGCATGCAAAGAAGAAGAGATGGGTGATAATCCAAGATGAAAAAATTATGTTTGGTTTCAATTGTCACCAGGTAGATTCTCTGTTTTATTATTGAATTGTGTGTCAGCATGTGCATATCACAAAATCAAATTCAAAATTTGAATATAATGGATTCAATGACTTGAAATACTTGACAAACAGTTGTTGACCAACATTTGCAAATTGATATCAAAACTTAAATAAGCTGACATACTCTATTTTCTCATATCTGATTGGATACATTTGAATGATGATTAAGTTTGAAACTAGTATTTGGCATTGTATAAAAATGCACTCCACATTCTGGATCATACTTTGAACTTAAATTCAACAGTTAAATTCTCAAATTCTGACTTGGACTGGTTTATTGAAAATATGTGCCTTTCTCTACTGTGAATATTCATGTGATTGGAAAATTTTATAAAATTAATTTGATTTAAAGCACCAATGTTATTTGACTAAACACGATGATAGTGACACATTGAAGAAGATAACAAATGTCCAATAGAGAGCTTCACAGTTTCGTCATTTAATGAAGATTAACTTCAAAGTTTTACGAGACATTTTTTGATCTCTGATATTTGTAATATCTGAATATTACAAGATGTCCCGTGAAACATTAAGGGATAATAGCGCGGTATATCCCAAACTTTCAAAAAAGTCTGAAAGATATCGCAAACTTTTTTTTTCGCACCGTATATCCCCAACTCTTGAAATTGAAAAGAGGCTATCCCGGTGATGACGTGGATCTCCACGTCACCTGCCAGGTGGAGTCCTGGCCAGATGGAATCCACCTGGCTGCCACGTGGATATCCACGTCATCACCGGGATAGCCTAAGAGATTAATTAAAGGGAAGGGGGAGAGAGAGAGACGCGCTAGAGAGAGAGAAGAGAAGGAGATAGAGAGAAGGAGAGAAAAGGGCGCTTCTTCGACCTCCTCTCCGACGCAGAAGCAGGCGCAGGAAGAAGGCGCCGGAAGATTCCGACCGCCTAACGCCGCTTGAGGGAGCTCGTCGTCTTCCTATACTCCCCCATGGAACCTTCCCCGTCAAGGTACCGTATGATTTTTTTGGTTATCCTTCGAAATTTTTTTAGTTTTTTTTTTGTTTCGATTCCTCTCAGTTTTTTTTTCCGATTCCTCTCAGTTTTTATATTTCGATTCCTCTCAATCGAAATTTTATTTTTCTTTCTGGTTTCTCTGTTCTACGGGCGTTCATTCTCTGTTCTGTTTTACGCAAAAAAAAAAGCTTGGGTTTCCCCATGTTTGTGGTGATATCATCCATCCTCCAGCTCTAGACTCATCATTTGCGCCGGTCGGAGTGGAGCGAATACGTGAGGAGGCAACGCAGCCAATCTATCAGACGGCGGAGACGGCAGGGCGATCTCTCTGCGATTTTGGTAATTGTTCACGTCGACGGGCCCTTTGCCAGAATGATGACTATTCATAACTATCATTACCTTGACAACAAATACGAGTTCGACCCAAGATTTTCTATAATTACTCCCATTCATTGACAAAACCTTTAGATCCATCCAAAGTAGTCTACCCTTTCTCTGGGTTCGAATGATGACCATTCATAACTCTTACCTTGGCAACAAATAATAGTTCATTGACAACTATTCGTATCTACTATTACCTCGGCAACAAATAAGAGTTGGACCCAATGCTTTATTTCTTTCATAGTTGATCCTGATTCGAGTAAAGAAGCCTGCTTTGTTTATGCGTAGTTTGGGGCCGAGAAACTGACATGAATCTGGCATCTGCCGTCGGCAAACAACCAGGAATGGAAAGACGAGAAGAATCTGAGATTCCTCCTCCAGAAAGTACTCAAACAGAGCGACGTTGGAAGCCTTGGGAGGATAGTATTACCCAAGGTGCTTCTTTTCTTACCCAAATCTCCTAATTTATTCATTCGTTTGTTATTTTTGAGAAAATAACCTAATGGGTTTTCTTCTAACATCTTATCTACTTTGTTATGATGAACTTCATCGCAGAAAGAAGCTGAAACCCACTTGCTAGAACTGCAGACTAGAGATGGAATGACCCTTGTTATGGAAGATATTGTTACTTCCCATATTTGGAACATGCGATACAGGTAGATAATCTCTTGTTCTTGTGATTTTTTGGCTTAGTTTTTCATTTTTTTTTATTTTTTTCAGGTTTTGGCCCAACAATAAGAGCAGGATGTATCTACTTGAAAACACTGGTAAGAAGCAGTTAATGACCATAGTTTTTTCTTAAAAAAAATCGTCTGTATAAATTGAATATCTACGTTTGATGTTGTAGGAGAGTTCGTTCGATCGAATGGGCTGCAAGAAGGAGATTTCATCGTCATCTACTCCGATATTAAGTGCGGAAAATACGTACGGCCCTTCTACTTTGTTGATTTTAAGTTCTCGTCTTTTGCTCAATCATGCAAGTTGGTCACTGAAATTTTTTTCCAATCCAACTGAAAATAGGTTTAAATTTTGTGGGAATATAATCAGCGTGGACTTCTAAAGAGGGAAATTGAAAATGAATAGGTATACTTCTAAATCAATGCAATGAAAAACTTTTAGAAAGTTTCCAAGTTGTTTATTTCTTATTATCGCTCTACTTCTTTATTTTGCTCTTATCTTTCAAAAACAAACTTCTTCGTTTTACTCTCTCATAGTTCTAAAAATGAAACTTTACAAAGAAAGAGATGGTTTCTTAAGAACATAACCTTCCTCATAGACCTTTTACTTCCTGATCACAATTTCGTTCTGGTCATTTTATAAGTACCTTGAAATCTTATTTGTTCCCATATTTTACAAGAAATTTCTTGTGGAACAGATGATCAGAGGAGTGAAAGTAAGACAGACGACTGACTGCATCCAAAGTGGAAACAACTCATTCAAGCTCAACCCCATGGATGCCGAGGTGAAAAGGGATGGAGGCCATTGAACATGCTGGAATCAACGGTCAAGAATAGCTCAATTCCATGGCCCTGTGATCCAACGGTGTATGATCCCATCACTGCAGACCATCTAAATCTCTATCTTTAGAGATAGATGTATGAAAATGACCTTGTTCTTCTGAGAGAGAGAGACTTTTGAAGTATATAAAGCGCCCTTGTGTAAATGGAATAGTTTACTACTTTCCTACCAATTGCTTATTTTCACCCGTGTGGCAGGTTTTGGACAGACAAACCCTTCTAAATTCATAGAACTATTACATTAGGGCAAGAAACACAGTAGAAAAGAGGAGAGAGAAGATGGGAAGGTTTAAAACTGTAGCATTTTCCTTTGAACTTTTCCTTCATTTTTTCACTTGTTTCTGTAATATGTTACACAATAAGAACAGCAACGAGGAAAATTTGTGTGTGACTTCTCTGAAATCCACCGGCTCCACCAGAAACAATCTCCACCGGCTCCAAAAGGATAAACTCAAATGTCAAATCTCCCAAGTATGCAGAATAAGACAATTCAAATTATTTCAAAGGATGTCACCTGTCAACAAAAAAAAAAGCAATAAACTATTAATTCAGGAAAATGGGAAAAAAAAGATATTTCTCTGGATTAAGAATATCGAAAGCATAGTGCAAACTAAACTGGATTTTCTTGGTCAAGTTTGATATCTTTTAATATATTATTGGACAAAAAGCACCAGTTAAACAACCTCTTGAAAAATTTCAAACAAACTCTTGATTGTCAAATTATCCAATGCAAAACTTAGGCCACATTTCCTATTCAAAGTGATTGACATTTCAGCCCTAGGTTTTGTGTGTCCTCTCTGGATCACATTAAGTCCATGAAACCTGTTTCAACCATAGAAATCCAACATGGATCAAACAACTGATATTAATATTTGAACTTCCCAATGAATCTTTCTATACTTCATTGAATTCCCAATGAATCTTTGATTTCTACTAACTCCACTTAACTCCACTAACTCAAAATCAGATGGACTAAAGAACATACTTTCCTTCTTCTACAGTCTGTGAATAAACCACAGATAGAAACAAAGATAAGGAATTAGAGAGATAGAAACAAAGACAAGTGGGCATCTTCCCAGGCTCCAAAAAAAAAACAAAAATTGCCTAATAAGGAAGCAAAAGAAGGGAATTACGCGCCAAGAAAAAGACCTTTTGTTCTGTAGATTCTTCCTCGTCTTTAGATTCTTCCATAACATTCATTACATCTCTTTCACAAAAAATTTCAAAGGCTGAAATTTCTCTAATATCTCTCTCTCTCTCTCTCTCTCTCTCTCTCTCTCTCTCTCACTGAGGCCTGAAAAAAGGAAACAGAGAAAGATGAAATTCCAGAGATCAACAAAGAGATGCGAAATTTGAAAAAATTAAAGAAAAAAGTAGTAAATACCAGCGTAGCCCTTCAACAATGTATCCCTTCAACTTGGTGCATGTCTTCCGATTAGGGCCATGCATGTCTTCCGATTATGGCCAACTTGGTGGCAAAGAGAGCACCTCATCTGCACGCCTTTCTTGGATAATCGTTGACCATTAAGTTCTTTCTCACTGGAGTCGATTCTTCTCTTTTTCTTGGGCCTTCCAGGTTGTTTCTTCATGAGAGGAGGGAATACATAGTTCCCTTCAACTTCGGTCCATAAGTTCCTTCCATTTAATGGTCGGATACCATTTCGATATGCTAGCTTGCAGACATCTTTCTTCAACCAGTCAGTGACAAAACTGACAGGGTCCTGCTTCATCCAGTGAATTCAAGTAATAGCACGAGAGCATGGAATACCCCTTATATTCCAATATCTACAACTACAGGATCTTGTACGTAAATCAACTACAAATCTATTTCCCAAGTCCGTAACTTCGAATTGATACTCTCCTGCATGTCTAAGGGTACATGTCCTAGACTTCAATTTGTTACCTTCCAGCAACTCTCTTATCCGAGGGCATAATTGATCAGTTATATCAGAAACTAACTCCCTTTTCTTAACTATCCTCTGCATGATAGTACTTCTAATATCTTCAAGCATGTCTATGATAGGTTTTGACCTATACTGTAAGATATAACTATTGAAGCACTCACAAACATTATTATCAATCACCTCGCATTTTGGCGTCTCACCGATGTAAGCCCTGCAAAACTTCTTTACGCCTATATTACCAAAGTCATGCGCGGCCTGTGGTTTCAATGTGGTCATCTGTTGCATGATCCTATGGAAATCTTGATGAGTCGTGCACTTCACAGCGTTCCAAAATAACATCTTCAATGTCCCAGTTGAATGTCCCTTCTTCTTCCAATTTGCATAAATATGTCTAGCGCAATTCCTATGCTCCGCATGTGGTAATAGATACGCCACTGCATTTTTGAGCCCCTACACAATGCAAGAGACCATCAAGATATTAGTTCTACATTACGCAATGAGACCTCAAAGAATTATAATATTATAATATTATGCACGAGTTATGTAAATACATTCTGTTGATCGCTCATAATTGTCCAACCATTACCGTCGTAAATTCCTAAATCTCCCATTAGCAGTTGAATAAACCCAGTCCAAGAAGCTTGATTCTCCCCTTCAACCACTGCCCAGGCAATAGGGTACATTTGATTATTCCCATCCTTGCCCACAGCACACAACAATTGACCTCTCATTTCGGTCTTCAAAAAACATCCATCCAAACCAATGACTCTTCTACAACCTTCAAGAAAACCTCTTGCTAGTGAATCGAAGCATATATAGAGTCTCTTAAACCTAACCAAAGAATCAGGAGTCTCTCTCTCAAGCACCAAGTCGAAAGTACTACCACTATAAACCTTCTTTAACTCAGCAATATAAGAAGGAAGCAAGTGATAATGGTCAATCAAAGAACCTTGAAGCTTCTTGCGCACCGCAGATCTAGCTTTATAACAAGTATGCTTCGAAACTGTGATTCCAAACTGTTCGTTTATTTCTCGCATTATATCTACCACCTTCCAATTCATATTCATTCGAAACTTCTCTAAGAAGTGGTTTGCAATGCAATGGTAATCGGCTTGTCTATTCCTCGGATCCCTACTGCACGTATGAATATCATTTAGTGTCTTGACAACACAGTGCTCCTTCCTACCATCCCAACTAGCATATATCCTCCACGGGCAATCTTTGTTACAAATCACTTCAACTTTTTGCTCACCAGACTTCAAAAATCTAATGTTGAACTCATTCCATATAGCATGGTTCTTCACAGCTATCCTAAATTGAGAAGGCGATTCAAATTTCACACCTCCTTGAAATTTAATATTCTCAATGGGGCATCTGTGATCATACGTTACGCCCTTGTCTACGTTCCTTCTATTTTCCCCCTCATCATCAGTATCATTGAGAGTTAAGATGTCCTCATCCGAATCAGCATACTCACCATGATATCCATATACAGATAATTCTTGCTGAACTTGTTCTTTTCTATTTCTCTGGCAGTCAGTAAATCCATCATTCCATTCTTCACTTGAGTATCCATTGAGATCACTTGAATACATGTCACATTCTTCATATTCTCCACATGGATTATATTCAGAATCAGCATCACTATCATAAACAGCCCTTTTAAGAAACAAATGGACAATAGTAAGGTGTAATAATTTTCCAGAAGCATCCATAAGTTATATATACAAATACAAATAATAAATTTGACACAGTCATCGTCCTCTTAGCAGCCTACAGCGACAGGCACAATGAAAAATGACAAGTTTTTCTTGGGACGATGAATCAAACGGAGTATGACATGGGACATGTAGTTGGAGATGAACGGACCATTCTGATAGGATACAGAATATCCAAGCAGAAAATTTTCGGTGGTTAAACACAGAATAGAAACATAGATCCTAAACTCAGCTAAAAAAAGTCATTTGAAATTGAAAGTAGGATTGAATCAACTTTTAAGAACAAGAGGAATGGCGAAGCAAATGAAAAAATTCAAAAAAATGAGGAATTTTGAAAAGAGCTCATGAAAGGAAATTCTTAGGGGAAGCATTGTGAGGGAAATTTGAACGATATTCAGAGGTAACAACGCCTATCTTAAAGAAATAAAATAAACACTTCGCAATCAGTCTACAGAGGTTTCTGAAAAAGCAAGCGAAAGGATAATAGGGAGGTAGTGATTCCCATGATTCCTATGTTGAAAAGCCAGATCAATTTAATGTAAAGTATAACATCACCACAAACATGGGGAAACCCAAGCTTGTTTTTTGGATCGCGGAGGAAGGTATATACAAGGTATGACATTTCAAGAATCCATACCGCTTTGGAAAAATCAGAGATTGTCATTACGATTGACTCCATAGTTATCAAAAAGGACATCTATTATTTGACATGACGATACACAAGAAGATCGAATCAGCGAAACAGCAGCATAGCCTTTCAGATCTTCCCTCAATTTAGAGTATTTTCATCCTGAAATTTTGAATTACTCGACGCCTTTCTTACAAGGGATCCTCTCATCATTGTCGAGGTTGGAGGGAGCAGACCAGAGAATTGGGAGAAATAAAAAAGAAGAAATCCAATCATGGAACACTGATAAAAGGATCTCCGATTCAAAATTTCACCAGATCCAAAAGTATCCTCCAATTCTAGAAAAATTAACTCGTCGAATTATAGAGACGTACCTGCCCTTACACCCGATGAACCGGCCTTCTTGCATCTCTCTCTGAGCTCCTTCAATTTCAGGATACTGGATTGCTGACAATTAAGAAAAACAATTATTTAATTACAAATACAAGGATAAACGAAATTCTTCCCATGAGAAAAGTTAATAGGATTTAATTAAACAGAAAATTAAAGAACACACGAGCTGAGCACTTTCACAGGTCAGCAGACTCTAAAAAAATGAGGAATTTTGAACAGAGCTCATGAAAGGAAATTCTTAGGGGAAGCATTGTGAGGGAAATTTGAACGATATTCAGAAATTTGAACGATATTTAAAGAAATTCATATAATCGTTGTCAAGCTCATTGACCATTATGATCATACTCGCAAAGTTGCATGCAATGATCAATTTCAAAGACAGACTCATCTACTAGATTCCAAAAACTTCACCAAAACTCACCTATTCTCTGGGTTGAGAAATCAGATGGATAATTTTCATTAGTAAAGCCATTGTTTCATTCAATAGAATGGGAAGGGGGATTAAGGAGGAATATGCAGTGCTTTTTCACTCCATATTTCTTCAATGGCGTGATTTTAAATACATGTGTTTACCCTTTTCCCAAATTCACCTCAAGTTGCTCCTAATTACTACCATACTATTCATCTGGGCGATCAATTGTATAGGGTCACTTTAATCCTCATAAGTCAAGCAGGTTGAAGGTTGTCCTTGTTAACACTCTCGTCGCCTGGCCTTGGATGATTTATCTGATTAGTAACATAAACATTACTAACTATTAATACAACATGCCAGATAGAATGTTCGATAAAGTGACCATACGACACATTGCGTATCATATAATCGCTGGCAAGCTCATTGACCATTATGATCATAACCCCAAAGTTGCATGCAATGATCAATTTCAAAGACAATACTCATCTACTAGCTTCCAAAAAATTCACCAAAACTCACAAGGTCATTGACCTAATCACTGTTGAGTATATATATAAGTATATTATACTCCTGCTGGTGCCAGGCATTGAAAAGAAAGATACGGAAACTTTTTATACCAAATTGAGGTGAAATGGAAGCCATACGAGTCAAGAAATAATCAAACTCATGCTTTGATTTAACTGGTACACAATGTGTTCCCAAAGAATAAGATAGCAAAGTCAAGACTCGGTCTAGTGCATAATGATAGTCAAAATTACAGCTACGTGGTGACCTGGGGCCTGCCATTCTCAACCAACAAAAAACACGCAAGAGCAAGAAGGTTGAAGAAAGTCAGCACGCGTATCCTGTAGGCCGTCAAGTTCTTATGAATAAGGCGTCAATTGATGGCAGAGGAAAGCGGAAGAGAATCACGATTTCTGAGGTGTCCTCCTCTCCCATGAAGCGTAAATCACCGATAGAGGTCGATCATCCTTCGAGGTGGAGAAATGGAGGAGAATGATCTCCTGTTTCCAGGGGGGGGACAGCAGAGGCAATTCAGATCGTCGGGAATTCTGGCAAAGGGCCCGTCGACGTGAACAATTGCCAAAATTGCAGAGAGATCGCCCTGCCGTCTCCGCCGTCTGATAGATTGGCTGCGTCGCCTCCTCGCATCTTCGCTCCACTCCGACCGGCGCAAATGATGGGTCTAGAGCTGGAGGATGGATGATATCACCACAAATATGGGGAAACCCAAGCTTGTTTTTTTGCGTAAAACAGAACAGAGAATGAACGCCCGTAGAACAGAGAAACCAGAAAGAAAAATAAAATTTCGATTGAGAGGAATCGAAATATAAAAACTGAGAGGAATCGGAAAAAAAAACTGAGAGGAATCGAAACAAAAAAAAAACTAAAAAAATTTCGAAGGATAACCAAAAAAATCATACGGTACCTTGACGGGGAAGGTTCCATGGGGGAGTATAGGAAGACGACGAGCTCCCTCAAGCGGCGTTAGGCGGTCGGAATCTTCCGGCGCCTTCTTCCTGCGCCTGCTTCTGCGTCGGAGAGGAGGTCGAAGAAGCGCCCTTTTCTCTCCTTCTCTTCTCTCTCTCTAGCGCGTCTCTCTCTCTCTCCCCCTTCCCTTTAATTAATCTCTTAGGCTATCCCGGTGATGACGTGGATATCCACGTGGCAGCCAGGTGGATTCCATCTGGCCAGGATTCCACCTGGCAGGCGACGTGGAGATCCACGTCATCACCGGGATAGCCTATTTTCAATTTCAAGAGTTGGGGATATAAGGTGCGAAAAAAAAAGTTTACGATATCTCTCAGACTTTTTTGAAAGTTTGGGATATACCGCGCTATTATCCCAAACATTAAACAAAAGTTTATAAATTACCAGGTCTTCCTAGGTTGACACGTGGAAGCATAAGAGCCTCCAGTTTGGTGGACCCAAGGTTCATGAGAAATTAGCCAAGAGAGCATAACAGCCATTAGATTCCAATCGGACGGTCATTAAAAACATCCAAAATGTGGCAAATAGCGCGACCCTGCCGAGGAACTCTTGCTCAACCCTGATTCGATCGAGCGAGCGAGAAGATCAGATCATGGCGAGCGTCAATCTAGTTTCAGTTCCTCTCCAATTGCAGAATAAGATCTCAAACTCGGCTAATTTCTTCCCCGGATCTGACGATCTTCCTCCAATTTGCTTCCGCTCATCGAAGAGCAGGAAAAGGAATTTTCCTTTGATAATCTCTGCAGCATCTTCATTTTCACCTGCGGAGTCGTCGACGTCGAGCACTCCTTCCCCCGCCGAAGGGAAACCTCAAATTGAGCTCGAGTTCATCTCCGTAAGCCCCTTTTTCTCTTTAAATTTCTCTTATCTTTGCTTTGATCTTCTCGATTTTGCGTTTGGTAGCCTACACCGGAGGCTGATGGATCGTACAAGAGGGATTCCGCGACGGCTGTCAGCGGCGAGAAACTCCTCCGCAACATCATGCAAGACAATAAAATCGAACTCTACGCCACCTACGTAAGTTCGAAGAAAACATCGAATCAGTCGACGCGGAGTTTTTGACTTTTCGTTCTCCAGGGGAAATTGATGAACTGCGGTGGCGGAGGAAGCTGTGGAACCTGCATTGTTGAGGTATGGCCTCGTTAACAACGCATGTTCTTTTCTAGTAATTGAGGAAGAAATTTGATAATCTCGGCGCAAATATGTTGGATTGCAGATCCTTGATGGGAAGGAACTCCTCAACGAACGGACAAACACCGAAGGCCGATATCTGAAGAAGGTAGGCGATTCTAATTTCTCTGGTTAAACACACGTCAACTGTCACGTCAACATCAAAGATCTTCAAAATCATCGTCACACGTCCATCGGTTTGAAAAAATTTCCATCATCCTCATCATCAAATGGGCTCAATTTAATTGAAAACTGTCAACCGCGTCAAATTGATCTTCAATTAAGATGATGATAATTTTTAAAATCGAGGGATGCGCGCCAGTCTGTTTGATGTTGACGTCGGCTTTGGATTAAACGTCAACCACTCGTCAATACAATTGTCATTGTCAAACGCCATACGATTCTGAAGTTTTTAAATGCCGCAGAAACCTGAATCCTGGAGGCTCGCATGCCAGACCATCGTTGGTAACAAGGAGAACTCCGGCAAGGTAATGAATTTCTCGCCATACCTTCAAATCTAAACAAAACCCTCAATTAACCCTTCTTGAATCTGATGGAATTCTGCCATAGACGAATATCAGAAGGCCCAGTTACCATTTCGACGGGAAACTGTCCCTCACGTTTGTGAACTCGTTGGTTTTTTTTTTTTTAAACTTTTTTTTGAACTCAGTTGGGTTATTGTAAGTATACTATACTGTAAAAAGTGGAGGAAGGTTCGTCATCTGTTATCGGTTCCATTAGTCTACTTTACAATCTTTCCTACGTTCTATTTCGCCATTCTTCCTCTTCTTTTCTCCTCTAGTCTCCAACTTATACTTTTGAATCTTGATGGGACGCTCTAAAATTTACCTATAATCCTCTCTTAGATCTGACGGGGTATTTCCTTGGTTCACATTTCAGGTAGTGGTGCAGCGTATCCCTCAGTGGAAGAAGTGATGCCTTTTGATTGATCTACGAGGCCAGGCAATCAGATTTGTAGATTTTTTTCTTGATTTCGTGGAAGAAAACATATCCTTGATTGAATGTAAATGAGTCGATGTATGGAATCGGTGCAAGATCCCCAGCAGTGATATTCTAGGCTGTAAATGAGGAGATACAAATTCCACGCGGGAAGATTGTTACATTAATTTCCACATTATTTCGGATTATCTTCAATATCAAATCAGATTCTGATCAGAAAATGAGAAAACAGGATCATAACTTGCAGGATTGGAGAACCAGAGAAGAATCACCTGGCCATCCCTACGCTGACCAGTTCTTCCAGGCCACGCCGGAGCCGCAGAGCAGCAACTAGACAGTCATCCTCTTTCAATCCTCCAAATGAGATTCTGATGTGGCCAGGGCTCCCACTAGAGCTGCCTGGAATGACGACGATGCCGTGCCGACTCACCAGCCACTGCACAACCTCAAAGTCTTCAGGAAACTTCTCTGGAAGCTTCGCCCAAAGGTAGATTGCTCCTTCTCCTCCTTTAACTGCTCCCTTGCCCAGAGGAGAAAGCGCCTCTTTAAGAATCTCTCTGTTCCTTTCAAGTGTTTTCACCCTTTCATGGATCCACTCTCTGCCTGCTTCTATGGAATACAGAGCCAGATGCTGGCCAATCAAGGAGGCACAGATGGGGATGTTGTCTTGAACTTTGAGGAGCTGAGCACCCATCCCTTGAACGTCTGAGGGATACGCGATCTACAAGATGAAAGATAAGTTTTGGGTGATCAAGAATCTATAAGTGGTAGAGTGGCCACAATCCACTGAGATCCAGCCCTGCGTCACACGGATTCATCAAAATAGAAAAGAAGACTCTGCAAAAAGAGGTGAAAAAAAGCATACATATCCAATGCGCCAGCCCATCATGCCATAGACTTTGGAGAAGGAAAAGATATTGACAATGTGGCTGGCCTCTAAGCAGTAATGCTTCAAGCCGTCGAACATGAAGTACCTACGCGAGTAAACATGCCCAGGTAAGCTTCTTATATTGCTTTTCAGGGCTATAGCTTCTAGAACTTCGAAGATAAGTTAAGTAAATCATTCTCTTAAGCCCTGCTAGTAAATATCTTTTTTCTTGTCTTTACTTGAAATGTGTGAGATTGTCATTCACTTACTCATAGGTATTGTCCACAACAAGCCAAGTGCCCGTCCTTTTGCAGATGTCTGAGATTCTCTAGGTTGGAATATCAAAAAAACAAAAAAATGGAAATTCAAGAAATATGAATCGGAGAAAACATGGGATTTGAAGAGGGTAAAGGTTGGTAACCTGGAGAACAGGCTGTGGGATAAAGATACCAGAAGGATTCCCTGGGTTCACAACAGAGACAAGCTTTGGGATTGGCTTGCCATTTGCCCCTGACAGAGTTTTCTCCAACCATTCTGTCAAATCAACATATAAATATTACGGGTAATGTTGAATTCTAGATCAAGGAAATAAAAAATAAGAATTAAGGGATAGATTAGAATCTGGGAGTAAGACGGATGAAAGAGAGAAAAGCCAAGGTGGAATAAATTAGAGGGTTCCCTACCCTCAACGACGGAGTAGGAATCCAAAGAAAGGAGAATTACAACAATATCCCCATTTTTAATAGGGTATCTGTGTTTTTGGTTTTCATATCCTGCTTTCATGGTCATCTATATTATTTCTAAAACAACTGAACCAGGATTTTTCTGCACAGTCAACATATTTTTCCTTCTGAGGAGAATTTCAAAGAAACAATTGCCAATGATGAACATTGTTCTTTGCCCATTCCCAAGGAACGTGCACGCTATTTGGAAAAACATTAATTTTCTGAAGATGCAGAAAGTAAAATAAAAATAAAGAAAATTGAACATTAGCTATGTTTCTACACATACTTTCCACCTGATTCTCCGGGAAATCTCAACTTTTGGAAAACCCAAAACCCAAAACCCTAAACCTGAGAAGAGAAGGTCTTGGACCTGTGAATGTTCTTGTCCCTCAGTCATGGTCATTGGAAACATACACACCATACACATGGAAACTACCAAGTTAAATTGTGATAAATATTATTTCATTTTTCCATTAACCCATGCTTGGTAAACTAATGTTGACAGGGCCCTTACCTACATCAGGGTGGAGGGTCTGTGGGTCGCTGGGCCCGACGATGATGTCTGTGATACCCGTCATCTGGAATGACATGAAAGCATTGAAGTAATAGGGAGCAAACACGACAACCGAGTCCCCCGGATCGCACAGAATCAAGACAAGATTGACGAAAGCCTGGATCCCAAAAGAAACGTGTCAGTGCATTTGAATTGTGACAGAAACATTGATGTAAATTCCTATCAAGGAAGGAATTTTTACAGAGGAAGAGAGGGAACTACGGAAGAGATTGATCACAAGGGAAGGGAATCACAGAGGGTCGAGGGGGATGACTGAGAGGTAGGAGGATGAGGAGTTCAGCAAAGTGGCTATGTTAGATTCATTCATTACTAAAACTATTCAAGGAAGCTACCATGGAAATGAAATGACCGTAATACCCCTCTCAGTGGTGAAGTGGAAAAGATAACCTTGAGGGGATCGGATCATTAAAAAATGTTAGCAGGATAATTCTGATAATTCATTCTATTCTTGATTTTAAAATACATGATGAAATTATGATAATCCTATGAATAACATGTTCAAGCATCATTTATCCAATTTGATTTAATGGAAGAGCATTGATCATGAAGAATACGGATTACCACAAGACCAGAAGTCACCTGATTCGCGCCAGCTGTGATCATGATGGAAGATTTGTTGAGGTTGTTCTCAGAGCTTATCTGCAACATAAGTGCTCCATCAATTAGACATGGTTGTTCTGTTTGTTTAAAACAAACAAAAAATTCGCACATAACTGCACAGGGCTTTGTTCTTTGTTCTGTTCTTTATTTGTTTTCAAAAACGAACAAAATTCCCACATTCGAACAAAACTAGAACAAAATTCGCACAAAGCGAACAAAAGAACCGCACACGGGCCTGTGCGAAGTTTTGTTCAAATTCGTTTTTGTTCTGTTCGGAAAACCGAACAGAACGAACAGTTCGCACAAGTTTGAACAAAAAGAGCCGAAGGACCACATCTTCCACCAATAATGATGAAGCAAAAGATGGGCAAAATGGGGATTTCACTCAAGAATTAGAAAGTTTACTCATAAACCAGAAGTAGAAGATCTGAAGCTAACCTTCTTGAGAAGTGCGGCCCTGAGCTCGGGCAGGCCCTCGTCGGCGCCGTAGCGGCTAACAATTGGATCCCAGACCATGCGGCCAACCTTCTCCAGCGCCGTCTCCGGAGGCTGCCAGTAGACAACTCCCTGTATCTCCAAATTCAGCACCAAACCCAACAAGAAGAATAAGATGATGATGATGGTGAAGATCATGATGGTGATGGTGATGATGGTGAAGACGGTGAAGACCAAAATGATGATAGTAATGACAAAGAAGAAGATGATAATGAGGAAGATCATGACGGTGATGGTGACGATGATGAAGATAAAAATGATGATAGTGTTGATTATGAAGAAGACAAAGATGATGATGGTGAAGATCATGATGGTGATGGTGATGATGATAAAAAGTCGAAGAGAATGGTGGTGAAGATCAGGACGGTGATGGAGATGATGATGATGATGGTGAAGATCATGACGGTGATGGTTATGATGGTGAAGATGGTGAAGACGGTGAAGACCAAAATGATGATAGTAATGACAAAGAAGAAGATGATAATGAGGAAGATCATGACGGTGATGGAGATGATGGTGATGATGGTGAAGATCATGACAGTGATGGTGATGACGATGAAAAGTCGAAGAGGATGGTGGTGAAGATCAGGACGGTGATGGAGATGATGATGATGATGATGGTGAAGATCATGACCGTGATGGTGATGATGATTTTTTTTTGTGAAGAAAATGACGGTGATGATGATGAAGAGAGGAAGAGGTCGGTGGTGACGATCATGATGGTGATGGAGATGATGACGAAGATCACAGTGATAGTGATGATGATGAAGACAAATGATTACAGTGATGATGACGAAGAGACGAAGATGACGATAAATTAGTGACGGTGATGAAAATGATGATAACAACGATGATGATGATGAAGATGATGAAGATGGTGATGAGGACGATGGAGACAAAGACGAGAATGTCGATGATGATGATTGAAGGTGGTGATGATGAAGATGATGATGGTAAAGATAATGAAGAAGATGCTGAGGATGATGATGATGGTGATGTTGAAGACGATGATATAGATGACGAAGAGGATGATGGTGATCCTGATGATGAAAAGGAAGAGAAAAAGCGACCTGGGCCAGGGAAATCGCGTCCTTCGATCCGCGGAGGAGCTGCTGAATCTGTAGCAAAAGGGGAAAAAAACAGAGAATCGAAATGGGTTCAGCTTAGAGAAAGCAATTGCGAAGAGAATCGGAGACTTGCCTGAACCATGACTGGATTTTCGGTCTCCGAGACTCTCTTGGAGAGCTTTGGGTGATTCTCCATGGCCTTCTTCTTCTTCTCCTTCTTCTTCCTCCGGGAACAGATGGAGCAGAGAGAGATGAGTGAAGCCGAAGGGGAAAAAAAAGAGGGAGAATGAAGGCCGAGGTCACTGGCGTGAGCACGTCACTGGCATGGTCTGCCAACCGGCAATCAATCGGAGATTCAGAGATAATTATCGCCGTGCGGCCCAGATGGGCGGATCGGAGAGAGCTCGACAGCGACATCAAACCACCATTCTAACTGGGTTATTTGGAAGAAGCCAAGCGAAAGTTCACCCCTCTCTCTCTCTCTCTCCCTCTCTCTCCTTCCCTCGGTCTCTCTCTCTCTTCCTCTGTCTCTATCTCCCCTCCTATCTCTCCCTCTCTCCCTTCCTTCCGTCTCTCTCTCTCTCTCTCCTTCTCTCTGTCTCTATCTCCCCCCCTCTCTCTCCCTCTCTCCCCTTCTGTCTCTCTCTCTCTCCCCTTCCCTCTCTCCTTCCCTCTGTCTCTCTCAATCTCTCCCCTTCCTTCTGTCTCTCTCTCCCTCCCTCTCTCCTCCCCTCTGTCTCTCTCCCTCCTTCCCTCTCTCTCTCTCTCTCTCTCTCTCTCTCTCTCTCTCCTTCCCTCTCTCTCCCTCCTTCCCTCTCTCTCTCTCTCTCTCTCTCTCTCTCTCCTTCCCTCTCTCTCTCTCTCTCCCTCCCTCTCTCTCTCTCTCTCTCCCCCTCTCTCTCTCTCTCTCTCTCCCTCTCTCCCTCCCTCCCTCCCTCTCTACTTTTCTGTCTTCCTGTCTCTCCCTCCCCCTGTCTCTTCCTCCCTCAATCTTTCTTCTCCCCCTATCCCTCCCTCCCTACTTTTCTGTCTTCCAGTCTCTCCCCCCCTCTTCCTCCCTCTCCCTCTCCCTCTCTCTCTCTCCCTTTCTATCTCTCCCTCCCTCTCTATTTCCATCTCCCTCTCTCCCTCACTCTTTCTCTCTTTCTCTCCCTCTCCCTCTGCCTATCCCTCTCTTTCTCTCTTTCTCTCTTTCTCCCTTTCTCTCCCTCTCTCTCCCCCTGTCTCTCTTTCTCTCCCCCTCCCTCTGCCTCACTCTTTCTCTCTCTCTCTCTCTCTCTCTCTCTCTCTCTCCTTGTCTCTCTTTCTCTCGCCCTCTCTTTATCCCTCTCTCTTCCACTGTCTCTCTTTCTCTCTCCCTCACTCTCTCTCCCTCACAATTCAATGACTTACAATCATTGAATTGTAAGTCATCCTAGGAATGTAAAAAAAAGGACTATAAGTAGATGAGAATAGATGATAGACATGATCCATGAGTGAGTTGATACACAATGTTGTGTATATTCGAGAGCACAAGATGTAGCTGGGCACCCCATAGGTTGCCCTATCGATTGGGTTAAATTTATTCATCAATAACTAACCTATTTGATGATATTTAAAATAAAATTTGAAGGCCAGTAAAAGGTTATTTCACCATTATAGTCACTAGCTAGACATATACATGGGCACAGGGGGTCACATGCAAATGGTCTTTTGGACATTAGAAGATATAATTAAAGGCTAAGAAGTTTTTGTGAAAAACAATTATTTATTATAAATAAGGGAAGGCCCTGAATGAAATGCACTCTGTCCAAAATTGTTTGTAACCTGTCCCCTTCTTCTCCCTTCTCCCTTTGATTTCTCTCCATTATCGATGCAATTAGGACGACATAACGATGATGATGGAGTGTGAATGGGGCTTATGAAGAGGAAGGAGGAGATTCTATTTTCCAGGCATTTCATGGATACCTCTTGAGGCTGTAGATTTGAGCAACTCAACACGTGTCAGTTGCGAATCTGAAAAAATCACAGATTCAATATGTGCATATGTAATTAGATCAATCATTATGTATATGCCGTTTTGATTCTGTTCCAATTATTTTCCAAAAGGAATTGCTTTAGGTCCATCTAGATCAATGCCATAGAAGCCAATACCACCCCCCTTTCTCTTTTTCTTCCTCTGTCCGCTCATTTCTGTAGAATTTCTTGACGATGACAGTACCAACCAAATATTCAAGAAGAGTTGGAGAGGAGGAGAGGAGATCCAAGAGTCCTTTCATCAGGTGAATATTTTTTATTTCCAAGGCCTTGATCTGGATGAAATGAAAGCAATTCCTAAAATGGAAGTCTTGTAGAGGATATCCAAGATCTTGGCCACATATATTTCCATCAGATACGTCTAGAGGCCAGAGCACATGCATGACTTAAAAGCACTCTCCTAGGAAGGAAGTCAAGGGCAAAAGTTCCCCATTAGATAATGTGATTACTATTGCTTCTAAGATCAATTCATAAATGATCATGACTTCTATAACCTTAAAAATAGTTTCTCAAGCTCTAAACCATAGCCTAAAAACCCATCACAGCCTCATTAGAATAGTTTGGTGCATTTACAAAAATGTTTGTTCATTTTTTCAATTGAGCATGTGTTCTCTAACATAAAATGTAACAACAAAAATGTATTTAGGGACATGTCATAATCATAGACTTCAGCAACCAAACAGTAGCCATAATCTAAATGACGCTGATCGGGATAGAAAACAAAGCACATTAATTTGAAATAAAATGAATTAAAAACCTTAAAAATATTTAGATAAATCCAGAAATATATATTATGGATTATAAAATTACCTTAGTTATGAAATTAACATACTAAAAATACTTGAAAAGCAAAATACGAACAGTTCATTCAATAGCATGCATTTTATGATATTAAAATAGGTTATTTAGGTAGGGTTGAGTTAAAGAGTTTACTTTGTATTTCCATTTATTTTATTAGAATTCAATAGCTTAAACAGATAGAGCTGTGAGTTAATTAGTAGTTTTCTTATGAGTTGCTTGTTTTTATTATGGATTTGTAGAAATGCTAGGCACTAAACAATTCATCTCAATAATTTCATGAACTAAATGTTGCATGCGTAATCAAATCAAATTACTATACTTATAAATCAAGTGTTACAGTTTGTACCAATCTGTCATCCATCTGCTAAGAGCTCGGTTAAATTCGACAAATACTATTATCATTTTTGACACATTATTTTAAATACACACGCTTTTCAGTGAATTATCTGCAGGATTTTTGAAAGGAATATTTATCCAACATCTAGCCACCGCCTAAATAACCTATTTCCTTGTGCATTTGACTTCCTGTTGGACCCAAAAAAATTCCCAAAGGATTTGAGATTGACATCATATCGTTATCTCTATTGTTATCACATCGATCTCCGTGTCTATGTTATCTCCTAAAATCCAAATTTACTTTGTTGATTTTTGAACGTTCAAGATAATGCCTTCAATCCCCTTTCCATTAGGCAGAATATCTTGATGGTGAACTTGAAAATAAGCTTATGATGACGGGATTTATTTATCCCCTAACTAAGGTACTGTAAAAACCAGACAAGAGTGCTAATTAGAAATACCGTCAAAGCGTGGAGGTCCACCCAATAATTATTTTACAAAGATAGGGTGCATGGTGACTTTAAGTGACCCATTAACGGGAGGGGTTGCATTGCTTACAAAGAGATAGAGATAGAGATGTAGATAGAGATAGAAATAGATGTAGAGACAGAGACATAGATATCTATAGAGACATGGATAGAAATAACGAAAGAGACAGAGACAGAGATGGAGATAGAGAGAGATATAGCGATAGATACAGAGAAAGAGATGGAGATAGAGAGAGAGAAAGAGAAAGAGATAAAGAAAGAGATAGAGATAAATAAATAGATAGCGATAGAGATAGAGAAATAGAAAGAGAAAGAGATGGAGATGGAGATGGAGATGGAGATGGAGATAGAGATAGAGATAGATATCGCGATAGAGAAAGAGATAGAGAAAGAGATAGAGAAAGAGATAAAGAAAGCGATAGAGATAGAAATAAATGAAGATAGAGAACTCACAACATTTACTATTCTATGTTTGTGTATACTAGGTGAACGGTGATAGACAAAGATACACAAGAAGAGGTTGAGATTGAGATTGAGATAGAGAGTGGCAAAAGCGAAGAAGAGAGAGAGATATCTGCATTAAAGCCCGACTTCTCCAAGAACCAAGCAAAGCCAGGAGAACCCATTCACCAGCCATCAAGAGATAGAGAGAGAAAATAGGGAGAGAGAGAGAAATGTTACAAGAAGGCCTCGCAGGTGGCCTTGTTGTGGCCGAGGGCCTTGCAACGGCTACAACGGAGTGCTCTAATGGTGGTCTTGTTAGGGTTGACCCTCTTCCTCCTGGGTCTGTCCGGCGGTCTGCTGCTCCGCGGAGGATACGAGCTGGTAAAGATGCTGTTCATCCTCTCCACGTCGGGTATCGACCGCACATCCTCCGCGTACGCCGTCCGGTAGATCTCAGCCGTCAGATACCTCGAACAGTACTCGTACACGTTCTTTCCCAGGCGGTCGAAAACCGTCATCGCGTGCGTGCATGGCAGTCCCGTCATCTGCCATCTCCTGCATGTGCACTCCCACGCGCCGATATCCACTACGTGGACCGCATTCCACCTCACCTCAAACACAGTGTCTGAGGAGCAGACCACGTAGTGGGCTGCCTTGGGGATCTCCTTCTTCAGCTTCTCCTCCATGGCCGGGGTCAACGGCCCGGCCCACGTCTCCCCGGCGGCACGCCGCGCCCGCATGAGCTCCATCAGCTTGTCCCGCACCGCGTCGATGATCAGGACGACGGAGGCCTCGTGCTTGACTGGGATCCAGGAGCTGAGGGACTTGACCATCTGCGGGGAGTAGTGCTCGTATCTCTGGCCTTTGAAGGCGGCGTTGGACCAGGTCTCGGGCCGCGCCGCAAAGGCCCAGTCCGCAGCCTCCTTGGAGACGGCACGGATGCGGGCCATATGGGCTGTAAACTCTTCCATGGAACCTGCCTGTGCGGCGGTACGGAGGTCCTCGGCCATGGCATCGCGGGCCTTGTCTGACCACGGGCCTTTGGACAGCTCTGCCTGGAAGTCGTCCAGCAGCTGGTTAAGGCAGAAGGCGTGGAAGCAGCCGTCGAAGACCTGCGCGACGGCCTGGTCGAGGCCGCGGCCGCGCGGGGTGACAAAGGTCAGAGGCCGCGGGCTGGGGACGGCGTACTTGAGCTGGACGAGGAACCATAGCCAGCTGTCGTAGGTCTCGGCCTCGACGGCGGCGAAGGCGAGGGGGAAGATGGCGTCGTCGGCGTCAACGGCGGCCGCGGCGAGGAGCTTCCACTGGAGGTTGCTCTTGAGGGGGACCTTGTCGAGGAAGAGGAGGGGACGGCAGGCCTGGTCGAAGCCGCGGAGGGAGGCGTAGAGGGAGATGAACACGCGGCGGAATTTGGAGTCGGCTGAGGCGGCGAGCATGGCGACGCTGCCAGGGTTGGTCTCGATGACACGTTCGCAGTACCAGGGAAGCTGGTTGCAGGCCTCCTCATGGAGAGTGAAGAGCTCCTTCTGGGCCATCTCCTTGCCTCGCCACGCCTGGTGGTAGTTGAGGCTGATGCCATAGTCACGGAAGAGGTCTGCGACGATGTCCTTGGGCCGCAGGTGGGGTGACTCTCGGAGCTTGTCCTTGATGATGCTGGCCAGCCACTGTGTTGTGGCGCGCCGGTCTTTACTGTAGCCCAACCGGCATGTGTGAGCTGGGTTCATCTTCTTGATCACAAATGTCTTCTTGCGCGACGATTGGGACGCATGGATCCGCCATGGACATGTGTCCTCTGCGCATTTGGCCGTCAGTCGGCTGTGTTCGTTCTTGATGAACCGGTACTTGAACCCCTTGAGGAATGCAAACTTGCATAGCTCATCACGGAACACCTTCACGTTGTCGAATTCCTGACCCACGTAGATCACATCATCATACACCCCGCCGCTGTACGTGCTGAGCGCGTCCCCCACGCCGGACAGTATTGCATCCCTGCCACAACATATTTAAAAAATTAATAATCACTTTGAAAATTTTGTTTTAATTATTTTTTCATTTGGTAGCAGCAAACCTGTTGTAGTCGCAGTCGATGGCGGTCATAAGTGCCGGAGGTCTTGTGGGGTCAGGGATGGGCATCAAGGCAACCGCCGGGTCAACGACGTGGGAAGACCTGCAGACGTTGGCCATGATGACAGTCGTGGTTAATTTAACTTTGCCACGGAAGGGAAAAAAAGGAATAAGAGAGGGGAATGTTTTGTTGACTTACGTACCCGTAGTTTAACCGATCAATGGCGCCTACCCGCCGTTTTCTTCCATTCTCTGATTGGACTCCGGCAGCAATACTGATACTGCCATCGGCTACACCAGTCCAAGTC
The DNA here is from genome assembly GCF_029677425.1 of Wolffia australiana. Taxonomy (NCBI): domain Eukaryota; kingdom Viridiplantae; phylum Streptophyta; class Magnoliopsida; order Alismatales; family Araceae; genus Wolffia; species Wolffia australiana. Next base: position 22,005,799 of record NC_135839.1, read on the forward strand.
ACATTTGCCCTAAAAACGGATCCATTTCCTTGATTAAGCTATTTCCCTATACACATATATATATATATATTTTTTGAACTATACTATTTCCCTATATATTAGATACAATATTAAAATAATCACCCGTTGCCATTGCGGCCCAACTGAAGTTTATGCTGCCCGAAGATCCGGTCAGCAGAAGCAGAGGTGCCAAAAATCTCGCCAGAATTTCCCGTAATTTCCCTGCGATGGGCCACGTTGGATTACCAGGTCAACGGTTTTACTTAAATATTTTTTAAAAACGTAACAGGCAGAAAGAAGGTACCTTTTTTCAGCCTTGTTTAAGATGTAGACATCAGTTGTCTCCGAGTCAGCGTGAAAATTGATCATGCGTTTCAAATCCTTATCACTGGATACCGTTATGAGCGTTTTCCTGTTGTTTGGGAGAAAGTATTTGATGGATATAGAGCCAGAGTCCACATCAAAGAGACCCGCAATTTCTGCTTTAAAAGTTTCAAATGGCATGGTATGGTCGATGTCGACGATGTGGGCATCTCCCCCCCCATAAGTCAACGATCCATCACCGTTTGAAGTGAATTCACCTCCGTACTGGCAAATGGCAACAATTCTTCCGTGTTCCATGCCTACATTATCCAACAGCCTTACACAATCAGCAATGAAGCCCCAGAATACTATGTCACACATGATTCTAATTCAGAACGGTCATCACAGAGTCAAACAATAAATTTAACTTTAATATGTTTCGAATGGAAGAGTTTAGGTTATACCATTATATGTTTACCATCCGCATAAAAACAGCAGGCCATCTTTAATCATGTGTTGAAAAATATCATAATTATGAAAATTTCAGCAGACTATGGGTACCTTGTACACATCTACTTCTACAATTGCATTGACTTTTGGCAGTGAAGCAATATTTAAAGGACTCCTTAATTTCTAAGCAAAACAAGAAAAATGCTCTACTGCTTCCCGACATTTCGAACGGAATTCGGTAACATCTGATAATGAATTTCAGCAAAGGATTACCCAAAATAAGAAAATAGTACTACAGTCCAGGAACAGTTGAATACTTGAACACACTTCTAAATGCACCTATTTCATTATCTTATCTCGTTTATTATCAGAGGAAGAAGTGGGTTAATTATTCAAACAGATGTTTCAACGACATGCCATGCCAGATTCAATAGTAAATCCAAACGAGGAAATTAGATTGAAATTTGGCTGCAATACAAGGAATTCAACTGGGCCACTCTATGCCAGACTCAATTCGTTCCTTTTCGAGCAATCTACGGACCTGATCATCCAGCCATTGGGGACACTGTTGCGAAAGAAGTGGAATAGCAGATAACAAAGAAAGACACACAATTTCATGATAATTTATGAAACGTTTTGCTGAAAAGCACCAAATAGATAACTTCATATAAAGATGAATGAGGTACTTGAGAGCCAATGAATGAGGTATTACGAGAAGAAATATGGAATCTTCCTCTGTGTCTGAGGACTCATTATCCACTATTTTAAACGATATAAATGGAGCCAAAAAATGTAAATTAACTAATATACCACGGTTTCCCCAAATCAAATGCAACTAGGGTGGAACAGGGTCGCAAAGAGCAGACCACTACATTAGATACTTCGTGAGAAATTAAGTCGCTGTTGTTAAGATGATTGTCAGCCACACAATTTACCGGCACAATTGATGTGAGTGATTCTCCGACAGAATCGAACGGAATATTTCAACAGATAATCTTACACATATCAATTAAAGAAGAAACGACGAGAACATATCAGGATACATCGGCAAAAATCAGAAAAGAAAAAATGGAAAATTTCTCTCTGCCCGTGTCCCCATGAAATCTTCGGATACCGTATATTTCAGGTCAAAAAAGAACAAAATTCCCTAGATAAACTACTTTCCGAGGGTTATTTCCCAGTATTTCTCCGTCATATATTGGTTGACCGAAACCCCCCCCACATTGGCAATCTTATCAACAGTAAAAGCATAACAATAAGGCGAAAAAAAACGGGGACGGAGAACAACATTCCAGCCACTGAATTCAAACGACGTTTTTTCCTTTACGTTTTCCGCTCCAAACCGGGGAAACAACGAATACTACCGCAATACCCCAATCATCAACGGAGCAAAAAACAACAAGAATTTAAATAACGATAACTAGCCCGATCTTACAGCTCAAAACTAGAGGCAACCGAGGACGAATTACGAGTTCGGCAGAGCATCGTACGTGGACAAAATTCACGACCAGCCAGTACACATTGAGGCCAAGAACCATTAAATTGGGAAAAAAGAGAGTCCAATGAAATTGAACTCGATCATATCGCCGTCACTCCGGATCGCTCACAAATCCCTAACGAAAAAACGGATCGCCAGAACCCGAACTAAAATAAAAAAAGAAAAGAAAAAAGAACAACCTTATAAATCTGAAGATCCTCCGCTTCTTATTTCTGCCTCCGCTCTGCTCCTCATCCGAACCGACCGCCGCAGCGAGACTGACGGCCGCGACACAGTAGAGAGAGAGAGAGAGAGAGAGAGAGAGAGAGAGAGAGAGAGAGAGAGAGAGAGAGAGAGAGAGAGAGAGAGAGAGAGAGAGAGAGACAAAACCCGACCGAGCTATTCCCAACGGATCGTATCCTTATTGGGCCGATCAATTTCAGCCCATTAACATATCTCCCCACGTGGCTCTGTTCTTAAGTCAAAGGATAAGCCTGGGATGATCTGACCCAAAATAAGGAATCTACGGCCACGATTGGACGTGTTGCAACTGTGATTTTGAATGTCAAATAATTTAGGGACTTATCTGCAAAAATCTAATTTGAACCAGCTGAAGAGCTCATGTAAAAGCTGAAGAAGAAGAAGAAGAAGAATAAGAAGAAGGAATCTACTGCTCTTAAATCAAAGGATAAGCCTGGGATGATCTGACCCAAAACAAGGAATCTACGGCTGCGATTGGACTTGCTGCAACTGTGAAGTCTGTGATCTTGAATGTCAAATAATTTAGGGACTTATCTGCAAAAATCTAATTTGAAAGAAGAAGAAGAAGAAGGAATCTACGGCTCTTAAGTAAAAGGATAAGCCTGGGATGATCTGACCCAAAACACGGAATCCGCGGCCGCAATTGGACGTGCTGCTACTGTGAAGTCTGTGATCTTGAATGTCAAATAATTGAGGGACTTATCTGCAAAAATCTAATTTGAACCACAGACTCTCCGCCTTTTACTGCTCATGTAAAAGCCGAAGACGAAGAAGAAGAGGAAGAAGAAGAAGCTAGCGGGCAAGAGGAGAGATGATATCTGACACGGGGGCTTTGCAGGTGACTCGGTTGTGGCCGAATTCTTGGCAGCGGCTGCAGCGGATGAGACGCTTGTTGATCTTCTGGAGCTCGGCGGGCTTCACCTTCGGCCGCCCCGGCAGGCGGCCGCTGCGAGGCGAGAAGGGGACGAGCCCCAGCGCCGCCGAGCCCCGGTACACATCTGGTATCGGATTGATCGACATCGAGTATATCAGACGGTGGTACTCCGTCTTGAAGAATTTGGCGCAGAAGTCGTAGACAGAGCCTCCCGTCCGCTCGATCACCGCCAGCGCATGCTCGCAGGGAATTCCTCCGATCTGCCATTTCCGGCATGAACACTCCCACGCGGCAACGTCCACTGTCTGCGATTGCGCGTCCCCGGGTCTTGCTACTTCGAAGACACTGCCACCAGAGGACGCGACCTCGAGATCTGCTGCCTCGGCCGACTCCTGCCGAAGCTTCCGGTTCATGCTCGGCGTGAGGATCTCGGTCCAGGTATTGGCCGCCTCCCTGCGGCTGTAGATTGTGTCCATGAGCTTGCACCGGACGAGGTCCACAACCTGGACGACTGTCGGCTCCTTCCGCGCCGCCTTCGTGATCCAGGCGTTGAATGTCTCACTCGCATTGGAGGCCATGGCATTGTAGCGGATGCCCTTGAAGAAGGCATTGGACCAGAGCTCTGGCTTGCTCCCTATAACCCACTCTGCCGCCTCGCCGGAGATCTTCCTCATCTTCTCCATTGCCAGACGGAATTCTGAATCCCGGTAAGCGTAGGCCGCCGATCTAAGTAGGTCCTCGAGCTCGGATCTCACCTCTTCCGTCAAGTTTTCATCCAGGTCTGCCTTGAAACTGTCGACAAGGTGAGTGAGGCAGCGGCCATGGATACAACCTTGGAAGATCTCGGCCACCGCCTTCTCCAGCCCGTGCTGGCCTGAAGAGATCAAAGTCAGCGGCGGGGCGGAGATGGGCAGCATGGACTTGAGCTGGCTGAGGAACCACCGCCAATTGTCGGGGTTCTCGTCCTCGACAACAGTGAAGGCGACAGGGAAGATGTCATTCTCGCCGTCAAAAGCTGTGGCCACGAGCAGCTTCCACTGGCGGCTGACCCTGAGAGAAACCCCATCCAGGAAGAGCAGAGGCCTGCAACCGTGCTCAAAGCCATGCAGAGTGGCGTGGAAGCAAACGAAGAGGCGGCGAAAGGTCGAGTCATCATCCTCCGCCATGTCCAACGCTGCCATGCTGCCCGGATTGGTCTCCATGATCCTCTGGCAGAACCAGAACAGATGCCCTGACTCCTCCCGCTCTGAGCTGTTTAGCTCCTTCTTTGCAAAGGACCGGACACGCCACGCCTGGTAATAGTTCATCTGGATGCCGTAATCTCGGCGGAAATCATTGACGATCTCCCGGGGTGAGTAGTCCGGCGCGTCCCGCATTTTCTCCTTGATCACCCCAGTGACCCAGCGCTGGTTCGCGAGCCGTCTTCCTCGCTTGCCCATCTCCCCATCGCACGAGTGGGTGTCATTGAGCTTCCTGACTACAAACTTCTGCTTGGCGGAGGACCTGGAGGCATGGATCCGCCACGAGCAATTGGGGGCAGTGCACTCGGCCGTGGCCCGAATGCCGTCGCTCTTGACAAATTTGTAGGTGAACCCCTTGGAAATCGCATACTTGTGGAGTGCGTCCCGAAAGTCCTTGACATCGTCAAAGACCTGTCCCACTCCAGTGATCATGCTGTCCCAGCCATCGGAGATCTTCTGCCTCTTTGTCGAGTCATCGGGGCTCGCCAAGGTCAGCGGTTCAGGGAAGCCGGCATTCCCCACCACGATCGCCCTGCAGGTCATTGTTCATGTTAGGCTTCAAATTATGAATCTGGGATGGGGGGAGTATAGTTCAGGGATGCGGATGGTACGATTTTTTCATCCTAGGACGAAAAAATCGTCCCGTACGAGGATATGGACGAATTTGGGGACGAAAATTCATCCTGGGGACCACCGGACAGGACGGTTTTTGTCCCGTGGGACGAAAAAACCATCCGTCCGGAGGTCTCGGACGATGGACGGACGGATGCAGACGAAAAACCGCCGGATTCACATCCGACGGTTGAGATCTCGCCACGTGTCCTTGCTATGACGATTTGCATCCAGGTCCTTGTGTTTTTTCGCGCGTGCAAACTGATGCCGCTCAGAATTAATTGTAGATATGTCCATTTGCATTCTCTCTCCTCCATATTTCCCTTAAAATACATAGAAAAATCAATATTAATATATTAAAAATATAAAACGGGTTTTTTTCGTCCGGGACGAATTTCAGGACGAAAATTCATCCCGGGAGGACTGGACGGGACGAAAAACCGTCCCAAGATTATTGGACGGGACGGTTTTTTTGTCAGTGGACGAAAAACCGTCCCGTCCTTCGTCTCTGAGCTAACATCGGACGTAGGACGGGACGAAATTTGTCCCGTCCCGTCCTTCGTCGACGTCCGGGACGATCAGGAACTATAGCGGGGAGCGGGCAGACCTGCTGTCTGGCTTCTTGGAGACGAAGACGTCGGTTGTCACGGAGCCGACGTTGAAGTCGACCATTCGCTGGAGGTCCTTGTCGCTGGAGACGGAGATGAGGGTGCGGCGGTTGCCGGGGAGGAAGTACTTAACCGTGACGGCGCCGGCATCCGGCTCCCAATTGAACATGCCACAGAATTCGTGGAGAAGGTTGAGAAGCGACATGTCCCGGGAGATCTCCAAGGCGTGGGCTTCGCCGCCGACGTAAGCCAGGGAGCCGTCCCCCTTGTTGATGAACTCTCCACCCGACTGGCAGATGGCGAGGATCTTGGCCCCCGGCATGGTACGACGAGGCCTGCACGAGCCAAGTCAACGGTCAGTCAACGCCAGCTCTAAGGTTGACCACAAGAAATCATACTGCAGTGGATGAAATCCGCAATTGGGAAACAGTCTGAAGTAGTTTTCAGACACGACAGATGGTCAGTCAACGCTCCGGCAATTGGATTTCGAGCAGGAGGAGCCGGAAGAGGAAAAAAATCGACGCCTGCTCTATCAAACACTTGTATATTTTCAGCACTTTGAAGGATACTAAGACTGAGACAAGAATGAAACAAAACAAAATTCATCCGACGGGTTTCTGACCGTCTGCTGCCCAGAAATCCGTCGAATTACAAGAACAGCGCAAACCTCCGCCAAATCTCCAGCAACTCGGCCGGAATTCAAACGCTAGAAATCGAGGAACAGATAGAAAATCTGAAAAACGAGAGGAATCTCACGACAGTGGAGCGTTCCAAATCCGACGGCTCTCCCTTCCGCGGAATCGAATCCGCCATGGCTAGGGTTTCCTCTCCCCGCCCCCTTCTTTCCGAGCAAGTAATTCAAAGCAAAAGGAAAGAAGAAGAACGTTACCTTTAATGGCGACGGCTCTTTCTTTTCCGAATCCCCGCAGACGAGAAAGGCGGGGGCAGAGAGCAAAATCCGAGGGGCTGAACCGAGACGAAGATGCCGCCGCCGGGGGCGATGAATAAAAATCAACACCGCTGTGAATTATTCGCAAAAGATTAGGGGTATAATTGTAAATGGGCCTTCTCTTCGGCCCATCTCCAGACATTTATTTTTCTGCCCCGGCACGTGGCGCCTCCCTGGAATAAGTCACGAGAAGTTGCAGCCATACCCTGATCTTTCTTAACGTTTCGAAATTCAAAAAACCGCGATCCGCCTTCCGATCGGTGGGTCTCCGCTAGTCAACGCGCTGCCCGCCGTCCGATCCGTGCATCCTTTGTTTACTAGTGACGCTGTTAGACGGACGGGGGGTTTTTTGTCATTCTTGAAATTCTAGAGGACCAAGGTTTGAACTATCAATTATCCCGCTCTCTCCTTGTCTATGGCGGTCTTCTTCTCTCTCGCTCTCTCTCTCTCTCTCTCTCTCTGCTCGATCTTTTTAAAAAACCCATCGCTGAGAAGAGAGAGCTTCCGGCCCCGTCAACTGGGTTTCTCAGATTTGCACAGCTTCGCTTTCTTTCTCTCTCTTTCTTGTCAAGTTTTTGGGTTTCTTCTTCGTTTGGGTGGTGGCGCTTGGTTTTCGGGGTGGCGGTTGATCGCCATCGAGATCGAAACGGAGCTCCGAGGCCCACGATGGAGGTCAGTGATTGTCGCCGAACCCATTTTTCCAAACATTTTAATAACGTATAAATTTCAGTCATTTGGGTTTTCTTGAGCTGTAAGCTTCCGGATCTTGAGGACTTGGTGACAGTTTCGAGCTTTTAGAGTCGGCATTGTCGCGCTCGCTTCGCGTTTATGAGTTCCCTGGATTGTATTGTCGTTGGCTTGTTCTTGGCTTCGAGTTTGATCTTCTTCAGATCTATTGTTTCTCTGAAGGGTGTGTAAAGATTGGTATAACATTTTCATCTGTATCCTGGGGAGCGTTTGGGGGTGTTCGTGGGCTGCTGCCCTTGAGGCTCCTAAACTTGAACCGTTTGACCTTTCTTCTGGCGATCTTAACGTTGTTTTGTTCTTTTGTCATAGACAATGACACTCTAGATAATGTCAATCCACATGTACTTGAAGAATCAATGTAAGTTCTCGCGAGAGAGGAACCCGGCCAGCATTGTTATTGACGCTAACTTCTTCCTAACCCTCACTGGAAGTTGGGGTTGTTCACGCGTTGGTGTTGTTTTGTTTTTTTGTTTTTTTTTGAAACACATTGGTGTTGTACTTGTTTCATTTTTTAATAGCTAGTCGATTGGTGTATTACTTTTGTATTAATGATCAATAGCAAAGAGTACTGGGATCGGAAGCAATATCCATTGCATTTTTTAATGCAGATGTATTTTCACCAAATGAAAGGAAAGTTTGGTTGTAACTCGCGAAAGATAAACATCGGCGAGCAGATTATAACTATATCTATTAGTACAGGGCTCCGAAATATGTTTGAAATTTCGTGGAGCCACGTTGTAATGCAACTAATATAGCTACATTGTAAAAACTGGTGAACAAAGAGCACAAAGAATGCAGAGACCTCCGTCTTTACCTGTTCTCGATGCTTGAATTTTGGGTGCGATCTCCGAATAGACACGGCTAATTAACTGATTTTGAACTTTCCAATCAGTTATCTGTCCGTCATGGATTCCTGCTTGTTTCTCGAATTCGTTCCTATCGCATAATTAAATTGCCATTTCATTAAGAGCAGGCACACTGCAACGGCGTATCTCATTAGAGGAAAATCCATACAAGCTATTATACGGATCACTATCATCACAATTGCGAATAGGGTACTCTATTCCTCCAGAGTTGAGTTTATGAACAGAGTTGCAAGTCTGTGATAGGTATGATTTATTTCCTCCAAAATTCATCGCATTGACTTTGTTAAGTTGCGTTGTCACTGTCTATAATTTTCTTCTTCTGTTGTTCATTGCTGCAGGTTCCTCAGCTATTTCGTTAAATTTCTGGTATTTGATTTTTACATTTATTTTTGTTAACCCACGAACTGAACTAGATACTTGATAATTTGCAGTGTGTGATAATGCCTAGTCAGATATTATAAAGCCATTGCGTCTGAGAAACTACAGCATGAGGAGGGAAAATACAGTAAATAGTGCGTATGGAGTTATTCCTGCTCGGATTACAAGGTCCAGAGCGGCTGTAAACCAGGCAACTGGTTCTGTATTGCCGCCGAAGCCTTCTGTAAAGAATAATTTAAATACATTAAAGAGGACAGCGAATGATGAAAACGCTCAGGCTTATTGTCCTAAGGTTAACCGAGCCAAAAGGAGGGCTGTTCTTGGGGATCTGAGTAATTTTTGTGGAGTGGGCTTGAAAAGGACAGGAAACACAGAGGTTAGCAGAAACTTTTGTAAAGCTGAGTTTTATCTTTTCAAATTTTTTGCTTAACATTAAATAATTGCGTCCTCTCTAAAAAATACATTGGCCTGTTTTCATAATTTTGTAGCCTAAGAAGATCCCAAAATCTCAAGCGGGTCGCCCATCTGGGAGAGAGTTTTCAAGGGTTAGGCCAACGAAGACAGACCAAAAAGTCCACGTGGCACAGAATGCAACTGAGGCTGCCACGTCAGCAGAGGAGGATGGCTGCGACACAAGAGAGAAAGAGAGTGCTTCTTTAATGGGTTTTGTCATGGGCCAATGTTCTCAAGAATCTTGCATTGGTTCGTATATTAAATCTATCACTTTGAGAGATAATATTTACTGCTCTGATTTCTCTTGTTATTTTTGAATAATGCATAAACTCCAAGTATATCGTTTGTAGACAGTGCTGATGAGAACAAGGCCCCAGAGGAGTTGCAGCGTTGTTCACCGAAAAGGGAGTTCATAGATCTTGACCGCGACCATAAGAATCCTCAAATGTGCACCGTTTACGCTGTTGATATATACCTGAATCTACGTGCAGCAGAGGTTTTATTTGTTTATATACATATTATATAATTTTTTAATATGTATGTCTGAGGTTGAATTATTTATTTACTTCGCGCAGCTGTTAAGAAGACCGGACTGTGATTTTATGGAGACCCGACAGCGGGATATCACTCAGGGCATGCGAGCGATTCTGGTTGATTGGCTTGTCGAGGTTGTTTTTTCATAATTGCGTCGTCTTCAGGGTTCTCAGTTTCTTTTTTTTACCGCATAAAATATCCTTTTTCCTCAGGTTTCGGAGGAGTACAAACTAGTTCCGGATACACTCTACCTTACAGTTTCCATCATTGACCGATTTCTCTCAGATAATTTCATAGAGAGGCAAAAGCTTCAACTTCTAGGGATAACCTCCATGCTGATCGCCTCGTAAGAATTTTGCATGATGCACTCGGTTTCTTTTTACCTAGATGCGATTAGTTTTCTCTATTTTTCAGCCATTAAATATATATCAGCTCTGAAACTGAGAAACTCCTGCAAAATTCGTCCAGTCTTTCGTTTTAATCGTCAAAACTCTTGGACGGGGTGCAGTTATGTTTTCAATTTTAGGAGAGCAGTGGGAGATAAACTTTTGGCTATTTTAATTAATATACTCTAAATTTCTGGGCAGCAAGTACGAGGAAATCTGTGCTCCCCGCGTAGAAGAACTCTGCATCATGACGGATAACACCTACACCAGGAACGATGTAAACTCAGGGCTGTTTTACCTCTCGGGTTTGATCAAAGTTTAAATCTTTAATGAAAGAAACTTGATGATAATTTTATTTAAATTGTCACAGGTGTTGAGGATGGAGAGCGAAGTTCTAAGCCATCTCAACTTCCACCTCTCAGTGCCGACGGTGAAGACGTTTCTCAGGTATGTTTACTCAACTGCCACGTGTCATCTCTCGTCTTCAATCTCTAATGGAAATCCCCCAAATATTCTTGTTTGAATCGCAGGAGATTTCTACGGGCGGCGCAGGCATCGTACGAGGTTTTTCTTCTCGCCTTGATCTTGATGAAGTAAATGTCTTTGATTCAGAGAGAATTGTTTTCTGAACGAGCAGCTTCCGGTCAACGCGCAGGCTCCGAGTCTGTCTCTGGAGTTTTTAGCGAACTATTTGGCTGAGTTGACCCTCGTTGACTACGCCTTCCTCCGGTTTCTCCCTTCTCTCATCGCCGCTGCGGCCGTCTTCCTAGCAAGATGGACTCTCGATGAGTCCTCCCCTCCATGGGTTCGTTCCTCTCTCTCTCTCTCTCTCTCCTTTCTCAATTTTCTAAAATTAGTTCTCTCTGTCTCTTCAAATTGTCGATTTTCTAATGGGTCTTCTTTCTCTTTCAAGGAGAGGAAGAACCCACTTAGGAAATGAAGAACAAGAGGGTGGAAACCCCGTTTTATTAATAATGGATTCTCTCTCTCTCTCTCTTTATTTTTTCATTTCAAAAATAATGGGTTCTCTTCAAACTCCTCTTTTTCCGAAGTGGGTCTCTCTTTCATTTTCTTAATGGCTTCTCTCTCTCTCTCTCCAGTTCATTTTCGAACAGGTCTCTCTATCTTGCTTCTTCATAGTCGATAGTTCCTGTTTTCCCTGGGTTCGTTCTTTTCTCTCTCTCTTTCTCTCTCTTCAATTCTCGATTTTTAATTGGGTCCTCTTTCCCCGCCAAGGAGAGAGAACCCACGTTCAAAATGAAGAACATGAGAGGGGAAACCTCATTTTACATGGACTTTGTCTATCTAATTTTTTGATTTTCTAAATGAGCTCGCTCAAAAGTCCTCTTTTTCCGAAGTGGGCATCTCTCTCTCTATCCCTCTCCCACCAGTTCCTTTTCGAAAAGGTATCTCTACCTTGTTTATTCATAATTGACAGGTGCTGCCCCCCCTCTTGTGAGACTTTCTGCATTTTAATCGTAAATTCTCTCTCTCTCTCTCTCTAGTTTATTAAAAGATCACTCTATCCCTTGCTTCTTCCCTAATTTCAAAGGTCTCTCCCTCTCTCTCTCTAGTTTTTCCTCAGAAATACCTGACAGGAGACTCATTTTTCTGTGGATAGACCCCCACGCTGGAACACTACACCAGGTACAGATTCTCAGACTTGAAGGCGGCGGCGCTCGAGCTGCAAGAACTACAGGTCAACGCCAAGAACTCCCCTCTCCACGCCATCCGCCAGAAGTACAGCCAGATCAAAGTAAGATTCAAGCAATGTCCCTCATTTTATCTCATTCATTTCATTACTTTTATTTAATCATCTGTTTGTTTCTGAACAGCTCAAAGTAAGATTCAAGCATTTTCCCTTATTTTTTCTCATTTATTTCATTACTTTTATTTAATCATCTGTTTGTTTCTGAACAGCTCAAAGTAAGATTCAAGCATTTTCCCTTATTTTTTCTCATTTATTTCATTACTTTTATTTAATTATATGTTTGTTTCTGAACCGCCCAAAGTAAGATTCAAGCATTTTCCCTTATTTTTTCTCATTCGTTTCATTACTTTTATTTAATTATCTGTTTATTTCTGAACAGCTCAATGTAAGATTCAAGCATTGTCCCATATTTTTTCTCATTCATTTCATTACATTTATTCAATCATATATTTAGATCTGAACAGCTCAAAGTAAGATTCAATCAACCCTCGTTCTATCTCATTCATTTCATTACTTTTATTCAATGATCTGTTTAGTTCTGAACAGCCCAAAGTAAGATTCAAGCATTTTCCCTTATTTTTTCTCATTCATTTTATTACTTTTATTCAATAATCTGTTTATTTCTGAACAGCCCAAAGTAATATTCAAGCATTTTCCCTTATTTTATCTCATTCATTTTTCATTACTTTTACTTAATCATTTGTTTAGTTCTGAACAGCTCAAAGTAAAATTCAAGCATTTTCCCTTATTTTTTCTCATTCATTTTATTACTTTTATTCAATAATCTGTTTATTTCTGAACAGCCCAAAGTAATATTCAAGCATTTTCTCTTATTTTTTCTGAACAGTCCCATATTTTTTCTCATTCATTTCATTACATTTATTCAATCATATATTTAGATCTGAACAGCTCAAAGTAAGATTCAATCAACCCTCGTTCTATCTCATTCATTTCATTGCTTTTATTTAATTATCTTTTTATTTCTGAACAGTTCAAGTCCGTAGCCGCGGTGACCCCACGGAGCTCGCTGCCCGCGCTGTTCCGATGAGCGTTGAGTCGGGTCAACGAAAGAGTTGACTTTTCCTGACCCGTTGACCCTGTTTCTTTTAATCTATTATTCTTCTCAGCCGGATAATGTACTGTTGTTGCGCCACCCGTCCGCGCAGTGTATGTACATTTTCCGCTCCGATTTTTCTCCAAATTATTATTAAAAAAAAGGGGTATTTTCGGAGGGCGAGTCGGACTCGGTGTGGGGGGCGACTCGGGCGTGGACCGGGTCATTTATGGCTAGTCGGGAACGAGTGATCTGAAAATTTGGAAGCTCGCGCGTCGTCCTCACGCTCAAGAGAGAGCGGATGAGGATTCCGAGCGCGGTGGCGGCGTCGTCGCGAGGATGGACGTTGGCGGTGCCTGCAGCCTCCTCCGGCGTCAATCTTCCGCCCAAGCTCCCAATTCTTCACAATTCGATCGTCGCGGCGCCCCATTCGACCGCCGGTGAGAGCTCAATTTTGAGCGAGAATGGAGATTCCTTGTTCTTGCCCCGTCTGTCGCGGAATTCTCGGTTTTCGGGCTGTCTGCTGAATTCTGCTTCTGTGATTTTGGGAATGTGGTTGTGAATTTTTCTGGATTTTGCCTTGGTTGTTTTGGAGTACTCGGATTTTTGGTCGGATTTGTGTGCGTTTGGTGATGATCGTGGAATTTTTTGCGTGTTGATATTGGTGTGGATACGTCGTGTTCGGATTTCTGCTCAGATCTGATGGTATGATTTTTTATTTTATTTTGAGAAAGCTTTCTCTGGGTCTTTTACTGTCGTAGAATTTTACGTGTTGATGGGTATTAATGCATTTTGGTCGGATTTCTACTCAGATCTGAGTGCATGGTTGAGATGCTATATAGATATTTTCCTTAAAAAGACTTTTCCTGGGTTCCTTGTTTATACTCACCTATCGCATATTTTTTTATTTGCTGATTGGTATTGATGCATCGTGTTCGGATTTTTGCTCAGATCTATATGCACTGGACATGATCTCTTTTTTCGGAAAAACTGTCCCAGAATATTTTAACGTGGACTGGTATTAATATATCCTGTCCGATTTTTTACTCAGATCCGACTGTCTTGGTGACGATCTCTAGTTTTTTTACAAACATTTCCTGGGTCCCGACTCAATATTCAACTCTGCCATATTCTCTTACAAGTGGATTGCTTTTTTAACACATCTTGTTGTTAGAACTGGAGATGATCTTGACCAGCATTCTCCGTTTAATTTCGCAGCTCTGCGCCTCTCCTCCGGAAGAGCTTCCGTAGCGCAAGTCAAATCAAGGGCCACGCAACCGTCGGCGCCTGCATTGGTCGCCTCCGTAGCTGATCTATTTGAATTTATATGCGCCGGTCCGCTGTTGAACAAACTCGGATACACGCCAGAGAAGATCGGCGAGAGGATCGACGAGTGGTTGGAATGCGGTTTACTTCTCTCCAGACTCTTCAAGTTGGATGAACTTCGACTAAGTACGCCTCAGAAAGCCAGATTCTACCATTATTACATTCCCGTTTTCCTCTGGTGCGAAGATCTCATTGAACAGCACAGATCCAAGTTCAAAGATGGCGAGGAAATCCCTCCCTTGGTGGTACGCTATAGATTGTTTTTTTTTTTCGATTAGTGGTTTTTACGCGGTGTTACTCTAATATATTGCGAATATTTTCTTCCCATGAAGATTCTCCGTCAGTTCTTTTCATTTTTCTTGATAATTCGGTCTAGGGCCAGAAAACCCAAGCAAAGAACAGTCATTTTATTCTTTGCGTTCTAGATCGGCGTCAGCGCTCCGCAGGGAAGCGGGAAGACCACTCTTGTGTTCGCCCTTGATTTTCTCTTCAAGCGCACGGGCAAGTCAGTTCATAGACTTTGGACAGCGTGAAGCTGGAAACTTTCGTATATCACTGTTATTATTTAATTTTTCTGAAGGTTTCTGGAAGATAACTGATACTACTTGTACCTTATGGCCAGAAATTCCGCGACTCTCTCCATCGACGATTTCTACTTGACCGCGGAGGGTCAGGTATTGCTTTTTTACTGTGAATACTTCTTCGAAATTTACAGCGTTCTGATTCTTTGTGTTAATCGTAGGCTGCTCTAAGGAACGAGAACCCAGGAAACTCTCTCTTGGAGGTGCTCACTCTCTCTCATGCGCATCTCTCTCTCCTCTCTCTCTCTCTCTCTTAATCCATTTATCTGCCTTCCTATCTATTTAATTTTCACATAATTCGGTGCCCTTGTTAATTGCAGTTCCGTGGTAATGCGGGAAGTCATGACCTGGCGTTCTCCGTAGAAACTCTTACGGCTTTGACCAGGCTGACCAAAGAAGGTTCTCTCTCTCTCTCTCTCTCTATATATATATATATCTCTCTCTCTCTATAAATATATATATCTCACACACACATCCTCACTTGTCCTCTCTCTCTGTGAGTCTCCCCCGCAGACTCTCTCTCTCTCTCTCTCTCTCTCTCACACACACACACACACACTCAAACACACTCACGAATACTCTCTATCTATCTAACGTACACATAAATGCGGCCGCACACACACCCTCTTTGTCTCTCCCTCACACACATACTCTCTCAAACACACCCATGAACACTATTTATCTGTATAACTTACACATAAATACTCTCCCTCACACACACATATAGTTCAGGGACGCTGACGTGACGATTTTTTCGCCCTGGGACGAAAAAATCGTCCCGTCCAAGGGTATGGACGAAATTAGGGACGAAAAATCGTCCCACAGACCACCGGACGGGACGGTTTTCGTCCCGGGGACAAAAAAAACCATCTGTCCGGAGGTCTCGGATGATGGACGGAGGAATGTGGACAAAAAACTATTCACATCCGATGGTTGAGATGTAGCCACGTAGCCTAGCCTCGCTACGACGATTTGCATCAAAGTCCCTGCATTTTCTCGAGCATGCAAACTGATGTCGCTCAGAAATAATTGTACATAGGTCCATTTGAATTCTCTCTCCTCCATATTTCCCTAAAAAACTTACAAAAATCTATATTAAAATATAAAAAATATCAAATGGTTTTTTTTGTCCGGGACGAGGGACGGGACGGTTTTTTCCCTGGACGGGACGAAAATTTGTCCCGGGAGGACTGAACAGGATGGTTTTCATACCGTTGGATGAAAATTCGTCCTGTCCTTCGTCTCTACACTGAATCCGGATATTGGATGGGAGGAAATTCGTCTTGTCCCATCCATCGTCCACGTCCGGGACTATCCAGAACTATACACACACATACCTTCCCTCTCCCTAACACACCCTCGAACACTATCTATCTATATAACTTAGTCTTCACTAACACATTCTATCTCTCACTCTCTGAGTCTCTCTCCCTCACACCCTCACTCTAACACACCCAAGAACACTCTCTAAGTAACACATAAACACACGCACAGACTCTGTCTCACTGACACACACAGACTCTTCCCGTCCCTTTCCCCCTATCACTCTCTCTCCCCTTCCTCATCCGTTTGAACTAGAGTTCACAAATGAATTTTCCTTGGACAAAATTCTTCAATGGTTTCGATGAGGAACTGATTCAAGCAAAAATCTTTCAGGTGAAAGAATGAAACTCCCACGTTATGACAAGGTAAGCATCTGATGGACCCAATAATATTCATCTATTACGGTAAAAATCATTCACATATGAGATGTTCTTCATCATCTTCTTCTCTTTTGGGCAGTCGGCATACGGAGGGAGAGGTGACAGGGCTGACCCTTCCACCTGGCCGGAGGTCCAAGGGCCTCTGCATGTAAGCCCATCCGATTAAGGGTAAAAGTAAACGGATGGTAAACGGCCTTTGTCAGCTCTTTTTCTTTCGCTTTGGTCAACTAGGTCATTCTCTTTGAAGGCTGGATGCTCGGATTCAAGCCACTTCCCAACGAGACGGTCAAAGCTGTTGACCCTCAGGTCAAAATCAACCTTCTTAGCTCCTACTTCTGTCTGAGTTCTTCTATTTCTAACTAGTATTCTTAATTTTCTTTCATTTTAAATTTTCCATGAGGAGAGAAAAAAGTGAAGAAGACAAAGGGGTTGATTTAGAAAGATCTTTTGTTCTTCGATATTAGAATATCTTTGGTAAATAATATTGTTCTTCGATCTCTGACTCCAGCTCGAAATGGTCAATAAGAACCTCGAAGCATATTTTGACTCGTGGGACAAGTTCGTCGACTCATGGATCGTGATCAAGATCCAGGATCCGAAATGCGTGTTCCAATGGCGACTTGAGGTAAGTCAGTCTCTTCGCCTTCTTTCCTTGTTTTTTTTTTCTGTAAAAAACCCTAACTTTATCTCTCCTGGTTCCAGGCCGAGATCGCTATGAGGCAAGACGGAAAGCCCGGCATGTCAGACGAAGAGGTATTCAAACACTACCAATTGTCCTAGACATTCAACTTTTTACGTAAAATATTCCTCATGTTTCGCTCTCCTTCTCCCTCTACGTATGAAATTTTCTTCATCCCTGCTGTCTCTCTTTCTAAATCTGAATACCCTTTGTCCCTTCTCTCTCTCTCTAAATATTATAATCTTTTTCCGTTTTGTCTCTCTCTCTTTCCCCGTCTGTATATAGATTCTATATATTCCCTCTCTCTCTCTCTCTGCCATCACTGGCGTCTTTACTTTTTTATATTTTATTCATCTTTCATCCATCTCCCTCCAACATTATCTTCTTCTGCCTACGCCGTTGACTCTCATTATTAGAAATCCACTCTCGTCCACCTCGCTATCTCTGCTTCCAACATTATCTTCTTGAGCCACAGATCGATATCCATTGAAAGAAAGAGAAAATGAAATAATGAAATGTATTTGCAGGTGATGGACTTCGTGTCGAGGTATCTACCAGCGTACAAAGCGTACCTGCCGGGGCTGTACGAGGAGGGGCCGAGGGGGAGTGAAGAAGAGAGGCTCTTAGTCATCGAGGTTGACAACGGGAGGAACCCAATCGCCGCCCACTGATGTACGTTCACGCTTGCTCATCTTTATTTATTTCCTTTCTTCGTCTGTCAATCTTCCCCCCTTGTCGAAGCCCCCAGAAAGTCTACCCTTTTCTCCCTCGGTACTGCACAGATTTAGGAGAAAGAGTGTCTACTTAAGCCGAGACAGTAGCTCCCTTCAAATCCACCGCTTTGGGGAGTATTCAGTCAATCAGGACTAGAGAAATAGAAAGATAGATAGAGATAGCGATATATATATATATATATATATATATATATATATATATATATATATGTTAATAGATAGAGAGATATAAAAAGATAGACAGATAGATAGACAGATGGATTTATAGAGATAGAAAGATAGATAGACAGGTAGACATATATATAGAGATAGAGAGAGATAGATAGACCAGTAGACAGATATATAGAGATAGAGAGATAGATAGATAGACAGATGGACTGATGGACAGATAGATTTATAGAGATAGATATAAAGACAGATGGACAGATAGATATATAGAGATAGATCGATGTAAAGACAGATAAACAAATAGATATATAGAGATAGATAGATAAATAGACAGATGGACATATAGATATATAGAGATAGATATATATATATATAGAGATAGAGATATATAGACAGATGGACATATAGATATAGAGATATTCAGACAGATGGACTTAATATATAGAGATAGATAGATAGATAAACATATGGACAGATAGATGTATAGAGATAGAGATATATAGACAGATGGACATATAGATATAGAGATATTCAGACAGATGGACTTAATATATAGAGATAGATAGATAGATAAACATATGGACAGATAGATGTATAGAGATAGAGATATATAGACAGATGGACATATAGATATAGAGATATTCAGACAGATGGACTTAATATATAGAGATAGATAGATAGATAAACATATGGACAGATAGATGTATAGAGATAGAGATATATAGACAGATGGACATATAGATATAGAGATAGATAGACAGATGGACTTAATATATATAGAGATAGATAGATAGATAAACATATGGACAGATAGATATATAGAGATAGAGAGATAGATAGGCAGAGGACATATGGACAGATAGATATATAGAGATATAGAGATAGATAGACAGATGGAATATGGACAGATAGATATGTATAGATATAGAGAAAGAGACATAGATAGACAGATGGACAGATAGATATATAGAGATAGATAGACATATGGACAGATAGATATGTAGAGATAGATAGACAGACAGATGGACAGATAGATAGAGATAGAGAGATAGATAGACAGATGGACAGATAGATATATAGAGATAGAGAGATGGAAAGACAGATGGACAGATAGACAGATATAGAGATAAATGGAGAGATATAGAGATAGATAGGTAGATAGATTGAGAAATTAAGTAATCTGCCACAAAATCCAACAAAGTTACCCTTCTTAGTCTCAAAATTCCATGAATGCACCAAAGCAAAAGTCAACACATTGAAAATACTTACTAGCTGGAGCTATCAAGGGCCTTGAACATTTGATCGACAATGAGTGTTCCATCAAAAGAGGTCAACATTAGCATAGATTACATTATAGGAAATAAAGATAAGAGATGAACAAAATAAGATAAGAATAAAGAGTAATTTTAATTTGTCGTAATCATGACTTGTAAGAAGTTGCACAAATTAGCGTTAAAAATGTTTTTAGTCATGGCTGATGTAATGTATGTTGTCGCAACTACTATATGAATTTTCTAGGTGCTTGGAGATGTGAAATGATGGTGTGAATCACTAGAAATAGGAAGGTTCATGATGCCTTGTAGAACCATATAGACACCATTTTTTCCAATAACCTTATGGTTATCAAAATAGGTTTTAAGTTAATACAGTAGAATCTTAATCATAAAAAGTTTGGGCTGTCACTATCATATGTTCGCATCTTTGATTATATATTGTGATTATACAGATTTCGTTATTTTTATTTCTGGATCAGAACATTCAACTTTGGTTAATGACCTGATAACTTTTGACCTCCTTTTATATAACTTAATACTGAGGCCACAAAATTATGATTAGGATATCATGATAGGAAGATTATTGTTAGATTCCTAGTGTCATCAAAAAGGTTTTAAGTTTAAATGAAAGTGTCCAATCCAATACCAGATTTAATATCTTTAAATAAATCCATGATTATCTTTAACATCATATTTGATATAATATATTTAGTCATTGAATTTCATTGAACTATTCAAACATGATGCAATGTCAAGAAATATATACGATACTTCAAATTAAGATAGTAATGGACGTAATCATGTAGCTCCCTTACAATATGCATTTCTTAGCACTTTATACATGTTGTTTGTGGAAATAATGCATCTTATCATTTACACTACATATTAAGGTATAAACACATAGTTAATATTTTATATTAATTATAATGATAATTATAAAATATTGTGCGTGAATAGGTGTCAAATATAAAATTTGAATTTTCCAGAGTAATTATGACTTCTTTCTAGGTATTTTCCAAAATTTTAAGATATTTAGTTCATGAAGAAATAAAGTTATTGAGGACGAGTACATATTTTAGAGGGGTTTATGATTTTTCAGGAATTACAAGCATATTGTCTAAGGGGGCTGGAAAATAAATGGAGCGACCTAGTCGGTAATGGGAGGGGGCTGTTGGATCATCATCACAAGAGGGGTGAGGAGGGAGCCGAGGGTGTCAAGGCATATGGGAATCCCATGCCTTATCCTTAAGCAGAGGGGATGCACATGGCACTTATAGAAAGGACTACGATAGGGTTGCACAATCAAGAGCGCACATGGGTTGGGCCAGCTCGTTCTTATTAGAGGACTGGCTTAAATCCTATTTATTCAGATTTCTTCATCTTTTTTTCTTCACCTGGTACTAGACTGATTATTTTTGGACATTGTGAAAAATTTTTATGCAGTCAGAAGGTATTCTCGTGCTTCATCAAAATTTGAGATGTAGTCATGTTGATTCAGCATAGGATCACCCAAAATTGGTTACCTGAGGATGAACAAAACCAGGATTGAATCTATTTCTTTATTGTTGTGAGGAATCACTGTTAAGTCAAGATTTGTCAAATATTCAGCAGTTTTTTTGATACCATTTTAGTTTTTGATTTTTTATTATCTCATATCAAATAAATATCGTAATTTTGATAAAAAACTTAGCATAATAAATGATCAATCCTCATCTTTATGTATTGATTTTACTCTTAATTTTTAACATGTAGGAATATGAAAGACTTCAATTCACATTTTAGTTAATTTTTTATATAATTCTTACATAATTTTTTTTAAATCACATAAAAAATATATAATAAAAATAAAATTCCAATATTTATGGAGCACCTTGAATCACCCTTTCAGAAATTTTCATTCTTAATAAATAAGTTGAGTTTATAAATTTAGTGATGGTTGATCTAGGGCTGAAATTTTTAATCAGGTTTTAGTTATTCAATTGTCATCATATATGTTCAATTTAAACTTGGAGTTTGTAGCAATAATAGTTGTATAACATCCCTAAATTTTTTTTGACTATATTATAATTGCATTATGAAAATGATTAAGAACTTAAATACATACATTTGATAAAAACAAAATAAAAATTTAAAACTTCAATTATACCATTTTCTAAAATAAATTTATTTTTAAGTAAACACATAATTTAAACAAGATTTTATATGCTAAATCACCAGTCCAAATCGATAGATATTATGTGGAACTCAAGTCAAATCAGACCACCATGTTTTGTTTAAGTTCATTATTATTCTAGTGTGATGTTTATAATGAAGCCCATAAATATATACAATGACCAAGTCAATTACGATAAGATCATACTATAGTGATCGTTAGTCATTAAACAGATGTTCTAAACATTCGTATTTTATGGATAGTCAAGATGGACATAGAATTATCTGGATAGAATAGCAGTATCCGATCCTACTTATACGATAAGTATGGTTGATCTTGTGGATGTCAGCGTGGCGATATTAAGGACATATAGTATTATACTGTGGATCTTCAGAGAAGAATTCACTTAACTGATGCAAAGAATCATTGAATGGTATTATACCTAGACGTCAATAAACTCGATTCATGTCATGCTTGTATAAGTGATCCATTGACCTGAGACACCAAGGACATCTTGTGGATGGACGACTATATCTTGACTACGACTTATGAGTCTCTAACCACAAGATTCAAACAAGTCATAGTTTGGATGTAGAAAGAAACTCACAGTGATGATTGAGTGGTCAAGACGGGATCATTCGCCCTCAGTATAAGAGGAGACTGAATCAAGGAAGATGATTCAAAAAATTATTGGCCAAGGTAGTGAAGATAATGGAGAAGGCATTCTCCAATGACTCTTGGTACGCATCAATACTAATGGAATAACAGTTTAAGGTTTGACTATCAACAAATTATAAGTCATTTGGGAGTCTTGCACGGATGAAGGATTACACATATACGATAACCAATGATGGTAAATATTCCACGTGAGAGTTCAAACACTACTTGATATCTTCTTGAGCACGCGGTGTAGCTTGGCACCTCACGGGCTGTAAACTTAATGTATCGATTGGGTTAAATTGATTCTTAGTTAATTAATCTATTTGTTGATATAGTTAATTAATAAGGTTGGCTAAAAAATATTATTGGGCCACTAAAGTTATTAACTAGAATGATACATGGGCCTCGAGGATCACACACATAAGATTGTAGGGGCATAAGTGAATACATTTTACATGATGGGTTCTTTGAGAAAAAAATATTAATTAACTGTAAATAGGGGAAGGGCCACCCATTTTAGGCACCCATGTGTACTAGAGCTGGGCACCCCCCCTTTCTCCATTAAACCAAGGAGATAGTTTTCTTGGTGATACGATCTTCAAGATTTTCATTAAGAGTTGGAGAAGTGGAGATTTAAAACACATTGATCACTTGGATACTTCTAGAGGCTGTGCACCTAAATGGCTTCAAAAGAATTTCAAAGTGAGCAATGCAAGGGTGGACCAGTTCCTCACAAGGTATGTATGATTTATTAATTTTAAACAATTTTCACACTACTAGATTTATTAATTTTAATTGCTAGTGTTGTACAGAAGAACTTGCTTTCAATGATTTAACCAAGGCAACATATCCCAACACAAATAACTACAAACCCAAGAAGCAAATAAATACACACCATCCACCAAAATAGTTATGTGCTTAATTGCCTTTGCCTTGCCAGCTGAATGCCTCCGTTTTGATCAAAAGTGCTAGCCCTCACACTACTAGCTTTTCTATTGCCAGAAGATGCATGAGAGAATGTAGCGCAGTATATTATAAATAAAGGGAAACAGTTATGAAAATATTGTGGACAACAAGCTATTCAGTGTGTCATATCTCATTCTATGTTCATTATTAGAACATATTCATTATAGTGCACGGGCGATGCTTATAATTAAATTCATGAATACATGATCATGCTTAGTGAGATCGTGATATGTAGATCACTAGTCTTTAAGCACATGTTCTAATATTATTATTTAAAGGACATCAAAGTATTAGGATATAATACCACTATCTAGCCTCATTCATATGATGATTATGGCTAGACCCATAGCCATTAGTGTGAAGACACTAAGGATAGAAAATGGGTGCTTTTTAGTGGAAAAAGTTCACAAAATTTGATCGGTACAAAAACCTAAATGGTAATATACCAAAATTTCGATCAAGTTGATTCATATCATGGTTGTGTAAGTGGTCCTTAGACCTGAGACACCAAATATGTATTGTGCACAGACAGTTGTACTTTGAATATGATCTAGAAGTGTCTAATCATGGAATTCTAAATAGTCCTTATTCGAGTGCATCGAGAAGCTCATGAAGATGATTGAGTGGTCAAGATGAAATCTTCCACCCTTGATATAAGAGGAGACAACTCATGGAAGACGATGTGATCAAGTCCTAGGCCAAGGTAGTCAAATATCGGAGATGAGTTCTCCAATAATTTTTGAATGCATCAATACTGACTTAGATGACTGATAGGGTTTAATAGTTAACCATTCCCTAACTCATCCTATGAGCATCAAGTAGATCAGGGACTAAAGATACATGGTCACTGATGATGAAACATGTTCCATGAGTGAGTTTATACACACTCTTTTGTATCTTCTAGAGCAGGAGGTGTAGCTTTGCACCCCACGGTTTAAAGACTCAACCTATTGGTTGGGTTAAATTAATTTGACATAATTAATCTATATGAATTGATAGATAATTAATTTCAAATGCCAATAAAGGTTATTGAGACACTAGAGTTATTAACCAGACTAATACATGGGCCCATATGGTCACACACAAATGGTCTTTCGGGGGGTTTAGGAAAATATCCATTTAGTTTAAATAGGGGAAGCCCTTGAATCAACTTCACTCAGGCCTTAATTATTCAAGGGCCTTCTCCTTCTTCTCCCTTCCCCCCATAGACGTTCTCCATTTTTAGATGTGATTTGAACATCATAAGGACGACGATGGAAAATGAATGGAGCTTGTCAAAGCAAAGGAGGAGAATTCTGGGGATCGCATGGATACATTTAAAGGCTACATACATGAACAGCTCAATGTGACTCACTCGAAGATCAAGTGAATCAGGGATATGGTCCGTGCCCAGGTGATTTCTTTCATGATTTTGTTGATGATGTTATGTTTCTGCTTTAAATCTTCCAGTGTGAATCACTCTATGTTTTTCATTAAGACTAAGGCCCTAGAGCCCAACAAAAAGGAGGAGAGAATCCCATGAACTGTAAAAGTGATTGTCCAAATATGATTATAGAGATAGCTCAAAGAGGAAGTAGATATCATGCATTTAATAAGTGATAGAAGTCTGATGATGAGGGAAACAACCAATACCATCAGAGATATCACCTCATGAGTCATTATTATTTTGACTCATTACATCATGAGAAGGGCCTATAGAGCAACATGTGACTGATTGGGGCTACAAGTGTGATGATGCTTGACGACTCTTATTTGATGCATGCATTCATGCACATTTAAATGTTACTTTGATGTCATTATGTATGTTGTATTTACATTTTAATGAGAAACTATATTTGATAGATTAATTAGGTCATTGTATTGAACTACATTTTGTATTACGATATTAAGAGGTGGAACAGGTTTTTAAGAAAAATTAGTAGGGACTACATAATATTAGCCATCTAGTCTTCTTATTAAAGATAATATAGTCCGATTTATCGGTAATTCCTTTTATTCTCTCTTTCAGGCTCCTAGTTCATCATGAATTGTTGGTGTTGACAGTGGGTTGCACGATGAACCAATCAGAAGTCCGTAGCTGATGGTGATGATGCTAATGGGTATGAAGCTGATGTGGAAAAAAGGGGTAAACCAGAGATAAATGGGGAGCATGGCTGTGACTTAATCACACTCGTTTGATCACATGTTAATGAGATTGGATGGCTCGGGGTAATATTGTCCTTGTCCACCCCTAATTGTCATCCTTGTTAGCTCATTGATAAGTAAAAATTAGGGTTTTAATTTTTCGTTAGCATTTTTTATATTATTCAATAAAATATAAACTTTGGATTGTCGGACATGAAGAATTGAAGTTGACTAATCCTAGCCATCCATTTTTCTCTCTCCTCATAACCGATACTAACACTTTCACATTTTCCATTGGTGGTTGAGATTTCCAATGGTCAGGTATTAATTATTGGTGTGATTGACTTGTTTTCTGTGATCCTCCACTCTGAGAGTGCCACGTGTACGTGCGAAAGAAAAAGACATAATCTTTCTTTTTAACTATTTTTATCATTGTGATGCAGCGACACATCATCATCTCTCTCTTCTTTCCCTTTTTTTATTCTTTGTCTACTAAATGACATGCTCACGAGTGTCCTTTTTGCTGAAGAAAGTGGCATTCATTCAGTGATTGTGTGATGTACCATCATTTGAGTTTTTACCAATTGCGGTGGCACACATGCACACCAAGTGTACCGCCAAAACTTTGACTTTTTGTTATTCTTCTTTTTAATCTATGCTTTAAATTTCTTCTTTTTATCGGTTCACATAGCCCCTATGAATAAAACATAGAAATTGTCAGTTGATGACTAGCGCATTATGGCATCACGATTCATGATGCTAGAATTGCACATTTTCAAAATAATTAGTGTGTTAATCATTGTAAATATTTTTTATTCTTTGCCATTTAATTTAATCCAATGGTGGCACATGGGGGGGTACATATTTAAGGCAACAGTACATTAACAAATCATTATAAAATTATAATCAATTACAAAAAATATAATAACTACATATTCACAATCCATGAATATAAGGTCAAAAAAGTCAAAAAAATATTCCCAAATCAGAAAATTTGTTTCTTTAAGAATATGATGTCAGAAGAACCCTTAAACTATCATAAACCCCACACAAATAAAAATATCACTTTAAAATAGATTTAATCGGATTGATTAAATTCAAAACAAGAAATGACATACTTAACCCATATTATTGAGTTTATTAGTACTCTTAAGATTCTCCCACTTCTTCATGAGGCTTTTCCATTAAATATTGATTTTCAACTTCAGGCATATCATGTAAAGCTTTTGCATTTCTTAATTTAAAATTTAATGCAGGGTTTCATGATGATTTTAAAATAAAAGGTTACTTTCAAAATAATATAAATTTCTCTACTCAACTAAGGAGAATGTCTTCATGGTGAAAAGATCTTCAACATTTTCTAGGAGGGTTGAAGAACAAGAGGTGGAGATCCAAGCGCAACGTGATTGCTTGGATACTTCTAGAGGTTGGGCATGGAACTGCTTCAGAATGATCTCAAAGTGAGGAGGTCAAGGGTGGAACAAGTTCCTGATAACTTGCAAATTAACATGTTTAATTGATGAATTTTACATTATATTTATGTGTTTTAATGACCATATTTGCATGTTATCATATACAAATAGAGATAAATGATATACATTTTGATTTTATTGTTATTTCTAAATTTATAGTATGTTTACATGGTATTTAACCTCATTTCATTGAAGAAATAATTTTTATAGGGCATTAAATTCTTAGAAGGAGGTTGGTAACACTTTTCCTATTTTTATATAATTTTTCCCATATTTTTATATAATTTTCTGACCATTCTATAGCCAAGAAATGATTTTTTCAAATTTATATAATACATATTTTATTTATTTGGCATTTTAATAATATTTATTTATTTAATAACATGGCATTCACGTCATTCGCCCGAAATTCAGGTGAATGATCGGATGCATTAAGTTAAATATTTTGTTGGCTCATGATAGCGTCGCAAAGCGCAATGCCATCATGAGCACATTATTAATTTGCATGGAATTGCATGACACGGGCGACAAGAAAAAGGTATGTTAGTTTAACCTTTCGTGTATTAAAGGCACGCAGAGAACCAATCTCCGTGTGCATTTATAACATATGATTATTCCTCTCAGTTAGCCGCGTGCATTTAATGCACGCGGCAACCGACACACGTACCGTTAGTAATCTATTTCGCATTTACTTAATTTTTTAAAAAGTCAATAGATTCCTTGTACGCAGAATTGAGTGGCCATGTACATTAAATGCAAGCAGCAATCGATTCCACGTACATTTAATAAAACGGTAAGCTCCCCTTTTTTTATTTTTTTATTAAAACAGGGCAACGTGGCTTATTTTTAACCATTCAAAGGGAGCATCATTTATTCAATCATTTTTTGCCTGTGGAAGCACACGACACGTGTCAGAACGTGATTGGAGAAGGGGGAAAACCAAAATAAAGCGTCGACCAATTAGAAAAGGGTATTTTATGAGATATTTTAAAAGATCTAACGGCATGGATAATCCTCAGTAAAACCTTGATATCTTGAGATCAAGATGTCAGATTGAGCCAAAATTTTGAGGGCATGTTTGTCTTCTCCCCCTCTACAATCCAGAAGGTTGGATCTTTAAATAGAGGTCTGGAAAAGGGCAAAATTCACTTTTTGAACCTCTCCCCAAGGATTTGGCCTGGAAGGACACAGAAGTTGCTTTGGAAGTTGAAAGATATTGATTCTGCATTCAATGTTGTAAGTTTCTGATTTGTATTTTGAACTTCTTCTTGAGAGATTCTAAAACGCCTTGGCATGGGCGGAATGTACATGCCCTAGAAGGTTTTTTGAATGAAATTAGCATTGCAATTTGAGTCTGATTTGAGATCTGATTTTTAATCTTTAGTTTCAAATAGATTCGGAACAATTCTGCATTTTTAGATTTTTAATTTAGGGTTAGATTTTACCTTTTCCCCAAATTCTTCACTTTCTCTCTCTCCCTCAGTTAATTCATCTATTTTCTCTCTCTAGATTTCAAAATTGATTGTCTGAAAATTTAATTCAATATTTAAAAAACCTAAATATAAAATTTCATCTGAAAATTCATCCATCTTGAAGTCCAATTTCAAAACCCCTTTCTTGATTATTAAATTCCCAATTTTAATTCATAAAAATTGTCTTAAAATTTTATAATAATTGGGAAATTAATAACTAGAATTTATATGATCTTATCATTAAAATTATCCTATCTTTAGTGTTTTGACCAAAAATATTTAAAAGCAAAATTAATTTTTTACTTTATTTTGATTAATTAAAAACATCATTAAGTATAATCAAGGTTTATTCATTGCAAAATTAATTATTTATTGAATTAATTTTTAAAAAAATTGGATAAAAATGCTTGCTCACTACCTCCCTATGGTTAGACCCCTTGCTTGCTCTTTACTCTGTATTTAATGAATAAGGGTATTTACAAATTTTATTGCATAAGTTTAAACGCTCAATCAACGACGTATTTACACATCTTTTTTAGGTTTATCAGTTCCCCATAAGGTACATGCGATGTATTGTTTTATAGATCAATTAATAATCGATTCACACTTCCACATCCATAGACTAGGTTTTCCATGGTTGAACCAAGGCACAAAACCCAACAAAAATGACATTTTAGGGCTACATAAGATATATGTATAAAAACCTTCGCTTTTTCTCCCTTGAAGTCTTGGGGCTTAGGCCTAGAGTGGCTGGCTTTGTGAAACATGCCTTAATTTTCAAGAGTCAAAGTTGATATTGGTGACCATTTTCTGTTTTTGTTTTATTATTTTTTCATTTATTAAAACGTACTGTTTGTGGGGAGGATACGAACCATAGTAAGCGGTTTGTATTTAACTTGGTATTTTTTTATCGTCACATAGCTTAACCATAAATATGTTTAGTTCAGTATGAAATAACATGAAATATTAAAATTCAATTGTTAATGATATGTTTCTATTTTATGTTGATTTAAAGGCAATGAAATTCTTATATACTGATTATTTTTATTAGGTTATGTAGATTTATCAAATTTTTTGATACAATTTGAAAAATGAGAGTTGATGCGGCTCAGATTCATGAACCCATTTTAGTGGAAGTTGTTTTATCTTTGCCGCACTTTATCCAGAAATCAAATGATAGCATCTATCTAGTAATCTATATAGTATACCAAATTCAAAGTCAAGGTATCTTCCATATCTACTAGTATAACATTTGATCCTCAATTACAAAAAAAATTTATTAGGTTTTAGTACCACTATGCTCATTTTTCCTTGAAGTTACAGAATGAACGTATTATTACATAAAAGCTGTCTTGAGTTTCACCATAAATTCAAATGTTGGAGAAACTTTCCATCCTTCGCATTTGAAAATTTTAGCTAATGTACATGTGACACACATATAATAAGAGACCGGCCAGCATCTTTTTAGCCCACGTGGCTAATAAATCGAGTAAAACGGGCATCACTAACTGATTTTGTAAACTGGCTTTTAAAAAGTCTTTCATGTGAAACAAGCTGAGTGCAATTTGGAAAATATTTTCATGCTTTGTTCATTGATTTTAAATCTCTAATCAAAGATAATGGTAAAAGCAAAGCATTGTAAACCATGCCCATGTCACACGTACAGTGCAGGGACGCGGACAAAATTCGGGACAAAAATTCGTCCTAGGGACCACCGGACAGGACAGTTTTCATCCCGTCAGATGAAAAAACCGTCCGTTTGGAGGTCTCCGACGATGGACGGACGAATCTGGACGAAAAACCGCCGGATTCACATCTGACGGTTGAGATGTAGCCACGTGGCCTCGCTATGAAAATTTGCATCAAAGTCCCAGTATTTTTACACGTGCACAAACTGACGCCGTCAGAAATAATTATACAAATGTCCCTTTGCATTCTCTCTCCTGTTTATTTCCCTAAAAAAATTAGAAAAATCTATATTAAGATATTAAAAATATAAAATGGGTTTTTTTGTCCAGGACGAGGGACGGGACGGTTTTTTCCCCGGACGGGATGAAAATTCGTTCTGGGAGGACTGGATGGGACGGTTTTCGTATCGTCGGACGAAAAATTCGTCCCATCATCCCTGCACTGAATCCGGATGTCCGACGGGACAAAATTCGTCCCATCCCATCCATTGTCCATGTCCGGGACGATCTGGAATTATAAGGGTCGACCGTCGTCCGACGACACGTGGATTTCAGATGCGGATCTTCTTCGACTACGGCCTGACTCAGAATTTCTTTCCTTGAAATGGATCCACATTCACATTGAGGCCCATTTGGGCTGTAATGGAGTTCAACCATATCCAGTTCCCCTCATACGAGAGAGAGAGCCCACAGCAAGTCCACCCCTTCATCGCAGCTACCGCGACAGGAGCTCTGGCTCATCATGCCCTCTCTCTCGGCCCGGATATGGCGGTCTCAGCTCTCGTAAACCCCTCCAAGCCTCTCCCGGACCTCGCCGCTGAACCCCTCATTCACACAGCGCGATGTCTGCGACTCTCCTCTTGCTCCACCTCGTCGTCCTCTTCCCCGGAGAAGCTCCACCGCCGCCGCCGTCTCTCCTCTCCGAGAGAGCTATCCGCGGCGGCCAACGCCAATTCCTCGCCGGTCTCAGCCTCTCCATCCGACCCGAGCACGACCATCTGCCATCTCTGTCTGAATGGCGACCTTAACCGCGCCCTCGTCGCCATGGATTCTTCCGGGCCTCTGCCGCTCGAAGAAGACGCCTTTCTCGCCCTGCTCCGCCTCTGCGAGCGTAAGCGAGCCGCCGACTACGGCTACCGGGTCTACTCTCGTTTAACCAAGGCCGGCCTCCGTCTCAGCCTCCCTCTCGGGAACGCGCTCCTCAGCATGTTCGTCCGCTTCGGCGATCTCCTCGAGGCCTGGGTTGTGTTCGGGAAAATGCCTGACCGGGATCTCTTCTCCTGGAATATCATGGTCGGCGGCTACGCCAAGTCCGGCTTCTTCGACGAGGCCATGGATTTGTACCAGAGAATGCTCTGGGCCGGCGTCATCCCCGACGTCTACACCTTCCCCTGCGTTCTCCGCACTTGCGCCGCCACCGCCGACGCCGCCAGCGGCAGAGAAATTCACGCCCACGTCCTCCGTTTCGGGCTCCACGCGGAGATCGACGTGCTCAACGCGCTCATCACCATGTACTCCAGATGCCGAGACCCGGCCCGCGCTCGCAAGGT
Source organism: Wolffia australiana (assembly GCF_029677425.1). Lineage (NCBI taxonomy): Eukaryota > Viridiplantae > Streptophyta > Magnoliopsida > Alismatales > Araceae > Wolffia > Wolffia australiana. The sequence continues at coordinate 22,037,252 of NC_135839.1, forward strand.
GTTCGACAATATGCCGGAGCGAGACATCATCTCCTGGAACGCGAAGATCGCCGGGTACGTCGAGAACGGAGAGAGCCTTCTGGCGATGGAGCTCTTCTCGGGCATGCAGGAGCAGGGGGTGGCGCCGGACTTGATGACGATGACGAGCTTGATCTCCGCCTCCGAGGCGCTCCGCGACGGCAAGCTGGGGGAGCAGCTCCACGCCATGGCGACGAAGGCGAAGATGGCGGGGGAAACCCCGGCGGCCAATTCTCTGATGCAGATGTACTTCGCCGGGGGGCGGCTTCGCGAAGCGGAGACGATCTTCCTTCAACTGGGCAGCGGCGCGCGAGATCTGGTCTCGTGGACGACGATGATATCCGGGTACGAGAAGAACGGCCTGCCCGAGGGAGCCCTGGAGACGTTCTCGCGGCTGCGAGCCACGAGGCTGGCCCTGGACGAGGCGGCCATCGCGAGCGCGCTCTCCGCCTGCGCCGCGCTCGGGCGGCTCGACGCCGGCGCGGAGCTCCACGAGCTGGCCCGGGTGAACGAGCTCCTCCCTCGGACCACCGTCGGGAACGCGCTCATCGCCATGTACGCCAAGGCCGGGTGCATGGACAAGGCCGCGGAGGTCTTCAAATCCATGGCGGACAAGGACGTGATCTCGTGGAGCTCGCTGATATCCGGGTTCCGCAGCAACCGCCGGAGCTTCGAGGCGCTCAAGTTCTTCCGGCAGATGCAGCCGCGGCAGCGCCCCAACGTCGTCACCTTCGTGGTAGCGCTCTCGGCCTGCGCCGAGATCGGCGCTCTCAACTGCGGCAAGGAGATCCACGCGCGGGCGCTGCGCGCCGGGCTGAGCGCGCGGGGCTTCCTCCCCAACGCCATCCTCGACCTCTACGCCAAGTGCGGCCGGACCGACTACGCGCAGCACCAGTTCGACGCCCACCCGGCCCGCGACGTGGCCTCCTGGAACATCATGCTGCACGGCCACGCCCGGCGGGGCGCCGGCGAGCTCGCGGCCGCGCTCTTCGAGCAGATGGGCGGCGCCGCCGGCGTCGTCCCCGACGAGGTGACCTTCGTGGCGGTGCTGCTGGCCTGCAGCCGCGCCGGGATGGTCTCCCGGGGGGAGGAGCTCTTCCTGGGGATGAAGGACAAGCACGGGGTGACCCCCAACGTGAAGCACTACGCCTGCGCGGTGGACCTGCTGGCTCGAGCCGGGCGGCTCGAGGAGGCCCGCCGGCTCGTGGAGGAGATGCCGGTCCGGCCCGACGCGGCGGTCTGGGGGGCGCTGGTCAACGGGTGCAGGATCCACAAGGAGGTCGAGATGGGCGAGGCGGCGGCGCGGGAGATGTTCGAGGCGGGGGGCGCCGACCGCGCCGGGTACTACGCGCTGGTCTGGAAGATGTACGCGGAGGCCGGCCGGTGGGGGGACGTGGCCAGGGTGCGGGCCGCGATGCGGGACAAGGGCCTGGGCTCGGACCAGGGGTGCAGCTGGGTCGAGGCCAGGGGCTCGGTGCATGCCTTCCTGACCGCGGACCGGTCGCACCCGGAGATCGGCCGGGTCCGGGCCGCGCTCGAGGCGCTGTACCGGAGGATGGAGCTCATGGGCATGGAAGGGTTCAGAGAGGAAGAGGAAGGGTCCGAGGCGGAGGTGTTGTGCGGGCACAGCGAGAGGCTGGCTGTGGTCTTTGGGCTTATCAACACCACGCCCGGCACTCCTGTCTGGGTGACCAAGAACTTGTACATGTGCGGGAGCTGCCACGCCGTCGTCAAGGCCATCTCGAAGCTTGTCCGCCGCGAGATTGTCATCAGGGACACTGAGCAGTTTCACCATTTCAGAGATGGGTCCTGCTCCTGCGGCGATCAAGGGTACTGGGTCAGTCACAGGCAGCCCTCTTGATGGTTTTTTCTAAAGATTTTTGGTTATACTTTGGAGCATGGCAGGAAGCGTCGATCATGGGTTCTGGATCCAAGCATCCGCGGATCTTATGACCGGCGCATTTGAGTATTGAGATGAATAATGAAGAAAAAATGTCCGGAGGCAAGGATTGATGTAACTTTATCTTCTGGATTTCAATGATTGCAAATGATCAGAGAACGAGGGTTGAAGATGGAAATCATGTTGTGTCAAGAGAGCCCTGCCCTCACATTAAGCCCATGTCTCTCTAAAAAATTACAGCGCCACAAAATGAATTCATGCATTTTTTGTGCTGCTGATTTGGCTTTAGTTTCACTTGATTCAGAAAATATTTACCGAGTAAAAGCAGTGGTAAAATCTGACTCTGATTTGGATCAACAAATTTGGTGTTTTCTTCATATTTCGCTTTTGGATCAACTGGTTTAAAGATCGGGCAGAGTTTGTTTAGAGGATTTAATTGCATCTGGCATGATTCTTCTTGTCCACCGCTCCCTATCTCTCTCAGTCTATCTCTTTGCTTTGGATCATTGCAGACCAACAAAACAGCAGATTTTGAAACGTACTTGGGTACTCTGTGGTTTATTTTGATCTAGGACTCTTTAACTTTGAGCACATTTCTCTTCTGCATTAGTATTTTCTCTGTTCCAGGTCCTTGAAAGAAAATTTTGTCCCTCCAAAGTAGGGGTTGGGGTGGTCGTGCAGTCTGATCCGAATATTTGGACCACTGTGCGAATTTTTTTGGTCTCACGGTAAGCCTAATTTCATCTCCAGCGTGAATATGCGTGGAAATTTGCATCCTCATTGCACTAATTCGCACAGCGGAAGGTCCATTATTGTGCTTTTTAAAACTTGTTAAAGCATATATATAATATATTTAAACAACAATAATTGGACATCGGCCCAGATGGTTAAGTTAATTAATCAATCATTGTTGTAAAATTAATTTCACTATTATGTAATTAATTTCATAATAATAAAATTATAATTAGATAATACTTATAGTGTAAGTCATAGTTAGGGGCATTAATATTTTAGGAACATTAGGTTTTACGTGGGCTCCAATAATTATAAAAAGTTTTATGAGTCACAAATTAAATTTATAATTGCTTGATTCCACCTCTAACACGGTAATATTTATAATGTTATTCAAACTTAGGGCATTACGGTTAATATTTTAGGAACATTAGGTTTTATGTGGGCTCAAAGTATAATAAAAAAAAATTATGAGTCATAAATTAAATTTATAATTACTTGATTCCACCTCTAACTAGGTAATAACTATAATGTTATTCAAACTTAGGGCATTGTGTTCTATATTTTAAGAACATTAGGTGTTACATGGGCTCTCGGTATTATATAAAAAATTTATGATCACAAATTGAATTTATAACTATTTGATTCTACCTATAACTAGGTGTCACGGGGTTAAATCTCGAGCTAGGGACAACGCTCTTACCGTACGCATGCCGGCCTCAATGCTTTCAGCATAAACCTTGAGCAGCCTTTGCTTGTGCAACAGAAGTCTCTTGCACTAGCTTTATAATGCTTGTTGGTTAAGGGGAGAGGGTAGGGACTAAGCCCCATACATGAATTGGGCCATTGCATTATGTATCATAACAGACTACATTGTAGTTGTATCATTACAGGGGGGAAGACCATGGATGATACTGACGTAATAAGAGCGCACTGGAGTAGTGGCGTTTCTGCCCCTTGAGGTCTACAGCCTTGGGCGCAAGACCGCCGCCACCATCGCTACACAAATGCCCCCACCCTGGGCGTTGCGCGCCCATGGGTCATGCCACTTGACGCACTCGCCAATCCATCCCTGCCTTGATGCTCCACACGCCACTACCTCCTGCGCTGACACCATCACGCGCGGTCTACACTGATGCCACCGTGCTCGGTGCCCCAAGCAGTGTCGTCGCACGCTCTAGCCCTACCCGTAATGCGCCCCTATGCCAGCTACCATCTCGATGCTCTATGTGTGCCCATGCTTATTGTGAGTGATGGACACATATGAGGCTAACAAGCCAATCACAGATTCCATGTCTCGTTCCATGTTCATTAAAACGACGTGTTTATTATAGTGCACATGTGATGCTTATGATGAAGTCCATGAATACATGATCTGACTTAGTGAATTATGAGGAGATCGTAATACAGATATCACTTGTCTTTGTGCATGTATTCTAATTATTCCTATTCTAAGGAAACACGAGAAGGACATCGAAGAATATGAATAGAATAACACTATCTAGCCTCACTCCTATAATGAGTATAGTTGTTCCCATAGCCATTAGTGTGGAGACGCATGACATATAATGGTTGCTCTTTAGTGGAAAGAGTGCACTGAATTAATCCGTACGAATCTCTGAATGGTATTATACCAAACTGTCAATTAGGTTGATTCACGTCATGATTGTGTAAGCGATCATTAGACTTGCGGCACCAAAGACGTCTTGTGGATGGACTTTGTACTTAGACTAAGACTTATGTGTCCCTAGTCTTGTGATTCTAAATAGTCTTAGTTCGGGTGCATCAAGAAGTTCATGAAGACGATTGATTTGTCAAGATGGAATCATCCACCCTTGGTATGAGAGGTGATAGCTCAAGGAAGACAATGCGATGAAGTCCTTGGCCATGGTAGTAAAATATCATAGAAGAGTTATTCGATGATTTTTGAATGCATTAGTATTAACTTCCATGGACGATTAGGGTTTGATAGTTGACTATACCCTAAGTCATCTTAGGAGCGTCAAGTGAATGAGAGACTATACATACACAGTAATTGATGACAAACAAGTTCCATGAATGAGTCGATACACACTCTTTTGTGTATTCTAGAGCACGAAGTGCAGCTTGACACCCCATGTATTGGAGACTCAACCTATTGACTAGGTTAAATCAATCTGACATTAATTAATCAATATGATGATATAGTTTTGGGGGTTTTTGTGAATGATATCCACATAGTATAAATAGGGGAAGGCCCTGAATAAAATTCACCCAAGCCAGAATTGTTCAGGGGTCTTCCCCTTCTTCTCCCTTCTCCCCACACCTCCTCTCCACTACCGATGCGATTGGGCGAGCATAAAGACGCCAACAGAGTCTGAACGAGATTCATCAAAGAGAAGGAGGAGATCTGACGTGCCGAGGACTGCTTGGATACTTCTAGAGTCTGCACACATGAGTACATCAACGTGACTTGTTCGAGGATCAAAGGAATCAGAGATGCAACTCGTGTAGAGGTTTTTCTTTTCATGATTTTAACGATGCCGTTTGAGTCTGTTTAAGTCTTACGCTGTGGAATGTTTTGATTTTTTCATCCATATTAAGGCCTCTAGAACACAACAGTGAGGACATGTTTGTGTACTTTGGACTCAGATAGGGGATTGAGACATTAAGCTTGAACACCACATGCATCATGAGTAGTGACAACCAACCCTGATATTTAAAGCCAATGCCCTTTAGGTGCTTGTGCTCATCAGCCCGCAAGTGTACTGGATCAAGGCAGGTTGCATGGCACGTAGGCTGCCAAAAGCGCGTGTGAGCAGGAAGCGCAGGCTGGCCGGTAGTGGAGCAGGCGTCGTTCCAGCGTCGTGCATGGGAAATTGAGCGTTCAACGCTGCACGCGTGGAGTTCACTGCACATCACGTGCGTGCGTGCACTCTGGGGTTAGCGCGCACACGCCGCGCACCATGCGTGTGCGGGTGTGGGACAGAGACTTCTTGCTAGGAGACTAAGGCATTAACACAATGTGAGCGCCAAGACGACCGCAGGGCACGCATCGCTGATGTGAGTAGTACTGCATTGAGGTGCTAAATATGGTGATGCTTGCGTGGAGCACACGCGATGGTGTCAGAGAGGTGCTAGTGGCGTGGAGAGCATCAAGGCTGGGGTTGGGCTGGCAGGTGTGTCGAGTGCCGAGGCCCATGCGTGTGCGGCGCCCGGCCGAGATGCACGCGTGAAGTGGCGGTACTAATAAGTGCATGCGTGGGCTGCAGGTGTCACAGAGCAAGAATGACACTTCCTGGGCAAGTTGTGCCTCATCTCGTTACTTCGGTATCATCCATGGTCTTCCCCCATGTAATGGCTATGACTACAATGTAATATATGATGATACATAATGTAGTGACCCAATTCATTTACCCGTCCTCTCTCCTTAACCTCCAAGCATTCTAAAGCTATTGTTCAACACGACTGCTGTACAATGGAAGGTTGCTTAGTGTTCTTGTCCAAGCACTAAGGCCTTTCCCTTGATAGAAGGTGAGCTAATGTAGACATCTAGTTTGTATGCTAGATCAGTGGTAGGTGTATTCTCATTATCAGGAAACAAATCAAGTGCTTCACTCAAAAAACCTATAGTTGTCCAAGCGGTACAAAAACATCCAAAAGAAACTGAATCATATATGTATTGATCATTGATGACCCCATGCATAGTTAATAAATTTGACACATTACTTATGACTATGTTTTGATAGTCATTGTCAATTAACCATACATTCATGGATGAATCGATGAGTGCAGCAATGGTGCAGGCCTGGTTGATCGTGGGGGTAGTTGCATGTTTAGTCAGCTTGGTCTTCATTGCCAAAAAAAAAATGTAGAGAGAATCTTGTTGTGGTGATGGTATGACACTGTTAACTGGAAGCATGGGCGTATTTTATAAGCCTGGTTGACACTGTTTAAGCGCATGACATTATTGATATGTCATGTTATCGCTTTAAATTTCATTTGTATACATGACTATAAAGTATTGTCCATGTGAGGACTCATCGTGTTCCATCCTTGTAGTTGAAGTATTATGAAATGAGTGTAGATGCATGGGGAAGCAACATTATGACATAGATGAAAGGGACATCATTTCTAAGATAAGGGATATTGTACCTGTAATAAGAAAAAGCAGATGAGTAGCGAATCTTGGAAGAGGTCATTCCAAGAACTCTTTTCCCAATGTTTTATTATCCATGGAGTGGTTAATTCCATGGATTGATTTTTTTTTTTTCAAAATTAAAAAAATTAAAAAATAATCAATAATTCTATGCCATCTTCTATATCTCATAACATTACTTTTATTACAGCTGAGCCATTTTATAAAAATCAGATGACACATCTGATTTTAATCAGTTGTCTCGACTATAATACCATTAATTGATTCCATTAATCTTATTATAGTTGAGGCATCTAATTAAATCAGACGTGTTAATTTTAATAATATAAATGAAATTAGCCACCTTATTACAATCGACACATCTGATTTTAATCTGATCTCTCGATATTAACATTAATGGATTCCGTTAATCTTGTTACATTTGAGACATCTGACTAAAATTAGATGTCTCGATTGTAACATGACAAATGAAAGAGCGATAGTGTATGTGTCTTAAAGAACAGATATATAGAGGGATGTCATGTGTGATTCTGGTGTGAGAGATGAGAGGTGTTGTGTGTGTTTTAGAGAGACAATGTAGGTGAGAGAGATAGAGAGGGAGAGAGGGTGAGGTAGGGAGGAAGATATAAGAACTCTATCACCTGTTCATTCAACTAGTGTTATAGTCTCATTTACAAATGTAATTAGCCACCTTATTACATTCAAGACAGCTGATTTTAATCAGATGTCTCAATTGTAATAAGTATTTTATTTTCTAATCATATTTTCCTAATAAACTGAGAGTAAACAGATTACACATTCATTGATCTTTAAAGTCAACTATAAGGGAAGTATGTCCAAGGATACGGTTGGAACTCCTTATGAAAATTTGACTTTTGTTGTTCTCCTCTCTTGAGGGGTTCCCACCGTTCTTCTTTAATGGAGATTTTCCCTTCTCGTATTCTAGAGAAATTCAGAGGATGGCAACGCCACAGGACCCCCCGCCGTCGCGTTCATTGCCACCAGATTCACTACTGCCGCCATAAGAATAGCCGTTGCTGCTCGCTGTCGTCGCCCATCCTCATGCACTGCCAAGACTTCTTGGTACCATTTACCGACGTTGCTGCACTGAACCATCGATGATTTTTTAATCCCTTCCCAGGCGCCCTCAATTAGGCACCGACGACGTCAGGGCTAAGCCATGAGCACTATAGATGCCCCACTCCAAACCATATCATGGAGGGGGGGGGGACGCTCTCGTCTACCCCAATTCCCTCGCGTCATCGTTGACCATCAGACCCTGCACTCGCAGTCATTGCCAAGCTTCTGCCCAAGGTGGTGCAGCCACTCTTTGACAGGCAACCATGCTCGACTCCATAGTGCGTCGGACGATACCCGCGTGCTGATTTGCCCAAATCACTGCAAGCGATTGTCAGTCGAGACTGAAAACTCTCGGGATTCTTCGGTCACCTGCATCCCTGCGGGCCTTCCTCACCCTTTGCTAAATCATCTGAACCCTAGGTTGGTGGATGAACGCGCGGACCAGTGCTCTTTCAGCTTTCGCACGGTTGTCTGATGTCGAATCGACCCTTGGCCACCATTACCCTCTCTGCTAGTTAGGGAGAGGGTGAACCGCCGACGACTCACGCCAAGACTTAGTGTGGTGCGTTCGTTTGCACTCAACCGCCCGCCTGCTAGAACGCTGCTGACTCGTGTCAGCCTCGTCAACCCACCCTGGAACAGAACTTGCGTACGTCCCAATCACCCCCGGCCTAGGCCTTTATCATTACTTCCGTTAGTGTTGGCCTTGCTTGCTCCTCTGCCATGAAATTACGAGTAATAGGAATAGCCCTCGCACCAATGGTTAGGAGTTTCATTCTCTGTGTCAGACCCTTGTTGCTCTTGATGACAGTCGTGGACGCCATGGACAGTGATTATCCCCCACCCCGTTGGTCCTCAAGCTGATTCATCGAACCATTGGGAGCATGTCGGCTACCTTAAACCCCTTTTGTCATTACTTGGTCTTATTCCTTAGGTCCACGGCTACTGTCATATATTCCCATTTATCTTACTAAATTTGCATCAACACGAGCTGCATCATGATTTTCGTCACTCTCCCTGTGGTGTAACACGAGCTGATCGATCCCAGAAAGTCGTGATAATTCATGAAGTGCCGCCATATTTGGACAAGTGCTGCCACATTTGTTAGAACTTGAATTTTGTAACATATTTTCGCACAAAAATTTACATTTTCACTGCACAGGACCTTGCATAATGCATGGTGCTAATTACCCTGGATACGTTTGATGTGCAGTTCAGAAAAGTGAACCAGACCACACATTGCATGCTTTTTGCACTGGTCACACGAAAGGACCTTCCCTACTAAAAAGCATATCATCTACCATTCCTCATTGAATCTCATCTGAGGCATTCATTGGTAGTTCTATGGCTGTATTATATCTATTGTCACTTTGAATCATAATCTCTGTGACTCCTCACTGGAATCAGATGACCTTCAATAACCAGCTCCTCATGAGCAGCCTTCCCTTGTATGTCTATCCTTTATAAAGTCATTTTTGCTTTATTATGATTGCTTCATGTGTGCTTCTTCCCTGAATAATCCCAGATGACACCTTTAAAATAAATTCTATAGCAACCAATTTCAAACCCCCTCTGGCATCCTGGGTTATCTGCATTGACTTTATAGAATTTAAGGGGATGGCGTCTGTATTCTGATAGTGATTATATTTTGATTTATGTTATTTTGTCTTTCTTGTTCTTTAGTACTGCATTGGTTGGAATGAAATTAAGAGGACGACTTGTCAACCATGTGTGGCAGATTCATAGTCAGCCAAAGGCAGGCGTGATCCAGCATATTCACAATTTTTGAATTAGTATCAAAGGTTTAAAAATGATGACCAATTCTATCGGCCAATTTGAAACATAAAATATTCTAACTAGACAACTATATAAAATAATTTGAGTCAACACTATTTGAGAAAGTTTACATATATGAATTTATTAATAAACTTTTGTCAAGAAAAGTTTCTTCTGAATTCTCTCCAAATAACCAAAGAAGCTAGGTATAAGTAAATTCAAATATGCTAACGAGTGGAATGCGTAGAGACGGATCAATATTTTGATTAAACATATATAAATATATAAATAAATAAATTTTATTGTTTATAATTCGTATTGCACGACAAAAGGCATTTATCTAAAAAATATTTGATAAATGCTATAATCATGAAAGCCTAAGGCCTTTCAGTCCTTTCACTCTTAATAACTAAAGACAGAAAACAGATAATGCTTAGATAATATATTAAAATTTAATAATTAAGTGAAGATAAATAATTCCACATCAAGGAGATACATTACATCTGATTGGTTTCCTCGGGGTGCATTTTCAAAAGGGTATAAAAATGCAAGTATGTTTTCAAAGGCATCATTTTAATTTAAAATGTAGTCTCATATCTGAACATACTTATTTTCCGCTCAATGTCTTGAAAATAAAAAAAATCACAAAATTTAAAATCTCATCTATTATCAAAAATTTATTGAGGGAAAGTTTTTATAAAAACACTTAAGATAATTCACAACACAAATTACATAGGATCTGAAGGGAGTCGTTTCTATGTATCGAATATGTTTCAGAGGTTTTTGAGGAAATCATGTATTCTAGAACATGAGGTGTAGCTTAGCACAACATGGGATGAAAACTTATTTTATTAATTAATATGTGTGCTGATATATCTAATTAATCAGGTTGTCCAATAAATGTATTGGGCCTCTAAAATTATTAAATCTATTGATTCATGAATATAAAAGGACTTCCATAGAAAATTTTTATTGAAATTATAAGAGCTTGTATCAAATGATTTCTCCCTATATTTTATTAAATATAGGGAGCATTCATTTGAGGTGCCCATACTAGCCATATCTGGACAAACCCTCCCCTTGTTTTCTCTTCTTTTCAAACCAGTTCTTCCTCTAGAGGGACTAAACGATAAGAATATTTACAAAATCTTAGAGAAGAGTTGTGAATAATAAGCTTTAAGGGCATTTTAGTACAATGCTTTAATGTGTATTTTGATGAGTGTTTAAAGTAATGCATTCCTCAATAAGGTTAATGATCAAATACCAAAAGGTCCTCCATCAATTATTGGACCGATTGTAAGTGAAGAGAAAATAGCAGCCTTAGTTATATAAAAAGGCTATTTAGTTGGACCATACGGTGAACAAGTCAAATCATGTATTAAGGACTTGTATTTTCTATGACATTAAAATAAACATATTTTTGAACACTGTTCAAATACTTGTTTGAATTTGATTCTTTTTTTATTTTTTAAATAATGTATTTAAATTCCTAATTACTACCTTTGAGTATTTAAGACTCAATTTACTGATGGTTTGATGAAAATTAATCACATAAAGGTATTACTATCAAATGTTGATACCTTAATTAAAATGATGCATTAAACATACCTGAAAGTTTAAGATTATTTTAAACCTGAAATCCTGGCATAACAACTAGTTTTTTTCTCTTAACACTTGAAAAATATTTGGAACTTATGGAAAAATAATAAATATATAACTAAAAATTAAAATGCTTATTTTTTAATATTATTTAATCTCAATCAATATATCTGACTGTTGGACTGTTGGACCATTATGCACTTTTGGAATTCTTAGTCCATAAATACATTTTTGAGCCCTAATTTTGAACTCCCTTCTCCATGCCCTTTCAAAATCACAGTCCAAACGCTAGAGAGATCTTTCAATCCTTGGAGCAAATGTCAAGAATTTTTTTAGCACCTTTTTCAGAGATCATTTGTTATTAACATCATTCCAAGTCCATAGAACTTGGAATCGTGGGTTTTGGTGCAGGGTGTTTCAAGATTCAAAGTTAAGAAGGCTGGTTAGTAAAACTGTTACATCCTTGACCTTGTGATAAGTTTACAATCTTTAGCATAACTTTTACAGTGATCTTGTGATTTTTTTAAACATATGAATAGTTTTTAACATCCATATGAAACCAAATAACTTAGAATCACATTATTTGGTTGAGTTTTGTAAGAGTAACAGGGGTTTGAAGTTGGAAATGAAGGAATTGGTTGGTAAATTTAGAATGTGGAAAGATGATCTCCAGATATTTATCTGATTTTATTTTGAGTATTTTATCTGGGTTGTGAAATTTTTTTTTATAGAACTATTCCAGGTAGAATCTTTACATTTGGTGCATGAATGAAAAAGATATATGAGTTTGCACCAAATGTCAAACACAAATCAAATAATTTCATCGAAAGAAAAATGTGGAGGAGAATAGGACTTGAAGAAAGAACGACCAGAAACAGGGAGGTATTAATCCAGGGAAGTCATTGTTACATTTATGAATTTTTATCTTTAAATTAGTAAACTTCTGACCTAAAAACATTCTTGTTGAAATATAGAAAATTGGTTCTTGCCTAGAATACTATTTTAGAAGTTTTAATACTAATTGTTGTTGAGGAGAAGATATTTTTCAGAAATATATTTTTCTTGCTAGATATTTGAGCTCAGTAAGGTTAAGAGTTTGGGGGCCAGAAGAAGAAGGCTTCGGAGGACAAATTGAAGTAGATCAAGCATTGTCATTTTGTGGAAGCCTTTGGGGGTTGAAAACGATAAACCTTCATTGACTTTTTCCTTTTTGGTATCCTTGTTCAGCCCTATTTAGGAGTGATTTGTTTGGGGGGCATTCACACAAACACAGTTATTGCACATCATCACCTTGGGACGGATACCCCCTAACAGCATTAAGGATTAGCCTAAACTGTCTAAAAAAAAATTTGTGTCTCAAATTTTCTCTACCTCATTTCTTGGATAGAAAAATCCTAGGTTAATTACAAATAAAACTATAATATATATAGAGAACCCAATTGAACCCCCCTCTTAGGTTATTACTTAGCCACTTAAACCAACAAGTTGAATAAGTTAAGGGATCCAACATCACATTGATCTAGAGGCCAAACATGTGAATGACTTGGAGAAAATATATAAATGCAAAAACTGAGAGTGGAATTGGTCCTTGACAAGCTGATGCAATTAGATATGGTTTAATATATCAATTGCACATTAATTTGAATCTGATTCTACATCAAATTTGATTTTAAGTACTTAGTAAAATATCTAAAAACCCAACATCTATAATTTTCTCACTTTCATTTACTTAATAAAAAAGCCTTCGTGTGCCCATTTTTTTCTAGCCCATGAAATCTACTGCTATGGTGGCCATCTATGAGTTACCGTCCACCTCACCATCCCTGCTAAAGACATCAAGTTGGTAGGAAAAATGATCATTTTTTATTGAAATCACTAAGACACTTACAAAAACCCTAATTGATGTACATTTCAGCCAGATTACACCCAAATTCAATGTTGATCAGAGCTTGAGTTTATTGTGGCATGTTTAAGACACCAGGGCAATAGGAAAAATGAGCACTCTGGATAAAATCACTAAAAAAGGTATATACATCAAGGTGGTAGAACAAATAACTTCTCCATATACAAAGTGATGTTAAATCTCACCATTATAGAGCATGGTGGCTCAACTGCCCTATGTCACAACCTCTCACCTTATCATATGGAAGCTTCCATGATAATGGATGTGGACAAAAAAAGATAACTGTATAGACTCAAAAACTTCATGTCCATACCTCATAATAGGCATATGTATTGAATAGTCAGGTCACTCCAAAAATTTTAACATTTTCTTCTTTGTATCTTTTCTCCAGTCCTTATCCTTTTTTTATTATTTCTCATCTGTCCTATTCTACTCTAATTTGTTAGCTTCAACATTCCCCGACTCATGGCCACTTTCATATCTACTACCATTTGTCTTTTCAACTTAGATACCGCTGGCCTTGTGTCCATCAATTACATCCTCATGCCCAATCCCATCATACCTGGTGTGATGCTCTCCCAAGTCATACACTTTTCTTTCCCTACCATCAACTACACCCACCATTTCAAGCACTCAAGCATAATGGCCATGTCTTGGGCCTGACTACCTAGTCCTCAGCCTCATGGACCTCTTACTGATCTAGGAACCTTTGTGATGCTTTTATATGTTGACATATCACTCATTGGCTCTAGCACCGCTCTAAGCACATTTGTAGCATCCTCGTATCTTCTTCTGAAGCTCAACCGTGATTATGAAATAGGGGTGAAACACCACCAGGCACTGTGCTAAATGAGCTCCAAGTGAGGAGAACAAGATGAAAGCCTTAAAAAACTGAGGTATATATATCTCAACACTCCCCAAGTTGTGAATGGATGTCTTTTGCGCCATAATAAAAGGTTGTGTTCCACTGTCCTATTGAGGTATGAGAGAACTCAATTCTAATCCGGAAGTTGAAGTGCCTTAAGAGCACACATAAATTTGTGCGCACAAAGGCACTATCACATTAGAGTCTAGGTATATGTATATAACTGTATAGATCAACTACAATATGAACCTCATGTTGGTAACATCTAGGGAGAAGCCTAAGAGGGAGATGAATTGAGACTTTTAAGAAATTCACCAACTTAATCTAGATTTCTTTGACTGCCTCCATATACAATGAGGCAGAAGGGAGGGGGAGACATACAATATGGCCATAAAAAAACCATTTATGGTTCTTATTTCATCTTTGATATGGAACTCTGGGTTAGGGGACTACCCATGATAAGATTATGGTCATCGTATGACTCGTAAGTGATAAAGTGGTTGGGATTTTGTGCCATATGAAGCATATCACACTAGTCAATGTGCCAAGGAGGATGTATATACTACAATAAAGAGTAGAGACACACCTTGGATGAGAGAGAGAGGAGTGAAATCCAACTATGGGACTAAAGCACTCCACCATCACCATATCTGCATAATGCTGTTCCAATATGAAGAGAGAGACATGAACTCAAACATATGAAAATATAGAAGTCAAGTCGCTTCATCATCATCATATCCTCCCAATGTGGCTTCAACATAAATACCCACCAAGATAGATGCACCAAAATACCCATCAAGTAACCAGTAGTCATGACGTAAAGGAGGTAAGCTATTGTAATTTGAAATATTTACATTAACCTTTTTTCCAAATTTCAATTGTGCTATTCCTTTTTCCCAATATGTGTTTCTCCTTGCAATAGCCAGTAAGGTTTGACCCAAAATACTAGGAGCACTCTTAGAATCTTCAATTACAATTGCTTTGAAATGAAGATGAAATTAACTAGAAAATTACAATTTTCTTTCTTCATAATTAAAACTACAATCCAGAGGGTTGCCTGATAGGTCCATCTAATGATTGAATTTCCAAAATTAAAACTATCCCATTAAGACATAGACAAAATATTGGTTTTAATCTCCAAACTTAGATCTATCCCATCAACCTATAGGCAAAATTTTAACACTAGAACCTAAAAAAATACTAACTTTGAAAGAAGAGTTCCACTCTAATTCATGCTTAAATAAAAGAACTCCAGGGTCCCTACATTTTACAGAAATATTTGGAATAGTTGAACTTCAATTTTCTAGCAATTTCATTCTTATCTCATTTCAACTAAGTGTGCATAGATTTTCAAAAACTTATCATAAGAAGTAATATGTTGAATCGATTTCATCAAATGAACTTTCTACGTTACTATTTCAAATATATTTAAGGAGGCTTTCATTCAATTTGACCATTTTTTCAAAGCATTTGGAAATAGCATAGGAAAAACATAATCTTTAGGATCAGGTTCTTGAAAACATGCATATTTAGTGGGTTAATATGACCTTATTTACATGTTTATTTTGTGTTAAGTGGATGACCTATGTGTGTTGTCAAGTAAAAAATGATTATATTGTTTTACAATAATGTCTTAATTTTAGGATTTTTTAGGGACTGTTCTGACTTATTTTCTAAAATAAAATTCTTTTAGGTCATTATGATGTTCTTTGTTATAAGTTGATTTTTTTTTCATATTTTTGAACTTATGCTTGAATTCATATAAATTTAAAAAGGAGTTATGGGGTGAATACTTTGCCATGCCACATGACCCCATTCGATTTATCAAATGGTGACCAGTTACTGCTTTCTGTAATGATTTATGCAACTTTGTGAAAATGGCTTCTATGTAATTATAATGATTACAAATCATTACTCAGACATATTATTTTTTAAGCACAGGAGGTGAAGTGGCCTAATAAAAATGAACAGCGGTTTTTCACTACAAATATAATTTCAAAAAAAAGAAAGTGAAATAAAATAATGAGAACCTCTCTTTTCTACTGTTATTCATTGTCTGCTCAACATATATACTGTAGGATGGATTAACATTTGAATGAGCCCACATGTACGCATGGCAACTCAAATATATATATGTGATATTTATGTGTCAATATTTCATTGGTTGAAGAAAGATTGAGCATGGATTTGGCTGATGAGGACACGGTGCCAAGTCACATGCTCATCAATATTAATATATGATTTTTTTTTCATCTTTTTCATGCGCAGATACATGTGGCTTACAATCCGTCAGCAATTGAGCTAGAAAAGGACAAATCTTGGCCAATGCTTGGGGGAATCAACACAGCCTTAATATAGTAGCAGTACAGAAATGTGACTTCAATCCAAAATCCTTCTCTAATTCAAGCAACCAAGTCCTGAATCCATATAACTAGCTTATCCAACCCTTGAGTCCACAAACAAAGAGCACTCTCTAACAAAGACAACACTGAGAGGGAGAAAATTTCAACATAATAATATACTTCCATAATGGTCCTTCAAGGGTCAGAGAAATCTCTTCTATGTCTTTCCTGTTATTATTTTTCTTCTCTAGATATTACCTAGTCATTATCTCTGTCTCATCTCCACCTTTTCATCACACCATTATTTCTTATCCCATATGTATCCCATACGGATCTCTTCTCATCCCTTTGAATAACAAAAACAAAGATCACTCACATCATTATTTCTTATCCAATATGGATCCCTTCTCATCCCTTTGAATAACTACACATTGTGTTAAATCCTTAAGATATATTTTATGTTCAGATGATATGTGCTCATCCACTATCTAGAATTATAACCTGTGTATTAAATTCAAAATGTAATTTTACTGATTAAATTCAAAACTAGAAATGACATATTTAACCCTTATTCTTGAGTTTATCAGTACTTTAGAGGTTCTCCCACTTCTTCATGAGATTTTCCATTAAATATTGATTTTCAACTTCAGACATATTGGGTAAAGCTTTTGCATTTCTCAGCTTAACATTTCATGCAGGGTTTCATGATGATTTTAAAATGTAATATTACCTTCAAAATAACATAAATTTCTAAGGTTAATTTCAAGCAGAGTGGAGAAAAGGGGGGATCTCAATTCTGGCTGTCATGGGTACTTGAGATGAGTGTCCCTACTCTATTTATATTTTTATCTATTTTTTCTTAAAAACCCCATAAAGCAAAATATATAGTTTCAAATGCCCCTATGATCTTATGCATATGACACTCTAGGCTTATGTATTATTCTAGTTAATAATTCTAGTGACCCGATAACAATTATTGAAGAACCTTATTAATTAACTACACCAACATATAGATTGATTAACGAAGGATCAATTTAACCCAATCGATAAGTTAAGTTTCTAGCCCGTGGGGTGCTAAGTTCTCGAATGACTTAAGGTATTGGGTTGATCGTCAAACCTTAATCCATCATTCAATTAGTATTGATGTGTGTGGGGATCATTGGAGAATTCTTTGTCCAAAATCTTCACTACCCTGGAAAGGGATCTGTTGCATCATCTTTTTTTAGTCAATTTCCTTTTATATAGAGGGTGAATGATCTCCTCTTGACCACACAATCACCTTTGTTTGTTTCTTACTACATCCAAGTTATGACTTGCTTGAATCCCATGATTAGATGCTCGCAAGTCTTAGTCAAAATGTAGTCGTCAATCCACAAGATGCCCTTGGTGTCGTAGGTCAATGGATCACTTATACAACAGTGACATGAATCAACCTGATTCTCATTTAGGCATAATACCAGTCAGGGATTCATACAGATCAATTTATGGACTCTTTCTCCAAATAACACTCACTATTTGTCCTTAATGTTGCCATACTTGTAGCCACAAGATCATCTATACTTATCGTATAAGTAGGATCAGTTAGTGCTATTCTATTTGGATAATTCGATGTCCATCTCGACTATCCATCAAATAGAAACACTTAAAATACATGTTTAAAGACTACTAATAATTGTATTATGATCTAATCATAATTCACTATGACATTGCACGTATTCATGGACTTCAATTTCATTATAAACATCACACTAGAATAATAATGAACATAATATTTTATTCAATGAACTTAAATAAACATGGTAGTCTGATTTGGCTTGACAACCACATAATACCCATCAATTTTCTTCCTCCTAAACATTGTCTTATTTAATCTGAATTTTCATGCATATTCTTAAGGAAGGAAATTAGGGAATATCTTTTGAGACAATACAATTTTTTGCCCAAATATTCTGTCAAAATTTGGCTCGAAGCCCAATTCCCTATTTGGGTCATCTCATTCCTCTAAATCATCACTTGATATTTAAGTAATGCTTTGTCCAAATATTGTTAAAGCTCAATATACCAATATGAAAAAAAACCACTTTACTTCTATGAAGTCAAGTGCCTTAGTAAAAAATACATTATAACTCCAATGAAATCACAATAACTAGGACATGAGAAATGATCACAATATTAATAACCAATAACTGAATCCATAATATCTTGCATTTGTGCTACATTTTTCTGTTAAGATGCACAGTATAAATATGTGTCAACAGTGCCATATCCTACTAAGCTAAAACATGAAAAATATATTGGCTAAACCTTTTTGACATAGATTTACATGCATTTTCCTATTGCATCTTCTCTAATTTAAATTTTTTAAGATCGAGAACTTGTTCAGAAAGTATTTGAAGTGCTGATTGTGATAGACACTTTATAAACTAATGTGATAAACTTTTTTAAATTAGACCTTTTCTGTTCAAACTTTTAGTGTCTTGACATGATATATACTTGGAATATTCACTTTCAAAATTGAAATGTATTAGCAATTCAATTGAAACTTTGGTGTCAATAGGCAATAAAGACATATCTCCAATGATAATGTCAACAAAAAATACAAAAGCAGAGAATCTAACTAGTCATAATATAAAATTTTAAATTTGGATACCTAGAAAGATAATTCTAACAAACAAGCTTTGGTGATTCCTCATAAAACAAATGCAAGACCTTATTCAGCCATCAGTTCCCACTGCATTTGTACTTGACCCACTAGATCCCCCCAATCTCTATTTTTCTTTTTTTCTCTCTCGACTATATCTACATTTGCGCATGTTACCCACTTTTAGGTTTCTTTTCCTGACATAGTCAACAGTAAATGTGGCACTGTTGATGGAAATATATTTGGTAGATAAGCCAATTACACATTCTATATCTGAATCATATTCAATAATATATTTTGCTCATTATAATGCATGTGTGATACTTATGATGAAGTCCATGAATATATAACCTAACTGAGTGAATCATGATGATATCATAATACATAGACCATTGGTCTTTAAGCATGTGTTAAAAATATTCATATTCAAAGGGTACTCAAGTAGGATATAAAAAAAAATCTAGATGAAAAGTATGGTTGATCTAGTAGCCATTAATGTGGAGACATTAAGGATAGATATAAGGTGCTCTTTACTGTGAAGAGTTCACTGAATTAATTAGTATGAATTCCTGAATGTTATTATTTCAAAGTATTAATTAGGTTGAATCAAATCACAATTGTGTATGTGGTCCCCAGACTTAAGATCCCAAAGTTCTTGTGGATGAAAAATTCTACTTGGTCGATGACTCATAGGTTCCTAATCATAGAATTCTGAATAGTCTTAGTTGGAGTGTTGCAAGAAGTTTACAAAAATGATTGAGTGATCAAGATGGGATTGTTTACCTCGGTAGAAGATAAGACAACTCTAGTAAGATGATGCAATGAAGTCCTCGAGTAAGGCAACAAAATATGAAAGAAGATTTCTCTAATGATTTTTTAAGGCATCAACATTAACTCACATGGCCAGTTAGGGTTTGATAGTTGATCATACCATATGTTGTCCAAGGAGCATGAAGTGGATGATAGCCAGTTGATATGTGATATGATTGTATTCATTCTAATCATCATAGCCAACTTAATATATATATTGTATGTATTTAATGCATGTTACTCATCCAGCTATTTTGCATAAATTAGTAATAAAATGATAATATTTCTGTTTGACCTTTTTAAGAATGAACCACCGTGTACTAATCATAGAACTTGAGTTCACATCATTTTAGGGGGCGGAATGAAATCAATCATGGATAAAGTCACATGCATCAAGACTTAACCTGATAAATCTCAACCACAGTGCCATATTTGGCATGATTTTCAGATGAATTACTCATATATTTTTTAAATTCAGGGTGAATGATAATTTCTAATAGAAGATTTTGGTAAAATTTTAACCCAATTCTAATCTATTTATTGAAAAACATCATTGTTTGGAGGCGGAAAATTGATATGACTCTAAGTTGTCTAGAAAATTTTAATAAATTTTAATTATTTTTTATTTCAAAATAAAATATTATGAGTCTAAATGAAAATTTCTGATTTTTCACCCCATGTGACCGGAGAGTGGGACCCCTTGGATGCACATGCTACATGTTGTAGCATGTGTCACCTGTGCACTACACTAACATTGTGTGAGGTTTGCTGCATGGTGGAGCCAAAGTGGCACCTAGTTGGCACATGTTAGGATTGCATATGTGATGCACCTATGTGGTGCACATTAGAGATGTCATGGAGAGATACAGGTACTATGCATGAGTGAAGAATCATTAACTCGTAAAAAGTAATGCTAATAAATAGATGTTAAATTGCAAATATTCTCATTGTGGGACTAAGGTCTTGTACATTTTGTCCCATCAGGGTGATTTAAAAATCAGTGTCCATTGTACTTTTAAAATATGGGGGTTGTGGCCTGTTTTGATCAGGAGGAAATCCAAAGATAGGAAGACCAAAAGATGGCATATGTGTGGTGTGATCAGGGCTGTCCATCTCGTTCACTCATTCTGATGGGACAGCCATAATTTTTTTCATGTCCATCGTAGGATCTCTCTCTTTCTTCTACTAATGATGACACAATAGCATCTAGGCCATTGCGCCAATGGTCTAGGCTCATTTCACGCCACTTGTTCCACCAATCCAATGGGCTAGATATCCTCTACCTTTCCTCTTATTGACTTCCATTCACATGGTATAATCTAAGCCACTGGGACATTTTTGAAGGATAATCTGATGACTAGGAATGGAAGCGATCCTTTTTAAAAAGGGATTTCCCAAATGTTGATGGGGTCTCCTCTTAATGTCAAATTAGTCATGGTTTTGTTTTCGTCGTTGCTTCTTGGTGATCCCTGATACTTCCTCTCCTCCTCTACGGGGAGAAAACCCTCAAGAGCCAAGAGTGTATGTTCAATGGATTAATGTGGTGCTTGAACCAGAATTCTCAATCAAAAGCCTTGATCTAGTATCAATTGGATAAATTCTACATCACATTCATTTTAGCATTAAGTTATTTCATCAATTGGATGCTTAATTAGGTTTTAATTGAATAGGAAACTTGGACAGAATTCCCTATTTCTCTCTCTCACCATGCACGCTTTTCTATCTCTAACTTCTCTCTATATTGTCTCCTTCGATCTACGCCTTCTCTGTGAGATTTTGGGTTTGTTAGAAATATTGTTTCATCCTCTATCTAAATCTACATTGATCTGTCCATTCTGATCATTTTTTATTCTCAAATTGTCAATATTACATTTGAGTGCATTAAATCATTGTGATTTACCCCTATTCTTCGTAGATTTAACCTTTATTCATTCTTATACTTGAATTCTTTCATCTTTCAGTGAGTTTGAAGTATTATTGTTGCTACGCATTTTTTATTTTAATTATTGCATAGTTACATTCATCAAATAGCACAGTGGTTGGGGAATTATGCACATTATCATGTAAGAATTTTTGGTTTTTCCTTCTGATTTTACTTCAGAAAACTTGGAAATTTTCTTCTTTTTCATTTTTTCTGAATTAACTTTTTGGAAAGATACAGTTAAGTATTCCATGAACTTGATACTCTACTTCAGAAATTATTTGACAAGGTAACTATTCACACATCCTTTTTTATTTGAATTATGGTATCGGGTGCATATTTATCTGGTTTTTACAGGAAATATGAAATTCCAAGGACGAAGATGCCCAATATGTCTTCTCTTTAATGGGTTCCTTTCTTAGTTTCACGTCTCTATTGTACCTGTAATGATATAGGAATAACTTGGAGTTTTCCTCTTCTGTTTTTTAAAGGGGGATAGACTGGACTCTTAGTGACTCAAACCATTGCCACTTTGAGAAGATAGATAATAATTAATGATTATATAGCATTATAGACTTGATTGACTTTTGGAGGAATAAAAAATCTTCTACTAGGGCACAAGAGCAGTGATGGAGAAAAATTGAGTAGTTAATTTTAAATGTTGTTGGAAATTAATTTGCCTACAATCAAATAAATTTGATAAAATTTAGAAACTTACTCAAATGTATAGAGTGAGTAAGGTCGTCTCCACAAGGACTGGCCTTTAGGGATGTATTTGATAATTGAGTTGTTATTTATTAAGATATAGTAATAATACTAAAGATAATAAGGATAAGAAGAGATAAGTAATAAGTATAGGGAATACTAGTTTAATAAGATAACTAGAAAAGAGAGAATATCAGATATCATATGTATATATATGTGTCACACGGTCAAATCTCGAGCTAGGTTTCTTGCTCGGAATTGGCGTGTGCCCACCTCAATGCTTGGAGCAGAACACTGAGAAGCCTTGATCTTTTGCAGCGGAAGCTTTTGCAATTGCTTAAGCTCGCATAGAAGGGGTTAGAGGAGATGGTGGTGCTAGGCACCGTCAGTGAATAGGGTCATTGCATTTCTATCATAAAGAGTACATCATCATTGGGGGTAATTACATGGGGGAAGACGAGGGGTGATACAACGAATGAGACGAGGTGCCTTGCGCCGAAGGTAATGTCGCCACACCGCCTCAGGGCTGCCGCTTCGCGCGCGTGCGTTCGCTCTGCCACTACACAAGTGCGTCGGGCCAGGCATCGTGCGCTCGCGGGCCTGACGATCACACACGCCACCCCTGCCTTGACGATCACACATGCCACCGGCACCCGTGTTGACACTCTAGCATGCAGTCTGCGCGACGCCGCCGCATTCGACGCCGCCGCATTCGACGCCCCCGAGCTGGGCGCTGCACGTCCAGCACTACCCACAGGGCGCTACGCGCCTGATGTGCCGTCTCGGCGCTCTCAGTGCACCACATGCCTTATTCTCCTGGCGGGATGTCTCCCAGCCCCGCGCCCCGCACACGCAATGCGCGCGTTGCCTGCACAGCCGCTGCGCGGCACCCCGCACAGCTCTACACGCTGCAACTGCGGCACACCGCCCAACCTGCGCTTCCTGCTCCCGCGCGCAGCGCTCGGCGCTGGTGGGTAGCATTGGCGCCCGCACATGGCGCTTGGCGTTGGCACGCGATGCTTGACGCGCGCGCACACACCGTTCAGCCCGCGCACCCAGCACGCGCGGACTGTACCTGATCCGTCCCGCCTTGGGCGCAGACGAGCACATGCACAGTCTGCCATGAATCACCACTGACACTGGCATTGGCATGAAAGATCAGGTACTGGGCATCGCTACCCATTATGACTCAGTCCTTAAAATGTCGTGGGCCGAAATACAATGAACACACCCTCCCAATAAGCACGCAGGCCTCCGGGCAAGGAATGCCGTCTAGTTAGGGGCCTAACACGCCCCCGCCGCCTGAACTTGTCGACGCCCTCGTCGACGCCCGCTACTCCGCTTCATATGCTCGCAGTAGGTCTTCGAACTGCCATAAGTCCGAGTCACACTCCCAGGTGGCTGATTCCTTTGGTCTGTTCTTCCACTTGATTAGGTACTCGATCTTGTGATAACAACCTTGACGTCCTCCCCAATCAATTTCCCGCTTCACCAGGACAGCTTCTGCTTCTTGGTCGAAGTGCGCTCGCACATTTGGTGGTGCACGTTGGGGCTAGTTTCTCGCAGCATCTTCGAGATCTGGTATATATTTCTTCAGAACCGACACATGGAAGACCGGATGGACCGCCAGCTGACGGCGAATGTTGAGTCGGTAGGCAACCCGTTCGATTTTTGCCACTACTTCGAAAGGTCCATCATAGCGAGGTACCAGACCCTTATGACGCTGCTTTTCTTGCTTCGTCTTCAACATCTGCGTGTTGGTCTTCAACAAAACCTTGTCTCCCACTTGGAACTCTACGTCCCTTCTGTGCTGGTTGGCGTACTTCTTCATTCTTTGAGCAGCACGCTCCAGTGCTTCACGGGCTTCCTCAATGCGAGCATGATAGTCGCGGGCAAATCAGAAGGCCGCAAGGAAATGTCCATTCCCTTTCTTTTTCTCAACTTTCGGAGGAGTCAGTGGCTGTCTTCCCGTTGCAATCTCAAACGGCGAGTGACCTGTAGCTGAACTCCGATTGATGTTGTGTGCAAATTGTGTTGCATCCAGCAGCTCCACCCAATTCTCCTAATTGTCTGAAACGTAGTGCCGGAGGTATTCTTCAAGCATGGAATTGACACGTTTTGTCAGACCATCTGTCTGGGGGTGGAAGCTTGTAGAAAATTTGAGCTTCGAGCCCACGTACTTGAATAGTGACTCCCAAAAACGCCAGTGAACCTTATGTCTCTGTCGCTAATAATGTCCAGTGGAAGACCCTAGTACTTCGCCACATAGGACATGAACAGACGAGCCGCACCATCTG
The DNA here is from genome assembly GCF_029677425.1 of Wolffia australiana. Lineage (NCBI taxonomy): Eukaryota > Viridiplantae > Streptophyta > Magnoliopsida > Alismatales > Araceae > Wolffia > Wolffia australiana. Next base: position 22,061,979 of record NC_135839.1, read on the forward strand.
TGTGTACCTCCGACGTGGTGGGGATAAAGGTCGCATATTTGGAGAAGCGATCCACGACAACCAGGATGGCGTCGTGCCCACCCACGTGCGGAAGGCAAGTGATGAAATCCATTGAAATAGACTCCCACGGTCTGCTCACCCTCGGGAGAGGTTCCAGCGTTCCTGCTGCCTTGGCCTTCTTCGTCTTGTCTTGTTGACTCACCAGGCATGAACGAACATAGGCTTCTACATCTCGTTCCATTCCGACCAGTGATAGCTGCTGGACAAGAGTGCAAGCGTCCGGGCCTGCCCTAGGTGTCTAGCGTGGGGAGCATCGTGCGCTTCGTAAAGGAGCTTTCGGTGCAACTCACCCGCACGCGGCACATACGGCCTATTCCCATTTGCGTATATGATGCCGTCCTCCGTCCAGAATCTTCTTGTCTCGCCCGCAGCAATGTGCTTCATCAGGTGAAAAGCTTCTGGATTGTCTTTCAATGCCAATTTGATTTCGTCAAGAATGCTTCCTTTGACATTTGAAAGAGCAGCCACAAACACTTCTAGTTCTTTGCGGCTTAGGGCGTTGGCCACTTGGTTGGCGCGCCCCGGCTTGTACTTCAAGTCGAAGTCGAACTCCGCCAAGAAATCTTGCCATCTTGCTTGCTTCGGGGTCAGCTTCTTCTGGGACTCAAAGCAGCTGGTGGCCACATTTTTGGTGTAGACCACAAATTTCCCTCCGAGGAGATAGTGGCACCAGACTCTTAGGCAATGTACTACCGCTGTCGTCTCCTTCTCGTGTATCGAGTACCTCCTTTCTACGTCGTTCAACTTGCGGCTCTCGTAGACTATGGGGTGTCCATCCTGCATCAAGACAGCACCAAGGGTGAAATCAGAAGCATCGGTGTGTACCTCATATGGCTTGTTAAACTTGGGCAATCGGAGCACCGGCCCGCTGGAGACTGCACTCTTCAGCTTTTCAAATGCTCTTTGACACCGGTCTGTCCACTGCCACTTCACATCCTTCTTCAACAAGTCCGTTAGAGGGGCAGCTAGTTGGGAGAAGCCTTTGATAAACTTCCGGTAGTAATTTGCCAACCCAAGGAAAGATCTTAGCTGCGGCACTCCCTTCGGCTCCGTCCAATTTCTGATGGACTTCACCTTCGAGAGGTCCATGCGCACACTTCCCTTCCCGACTAGGTGTCTAAGAAACTCAATCTCTTGCAAGGTGAACTCGCACTTTTTTGGGTTGAGGTAGAGCTCGTGCTCCTTTAGCTTGGCCATCACATTCCTCAGGTGCCTCACATGGTCATCCAAGCTCTGGTTGTATACGAGAATATCATCCAAGTACACAACAACAAAATCATCGATATTATCCCGAAAAATATTGTTCATCAGGCAACAAAACGTAGTAGGGGCGTTCGTGAGCCCAAAAGGCATCACGCAAAATTCAAATGATCCGTAGCGAGTCACGCACACCGTCTTCGGTTCGTCTCCCTCATTGATCTGCACTTGGTGGTACCCGCTCTTCAAGTCCATTCATGAGAAGTAGCGAGCCTCGTCGAGCCTATCAAATAGCTCTTCAGCATTCAGTACAGGATATTTATTTTTCACTGTTACCTTGTTCAACGCTCGGTAGTCCACGCAAAGTCGGAGCGACCCGTCCTTCTTCTGGAAAAGAATCGGGGCGCCGAAGGGAGCCTTGGACAGCCGGATGAGCTTGCTCTCCAGCAGTTCTTGGAGCTATTTCCTCAGCTCCTCTAGGTAAGCAGGGGGCATCTTGTAGGGTGCCCGCACAGGGGGATGTGTTCCGGGGAGCAATTCGATCTCGTGGTCCACATCCCGCCTGGGCAGCAGCTTCGCGGGGAGTTGCGCGGGCATCACCCCAGCAAACTCTCACAGTATGTCTACAATTTGCCCCGGTAGGCCACCTGCGGCTGCACCGGGGTTGTTGTCGTCGTCGTCACCCCAACTAAGTGCCGCCAAACGGGCTGGTGCGCACCCCTGCCTTTCACCCTTTTTCCGGGGTGTCGGCCCTCGTATGGTGACGAGGAAGGTCTCTTCCCCCTTCCTCAATCTGTCCTTAATTTGCATGGCGGACAGCGGTGTTCTGCGGCTTCTGGGCCCCTTGGTCCCTCATGAAACATGGGTGAGATCCCTCCGGGAACAAGACGCCGCGTGATTGGGGGAACACGACAGCACGTGAACGTGTTAGAAGGTCGAGACCCAGGACGACCGTGAAGTCATCCATGGGGGACACCATGAAGTTGGTCCGACTCTCCCACGTTCCCACCTGCAGCAACACCCCCTTGGCCACGCCAACAATGTCTCGGGCTTCCGAGTTGACAGCCTTGATCTTCCCTGCACTTGGGGATAGCTTCAGGCCGAGTTTCTTAGCTTCTTTCTCAACGAGGACGTTGTCTGTCACCCCCGTGTCGACCATGGCTGTGGAGGGCTAACCATTGATCAGTACCGGGACGTGCAAGAGGGTCAGACCCTCATACTGGACAGGGGCGCCCCCCTGTAGTGCCGCTAAGCACTTCAAGGGATTCAGGGTCAATGTATTGCTTCCCCTGGGAACATCCGGTTGGGACGGTGGCACGACCACCGCATTAACGTTTGTGGCCGCTACCATCCCTCTTGGGCAATCCTTCATGAAATGGGGTCCTCCGCAAGCAAAACAAGTTAACTTGTTGCCCCCACTACCTGGATTCTATTTCCACAGTCCCGGGCTCTTGCCCTTGTCTCAGCTCTTGCCGTGGCCTGGTTTAAACTTCCTCTTCAGGCCTTGACTGCTTGGTACTGTTGGTGCCTCGGCGTGCTCTTGGCGCGGCTTGTTCCCTTTCATGGGTCTGTCCTCTGTCTTGGTGGGTCTAGAGGGGCGGAGCTTTGTGCTTTCCACAACCTTGTAGGCCGAGTCTAAATCTCTGCACTGTCTCCTCTCCAGCTCTGTCTGGAGCCAATGGGGAAGGCCCTTGGCGAAGTGGTAGAGCTTGTCTGCCTCAGACATGTCAGTTATCCTCCGGAGTATGGACACAAATTGGCCCACATGTTCCCTTAGATTGCCCGTCATCTTGAGGTTTTACAGCTCTCCCCTTGCAATCCACGCCGTGTTGTGTGGCATGAAGCTTTCCTTTATCTCCCGCACAAACTCTTCGTATGTCGGGGATGGCCAATTTCCACACTCTTCCCTTTGTCGCCACCACTACTTTGCCTCATCTGTGAGGAAGTAGCTAGCCTATAGGATTTTACTTTCATTCGAGTGTTGTCCTTTGCCAAAATATCGATCGCAATCATATAGAAAATCTGCCACTACGTCTTCCCGGCGAGAACCATCGAACCGCGGTTCGGGGAGTGAGTGCTTCCTTCCGTCATCGTTGTTGGGACGACTGTTGGTGCCTTCTTCCAGCTTTTCCATCTGGAGCTTTAAGGTCAGGACCATCTCGGTCAGCTGCCATATGCTCTCCTCGTGCTGTCTGAATGTTTCTTCGAGGACGTCTTGCCTCCAGCGGGGCTCCACCCGCAAGTCTCTTACATCTGACTTCAACTCATCATAGTTTTTGTCGACGTGGGTCTTCAAACCCATCACATTCTTGTGCAGCATGCGATTAGTCAGCCTCTGCTCCTTCTCCTTTTGCCGTCTCTCTTCATGCAACTGCGTGCGAAACAACTCCATCTCCTCAACCAGAATTCAGAAGCACAGGGGGGAGGCAATCCAACCTAGCTCTGATACCAGTTGTCACACGGTCAAATCTCGAGCTAGGTTTCTTGCTCGGAAATGGCGTGTGCCCGCCTTAATGCTTGGAGCAGAACACTGAGAAGCTTTGATCTTTTGTAGCGGAAGCTTTTGCAATTGCTTAAGATCGCATAAAAGGGGTTAGAGGAGATGGTGGTGCTAGGCACCGCCAGTGAATAGGGTCATTGCATTTCTATCATAAAGAGTACATCATCATTGGGGGTAATTGCATGGGGGAAGACGAGGGGTGATACAACGAATGAGACGAGGTGCCTTGCGCCGAAGGTAATGTCGCCACACCGCCTCAGGGCTGCTACTTTGCGCGCGTGCATTCGCTCTACCGCTACACAAGTGCGCCGGGCCGGGTGTCGTGCGCCCGCGGGCCTGACAATCACATACGCCATCCCTGCCTTGACGATCACACATGCCACCGGCACCCGTGTCGACACTCTAGCATGCAGTCTGCGCGACGCCGCCGTAGTCGACGCCCCCGAGCTAGGCGCTGCACGCCCAGCACTACCCGCAGGGCGCTACGCGCCTGATGTGCCGTCTCGGCGCTCTCAGTGCACCACATGCCTTAATCTCCTGGCGGGATGTCTCCCAGCCCCGCGCCCCGCACACGCAATGCGCGCGTTGCCCGCGCAGCCGCTGCGCGGCACCCCGCACAGCTCTACACGCTGCAACTGCGGCACACCGCCCAACCTGCGCTTCCTGCTCCCGCGCGCAGTGCTCGGCGCTGGTGGGTAGCATTGGCGCCCGCACATGGCGCTTGGCGTTGGCACGCGATGCTTGACGCGCGCGCACACACCGTTCAGCCCGCGCACCCAGCACGCGCGGACCGTACCTGATCCGTCTCGCCTTGGGCGCAGACGAGCATGTGCACAGTCTGCCATGAATCACCACTGACACTGGCATTGGCATGAAAGATCAGGTACTGGGCATCGCTACCCATTATGACTCAGTCCTTAAAATGTCGTGGGCCGAAATACAATGAACACACCCTCCCAATAAGCACGCAGGCCTCTGGGCAAGGAATGACGCCTAGTTAGTTCCCTAAAAATATGTTATAGGTATAAAGAATGATAAAGAATGAATAGATTAGACATTATATTTAAGATTATAGTAATATAATTAGTGAAAATATAGATAAGAATTTAATAATATTAAGTAGTTTAATAAGAGTAAAGCATAAGAAGTAGAATAAGCTAGATAGGTAGGGAAAGACTATTTACTTTAGATAGGTAAGCTAGAGAAGTATTTATATATATTAAGAAGATAGATAGGAAGAGGGTAAGTATCTAATATAATATACAAAGTGGTTAGATAATTTTATAAAGATATGAAGAAAGGGGAAAAGGGAATATTAACAGTAATTACTAAGTATTATAGGATCACCTATAATTGTAGAATATTATTTATACTGGTGAAATATGTATTATATAATTACTATGGATATTTTTAGATGTTTTATATGTATTTATATTTTTTATGTCTTTTTATAGTAAGAAATCGAGTGTAGAATGGGTTATTTTGTCGAACACCTTGGAGGTTTTCGACCAAATGTCCGAGACGGGGTCGAAATAGGAGTTTATATGCAGTTTACATAGTATTTGTATGATTGTTATATATTCTATATATATTTTAATAGGAGAAAGTCAGAGATAAGGGGTATTTATGTCGAAAGCCCGTGAGGTGTTTAATAGAAGATAGAATAGATGGGGGTGCTGGGGATGACTTGGCGGTCCTCCCTCGCCGGCCGAAAATGGGCTTCGACCGCCGGTGTTGACGGCCAGAGGCGAGGGTGGACAAAAATGCCCTTGGCCATCCGATCAGCCTCATCTTGATCCAACAGCTGTGATTAAATTGCAGCCATGGACCCAAATAAATTTGGTGCACCCCCTCGTCCATGTCAGCACACCATCAGCATGTTGTATCACCACACACTTCTCTGATTCGCCCACAATTTGGTCCCCCGTCCGCATCATTATTACCGGCCGATAGGGATGGCTCAAATAGGAAGAAAATATAATAAAATGGGATAGATCTCACCATCCGATATTCTTTATGAAGATCGGACAGATGAGATCATATATGCCTTTTAAAATGGCCCATAAAGACAAGGGCTTTTGGCCGGGCTGGCTTGAAGCCCGGTCTCATTTTTTTTCTTTTGTTTCTTAAGATCGCAGCCCATCGGGTTGCGATCGCTTGGTCACCCTGTGGCCCGACCCGCATGGAGGTAAAATAGTCATGGGATTTAAATCCCATATCGGAAGTTTCTTAAAGACAAAATGCCATATAAATGTCTATCATTAAGTGAATCATAAAAACTTACCTCTTGAGTATGTGAATTCATCTTCTGTATGGGCCTGTATGGGCTGAGTCTTCTCTTGCGCCCTGCTTACTCACCTGCTTGTGGCTGGCTTGGACGCTGGTGCGCCTGGCCGACTCCTTAGCCAGCATAATAAACAATTTTTATTTTTATATCTGTATATATTTATTTTCTTTCTTCTTCATTTAATTCTGTCTCTTTCTTTTTGTCTATTTCTTTTTCCAACTTCATCTTCTTCCCCTCGTTAGCATACATACCAAATAAAACATTAGAAAATTAAAAATGTATTAAATATTTTTATTAAGAAATACTTGAAGTTGTAGAACATGCATAAAAATGCATTATTTCATTACTTGTTCTATTTAGCGCATGAAATGCAAAAATCTTGTGAAATTGAAGATAATACACATGAAATGTACCCAAAATGACTTAAAATGTGTACATTTACGTGCCACATCTTGGGTCTATCAAGCACCAAGGAGCAAGTAAAATGAGGATTAGTAGTTACGCAAAACCTTTACCAAAGAGGACACCCACTTGAGACAATGCCCCCCTTAGAAAAAGGTTCAAGCTTTAAACACGACTCACACATACATAGCCTACTCCCAACCTTTCATGGAGTCCCTTTTTAGGATCCTTCCAGAAATACGGATGAGTTTTTGTAGGTAACTGAATTTCTTTATTCAGCTTTATCCCCATCAAGATGGTTAGCCTGCAATTGCTTTCATTCACTCGTAATTATTGGTTCAGATTTTTAACTAGTTGGATGAATTGGAACAACCTTTATTGAGAAAACACTATTCTCCAATGTTGTGCATAAGCTCAATCTGGAATTCACACAAGGATTCAGAGAAATGTTTAACAATGTGTAAGAGCACTTAAAAAGCCTAACTAGACATTATCCTCATAATGGTCTTTCTAACAATGAAATCATTTTTTTAGTGATAAATTAAGAGCACCTGAACAGTACTTTCTTGATACAACAAGTAATGGCTGATATTAGAAAATAGGAGGATGAAGCACCTGAGCGCATAGAAACAATAAAAAGAAATAGACATTATCATGTGGCTAAGTCTTTTGGCAAGAGAAGCACCACATCCAGACTGGGAGGTATTCCAAGGCAAAGGAATTTGAGTCCATGCTGCTTATGGAGGAGATAGATTTTCTAGTGGAAGTCTAAAACTAGCTTCTAGATAGTTCCAAAGACATCTCCCCCCAACTAGTCCCAAAAATAAAGGAGTTATTTTGAGCATAGGGAGGTGATGAACCAGAGATTAGGGCTAAATATATCGTTTAAGGCTTCTGATCTGTACAACAGTATTCATAATTCCATTACAAGCATAGAGCAAGTAAGGGTCGAATCCACAGGGGCAAGTATTGAATAAGCAAAACTTATGTTTAATTTATATTATTTAGAATTCATATTTGATTTCAATAAAGCACGCTAGGGAAAAGTAATTCAACATATTTATAGGAAGGACAAAAATATTATTCTTATTTAAAAAAATTTATTCAGATTTTATAGAATAGTTTTGAGCATTTTAATATGATTTTATAGAAGAAAAATACTAATCAACTCAAATTGAAAATACCTTACTCGACACTTTGGAAGCATTGGTGATGGTAGATGGAGATGCGCAGTTGTGGAGTGGGGCAAATGAAAGAGATACAGTGTTGATTGTGATTGAGATGATGACAGATATGCACTGACAAGTGAAAGAACGGGGGTGAGTGGCAATAATTTTACCACATCTGATTTGACAAAGATCCAGGCGGATACACAAGTTGAAGGTCATGTGTGAGAGTGGAAACCTCGGCTATCGATGATGATGAACTATGAAAAAAGATAGAGTTTTAGTTTTAAAAAGACAAAGATAACAATAACCTCCTCGTCATGTGCCCTACAGGCCAATTGGTGTTTTTTCTTCACTTGTCTTGATCTAAATGCCACTCCTTCAACCCTTCTCTCCTGGAGTATTATAATGGACCCAAATGATATTTGAATTACCAAATAACTCTGCTAAACATAATTAGGAACAAAATCCAAGGGTGCCTTTTTTAAAACGATGGATAGAACCAAAGTGGATGGATAGAGGGAGGAACTGTTGAAATACCCGAAAAAATTCATCCTGAAACTCTGTCAAGATCATTAGATAGCACTGTTTCAATTTAGAGAAATCTGACCTATCCATTTTTTTCTATCCTCCTATTTGTATGGTGTATTACCTTTTTATTTCTTCTCTTATTTTTTATCAGTTTTTTAAAGGGGTGAACAACACAAAAATGGAGTCTTTAAAAAAAATAAAGAAGCGTTCATAAAATAGAAAGCTCTTGGTACAAATCATATCATGCTAGTGAGAAAGAGAAGAAATATATTGAAAGTGTGTAGAGAAATATCAAAGAGGGGGATAAAAAAAATGATATCAAGAATTACTGGTATCCGAGGAGGGTAGAAAATAAAAAACTTAGGACTAAAGCACATAATAACTAGTAGGGATGATGGAGAAGAGATGGTATCCTATAGGCTAAGGAACAAATGGGTGGAATGGTGTAAGGAAGGATAGGAAAAATGGGTGAAGATGAGATATAAATTGGAAAGTAATTTAAGGTGGCTGAAAGAACAATGATTCTGTACTTTAATACTTAAACAAATGCATACTCCTATCCGAAAATAAGATTCAGCTAGTGGGTTACCATGACACATAAGTATGGTCAACTTAGAAAATGCGGAGGTGAAGTGGGGGTTCACACAAGTCACTCGTCACTCCATCCAGGACTATATTACTTCAACCCTTTAGTTTTAATGTTTATTCTGTCAACCCACCAGATACCCTCACCATTTGGATATCATCCACACATAGTTTAAAATTATTTTATACCATATAAAACACATTCATTATTGGCTCTAGGATCATAACTTCTTTGCACATACTCCAAGGTTCAAAGGTAAATGGACTTCCTAAGATGGGTTTAAAATGTTACACAAGTTCATGAACAAATTTTTACCCCCCAACTTAGACTGATGTATGAAATGTGAAAATGTGACAGTTTATAAACTTACCCCCTAACTATTTCATGTGTGGACCTCAATGAATAAGAATTGAATACATTAAATAAATAAAATAATTTCTAAACGAAGTGGTATTTCTTATTTTTCTTGCATCATGACCATGTTTTGATTGTTGCTTAGCCACCTGATGATTTGCTTGTATATTTGGTATTAAAAAAAAGTAAAAACTTGCAAAGAAAAACAACACCAAGAAAAGCAAGCAAAAAAAATACAAAATAAATTTATGGAAATTTTAGATTGTATCAAATAAAGGTTGAAAATAAATCCTAAAATAAAGGATACCGCATGGCTTTAAAAATATATACAAGAGAGGATCAATTTCCATGTGAACTATTTTATATTTCATAGTTGGCGTGAGGACTATCCTGCTCCAAGATTTTGAAAAATAGAGATTTAGACTTGGAGTATGAGAAATAAAATGAAATATTATTAATTTTAGGCACAAAAAACTTTGAAGATAAGTATTTTTGATAGTGAAGTGATGCCATGCTATGATATTCATCCCTAACCATATATGTGATTTTATTAAATGATTGGACTGATGAGTCAAAAAAGGCTTTTTTTATTCAAATTAGGATAGGATATTCAATAGATTCAGAAAAAATAAACTCCCCACGTTTAACAAATAAAATAGAATGTCAATGAGTGAAAAGAATTTTCTTCAAAAATAATTTAGCTAAATGTGGTGCTATGAATTCTCTCCTGATCATTAATTGTAGGCCTATTTCAAGTTTGTGATCCTTCAATTTCTCAAATATACTGTAACTTACTCATAAACTGATGTAATTATTCATGAGGATCTATCAAAATATCATTTTCATCATCCATAAACAGAATATGAATATCAAATATAATATCTTCAATTTAAAGGATGGAAAATGATGCATGTGACTCAATATTAGGTAAATATTCATGATAAATGGAAGGGGATCATAGGATTTGCCAGTATTTTAGTATGGCTAATCTTCTTCATATTGGATGTCTTCTTTCGCTATTTTAGGTTGTTGATGGCATAGCTCATGTTGACCTTCGGGTTCAAGATCTCCATACTTTTCCCTTAGAAACTGTAAAACTGGGCATTCTTATTCCGCATGATCATAAGGACAACATGTAGAACAATATGGACCAGAAAGACAACAATTTTCATGACTTGCCTTTCCTTTCCATTGTCATGGTTTTGGACAGATTTCATGCTATCATTTTCCAATCTATCACATCTCGTAATCACCTCCTGCGTCATCTCCAAAATCAAATCATTTGAATTAGGAGCTCGTTCTTGTTGAAAATTATAAGCAGATGAAGCTTGGTATGGTTCATTGTGGTGATGCTGAAGTCTCTGCTGAAATGTTTGCTTGATGCTCCCTCATGTTCCATTCAATTTGACCTTGGTAAGATTGCATGGCATTGTCCTCCCCCATTATCTGACATCTACCATCTTCATGATTATCATCACAACAAGAACCATTTTGCATGCATGGGGTTAAGCTCCAATCCATTTTTGTTTGCTTAATTCCATTTCAGCCTTGTAATCAACAATAATTTCTGAATTTTCATTTCTTATTCTCTCCATTTTTTGTTCAAAATGCAATTTCTCTGAGTGGTTGCATTCATCAAAACATCTTGGCAATAAAGAACTTGTACTGTTTGTATCATCAGATTGTTTTTTAAAGCTTTCATCTCATCAATATAAATCAATATATTCAGATATCCATTACTAACAAATAAATGAAGTGACTGAATTAGCAAAATACACTTATACTTAATTTTCTTCTGATGCATTGGAAAGTAATTTCTTATGAATCTGTCATTTTCAGGGGAATCATCAGGCTAAGAAATTATAATTTGAGTAAGTCATATTGTGATGAATATTTATATGAAATATTATCATAGTGTTTTTCATAAAAATTTCTGGATACATTTAAAATGATTTTATTATCATGTACATAATTAAAATGAATGTGCGCATATGACTCTTGATAAGCATGATAAGGATCACGATCATCATAAGTATAACTTCTTTCATTAAAATAAGAACTCATTGCATTTTGAAAGGATAAGTTGAGTAGAGATACCTCTTAAATTCCTCACTCTAAAGCATTTCTGAAATAAAAAATATATTAGAATGAATAATAATAAAATTCAATAACTCAATGACACTTGCTCACAGGCAACATTGTTTATTGCTAAACCAGCTTAGTGCGATCTTATTATCCTTTGATAATATTCCATTTCAAAAAAACATTCCATAAAAAAACCAGAGAATCCATAAAAATCAGAATATCATTTTATAGATATAATAAATCACTCAAATATCATTATATGAAAATTTTGAAATTCATTCTAAAAGTGCATTAAATGATTTTAACCATTAAGAAAATATATTTATGATCATTGCAATGAAAATAAGCACATAAATGCATGTAATGATAACTAAAAATAATATAAAATTAATGATTATCAGGAGGCTTAGCCCACTATGTCACAAGTTGTGGGTAGGACCTTTGACAACTGAGCCATGGTCTCTATATGATGTAGAAATAAGATTGTATTTTATATTTCCTTTTTCAACAAGATATTTGAATATTCAAAAGAATTAAGAAACAATTTATTTTGGACGTGTAATAAATTCCACTAATTTCTGAAAAAATCAGGAAAATATAATTTGTAAATATATATTTCTTAACTCTTGAGTTATAAAATTTAAAAAATAAATAATTTAATGTCGAATAATTTCCACAAAACTCATGAAATTTTCCCATAAATTAATAGTTAATCGATTTTAAGCGTAACATTCGTAACTTTAGTGAATACATACATTTTTGAGATTATTGAATGATCATTTAAAATAATGCATATATGTCTAAAATTAATATGAGAATTTTACATTATTTATATCTTTATTGATTGATTTACTTACCATAATCGTAATGATTGAAATTCAGCATTGATTTAATATGATGCATTTTATATTATTTTCTATTTAGATTAGAATTTTTAATATTATGTTGTTGAATGTTGGAATAAGTGAGAAACCTATAAAAATATAGACGGATATTATGTAGAATCCCTTGGGTGTGGTTGATCCAGACATAGTAATATTCGACTTTGAATTTTTGACTATGAATGACACTCAAGGTACACTCACATTTTTGCACCACAACGAGACATGTAATGATGATATGTACTAGATGAAGAAATATGTTATATGGGATATTAGGTAGTGCTCAGCATGATAGTAGAGAGAAAAGTTAAATCCTTCCATTAAGCTTTGAGCCATATCATGAGAATAGCATACTCAGACGTGGTTCTCCTTCATTATAGTCTTAGGATCCAAATTTCTTTAAGTTGGCTGGTGGAGCATATCCGGGGCCCACTTAATTTTAAGGAAGGACTAAGACCTATTTTATGACAGGCGGCCATATACCAGAACCATGTAGTTTGGTTGAGTGTACTCTAATGCTTTGCATGAATCTATTATTACCAAGTAATAAGCTACTGCATAGACCTAACTTAGTGGTTGGCACAGCATACTCTAGACGACACAAAAGTCAGGGATCCAAACATCATCAGATATTTCAGGAGTTTTATTATCGTGAGTAAAAATACATTTAAGGTTCAACCTTCATTAAGAGATCAACCATACAAGAAAAAAGATATTGAGAAATGAGCGGAACACTTGGTGTTCCCAACGACAACAAACTGCCCCTTGACATGTTTATGGCATGGAATTCCACCCATGACACATTGGAAGAAGCTGTGGAGAAGAAAAAAGTTTTATTAAACATCGCTCTAATCCTTAATCTTCAATAGAGAAGCATCCACATTACCAAGAAGAGTGAAACATGATGACAATGTTCATCATAAGTCCTGAAGTTATTTCTAAAGGCCAAATGCTCCTCCTACAGGACAACAGTGTTCATAGTTCTTACGATTGTCAATGATGTGAAGTTGCCAAATGCTCATTTGGAGATATCACCGACCAATAATAGGAGATTGAAAGAGTAATCACGGATTTCACTCATAGCTTCCTACAACCTAATGGGGACAAACTGTAGAAGTATACATTTCTACAAAAGTGGAATGCCAAAATGTAACTGTGTTCTACAAACCTGTCTCTTTAAAAGAAGGTGAGGACTATTTAAGTATACATAAATATTCAGATACTAAAATCTACCAGGTTACACATTATGGTGACACATCAAGAGACTAAAAATTCATGTATTTTATTTTGTTATTTCAAAAAATATTTTTTTTTGTCCTGACTACAAATGACCCAATGTAAAATGATTGATTCTTTAACATTAACACGTCCCTCATTTTGGGTTTGTACTGATGCTCTCAATCTTTTCTTCTAGCGCTTTACAAAGCAACATGAGGACTCCATTCCATTTCTGCAATATTATCCATAGTCAATACCCGCGCGATAGTAAGAATCTTCCTGAGGTATGCAGACCACTCAATTAAAAGCTTTTATTATCTTCCCTTGCTTGGATCTGATGCCCTTATATACTTGTACGAACATGCAGATAAATTGTATATTTTGGAAATAGCATGTCAGTAAGTCTAATGCCTACTACAAGCATTTGAACACAATAATAAGACTCTTTCCTATACCTTTTAAGTTCTTTCTCTTTAATGGTGAATAAGGTAAGTTTGAATGGTGAAGGCATTCCAGAAACTTTTTAAGGGACATTTTTGGTAGTCAATTTTCAGTGCTATGAAAAGGCATCATTTTCCTAGACGTCTATGTTACATGCATTGGCAGAAAAACAAGTGAATGTTTTATTAGTTACTTTATGTCAGCCCTAAAGGATATGAGTTGGGTCTCTTGATGTTGACTTCTCATATAAATCAACTCTTTAATTGCTGTATGGCACACTGAAAGAAAGTATTCAACCTCAAAAACTTTGTTTGTTGCAGTCATCTTTAAATACAAAATTCCAGCTACCCTGCTAAAAACTAATATGCAGGTCCGGATTCCAGAGCAACAAAGAGTAAGCGTTTAGCCAAATAAGATAAGTTTAGCCTCTAGTGTACACTTAAGATAATAATTTTTTATTCGCAGAAAAAAGATCAATTTTCTACAATAAATTCATAATTTATTGCATTTCTGTATAAATTCGCATTAATATCATCTCCCTGAGAATAGTTGAAATTCACATTACTAGAGAGAAATCCAAATTTTACTCATGATCCTCCTCCCCATGATGGTATCTTCATTAGTCTCGTGGATAGGGTATTTTGGCCATTCCTCTTGTCTTAGTGTTTATTCATACTTCATTTGAAAATAAATATTGATCAATGGCTGTCAATTGATTTTATCCCTGTGCATTTAAATAGTAAACACATATTTAAAACTTGAGAGATTTATTCTTATGGATGGAATATGAAAGTGTTACATGTAATATTTTAAACCTAAGTACTATCGGTTGAAGTTAAGTTTTCTTTGTATGGTAAGGTGTAAGTCCCCAAAGTATGTGGCATTCCCAGGCAGAGGACTGCGCGCCAACCGCATAGTGCACGGGTGGACTTGGCCGAGGGGAAACCCTATATACTTTGACTCGGCATAGGCAGCTGAGCATGTGATACAACCACAACACCTACCACGGGTGGTGACGCCCATCCCTAATCTTTAAAGCCAATACCCACATGGTGCTTGTGCATGTCGGCGCGCTTTCATGATGTATCAAGGGTAGGCCATGTGCACAGGCTGCCGATGCCTGCATCACAGTCTGAGGTTACTACCTGCACAGTCCAAGGCCGTAACCTCCCAAGGGCAAAGGTGTGCATAAACCATGGCAGATGTAGCCATGGGGCGCAAAGCGCCGAGACAGATGCAGGGCATGTGGTTCTCTATGGGTTGTGTTGTGGTGCGTAGGCGCCAAGGCTTGGGGCATCGAGCATGGTGGTGCCAACGCAGACCAAAGTGGAAGAGGCATTAAAGTGGGTGTTGGAAGCATATGAAGCGTCAATGCAATTCTCCAAGCACAGCGGTGCTTCATGTGGACGTCGAGTCATATGGTATGACCAATCGAGGGGTGTGCCCAAGGCCATGGCCCACGGATGCATGGAGCTCTGGGCAAGGGGGCACGCTAAATGCAGTGGTGCCTACCAGTGCATGTGTGTGTGGCTGTAGGGCCCACAACCCAATGGCGCTACTACCCATAACATGGGCTGTGCCCCGACTCTACATTCTATATGGGTCTTGTGCTTAATGTAATAGCTACAACCACTAATGTATCTTTACTCGTGTGGTAATAAAAACTGTGTTCTGCTATGGGCGTTTCCCAAACTCCTAACCACCAAGCAATATCAAGCATTTCCAAGCAATATACACTGTCTAAGTGAAGGCTGGTTAAGTGCCCAACAGTTCAATCTCAGCATTGTTCTTAGCGCCAGATTTGACCACATAACATGAGGTAATGGATACTTGGTTACGAAGATGCAACCCAAAAAAAGCCAACGAGATTCATGGATAGTTAATGGAAACCATGAGAATTCTCAACAAATTGTTGGAAGGTGCAAAACAACCAAGAAAAAACTCAGATGTCAGAAAAATATATAATATCCC
Source organism: Wolffia australiana (assembly GCF_029677425.1). NCBI lineage: Eukaryota > Viridiplantae > Streptophyta > Magnoliopsida > Alismatales > Araceae > Wolffia > Wolffia australiana. Next base: position 22,077,658 of record NC_135839.1, read on the forward strand.
TCAAACTGAATTATGTTTTAATATATCTATTCAGAAGTGTAATATATAAATTTTTTACTTTGTTTGAACAGTTCAAATTGCTATATCAATTCCTGATTTCTCCACATGTTCAGATCAAACTTGTAGGTCTCAAATGCACATTGTTCGACCAGATCGAATCAAACTGGATTTCAATCAATAACTTTTCCCAACCATTCGATTCATTTCCCTGAGGTCTGCTGCTAAGCGCCTATCCTTGAAGCTCCATATGTACGCCATGAAAAACATGCAACTTAAATCATCTGCAGTATTAGACAGACTTCAAGCATAACTAGCCAGGGAGAGCTTTTACTTCTCATATTTTTGGATAAAGTATAATTTCCATTATCTGCTTCATGTATTTCATAATTTTCTTCTATACACTGGTATAGCTTTCTCAACTATCAGAAAGTTTGTCATTTGTCAGTGCTAAGACGAGTGAGGAATCCGGCATTAAAAAGTCAAGGAACAGTCCTCTTCATCGCCACTATCAGACAATGATGCTGACAACGTAATCGTCATCGTCCTATTTACAAAGATACTGGATAACCATCGTTCCGTTGATTGCGTTACAACGAACAACGATAAAGAAATATATTTCTGTACAGAATTTCTCGCTATAAGTAGACACGCTACATGAACAACGATAAACTAGGATATCAACCATAATTGAACATTTCGACGATCCATCTCATCCGGATGTTGCTCGTACAAGTCAGTATCATTTATGGAGACTTGGAACAAAACGCTCTCCCATCTACAATATACATCGATCAATCATCGAGATCGTTACAGGTCAGCCGGGTTAGTATATATAGAAAGCATTGGTCCCAAGGTCAACAGTAGAACATCACTCTCTTGACCTTCTCCTTGAGCGCTGGCAGAGGTTTCACGCAAGACCCACCAGCCGACCTGGTCACGCGGCCACCCAGATCACCATCCTCTGCTGCGCCTGAGTCCATGTAGAAACGAGCTCGGAAGGCTGCGAGATGAGCGTAGTACGCCGGCGGAACTGGCAATAGAATCAAAGAACGATCAAAAACTGCAATAATAGCGAATAAGGAGGAAGAACGAGATGAAGAAGCACACCTACGGAGACGGACCTAGTACACCGAGCATATCTGCGAAAGAATCAACGAGAAAGATTATTCACTTGATCGGAAAACATGGACATCGAAGAGCAGTGATAATTTCTCGCGTTGTTGCATTATCTGTCAGTCAAGGGTCATTGGGCTGTGTTGACGAAAGGATATCAGATAGACAAGGTATTTAGTGCAGCTTGGGTAGTTGTTCATATGTTGAAACAATCAACGAAAGATACGTGCACATAATTGTAAGATAAATGAAATAAGTGACCTTATACAGTGACCCTTAACAAAAAAATTCTGCGAGATAGAGAACACGAGACATTGACGAGTAATCGTGTTTAGAACGTTTCAAAGAGAAATACCATTGATCTGGGTTGATAGAATAATTAATATGGACAGATATGATCATTAAACTGTAGCATAGGTTGCGGGTTGTAGTCAGAAAGTTTCAACGAGAAAGACGATGAACCAGTGTAGATAAATATGACCAGCGCCGAGAAATTGAAGATCAGAGAGAGCGATTTACGTATAGCATAGATTGTTGGTCAACGTCTGGATTTCATCCGCCGTGAAGTTGCTCTCGTCCCAGAGAACATGATAATGCGCGGGCCGGCTCGTTCCCTGCGACGAAACGTTATTTAAAATTAAATCCCATGCAGATCTTTACCAAGGTCAGAATTCAAAACCGGGCACAAAAAAACACCTGAAGACCTGCATGGCTACAGAGGTAGAAATCAAACTCAGAAGGATGGCAGATGGTGGAGTCGACCACCGTGCCTGCGAAAGAGCCAGTCTGAGTCTCATCGAAAGAGAAGAACGATGAAAAGAACAAAAATAAATTAATTAGAGAAACTTACCAGGGAGAATGTTCCCGCTCTTATCTATACTGCTCCGATCTTTGTGGTTGTTCGCAAAGAGTCTCGTGTGATGCCGCTTCTGAACTATGACGAAGGTCACTGGCGGCTGATAATTCGACTCTAAAGACGCACAGGCCTTAGAAAAAAAATAATATTTGACGAAAATTAGTGACGGTTTTCGATACACGGTTAAATAAAACAAACAGCTGACCTTCCGGATCGCGTCTAGCTCATGCAGCAAGACTTGGTAGAACTGGCCCTCACTTACGCCATCCCTGCCACAATTGAATCAAACACGAGTTCGGTTTAGAGAATGAAAATCACCCAACAAACGAGAATTTTTCCCGTGTTCCACCCATTTCTCCGAATTCTATTGGCGCACAAAGAAGTAATTTCTATCAGTGCCACTTTTGCAGAGATTTTTTACCTTTTTCGTCAGTTAATTTCCTGCTTCCAGCAAAACAATTCGAGAAATTATGATTATTTAGAGCTACCCACCTGTAGACGATGATCCTCTGCGGCTTCTGCCCCGTAGCGTTTCTAAAGGAGATCATAAGCTCCCTGTACATGCGGCAAACTCTCAAAAATTTTCACCAAAAGTTTATTAGATTAAGAATAATGTGATCAATGAATGAAGAACGAACCGGATCATTCCTCCAGCGACTGTGCCACGCACTGGATCATGCCAAGTCTTGTACAGATCTTGGATCAGCTCCTCTCGATGCGCCTGGGCGCATACTAAGCCGGCGTACTTCGTCACCTCCGGCCAATCTTGCGAAGCCACGACCTGCACCAAGAAAACAACGGACAGGAATGATCAACCAAGCTGAGTTTGATGAAAAAATCGGCTCGTCTAGATTATTACAGCGGCGATCGACGGACTCGAATCTTCTCCTGTTTCTGGATGCGTGACGTCTGCGCCAAATATTATAGTGGGTATGTCGCTAACAAGGGGAATTCTCAATTGCAGAGCGTCCACAAGAACAGTATTCCTGCCACCCATCTGGTGGGACGTTTACCATGAGATTCTGGATTTTCAAAGAAGAAGATCAAGAAAAGACGAAGCGAAACCTTGACGTTGATCTTGAGCGCAACGTTGGCCAAATACTGCTTGCTAATCCTGAAGACGTGCTTTGTTAAACAGCACTGCGTGATGATACCCAGATCCGTCTCGCAGATCCGCTTAAGCTCACCTGGAGAACGAAATTCAGATAATTTTCTATTTGTAAATCTATTTCCCCGTCGATAACTCAGTGAAATTAAGCAAACAGTGCGTACCGTATAAAGGGCCATTATTATCGGGGAGGATTACCAGCAACAGATCCAGCTCTTTCTCTTTGAGCTTGTTCATCGATATGTTGAAAACGTGCTTGAGCGCTTTCGCCACTTGATCCGGCCTGGCATTGTACACCGGGATCAACGGCTCCTTGTTGAACTCCTACAGAGATAAGTATAAAACTCAGATCTTTGAGAGAAACATAGAGTGATAGATTTCTCGGAGATGGCTTTCATGCGAAATTCAAAAAATAATAACGTTGGGCGATGAAGTCCTACAGAGAAAAAAAAGAGTTCCCAGATATGGGTTTCATGCAAAAATCAAAAGATTCATCAAGTTTAGCTTACCATGCCAGAGACTTGGCACGACTGCGCTAGCTCCTGGCAGAACGTCCGAGCGGTGCCGTCTTGCACGCTCCGGGAGAAGTTTATGCAAGCCCAGTGATTGACGACGCCACCGTTTACAAGTTTCTGAATCAAAAAACCAAACACGCTGGTATATCGCCATACCGATCATCAATCGAACGCAGTGTTCCAACCTTGTTCATCATATTCCATTGACCCACTTGGGGCAAGCATTCCTTCTCCTTCCCAGAGTCGTTATACTTGAGCTACACGATCATGAACAGATTTAACTTTCTTTAAGAAAAAGAAAACCAGAGAAATCTTCTTTGCTCTATTATTATCTTATCTTTACCCACGGCGCCGGAAGAACTCGAGCTTCAACAGAAGCAAGCCTGTCACTGATGCTAATACCGAATTCCTTGGCGTAGGGATCATCTCGATAGCCATTCTGCGATACGGTCTGAAGAAGAAATTTCAGTGGCGGTAAGCGATAGAAAGCTAGATGAGAACGATAACGCTTAATCAAAACGGAAGAACGGGTGAAAACCTGGAGGATGTCAGCTTCCTGCTCTCTGGGCCTCTGGCAAGTAACCTTCAACAAGGAAGTGATTTGCTTATCGTTTAACCTCTTCGTGTATCTCTGCCCTTCCACGATTTTGCAAGCCTGAAATCAACGCTCTGATGGGTTTTCACCTCAAAAAGAAAATAAAATTCTTGGGCACTACAGGACAGATATTCACATGCACAGGAACCGACCTCCATTGGCAAATAATTAGCTTTCTTCGGGTTGCCCACTTGAAGGCAAGGAAGATGCGGATGCTGGATGGAGAAGCCGTACACCTCTTGGAAATACTCTACCACGGACTTCATGTTCATCTGTTCATCTACAGGAAAACTGCCAAACAGAATTTCAGCGAGTAAAATAAATTAAAATCTGGTGTAGTAGTCAAACGCGCTCGCACATCAGTTCCCGTGTAGGCAGAGATGTCACCCCACACACTCTATATTTCCGCCGGACATTAGCTCTGTGAGTCACTTCCACTTTGACGCCTCTCAGCGCTTTCTTGATCTGATATGAATCAAATGTTAGAAAAATCTGGGGATTTAATCGCTGACGTGAAAGCACCGTTACCTTGATACGATCAGCGTCAGAGAGCGGCCAGGAAAGAGCGTCCTTGCCGATGATCTGTGCAGCGAATTCAATCACCGGCAAAGGTTCGATAAAGGCAGTGCAGGACATGTCTAGCCGGAAAGATTTTATCGGTCAGCGGCCGAAGAACTTGACAAATTAGAGAAATTAATCAATTGGGTACCTATATTTAGCGATAATCCCATCTGGGTCGGCCGAATACTCTGATAAAAACCCCGCCAGGACTGTAACCCGCCCCCCAGCCTCTGCGGTCTTCTCAAATCCGGCGAATAGAATGACCTCCCGATCGAAACATAGCTGAAATCCTCGCAGATTACCATAAATCCAAGGAAAGTATCATATTTAGCACTAAAGATCAAAACTTCGGCATACCTTTGAGCGGACAATTCACGCATGACGATATCCAAGACCTGTAGAGCCTCCTGGGAAGCCTCCTGCTGCTTCCCGGCGAGGAACTCGCGCAAGTGATGAAGATCCGCGCGAGCAACGTGCTTGATTGTAATCGCAAACTCGGTCTCCCTGCGTTGTCCGATGAGATTAGGGCAGACGACGTCGCCAATCCGATAGCGAAATATTCTACCTCGTATCACAAGTGCTTGGCTCTTCATCAGCAATCCTAATGGTGAATTCCTTGCACGAGAAGGGAAGACAGCCGGCCGTGTACAAGCTCCTCCGCCCGTCATAAGCGGGAAGTTTCATTCCAAGATCTGTAGCCCGGTAAAGCTTCACGAGCTGGGAAATGATCGCCCTGTTCAATCTCTTGGAGCTCACGTCAGGCGTAATCGTGACCTGGGGAACCAAAAAAACAACGATTCAAGCATCATTAAGGAAGAATTCTTCTTGAAAAAGAGATTATTTCGAGATTTTGATGCGTACATCGTAGTGATGCAAGTCCTTGACGGCCAATTCGGCGAGAAAATGATTAGCCTTGACAATACACGGCGTGCCTGCTCTCCCAAAGCCCGGCCGGGGTGCAAAGGCGATAGCTTTGTTCGAGCTGATTGAGCTCGCTTCAGTCGGGAGCGCTGTCTCTGGCCTTCTTTTGCAGCTTCCTCTCTTTCTTCTCGCGTTTCTCTTCTTCATCACCGTCGGCGGCGGAGTTAGCGGCGGAGTTGGCGGTGGCGTCGGCGGCGCCGCCGGCTCTTTGCCGTTCACGACGGCGGTGAAGGGCCGTTCAGTCGTCTCCCCGGCAGGAATAGTCATGGCTCTGCTGCCGATAGTTTGCTAGCTCTCATTTAACCTGCGCACGAAGATCGAAGTTGCAGGACGACGAGCTTTTAAACTCCGATTTCAAATGGTATCGGCGATGCCCTCAGAACGAGTAAATACCCAGAAACAGAGCTGCTCGATACCGCCTCGCGATGCGCTGTAGAAGAGACAGAAAGCCATTATGGCTGTAAATGGAGATGGATTAACCTAGAAGAAGATCTAAAGATGGGTTCTTTCTCGGGCGCTTTCTCTCTCTAGCTCTCTTAAAGAGCTGCCCAGATATCGGCTTTTGAGGGGGTATCAGCGGCGCCCGGATAAAAAACAAAGATATCGGATCGTCTAGGAAAAGAAACATCGCTAGAAATCGGACCGCGAGACCAGGCCAATCGTCGAAAGACGGGATATTCTCATGTAAGAGTGAGAGAGAAAGAGAGGTCCCCTCGCTAGAGACTAGAGAGAAAAAGAAGATATGAGGACGAGTAGTGTACATCAAGAGGAGTTGTAATCATGGGAGAGAGGGAGCGAAAGGGAGAAAGGTCGATGGAGGAGGGAACGTCTGAACTCTGAAGCAGGCCTTATGCTAAAGTGCAGACAGCTCCATGATTGATGAGATCGCCTGCCCCTACACTGACAAAGCCTGCTTTCTCTCTCTATAAGCGCGGTCTATCGAGATCATGAATGAAATATACATAAGATTTTCACCCCTCCGGAGGAAGTTAAGAGAAATGGGCATAGTTCACGATGAAGAAAGAGAGAGAGAGTTCACAACATAGATAAGTTTATCTTCACGAATTAAAAATAATAAAAATTTCCCCTCTTTTCACCCCACTGGGAAAACAAAGAAGGGCAAATGAACAAAATGACAAGATCAAGAAGAAGAAGAAGAAGAGAGTGATGACAACGTGGTGAAGTTTCTCTGACAAAGAAGCCCACCTCGTCGGCTTTCTTTCTATTCTTTTTCTTCATGAATGAAATACACATAATGTTTCCCCTCTTTTCACCCCCCAGGGGATGTAAAGGACAAAAACCGATAAAGACAAGATCATGAAGAAAAAAGAAGAGAACGATGACGAAGTAGCGAAGTTTCCCTTACTGAACCAAGCCCACTTCGTCAGTTTTATCCTTATATTTTTCTTCATGAATGAAATAAATCTACATAAGATTTCATCCGGGGAGGGAATATAAAGGACAAATAGAGAATAAGACAAGACCATCACGAAGAAAAGAAAGGTCCAGACAACGCAGCGAAGTTCTCCTCACAGATGACAGAAGCAGATCCTCTTACGCTAATATCTACTCTAAATCGGCGGGGACTTCGAGAGCGAAGTTGCGGATAAAGACGAGGAATGTCTGTGAAAAGGTCTCCGGCGGCGGCGATGGCGGCCGCGGCAGCGGCGGCCTTTACAATTATAGCTTAGCGTGCAAGGACGCGCCGCCCGATGCCGGCGTGCGCCACCTCTTCTTAGGTTCCGCGTTGGGCAACTCGAGCTAAAACAACCGCAAGACGCGAGCTTTATCCGCCATTAATGGCGACCCGTCGACCTCCATCGCGTGGATTATTCTCCGCTGTAATAGTCTTTCCTACATGGGATTTGGGTCTCTGGGCTTCTTCTTCTACTTGTTATTATATTTATTCTTCTCCGTCCTCGTCGTTCTCTCCCCGTGAAAATTGGGTTTAGTTTAATTCCTCTCACCTCGCAAATGCCTTCTGTCCGCGCAGCTGGCCCACTGCCAAGATTAATTTCCGAAAGTAGTTGGACGATCCACAGTAGACCTCCACAGCTGCAGGTAGTCGATGAGTACAATGAAAGCTTTTTACTGCGCGTGCCCGCAAGAACAGCGACTTCACGTGCTGTCAAGACGGAGATAGAGATAGAGGTAGAGAGAGACGGGTCTGAGATTTCTGGACAGGACCTCTGAAAAGAACAGCTGGGGGAGGGAGGATAGGCGACAAAAGGCACTTTCTCTCTCCCCCTATTAATCTCTTTTTCCCTCTGTAGATTTTCTTTCTCTGTGATCTGTATGCTCCATGATTCTATCGATCTAGTAAAACATATATTTATACGTGACATTCTTTTTGAGAGAGGTGGTGGTGCCTGTGCTCGGTCCCTTTTCTCCTCGCACGCGCAGTCTGATCTCATCCTGTCTCTTTCTCTCATCTCTCTCTCCCCTTTAAGACTCATCATCATCTATCTATCTCTCTATATATCTCTCTGCTCTCGCTCTCTCTCTATCTCTCTGCTCTCGCTCTCTCTGTATCTATCTCTCTGCTCTCGCTCTCTCTGTATCTATCTCTCAGCTCTCGCTCTCTCTCGCTCGCTTGCTCTCTCTCTCTCCCTCTCGCTTGCTCGCTCTCTCTCTATCTCTCTGCTCTCGCTCTCGCTCTCTCTGTATCTATCTCTCAGCTCTCGCTCTCTCTCGCTCGCTTGCTCTCTCTCTCTCTCTCCCTCTCGCTTGCTCGCTCTCTCTCTATCTCTCTGCTCTCGCTCTCGCTCTCTCTGTATCTATCTCTCAGCTCTCGCTCTCTCTCGCTCGCTTGCTCTCTCTCTCTCCCTCTCGCTTGCTCGCTCTCTCTTTATCTCTCTGCTCTCGCTCTCTCCCTCTCTACCTCTCTCAGACTCTCACGCTTGCTCGCTCTCTCTCGCTCGCTTGCTCTCTCTCTCTCTCTCCCTCTCGCTTTCACGCTCTCTCTCTATCTCTCTGCTCTCGCTCTCTCCCTCTCTACCTCTCTCAGACTCTCACGCTTGCTCGCTCTCTCTCGCTCGCTTGCTCTCTCTCTCTCTCTCCCTCTCGCTTTCACGCTCTCTCTCTATCTCTCTGCTCTCGCTCTCTCCCTCTCTACCTCTCTCAGACTCTCACGCTTGCTCGCTCTCTCTCTATCTCTCTGCTCTCCCTCTCTACCTCTCTCAGACTCTCACGCTTGCTCGCTCTCTCTCTATCTCTCTGCTCTCTCTATCTCTCTCTCCCTTGTTCGCTCTCTCTCTATCTCTCTGCTCTCGCCCTCTCTCTATCTATCTCTCAGCTCTAGCTCTCTATCTCTCTCGCTCTTTCCTCTGTCTCCTTCGCTCGCGTGCTGATGCTGCTGCTCTCTATCTCTCTCCCTTGTTCGCTCTCTCTCTATCTCTCTCTGGCTTGTTCGCTCTCTCTCTATCTCTCTCTCGCTTTTTCGCTCTCTCTCTATCTCTCTCTCGCTTGTTCGCTCTCTCTCTATCTCTCTCTCGCTTGTTCGCTCTCTCTCTATCTCTCTCTCGCTTGTTCGCTCTCTCTCTATCTCTCTCTCCCTTGTTCGCTCTCTCTCTATCTCTCTCTCGCTTGTTCGCTCTCTCTCTATCTCTCTGCTCTCGCCCTCTCTCTATCTATCTCTCAGATTTCTCTCTCTCTCTCTCTCTCGCTCTCGCTCTTTCCTCTGTCTCCTTCGCTCGCGTGCTGCTGCTGCTGCTGCTCTCTCTCTCTCTCGCACTCCATATCTGCAGTTCGTAAGCTCTCTGGCTCTCTCTAGTCTCTTCATATCTCTTTTGACCTCGCACGCGCAGTCCTTTGTCATCTCTTTCATCTCTCTTTTCTCTCTCCGTCGTCTCCTTCTACCATCGAACTAATCAGCCTACTCAGTCATTCTCCCTCGACTCTCAAATTCATTCTACTCTCTTTCCGTGTTTAAAGTCTCTTCTGAGTTCTGACTCCACTCTCTCTCTTTCTGCCCTCTCCCTCATTACTCTTTTTCCCCCCATCGTTATCTCTCCCTGCCCTCCGCCTCAATATCCATCTTTATTACACTCAAATTATTATCCTTGATTATCCTCTTCATTATCTCTTCCCTCAACTTTATTACACTCTCAATCGTCTCTCTTTACTCATTACTCTCTTCCCTCTCTCCACAGTCTACATTCAGGCTTGTCGGACGGAGGACGAATGGTCTCGTCATCCATTCTTAGTCAGATTACTCGGAAAACTGATGACGGATGACGAAAACTACGAAGGGGTGACGATGATGACAAATGGCTTTCAGTATGATAGGAGTGTGAAAGAATATATAATAAATAAAAATAACAAATTGTCTATGAGGTAAAGAACATGGTGACTATGATTGTGTATGAAAGGGATGACAGGGATGATGACTGTAGACTTCAGGGACAATTAATATTGATGATGGTGACTCAGCTGTGACTATGACATGATGGGGATGTGATGGAGCGTGCCCAAACGACATCGACGGAACATCATCGCAGCCATCCTCGCTGTCAACAACATCACCGCTGTACAGTGTCGAGCCCTACCGACACGCCAAAGCTTCTGTGAAGGCGCCCGGGTTAAAATACCCCGGGCAATGCACGTCAATGCATGTGCTCGTATTTTAATTCTCCTTTTTTCGTTCGTTCGATTCCATGTTTCGTGCTCATCACGGCAAGTAATAGTCGTGATGCGTCTGTATCGTTATGTTTTTCCATGTCCGTATCCATCCGTATCATTTATTTTCGCACCGTTTTAATTTATCTAGTTTTGTCTATGTTGTAAAAGGGGGGTCATCTAATGGGCCTCCCTAATGGACCCCTTGTAAGGGGCCCATCATGGCCCTATATAAGACCATGATGGGCACCATGTTATTTCAGATCTGGATTTTCGTTTTGGACTGTTACCCACGTCCAGGTCTCACCAAGAATAAGAAGAATAAAAGGAGGAAGAGGGAGGAGTAAGAAGAGAGGGAAGGAGAACAAGGGAAGGGAGATTGACCTAGCAAAAGCCGCCAGTTCAGCCGCGCCAATTGAATCCGCCAAGCAATCATCGCCGCGGAACTCCGGCACACTATCGGTGGTTCCTCTGTTGACTGGGTGGCGTGGGTCAGAGAATGGTCTCTACGAGATGTTACTGACCTTCCCGCACAACTTAGAACGTCTCAAGGGTGACCGACGAAGCCCTTCGCTGCTGCCGTGACGCCTCGATGTTGTCGTTCCTCCGTTAGCCATTAATTTCACAACTACGCTCTCGCGACAGACCCAGCGCACGACCCTCTACCGCCCAATCTCCAATTCCACCTGGGCATGCGATATTTCCTTGTGTTGCCAACTTCTCGCGAACAAACCACCGTGGGGGCCTTCTGGGGCTCCGGCTCCTGACTACTTGCATGGTCAATCAACGGTTAGGGTGCGGGTCGCTGGTCAAAGATTCATCTTCAGACCTGACGGACGTGCTCTAAACTTCCCCCCTGATCTCGGGTATATAGCACGGTTCGTTGTTGCACCCCCCGTGATCTAAACCCTAACCACGAGTTAGGGGTCGACATCATTCCTCTCAAGTTACCAATTTAACCCACGCAAACCTAAAGGTCCCGCATTCTTCCAGGACGTTCAAGCTACTGCACCAATGCCAATGCGACGCACCGCCCCTTCAAATCGGTTGCCCAATCGGTCGTCGGGTGTCTAATTCCTGGCGACAGCAATACCGCCCTACTTGCACATGGCTTCCTGACAGCAGCCTGTGCCCGTAAGCACGCCTTGCTCTACACTGGTCACTCGCACCCATGGAAAGCCACTCCGAGAATCTTGATGCCACTTGTGTCATATCTATTTTGGACGTGCACTACGCCCAGTCGCAGCCCTTGCTGCACCTCCACGCCCGCGCGCCATCTCGCTTCCCTTACCGGATTTGGAATTGCGCCGTGTTTAAGATGTCGACCACCGCTCGCAAATGCTGCCTGCCTGTGCTTGCGTTGACCCATTATAAAGTCACGCTTGCCGCATTCAACCATTCATTTGAGCCGCCACTCCGCCACCCTACTCTCCTTCTCGCCTCCGGTCTCCTACACTCCGCTTCAACGCTGTGCCGCGGCTGCTTGTTGAGCTACTTTGTGCCGTCTCCGGCACTCCACTGCACTCGCCCGTGCCAGTTTGTACTGAGGCAGACATTGACAGCGAGGACGCCATCACCGACGAGCTACGCCGTTCCCCTTGCTCGTCAGTTATCTACCTCTACCAGTATATTTATCAGCTGTACTCCATCGCGCTCGGGATAGAGATAGGTGAGAGTATTTATCAAGAAAAAACTACGTCATGAGTGATTTTTCCTAGGTAGGGGTCGAGCTAGTCCGTTACGTGCGAGCCCCTATGGAATTATTCCATTCGGCCCCGTAGTCACTGTCGTCATTTCGACACCGAAGATGACCAACAACTATGAGGGTGATGACCGAGGAAGACGCAGACAATGGTTACAAAGATGATGACAGGACGATAACCGACTACGACGAGGACAACAACAACAACAATGGGGAGGACAAGGGGAGGATGACCAACGACAATGAGACAACCATCGCAGATGATAGGGAAGATGGCTGTAAACAAAGCGGGATGACGACCACCGACAATGAGAATGACGATTCCTAAAAGGGAGATGATGAAGGTTGACAAGGGGTTTGATTACCACCAAAGACAGAAACGAAGACCATGGTTGATGGGCGTGATGTCCCCATCATTAACGGAGACAATGGGAGTGATGGCAGTCATGAACCGAGACAAGGAAGAAGAAGGATATGATAATTAGTTATCTAGTGAGTGCTCTTTCTAAATTTTTCTCTCTCTAGATCGCTCACTATTTCCCATGTACCCATATTAAGTATATATTTTCATCCACCTGTCCATCATCAGCTCCTTTTTTCGTGATGGGCAAATGACGAATGGGACAGACAACGGAGTTGTGATGATGATGAAACATGGATAGACCACAAAACTAACAAAATGAAATGGTTTGGATCATGAATCAATGGAAGTCTGTTCAGTTATGTTCTTTCCATCCAAAAGCATCATACGTCATTCGTCCAAAAAGCCTAATCCAGATTCATTATCAATCTACACCACATACTCTCTATCATCACTTTTTCCCTTCATATGATTCTTTCAATCTCAACATTTTCTTACATCAACCACTGCCCCAATTTTCCATTTTTTCTTCGTTGTCTCTCTGTACTATCCACTTTATGACTAGCTACTAGAGAAGGCCATCGTCTAACCAAAGTTCAGTTAGACACAATACTCCCCCAACAGTATGAATTTTCAGGACTGACCAAGCGAATTATTATTTAATTAAGAGAGGGAGAGAGGCCCTATTTAGTACCTCTGCAATTCTTTCAGACTCTCTCTTCCTTCTCATTGTCTCCCCAAGTATCACTCTTAGACTCTTTGTCTATCTCTCTATCCCACGACAACTGTAGTGATACTACCGCCGCCGTTGCCACCGACGCCACCACTAGTCACCTCCCACACCATAGCAGCTACTCATTTCAATAAGGCCTCTCGAGTTTTCATCCTGATTAATTTCCCATTCTCCCCCTCTCTGTTTCTCCCAATCTCACTTCCTAATTAGTATCTTTACATCTTGCTCTCTATTTCTCTCAATCTCTCATTCTCATTTGTTTATTGCTCTCACCAACTCTCAATTTCTCATTCTTCCTCACTCTCTCGTTAATTACCTCTCACTCTCTTACTCTCTGCAACGCTCTCAATTTCTCACACTATCTCCCCCCTTAGAACACATGTTGTTGATGAGGGAGAGAGACAGAAAAAGGCTGAGGTGAGGAAAAAGAAGGTGCTGCTCAGATTTTTTCTCACTGTCTCATTATCTTTCTCTCACTCTCTCCGTCTTCATTCTTTGTTTCTTGCTATTTCATTATTTCATTCCTTTTCACTCTCATACTCTATATGATAACTCAATATAAAGGTATTAAATAAGAGTTCACTAAGGCACATTTTATTCACCTTTCACAAAAACCTAACTTGGAGCATGTGCATTTAGTGAAATATCATGTCAGAACTCTCCACATATATTCATCTTTTAAATTACATACAATTATAGTTTTTTGTACTTAATGTGGCCCACTTAATCTAACCTCTTATTTGGAGAACTTTGGACTGTTTTCAGGATTATAAAAATGGCTCTTATGAAAGGACCAAAGGACTCTTCATAAATCCAAAGGGGAACTCATTAGGCTAATGGACTTCCCTCTTAAGAGAAGACCCAAGAACAAGCTCCAAGAGACACTGAAAAAGGGTTCAGATCTTCTAGAAGGGGCACTAATGGGCATATGGGGTGAAGCTTAGCCCCAATATCACCCATCCAATTGATCCAATATCTAGGGCATGCTCTATAAATTCTTTAGAGTCCTTTGTAAAAGACATCTTGAAATTTCATTTGGAATTTTAGTGAAGTTTGAGGGAATTCTTTTATTGCTCTATCTCTCTCTCTAGAATTATGAGAGTTAGTGACAAGGCCTAGGTGGGAGAGACAAGTCCTTTCTTTCTACTCCCTCTCCCAAGGTTTCCTCCTCTCTCTCTCTCTCCATTGGAGCTGCCAAAGGATCCAAGAAGTGAGAAGTGACAAACGGCTTGTGGAGGTGGAAGGAGAGGTCTACCAGCCAAGTAATCCCATTCTTTCTCTCTACCCTTCGCCTCGACTAATCCTTATTTCTTGTGGTAGAAATCAAGATTCAGGGTTCTTTCTCTCTCTAGACCACATGCCTTATGGAAATTTGGTATTATTGGCCCAAGTACACACCCAATTCTATTCACAATACAAGGCAGATCCCACAAATGCAGGGTAAAACAACTTCTTACATATCTTGGTCAAGATTCTTTTTCGACCAAGATTTGTTCAAGAAGAACAAGTTGATCAATCTCGATCAGGTTGATGTAGAACTGATCACTCCAAAATAAACTAAAACCTATTTTGATTGGATTGCAGTCAGGTTTTGATCATGAGCCAATCAAAATTGGGCTCTGAGTTAGAGAATCAGAATTGGCGGCCGAGTTGACTCGGCCATAATCGATTCTGATCTCTTCCTCTCTCGCTTCAGCTAAACAACGAATGCCATGTCATCCTAGTGTTTATCTGCATCATTCGATCATGGTCAAAACCATTAAAATCATTTAAATGGAGAAATTCAATAGTCACTGTCTTTTAGACTCCATTTAATCAAAATTAAGCTGAATATAATTCCTAAAATTCATACACCTTTCTTTAGCATAAATCCACTCATATTTGATCTAGCTGCTCTCTATGGTTTGGCCTTCACTCCCCTATCGGGAATATAAATTTATTGATAAATCAAGGGAATTCCTAACTAGACCTAGATTAGTAATACTTAGTATCAATAATCTAGACCCCTAGTTCTCATATTATCACTTTCCCACTCCCATACTTTCACTCTCTCACTCTCTGAATGTCCGTCTCTTACTCTCTAGTACCTTTCTCGCTTGCTCACTCTCTCACTCTCATACACATTTCTTCATTCCTAGTTGTCTTACTCTCTCGCTCTCCATAAATTTATCACTCTCTTGCTCTTTCATTCTGCATATATTTCTCACTCCATAAACTTACTTTCTCTTACTCTCCCATACCTATCTCAGTCTCTCACATTCCTAACTAAACTTACATTCTCTTGCTCTTCCACTTTCCCACCCTTCATACATTTCTTGCTCCGTTATTTTCGTTCTCTCTCTCCCGTATTTTTCCAAAAGGCTAAAAATATGATTTTTCTGATTCTCTTGTGGAAGTCCTTTTATAATTTCTGCATTATTATTTATGTTTTTCAATCGTGATGAATTTGATTACATGTCTGCTAGAACAAAAACCAATTACATGTGGTGACATTCAAAAAATGTCTAGTTACATGTAGAGAAATAACAAAGCATAGTAAAGGAGAGCTAAGTACAGGAAAACATATGCTACAAGGTCGCATCCAAGATCATTACAAATCGACTAGGGCTCTTCCTTGATAGACTTATCTCGCCAGAACAGGGTGGTTTTGTCAAGGGTCGACAAATCCATGACAGTATCACGCTAGTACATGAGCTAGCCCAGTCCATAGACACTCATATCCCGGGCTCCAATGTCATCATCAAGCTTGATATGGAAAAGGCCTTTGACCGAGTTGAGTGGAATTTCCTCACCGAAGTGTTGCGACACTTCAGATTTACGGATGCATTCATCGCACTAGTCGATGCTTGCATTAGGGAGAACCATTTCTCTCTCTTGATGGATGGAAATTCCACCGGCTTTTTCACGGCTACGCGGGGACTCAGGCAGGGTGACCCTATTTCACCTACCCTCTTTATATTGATGGAGGAGGTCTTCAGCCATTTGCTCACACGGGCGATCGCCCAGGGTCTCATCCAACTGTATTTTACAAAGAGGGGCTGCCCGATTCTCTCACACTCAATATTTGCTGATGATGCCATATTGTTCCTCAATGGATCCAAAAAGTCCATTAAGGAATTTATGAGTGTCCTTACAGCATATGAGCAAGCTTCGGGCCAGCTCGTCAACACCTCAAAGAGTAGCTTTATTGTGGGAGCTTCCACCACTATAAGGCGCTTTGAGATACTCCAGCATTATACACGATACTCACGAGGACACCTCCCGTTCAATTATCTTGGATGCCCTATATTTCGTGGCCCTGCTCGTCATCACTACTTCGATGCCGTGCTGGGCAAGCTTTGAAAGAAATTAGAGGGATGGAAACTTTGTCTCCTATCCCCAAGAGGACGTATCCAACTTATTCGGCATGTCCTCATGAGTATCCCGCTACATACTCTTGCGGTCCACTCACTATCTCTCACCGTTCTTCGCTCTGTGGAACGCCTATACGCGCGTTTCTTATGGTCTGGTCACCTTGAGGGAGAGATCCGTCATCATTGGGTTTCTTGGGCGAAAGCATGTCGGCCGACGGATGAAGGGGGTCTAGGGATCAGACGCCTCTCGGACATCCAGAACATGCTTCAAAAGAAACTCATATGGCATATGCGTACCACACACTCCCCATTGGGGAGTTTCATCTTAGCCAAATACGGCGAATGGGCCCATCGCGAGATAGATATCCGGGGTCCTAAGAGATGGCGGACGTGGCAGCGCCACTGGCTTGAGATGGTTCAAGTCACACGTTGGCATATAGGCCAAGGCGACATTAGCGCATGGTACGATACCTGGCATGCTGATGAGCCACTCGCTTGCCACCCGCAGTTCGTACCACACCGAGTGAGTCTCACTGTGACCCAATTGCTTAGAGGCAACACGCCACACCTGTTAGAGCAGCATGGTCTCCCCTTGGACACACTACCCGAGGTCCAGATTACGCCAATTGACTCTAGTTCTGATTGTGCTATCTGGACACTCACACCCGACGGAGCCTACACGTGCCGCTCCTCTTGGGAGCATTTTCGTGTGAAGTCCCCCCCACAGCAGTGGGGTCGCCTCATCTGGCATCCAGCGATCCATACGCGCGTCTCCTTTATCCTCTGGAGACTCCTACACCGTGGCCTCTCGACTGATGACCGAGTGACTCGTATAGATTTTTCTCTCAGTTCCCGCTGCCATTGTTGTCCCACCCTCCCGCACACGGAGATGATGGACCACCTTTTCTTCCACATCGAGACAACACTGGCATGCTGGCGCCTCATCATCGACTGCCTTCGTCCTCTGACCCCGTCTGAGTGTTTTGGCAAGTTTATCCTCTTGCCAACCCGCTCTACACGGAGCCCCATCCTCCACATCACCATAGCTTATCTTCTATGGGAGATTTGGAAAGGGCAAAATTCTTCTTCGTTTTGTAGGTACGCCCATGCATGTCGTGGACATCACGCGTCGAGTTCAGTTGTGGCTTCGGCACATTCATCATCTACTCCCCCTCGAGTCGGTCGATCAGCACTCGCTTGTGACCTCCTCCGTTCCATCAGGATTTAGGTGACCCCTGCCCCCATCGGCATTCAGTATCGAGTTATTTATTGGCTTCCACCGCCAATAGGCATTCTTAAATTGAATGTGGATGGTGTGGCCAAAGGGAACCTGGGGTCAGCAGGGGGAGGAGGTATCCTCAGAGACCATACGGGGAGTATACTCTTTGCTTTTTCTACTTTTTATGACATACAAACTAATACAGTAGCCGAGGCTATGGCGATTCGTGATGGTCTACTCCTCTGTGAGGAATGAAACCTTCACAATATCGCCGTGGAATCGGACTCAAAGATATTAGTTGATATGCTTCGTCTAGGTACATGCTCCAAGTGGCGACTCCGCCGTGCGTGGCAAGACATCATGCGGTGCCGTTTTCGCATAGCCTGCTTTCCTCACCGGATACGAGAGGGCAACTAGATAGCAGATGCCCTCGCCAACCACGCGGTACATGCATGAACCCCCTCCTCTCTCTTTCATTCTTGGCAGGCGCTCCCTCCCAAAACTAGAGACTGCTATCGCCTCAATCGTCTTGGCATGCCCACCCTCCGCACATGGCGCATCCTCGTGACACCAGGGCCGCGGGATTGGAGGATTGCATGGAATGCTGGAGCTAGAGGCATGGACATCGCCCGCCTCGACTAGAACCTTCACCACGAACTTCCTCGATCCCACTTGACGAAGGAGAGGACACCTCTCGCACTACATCGTCATCACGGGGCGGCTTCGGTGGGACGACGACGAGCACACTTCCCCGAGCGCCTGCGAGGTATCACTTATGTATCTTTTCTTTTCCTCAAATATGGGCGTGGGTGAGTGGGATCCGAGTGTAATTGGGATATTTATACTCGCTCCACGACTATAAACATTGACAAACACTTCACTTTATAAATAAAAACCCCCTAGGTAGCTTCCAGGGCACGGATGGATCGGTTTGCGGGCACAACCCCTGGGGTTGGCCGTACCCGGCACCATGTTTTTTGCCAATTCTTAAATAAATAAAAAAAGTACACGAAAAAAAAATCATGTTCAATGGAACCAAATAAATGAGAATATCATATTTTTGAAGCTTGACTTAACAATTTATAACGTGAGGTTTGAACCTTAAGCTTTGATGATGGGGGATCATCCTACCTCAAAGACTCCATCGAACCACTTCATCGAGCAAGACTCATGCGTGAGACCCATCCTTTGTAAGTACTCAGCCTCGTCAATGGCCACAAAGGTTTGGCGTTATCTTTCCTTATACTTTCTTTTTTTAGTAGGCCTTGGATGTCGGCCACATATGTGTCCATTTTCTGTTTGTTCACACGTGTTTGGATCGCTGTATGGACCTACACATTTGCGCATGTGTGAGCCCATGTGTGGGCGTGTTAGTTGTTTCTCTCTCTTATTAGGGGGCCCCAATTATTCGTAATTGGGCCCTCTCCCCATTAAGTAAGGGGGAGACCCATATTTGCACCTATAAAAGGTTGGGCCCACCCATAGGAAGAGAGAAAAGAAGAAAAAGATTGAAAAATGTGATTTTTGTGATTTTCCAGTATTTTTTAGTGTTTTTTTAGTTTTCATCATATTAGCGAAAAAACCATAGAGTTCACCAGAAGAGCTCTGGTCGTCGCCTCTCGCGGCTGCCCAACGCCTCCTGAGGCCGCCCAGCGCCGCCTGTGGCCGTCAGAGCCACGCCTGCGATCATTGGAGCCGCTTGCGGCCACCCAACCACACCTGCGGCGGCCGCAACCGCGCCTGAGGCCACCGTAGCCGTGCTAGCGGCCGTAGTAGCGCCCGCAATTGTCAGAGCTGCGCCTGTGGCTGTAGTAGCTCCAGGGGTGCCGAAGCCATCCGTGGGCGCCCAACTGCGCCTGTAGCGGCCAAAGTAGCACCCACATTCGCGACAGCACCAATGGCTGCCGCAACAGTGCCCGCAGCCAGACCAGCACACTAGGGGCCGCCGTAGCCACCCACGGACGTCGCAGCATTCTGCGAGCACTGCACCTCACCGCTGCCATTGCCAGAGTCCCACCACCGCCATTACCAGGCCTTCTTGTTTGCGACTGCCACCTTCTTGTGTCGTCCATGCCACCGTTGTGCCCGCCAACCGCCTCTAGTTGCCATGGCTGCCACGGTTGCTAGCTGCGGCCACGATTGTACTTGAGGTTGCAAACACCATTGTCTGTCGCGGCTATGTGCCTTGTCGCCTTTCTACCACCTTATTTTCCTACTGCTACGACGCCATGCCTTGCTGCCTCTACGCACTTAGCCGTAGTTTTGCCATTGTGACCGTTACTACAGCTACCGACGCACTTGGCCACGGTGCCCATCGCCACGGCCTTGCCAACGTGCCCATCACCGTGCCTAGCCAGCTACTTGCACCGCCGCGCCAACTTGTGCCGTAGCACATATTTGTGCCACCACGCGTACTTGCATCATCACACCTACTTGCGCCACCACGCCTATTTGCGCCGCCAGCACCTACGTGTTGATTGCCTTCCACTTATGCCGAGTCAGACACCGCTTGGGCCTATCGCTCATGGTATGCTAATCGATTCCCTCTCAGTGTTATATTATTTCTTTCAGTGCCTCTGAACGTTTTCTCCACCGCTGGGGTTAGATTAGGATTACAATCTGTACATCCTTAGTAGAGGCCGTTGAGGATGTGCCCAAAAGTGGCAGTAGCCAAGCTTGCACCATCGACCTTCAACCCGACGTCCTGATCATCTGGAGCCTAGTGTCATTTCCAGGTCACGTTTATTGTAGCTGCATGGTCGTCGGTGTACGTTGACCCCAAATTTATACTTTTAAGTGATTTCATCGTTGCATCATCAATTGCATGACATCCACATTAGTCAACTCTCCTACATGACATGATTGTCATCGCCATCCCTGTGTGTAACGCGAGCTGTTTGATTCCGACATCCGTCGTGTTACATCAAATTGGTATCATAGTGAGGTTGCGCTAATCTCCGTGTTTAGCACTTTCGGTCCAGAAAAATATATTTTCCAATCTTTGCACATCTTGCACACATTCATATTTTCAAAACTCATAGCACGTGCCTTCATGCATATACTCTTCATCTCATCATTTAGTAGGAGTACTCTATCCTTTTACGTAGTATCTGGCTAAAACAATGGGTCGGAATTGTACACCATTCGAGGAGACTACATGATCATCATGGATGGGAGAATGGCCCCATCACTTATGATCTTCTAGTGAAATATCAATTTTACATCAATTGTTCGCGCTCTTACTTGAACAAAAACTACCGAGACACCTATTCGGAGGATAGGGAATCACGCTTTTGTGATTCTACCACACCCCTGAGATCGAGTTGGCCAAGCCGACGACCATCCTTACACTATCACCCACCCAAGCCGGTTACTGCCAGTACTTATGCAGCGAGCCTGATAGGTGAGTTGATCTTTTGGCCACCATCTCCTCAACTTAGACTCCTGCCATGATAGCCGGCCAATCGTTATCGACAACAAGACAATCCTTATCACCTACATGATGATCATTACTAGGAAGATCACCATCAGAATGATCACGATGTCTACCATGATGATCGTTACCAGGACGATCGCCGTCAAGGCGATCATGATCCCTACCTTGACAATCGCTACTAGGATGGTTGTCATCAATACGATCACTATCGATAGCAGAACAATCACTATTGGGATGATCGTTACTAGGATGATTGCCATCGAGATGATCACGATCACTTCTCGGATGATCGTTACCAGGACGATCTCCAAGAGGCAATTATGATCGCTACCAGGACAATATGTACAAGGGGTGATCGCCAAGAGGGCAATTACGATCGCTTCCCGAACAATCTGTACAAGGTTGATCGCCATCAAGACAAACATTATAAACAACAAAACGATCGCTATCGGGACAATCGCTATCATGATGATTGCCACCTAGATGATCGCCACCAGGACGATCACTATCGACCGAGAGAGGATCATGACCACCAGCAGGATGATAGCTACTAGGACTACCACCTCCAAGATGATCATTATCGAGAGCGAGACGATAGCTATCATCCACAAGATGACGATCCTAGACAGTATGACGATCCCTAATGACATCAGAATGATCACTACATTGACGACCGCCGCATGGATGATCCCTGCCCTGCGCATGATGATTGCTACGGATATTCGGATGAATGTTCCCGGCCATAAGATGGCCGCCACTAGCAGCAAGAAAGACATCAGACATGAGGACCACCTTAAGACCACCAGGGCCTAAATCACGAGTCGATCCCTATCTAGTACCAAGCTTCGGGTAGACCGTACCCACCATCAGCCCCTTATGTTGCCCTGGCCCCGCATCGGCAAGGATACCCTCATGCACTGCCGATGCCTTACGCTCCACAGGCACCTCTTGCCGTGCACAACTATGAAGCCCCACTCGTGCCCCATGCCCAACATACTTCTTTCGTACCTGTCATGCCCTATGTGTAGCCCACACCCTGTGTTGCGCCTGACATCCCGTTGCCACATGTCAACCCACCGGCAACGTATACTTCGTATGCCTCACATGCGTAGCTAGTTCTGTATAGGCATAATGACCCACCAACACTACCCGCGCCTTATGTGTTTGCTACACACTATGCGCCACCTTTTGGGTATTAGCAGACTTCAGTGCCCTCACCACCACCTGTTGCGCCCGCGCCATATGCATCCTTCATGCCGCGTTCACCCTTTGAACAATATGCTCCACTGGCACCGCATGTGCCTCAGGCGACTTATATGTCCTCGGCTACATACCAGCCTTCGCACATTGTTTTAGAGTATGACACTCAATATGATGAGCCCCCACGGAACTATGATGACTACTATGGTGCACAGTATGTTAATTCCTATCCGCGACTGTTCGACGATGAGTATTACGATGATGTTGTGGAGCCTCCTCATAGACCTCGTCATGCTAGGACCACTAGGAGGACTAGGAGAAGTGCTTGTAATGCACCAGATGCACGTATGTTCATGACTTCTATTGAGTCCCCACCAGTTGCTTGTGTCCTTGTCGTGCCTGAGCTAGATGAGGTAAGACTGATCATAGTGTTACTTTCCCGGTAGACCCACCGGAAGGGCCTCTACCATTGTCGAGGCTACTCCTTACTTTTGTTACCGAGCCAGACATAGATGCGCTCGATGCCACGCTTTGTGATGACCCCCCAATAGAGACTTTGATAGAGACCCCACCCCAGTAGACCGTTAGGGATAGTTTACGCAGTGATTTGGAGCTAGTAGAGCTAGAAGATATGAGATGTTATGATTTCCTAGAAGACCGTCCAGAAGAGTTTCCTCTACTTGGGAAACTTCAGTTTACCTCTCCCAATATGCCCGAGCTAGTTGAATTCGTGGCTAAGACTAGTGATGAATTCCCAAATGAGCATCCAAAAGAGCCTCTGCCACTACAGTCGCTATAGTATATGGTTCTTGTAGTCCTAGAGTTAGTTGAACCATTGGTTACCTTTAGTTATCGATTCCCGGTAGGGCCTCCAGAAGAGCTTCTGCCCTTGGTGATGTTGCACCTTGGACTTGGTACCAATCTAGACTTTGAACCGCTTTTAGCGATGCTTCTCGTTTATATCCTTGAGAGTATATGGATGATTCACGATCACTATAGAAGTTTCTGCGCCTTACTGACCTTACGGCTGAGATGGTGATAGCCATGCTTTTCCTGCCCATACTCATACATCGCGACCCCAGAGACACAAATTGCGTTCACAAGACGAGGTCTGATGCACCTCCGTATTTCGTTTCCGATCCTGATGTTCTATTTGTGAGGTACTTCTGGAAGCCGATGTGGCTTCTCTGAGAAACACGAGTTGGTCTTATTATGACACATACGTGGCCGACATCCAAGGCCTACTAAACAAAATAAACATAAGGAAAGATAGCATTAATTATGGGTTGGTACAACTCAACGTTGGATATGTTGACGATGGGACATATTCCCCAATTAGGGGAAATGCTCGCAACGCATGCGATCTTCCCAACCATCCAGACTATTGAGAAAGACCTGGCATTACGAGCGCGCAATGTCGTAGCAACCCTTGGAGAGTATTTCTCATGCCTCAACCTATCCATAACCAAGCTACCCTCACAATAACTAAGTGGGACTCAATCTGAATCGGCAACGAGTTCACACTTCTCATGTTGGAATGCAATGCATGCATGAATGTTATGACGTGGCTCTCTCACATGATGTGCAAATGCAACTCCATAGTCTGAAAGCCTAAAATGCATGATTAAGTAGGTGAAGTCAGGAGGCTTACGCGATATCTGGTCGTACATGGTATCAAACATAATCAACTCTGCCGAGGGAATAATCCATTCCCACATCTGCCATGTATAGATGGACTAAGGCAAACTTCTCTCCCGTCATGTGAGACTTCTTGTGTATTGGGTCATGCATTTTCTCTTCATCACTGATATTTACGCCCTCACTCAAATGTTTCTTTTCTCTCTTCCCTCATCCATCTTCTCTATTTACTTTTTAATGCATCTCTTTATTTGACCTTTATGGCTCCACCTTATATATTTCTCATTCGATCTCTTGATATTGGTAGAACTATGGATTCGTCTTTTGTAATAAACAATGTTCTGGGTGGACGAACTGAAATTAAATGGGTTGATGGAATGAGACTGGAAAGAACTATATTTCAGTCTGTCATTACTCATCCATATAATAATTTGGATGAGACCACCAATGATCATAAGGATGACTGTTGTAAATCTAGAGTAAATCATTGGACTCTTAATGACAAAACACAATTTACATAAATGGTGAGGAAGGTATAAAGAATTTTTTTCCCCTTTCCAATCCAAGGTTAGGAGGGTGACAAAGGACCTTAAGGGACTTAACTGATGGCATGTTTTTATCTGTCTCCAAACCTTAAAGCTTGATCCTCAAAGCACAACTAAAAGTGGAAAAGGTCATTGAAAATTAAATGAAAGCTTTACGATTATTAAAAAAAAATTCTGTCTTAAGTATGCACACCATTTTTTTTCAAAAATTCCATCATAATATTAAAAATATTACTTTAAATATATTTGTATGTTAAGCTTGATAAGATGCATGTGTGATCATTGTTATAATTAATGTGTTATCAGATCTGCCCCCAAACTTAATTCATTACTAATCAGTAAAATCGAACTTTATTTGGAATGTGGATTCACATTTGGAGTCTAAAAAGGTGTGTATGACGTGCAAAATGGATCAATTTGAGCTTTAAGTATGAATATCCACTCGAAAAACTAGAATGCTCATAATCTTCCTGATGGTTTTGGAAATAATCATTTTCCATGAAAAATTACTATTTCACATGAGGCAGCCACTTAGTTCTTCTGACTCCCCCCTTCACTCCTACATAAAATAAAATTATAAATTGGGATAAAACATGTCATTTAAAGCTATAGTTCATGCAATTATATTAATAATTTTTCTTACTTTGTACATTGTAAGTGAAAAATCCACAAGAAGCAGGTATTGAAAAATTAATTTGTGTTTATATATGTTATATTTTTACTAATGTATATATATACATAGATTATAAGCATTAATTTCAATAAAAATGTCACCAAATTAGTGAGAACTAATTTAAACAAATCCTATATTTTATATTTATAATATTACTATAATTTTTGAAAGTTTCTGGGATTTTATATAATGATAAATAGAAAAGATAGAAAGTTTAGAGCATAATATACCATTCTAAAAAAAATCATCCATTAGTAAAAGTTAAAACATTTCCATTGTCCCCGCATCACTGTTGCTCAGCATCACTAACCAATGGCCCTATTGGCCACAAACATCCGCTGACCTGGACACCAATTGGACCAACAAGTCATGATCATCAGAAATCTTGTTGTCACTTAACAAAAAGGATAAGTGGTGTTATTTCTCCAAGAATCTTGATGAAACATGAAACCTCTCTTCCACACTCTTGTATTATATAAATCTGGTGCACTAATCTGCAAGCAACAAGTTGGGAACATATATCTAAGATGGGAAATAAAGTGACGAGAAAAGAGTTTTAAAAATTGTGCGATAACTCTCCGAGCGTTTGGATTTAATTACAGAGATTTGGAGGGCAATGATTAATTTATTTATTCCTCATTCATTTGAAGTTTTTCCCATGTTTTAAAATAAACATTTCACGTTTAAATTGTGGGATAGTTCCACCATTCTTCCTTTCATTTTCCCCATTTCTTAAATGACGTAACTGGACTCCAAAAGTAGACTTCTTGTGTATTGGGTCATGCCTTGGGTTTTTTTATCTGGTCCAATACATGGCTCGAGTTTCTCCTTTTATCATGGTTTTATTCAAATTCACCACTCCACACGTGTACTGTATTTAAAATAAAATGCAATCAAGTTGTCATAACCTCAGAAGTCAATGAAATACATAGAAATAGAACTTAAGACTATAAAAGTAGACATATCTTATTTTCACCTTAAATGGTGAATAATGCAAGTACAAACCAAAACTTCATGGAAAAATTCACATGAAAAGTTATTTTTTATTTATTTCATTTGATGTTATCAAACGCCTGCACTGAAATCAACATTATTACCTGTGGATTCCTAAAAGCATATATGCTCTCATAACTGTTAAAGTGTATTTTAAAAAAGGTATTCTTGGAACATTCTAAGGGAACACGATATTAATTCTCTCCCTCTTCAAATGAAAGAGACATTCTAAAAATATTTATCTCAGTGGTTTCAAATGAAGGAGACACATTACAACTATTTATCTGGTATGGAATGCTGATTGAAACTGTGTGCTAAAAGATTGTAAATATCTTCCACTATCAACTGCAAATAATTTTCTGTTTCATCAGGTTGTTATAAAATTGAATCAAATGGAGTGCTATTTGGGTTAATTTTGATAATATAATTCTTCTAATGAAGTCTAAATCATAAATTCAATTTAAAATCAGGATTATGATTCATCTAATAATTTTTTAAAATGAAATATATTTTGTACTGCCTTTCATATTTAAGACTATATGCTTTCTTCGACTGACCATTTGAATTCTCCAATTATACCTCTAATTTTTTTTCGCAAACCATATCTTTGTTTTCGTATCTGTGTTATCGAAATAGTGTTATAATTTTCTGATAAATCACATCACACTATAATCTCAAAACTGAAAATTTAGAAAAGATTATTGGCCTGATTATTGAATAATATCTAAATCATAATTAATCTAATTGAAGTATCTTTAAATTTAATCTCATACTGAATACCACGTTACAAATCAAATCTGATATATTCATTTATAGTATAAAATCTGATATCATAATGTGGACAGCAACCTTTACCTTGATTATACCTAAACACTAGCATTATTATTATACATCTTAATTTTGCTCACCTTCGTTTCTTTCCTAATTATAAATATATAAATGCAATTATCCATCACAACCCTACTAATATTAATTATTATCACTAATTAAAAATGTGATTATACTTATTTTTATTAAATACAGTTTACTAAATATTTAACAAATTGAAGAGAGCACAGTTAAACTATAAATTAAATAAACTCATAAAAATCATAATTAAAAAAACTTTAAGCCTTTACTTTTTAATATTGTTTAGTTATTTGTATCTAAGAATGACCCTGATTTGCATTATTGAGAGTTACCCTTTTATCCTATTTAGAATTCTTGTCGTTATGGAGAAATCAGCTACATGGGCATCAGAAACATATTACTCTCCCCCCTTTTTATTCCCAACTCTGGTTTTAAGAACAATGGTTTTTAGAACGACTGATTGTGCTTCTCTGACCCTTATTGCCCAACTAGAGAATGGACAAATAATGTGTTCTACTAATTGAACTGGTTCTGTGGTTGGTCCATGACCCCTGGATGCCAAAAGTGTCATTGGGGTGATCTCTTAGTTCCTACAGGGTGTAGATAGTAGGGTTGGTCCATGGATTGTCCTTCCTTTTGTCACATTTTGCTCAACGGATTGAAGAGATATAGTACATCAAGTTGTTCCCAAGGGCCAATTTTATCCTCTTTCACAGGGGTCTCAGATGCGAGAACCCTAGGGTAGCTGCTAACTCCAACTAAGGCACATGTACAATCCATACTAGATTTGACCCTACCTCCTCTCCATTATGACAACTGACCTTTGTCTTAGTGGGGTCTTTAAGTGGTATGTTTCAGTCCTCCTCTCTGATGGAAATATATGTGGCCGGCAAGCCAATCACACATTCCACATCTCGTTCCATACTCATAAATAGAACATATTCATTATAGTGCACATCTGATGCGTATGATGAAGTACATGAATACATGATCGGACTTAGTGAATTATGATGAGATCGTAATGCGGAGATCACAAGTCTTTAAGCATGTGTTCTAAACATTCCTATTCGAAGGATATGCGAGAAGGTCATCGAAGTATCCGGATAGAATAGCACTATCTAGCCTCACTCATATGATGAGTATGGCCGGTCCCGTAGCCATTAATGTGGTGACACTAAGGATAGATAATGGGTGCTCTTTAGTGGAAAGAGTTCACTGGATTGATCCGTACGAATCCCTGAATGGTATTATACCAAACAGTCAATCAGGTTGATTCAAGTCACGGTTGTGTAAGTGGTCCTTAGACCTGAGACACCAAAGACGTCTTGTGGACGGAAGGTTGTACTTTGGCTATGGCCAACGAGTCTCTAATCATGGGATTCTAACGGTCTTAGTTCGGGTGCATCAAGAAGTACACGAAGGCGATTGAGTGGTCAAGATGGGATCGTCCACCCTCGGTATAAGAGGTGACATCTCAAGGAAGATGATGTGATGAAGTCCTTGGCCAACGCAGTGAAATATCGGAGAAGAGTTCTCCGATGATTTTCGAATGCATCAGTACTAACTCGGATGATCGATTAGGGTTTGACAGTTGACCATACCCTAAGTCGTCCAAGGAGCGTCAAGTGGATGAGGGATTATACTATACATACACGGTAACTGATGATGAACAGGTTCTATGAGTGAGTCGATACATACTCCTTTGTATCTTCTAGGACGTGAGGTGTAGCTTGGCACCCCACGTGTCGGAGTCTCGACCTATCGATTGGGTTAAATCGATCCGACGTTAATTAATCTATATGATGATATAGTTAATTAAGTTAGAAGGCCAATAAAGGTTATTGGGCCATTGGAGTCGTTAACTAGACTGATACATGGGCCTAGAGGGTCACATGCAAATGGGCTTTTGGACGTTGGAAGATATACTTAAGTTTTGGGGGTTTTTATGAAAAATACCCACTTAGTATAAATAGGGGAAGGCCTTGAACAAAATTCACCCAGGCCAGATCTGTTCAGGGGCCTTTCCCCTTCTTCTCCACTCTCCCCACACCCCCTCTCCATCCCTGATGTGATCAGGACAATGTAATGACGCTGACGGAGAAAGAAAGGGGCTCGTCAACGAGAAGGAGGAGATCCGACGTGCCGTGGACCGCGTGGATACGTCTAGAGGCTGCACACTTGAGCAGCTTGACTCGTCTCGCTCTGGGATTGAAGAAATCACGAATGAGATTCGTGCAAGGTACATCGTTTTAATGGTTTTCTGTCGATGTCGTTCGATTCGCAAAAGACTTCCGCTGCGCATCGTTTTGTATTGTTCATCCATCTCAAGGCCCCTAGAACCCAACACTCTCCACTACTTTACAAACATGAGCCGATAGTTCAGGTAAAATATACTATCATTACTACCTGGACAATCAGACATCCAACTAGTAATCATAGTGATCCAGTTGCAAGAGCAGAGCTTTACCAACTAAGCTATATTCCATTGAGCCGAGTGGAGTATGCATGAAGGATTCAGATGCTTCTCCTATTATTTTCCATAGCGCTGCTAGGCCATCCTGGATTTGAATCAGAAACCTCACACATGAAGTAAATCACTGCACCTATGATCCAAACAATTGGTAGAGAGTTAATAAATTATTTTTTAGGAGAAAATCATCCTTCCCTAGATGCAGCATACAACTATATGTTTTAATGCTCTCTACAAGTGTGCTTTTAATGTTCCACCCTTCCCCCTTATCATGGAAATTCTTTGTGAAAATATCAAATGGTAAGAAAAAAGAAGACAACAAGAAACCCTACTGGCCAAACCCTAAACGTTCGATGATACTTTTCCAAACCTACTTCCATTTCCCGCCAAGAAATAGATTAGAATAATTTCACATTCTTCCCTTTCGGAAGGAAGGGAAATCCCATTTATTGATGACTTCTCTTGACCTTTGGGAAGAGCATGAAAAGGCTCAAATGGTATGATCCTTTTGTCACTCCAGAATGAAAAAAACAAGTAGTCTCATAGTTTTTGGTCTATGAAAATGTGTTGTTAGGTACTCCATTTTCCCATTGAAGCCAAACATAAACCTGTACTCGAGAGATAGCTGTCCATGCACTGATAAGGAGCGTATGGATTCTCGAGAAGCCTTATTGGTTCCTCCCAAATACATGGATCCCATGAGTTCATTGAGAGTTGTAGCCATCTTAGATCTCACCTAAATTTCCCCATCTATAAACTAATGATAAGTTTTTATTCAAAATTTTATTTGAACAAGAGGAATACAACAGGCTAATATGCCTTGGATGAACCACATCCCCTGGTTAGGCACTAACAAGCACATTGAACTATCCATGTGGCTGAGAATCCTCACAGCTTATGCACAATGGCACAATTATCAAAGGTGCACTCTACCAATGAGGTAAAAGCCGATTGTGTGGGCCAGGAGGACACCAACAAGGAAGAGAAACCCCATGATGGAGCGTGACAGCCCACTCCATTGGAGATGTCTTTGGAGCCACTATCATTGTCATTGACGGCCCCGCGAGTTCGTGACCGGCATCCCAAGGGGACGGTGAAGACGCGTAGGTTCAAATATCCCATGTAAAAGCATGTCCATGCATTCAAATGTTTTCGTATTTGTCGGTCCGCTCTTGTTCCATTCATTTTAAATTTGTTTGTGTGTCCATTTTCATCGTGTCTGTATTCGTCATGTCGTAATTTTCACCATCATGTGTCATATCATTTTGTGTTTTCTTGTCATGTCTCATCATGTCCTTTTGAATTTCAGTATTTATTTTGGTTTTAAAGGGGGTCCTTATATGTGGACCCCCTTATTGGACCCCCCTTAAGGTGGGACATTGGGATGTAAAAAAGTATTCTACAAACATGTTTTGACCTAGGAAAGAATTATAAGCTCACAATCTTGGTCTTATTTCATCATCAAGAGATGAACCCAGACTTCCATATTCAAGCTTAGCTCAAATGTAGCTTTTTTCATGTGAATCACTGTCAAACAAAAAAAAATACCCAACAAGAAATCTCTCCATGAAAGGGAGGTGATCTAGTCACACCTTAAAGGATGACTACATTGTTACAACTTCACTCCAGTCACTAGTCCCATCTTTGGCATCCCCCATTCATTGTTAATGAAACAACTTCAGGCATGGGCACCTCCCATAGTGTGAGCCGTGTTGTGTACAATGCCTGTGAAAAAATTCATTGGCATATGAATGACCGACCATTACTAGCAATTCAGGCTTCATACAAGAGAGTTTCACCCTAAAATTTGAAACTAATGATGTATTTTTGATGTTCACTCATGATGGAGGACCATCCAATAGAGCGCCAGACTCATCACCAGCCAATTCGCAGAGCCTGAGCCGACGTGAAGAACTCACATTTCTACTACCAGGTTTGAGAAGCTGCATTCACGTCATCTTGGTACGTGTCTTGTCCATCGGAGATGAGAGGAAGAGAGAAGAGGGAGGCAGAGCAAGAGTGAGGATGAGAGAGAGAGAAAAGGGAGTTAGAGCCCAGAAGAGAAGGAGGGAAATGAACGCAAACAGAGAGATGGACACAGATTTGTATCATTTCTTTACTGTTGGGAGGCCCACTCCTGAGTGTGTACGGGCCTCCCCTATGCATGTTTGGTTTGTTTTTGGTGATTCAGGCCGTACCTTTAAAGGGGGACTCCATGTTTGACTTCTTCCCTCCTAAAGGACCCTTCTAGGGGGAAGCCCACTAAGCTTCCCCCTTAAAAAGGAGCACACGAGGGCGCCCATAACTGGCCCTCTCAACTATAAGGAGAGAGGGAGGGCAAACATGGGAGGTTGCCTTGTTATTTTGAACCAGTTGTGTTGAAAAAAAAGTGTTCGTGTTAGTTTAGTAATCTCGTCGGTTTTTAGGCCCCCTTCCTCTTCCACCCTAGGGTTTCCACCATCTTGTCCAGTGGGAATCACCCTTGTGTTTGTTCCTGATAGGCCAAAAGTAGGGGTAAATTATGCAATTTTATAATCCCATGTCATTGTTAATTTTAGCTTATACAATAAAATTTATAAAAACCTACTTAAGATGTGTAGTGATAAGTATGGGTATCGTCCAAGGGAAGCTAGTAAAGAGTTCAGTTGCAGATTTAATTGAATAATTTGACCCAAATTGAAGTTAATTTAATCTTAAAAGAATATCAAATTACCCTAATTAGATGAAGAATTTAGAAAGGGAGGTAGAAGAGATAAGAAGAATAGAAGGAATGGGGAGCTCTAAATTGGATTCTTAGATCCAATTCGAAGGATCAAAGGAGTCAATCAGGGGGATTAAGAAGAAAATTTGATCATGTTGGTTGATTTGGAGGTTTTGTAATTCAAAAATAACTCAACTATTAGATAATAAAAGGGGCAATTTAATCTCCTAAAAATTAAACCTTTTTTAAAGATTTTTTTGGTGTACTTGGAATAGCTAGGTAAATTTCACAATCTCTCCTCTCAATCCAAGTAAGGGCTTGCACATTTTGCTCAAGCCTAACAATTTCGAAGTTCAAACCAAGATTGACAAGAACGAGGAAAAAATTCACTAACAAATCATCCAAATTAATCCAAAAATTCAAATACAATGAAGAAACAAGTACCGAACAGGTTGATACAGGCTGAAGCTCCTCTCCGTCTTGCAGCTATGATAGAACCACCTCCAGAATGACCTCCTCCTCTTGAAATTTGGCTTTTATACTTAGGTTACATGGTAAATATTATCATTTTACCCCCATTTAGTAATTAATTTTTATCTATCAATGTGGGCTTGATTTGAATAATTAAGCATATAGAAAGAGGAGGTTAAGACGAGCAAATCCATAAAAAAACACCTCAATCGGACTTCACGTTCAAAAGTTATGAATAAATGAATTTCGACCAATCATAGCCATTGAATTGAAATTCATTCATTTATTATTTTTTTTCTTCACACACAATGACGTATTGATCTCCGATTGGATGGAAGAATTTGAATTTGTATTTTTGGGTTGCTTTCTTGAATGCCACGTACCCCTGGCAGAAATAAAAACAAGGAGAAAAAAATCTAGAAAACGTTAGTCGTACATTCAAACCCATTTAGCCGTGTATTTTGCAGAGTGTTTCCCAAAATATGCGACATCACCTCCCGTGCATGCGCATTGTATGCGTTGTGCGGGCGGTGAACTTACCACCCATTGGCCTATTCCTCAAGGACCTTCGGATTCTCATCCGATGGTTGAGATTCGGCCACGTAGGTCACCCGAAAACCCCTTGTCAATTTCCTTTTAGGTCCTTTCCAAAACATATATTTGCCACTTGACGCCGCCCAAAAGTAATTATGTATACACCCTTTTGCATTATCTCTCCTCTAATTTTTCATAAAAATAATTTAAAAATGCTGATTAATTGCATCACAGCCCTGCAGCTATTTAAATAATATATTTACGCCTGCACACACGACCGAGAGCTGTTTTTAAGGGCGTAATTGCAACATAATGTTAAGAAAACCCCTGGAAGTTTAGAAATTACTTTAAATTCATATTTCGTTATAAATATATCCTTTTCCTAGTTAAAAGTTCATTTCTTCCTCGAATAAATTCCCAAAAATTCCAATAAAATTTCAGAAATTTCTAAAAAACTCAATAATTCATACCCACATTTATAAACATCAAAATTAAAGTTTAAATCTGCCATTTTTCATTTAAACAGAATTATTTCAAGCTTAAATAAATTCCAGAAATTCATAAAATTAACATAAAATTAGGGGAAAATCATAAATCACTTGGAAACATTAATTACATGTAAATATATGATAACAACCTGATTTTAAACTATTTGAATGCATAAAATTGTGCTAATTGCTTGAAATGAAGACCAAATTTAGGGTGTTATCAGTTACCGTTCTAAGTTAGATCCCAAGCGAAGCTTCCCAGGCTCAGTGCTACCCTAGGGTCATTGACAAATTCAAAAATACATGTTTATACGTCGTTATTTTAAGGGTTTTCTGGAGTTAATCAATACAATTTACTTTTCCCTTAGTACTTAAGGGGTCGAATCCTTGGGAGGTGATAGGGAAATTTAATTTTGTGAGATTAGGGATTAGCACTCTCAATTTCACAGATATAAAAATTTTACTCAAGTGATAGAAGAGGCGTATAGATTGTAACTATCCTTCTAACTCTTTTAATTCAAATTTATCTCAATTAATCAGAGAATTAATTTCTAAAGTTTTCATTATAAATGAGAGTAATATTTATGATTAGTTAACAATTCTTGCCGAGAATTGCTAAATAAACCCCTGACTAGACTGATTCTGGCCAAGCATTCCTAGTTTATTTTACCCAAAACTTAATTCAATTTGAATTACGTTTATGGGGTATTTAGTGAATTGTGATTGATTGAGAATGTTTTATTAAATTCAAATTTATTTATGGGAACTGCTTTGTAAAATTTAATGGTTGTTCCCACGAACTAGGAATTATAAGAAATGTTTATGGCATTTTGCAGTTTTACCCCCAATTATCTTAGAGTTGCAAACGTGCCCCTAGCGCGCAAATCGTGCTATGATTTGTTGATTCGGAGTGCTCTAAGCTGTTACGGTGGTGGACAAATTGAGCTTAATTTGGCTGTAGAAATCGTGCTACAATTTTAGGTAAAACCTAATTTAACGGATTGAACTCAGAGTTTTCTTTTTTTTGTTTGAAATTGGAAGCTGACAAACACGATTTGCCAACTACATTATTTGAACTCAACTTGGGTTGAATTAAAGATCGAATTCAATTCTGAACTATCTAACTAACTCAATTGAAGCTTAATCGATTTGAAAACAAACTAAAATTTGGAATTAAGAGAATTAAAATTGGAATTTAAAACAAAACGAGGAACATGAATGAACTACGAAATTAGGAAAATTGAACACATAATCAATCGGAAAATGCATTCAAAACAAACCTAGAATTACCAGGAATTATCAGAGAGTCAATTTGAGAAAACCCTGAGCAACAGAAACCCAATTTTCCCATACATTTTGCTTCAATTTGGTGCAAAAATGCCACGACGGATCTGCAAAATTCTTCCCCCAATCGAACTCCAAATCCTGCCTCGTTGAATCTTGATTCTTCAGGGGAGCTAGGTGTTCTCTCCTTGAGCTTAAAATCAAGAATGTCAGCTTAATTTTTCGTTTTCCACTTTTATTGTTGCGGAATCGGAAGAACAAGTTCTTCCTATTCCATAATTTTTTTTTATTTTCTTCGCGTTGTATGCATGGCATACAATGCGAGGTGATTGGTTGGTATAGTGCCGTGTACAGCCTGTCTTTCGTTCGCATGCAGTGGCGTGCGTACGATTTGCACGGCCGAACCTCCACGCAGTGCTGTGCATGAGCTTAACTCGCTGGGTCGCACACAACGAGTTAAGCCGCACACAATTGTTCAGCGTGCGGCTGCGTGTGGTGTGCAATGCTCACAGCGCTGCGTACGTGCGTGTCGCACACCGAAGGCACCAAGCTGCACGCTGATTGGTCCGCGGTGGTCTCGTACGCCTTGCGCCATGTAACAACCCGGTGAGCACCAAAACTGGCCCAATAAGGGCCAGTTTAAATATAAAAAAACATTTTTAATTAAAAACATATGGAATAAATCATTGGAAATGTTTATTAATGCGAAAATACATTTTATTAATTTTTAAAATCCATTTTTATTGTTTAATTTCCTTTTATTAATAGAAATGGTCAATTAAACATTTAAGTTATTTTTGAATTCATTTTAAAACATTTAAAATGTATATATTGATTTAATTATTTATCAAACATATTATTTAACTTGAAATTTAAGGAAATACTTCTTTTAAACTAAAATCATGATAACATGCATTAAAAGTTAATGTTTTTTTAAGTATTAAAAGCCCAAAAATATGACGAAAGTAACAGTTTATCAGCTCTTATTTGCATGTTATCAGTCATCAATCCACCAGGAATATGCCATCGTTGTTCTGGTCAAAGGAAGATGATTGCCGCGTTTGTGAATCGTCTCAATGATTGAGCATGAACCATCAGGTTACGTTTGATTCCCCTTCTATTTTGCAATATTATTACATTTTCTAGTGTCGTCCTTGTTTGTTTAATCGCCTCAACAGAATTTATACAATGAATAGAGCTAGCCAGTATCGTCATGTTTGGACCTCCGTTCATTGGTATCAGATCAGTGTCGCTCTCAAAGATGGGCGTGGCCACGCATGGATGATGAACATCCCCTGCTTCGTTGGTCGTCGAGCCTATCACTCAGGTCATTAGGAACTTTCCCATGCGCTGATCCCCCGTGTTATCATCTGTGCTTGCATCGTAGTCAACTGGCTTTCGCAAACTTCTCGTTGAAATTTTTGACTCAAACGCATCATTTGCATCCGTATCCTCGATCATCCCCAGTGGTGTAAAATGCACCGAACAACCCAACGGTCATGTTACATCAGCTCACCTTTCCGAGCTTGCCACCTTTTGTCCTGGCCATTGTATCTTGTTTGTCACCCAAGGCATAAGGGACATGATGATTTGACATCATTATCACCTTCTCTCGCTTATAACCATTCTCTGTTTAGGGTTCCACAATGGTTGCAACTTAATGTTGTGCTCATTGAGGAACTTAACCCGACACCTTAAGGCACAAGCTTACAACAATGATGCACCACCTGTGTCTGCGTTCTTGAATACGCAGCACGCCAGCACGGGTGGCAGAGCGGTGCGACTGCCAACTATAGTAGAAGCAGCTGCTTTCAGTGCGGGTGCGACCGACAGGGTGGCATGGGCGCGAGTGGCAGGGCTTGGGCAGGCACGCGTGGGCAGCAGAACGGCGTGGGCGTGGGCGGTACTACACCACGGCCGGTGGCAGCAGAGATGACGGGCATCGCGGTGCATGGCACAGGGCATGGGCATGAGTGGGAGAGCAGCACGGGCGCAGGCAGCAGTGATGGAGCATGCCAGCCCACTCCATCAGAGACGTCTTTGGAGCCGCCATCATAATCATCGATGGCCTCGGCGGTTCACGTTCAGCTCGACTGGCCCACCAAGGCAGAGGTGAAACACCCGTGCTCAAATACCCTAAGTAAAGCACGTCCGCGTATCTGATCGTTCTAATTTTTGTCGGCACGTGCTTCTTATGTTCATTGTTTTACCGTGTTCATGTCTTTGTGATCGTCGTGTTTGTGTACATTATGTCATATTTGTGTTCATATCGTCGTGTATCGTACCATTTCTAGGCATCAAATATGTGTCACACATGTTTTGTTTTGTGTTAAAGGGGGGTCCCTTTGTATAAGAACCCCCGCCCCCCTGGTAATGTTGCTATCGTCGTCAGACAACTAACAACGCATCCGCGACGTGTGAGAAGAGTTGCACTACGCAGGCCAAGATGCTGTGCATTGACTTTGGTGCTTCCAGCCTCTGTGCCGGCCTCCTACACGTCGCTCGCATCGTTTGTCAGTTGTCGTGTGTTGTAGTGGCATTTGATAGTGTGCGACGACTGCTCCATTATCGCGGCCTCACCGCCGATTTGTCCCTCACGATGTTGTTGGTCAACCACGATGGTTCGACCCTCCATTGAGGCACCATGATGACACTTTCTAGACTCCCATGCTGCTTGTTGAACGCGTTGACTGCTCTACGATATGACGATCGCTCTAATCTTTTGGTTGTGAGTCGAGCCATGCAGACCACTCAACTGCTCGCCTAGTGGCCAATTGCGCTGGGCGGGTGTCGACCACACGCATCGTGAGTGCCTTCTAGTTGCCACACCCGCACTACGCCTGCACCATGCCCGCATTGTGCGTGACCCATGTTTCGCCACCATCCCGCTGGATGTCCTGCAACGTCTGCCACACTGCCAGCTCCAGCCAAGCTACCGCCCGTGCCTACGCCACCGCAACGGCCGAGCTGCTGCCATGCTTGTGCTCACACCACATCCACCAACGCCCACTGCCGTCGCACTCGATCACGCCTATGTCATCGCACTGTCGCTCGCGGCCACACCTGTGCATCATCTGTCCTGCTTGCAACTGTCACGACTGTGACACACCCGCACCACGATCACACTGCTCACAGCGTCACCGTTGCTTCACCCCATTATTGCCGCCATGCCACCCGCTGTTGTGCCCTGCGTTGTCGTAGCCGCGCTTTGCACTCCCTCATTCTTGCCTCCGATCTAACATCATCTCTTGCACCGCATCCTGCCGCCATTTGAGCAACCTCTAGCCATCTCTATCACTCCTCCACTGCACCTGGCTGTACCGGCTCGCATAGAAGAAGACACAGACGATGAGCGACACCACCGACGAGGTATGTCATTTCCCGCTGCTTGTCAGTTATTTTATCTCTTTTAGTATAACTTTGGCCGCACTCCACTGTGCTGTAGTTATATTAGGTGAGAGTTTATATCTTGAAAACTACGACTCGAGTGAATTATTGGATACGGATCAAGTTCGTTCATTATGTGTGAGCGCCAACAAAATTATTCCGCTTGACGCCATAGTCACCCTCAAAATTATCCCTAAAATTATTCTCTATATCCATAATTGATCTCGTGGATTCTCTTGGTTCTTTCTTGATGCTCCCCATAAATGATACCCTCAAGATTCTTGATCAATTTTCTCAATTTAAACATCTCATGGGATCAACATTCCCTACTAATGAGAGGTAAGGTATTGGTCATGTCCCTACATAATTTAAGCATTCCCATCATTGAACACGTAGGTCATTTACATCACCTCTCTTGAGTATGGGCCATGACTCACTAAGATATGCATGCAACTTGTCAAGTGACGTAAAGAATTGTTCTATTCTCTTAGAGTTTCAAGACAAAAGGTTACATGACCGTTGTGAGTCTAGTGCATAGAAATTAGGTTCATCCCTAACTGTATGAGTCATGTTTTGATCCCAATGATCATATGTGTGATCTTGTGTAGTGGATCCATTATACTCGCAAGGTATGCCATGACAGTGCTAGGGGTAGGAGTAATCGTCCCCATATGAATAATCACAACTCGTGTTATGGAAAGAATCCTCTCTAGAGTGTAAATCTGGTTGATAATTTGGAGGACAGCCATGAGGTGCTAGATGACGGCTATGATTGTCCTCGTAATAATTATAAGATGTGCAGTAGTCGGGGGTAGGGTTGTGTTGTTGGATATCGGAATACATGTACTGTGAGTGCGACATCCGATAATCATGTGCTGAATCATACCTATCCCATGGTGAGGATGGGTATTCATGTTCTGAATGAGGATGGTTCTGTAAATAATCCCCTTCCATGATGAATCATGAGAAGATAAGAACATATAGGCTTTCAATAAAGGGGAAAATAAATGGGCCTTAGGGAGGTCCATAAGGGGGGGTGATAGTCCGTTAAGGGGGGGAGACCCTTATATAATGGGCCCCCATTGCAACCAAACAAAACAAAACATGAAAAAGGGTAGGGGAGGGGCCCAAAATGACTAAGGACCCCCTTACAAAAATAGAATAAAAAACACGCACACAAACGATGGATGCAACGACAGACATATCACGACACGACGAAGACGATTAGACGAGACCAAAAATGTGAACACGACTAAAAGAACACGGTGAAAGAAACCAAAACGCAATTAAAAACAAGCATAATTCCACCTGGGATGTTCGAAGCCGGGTGTCTTCTTTGGCTCCTTGGCGTGTCAGTCGGGCGGAACGCTAACCAGCAGGTCATCGATGACGAGATGGACAACACTGATGTCATCTCCAAGGGAGCAAACCGGTGTGCTCCATCAGTTATATAGTTTATTTAGCTATTATATGATTTTTATATAGTTTGTATATTTATTTATAATCAATTTAGAGAATTAATGGGTAGATTTAGTCGAACATCCGAAAGGTGTTCGACCAACTGCCCGATAGGAGGTCAAAAACTGAAGAGAGTTATGTATTTTTTAATTAAGAGTAAGTTTTTTTCTGTATTTTATATTGAATTTATAATAAAATCGAAGATAAAAGGGTGTTTTTGTCACATGCTTGTGAGGTGATCGAGAGAATGTCTGAAAGAAGTTGGAATATGGGGACGAATATTGATGAATCAAATAGTAGGTGCTAAATGACATGCTCGAGTGAACTGTTTAATGAATATAAATATTAAATTTATTATTTAAACATAATTTAGCACTTAATTCATGAAGTTGGCCTAAATTAGTAATTGAGTATTTATAAGTATTCTTTTAGACTAACCCCACTTTACTCTATGAGTCAAGTGGAACGAACCTCACTTCTCTTTTAGAGTTTTTGACATTTTTAGGTTTAGGTCTCATTTGAGGATTATTGGGCTAAGGAAAAAAAGCTCAAGAAGGCCCAAAAAAATTCATAGCTCTAGGGGTGGCCTAGAGTTACAGCTTGCATGACTTTAATGAGCCTTTAATATCATTAAGGCCAAATCTTCAAAAAAGGGAAAGCCAAGTGAGCGACCATAGTGAGGAAAAATCAGAGGACTCAAAACTGATTGGAGGACACCTCTTCACTTGGATTGAGTCTGCAGAAAAGATCTGGACCATTCAAGGCTTTGGGAGATCCAAGGGTCATCATTTCTCTCTCTTCCCTATATAATCCCCTTACAATCCAATGTAATACTCACTCTTGTTTCAATCTAAATCCAAGATTTAGTGGCCTTTGTGCAATTGTTCTTGAGTCCCCTTACATTTAGTGAAGGTTGGAAAGAGTAGGGGCATTCCAGAGCAAGAGCTACTGGAGAAGTGGAAGAGTCTTTGATCGCCTTAGGCCTTGGCAGGAGTGACAAAGAGGTTCGATCACTATTTCTTTCTCTCATCCCTTTCTATTCACCTTTGTCTGCAGGTTAGTCTTAGAGCAGCTAGCCAACATCCATACGGTTCCAACGCCTCCACCATCTACACTGTTAAATTTATTTTATTTTATTTTTTTTTATTTTTAATTTGAACTAATTTCCTAAAAAACGTAAAAATACCCAAAAATCATATTTTGGCTAACATTCCCTTATAGCATTAATTTTCATCTAGACAAAATTTCTTAATTATAATTTTAGTAAATCTAGTT
Source organism: Wolffia australiana (assembly GCF_029677425.1). Lineage (NCBI taxonomy): Eukaryota > Viridiplantae > Streptophyta > Magnoliopsida > Alismatales > Araceae > Wolffia > Wolffia australiana. Next base: position 22,118,714 of record NC_135839.1, read on the forward strand.
ACTTTGGTTTATAGGTAATAACTTATAAGTATGATACAAACTTATGCAAACCTACCAAAAAAATATTTTTAAAGTAAAAAATTTGCTAACTATTACTTTGCTCTCTGAGGATCGACCCTTACTCTCTCTAGCTAGTAAGGTGTATAAATAGTTTTGTTTTAATTCAGATTACCTAGATGACTATAATTAGTGATTACTTAATCATTAATCCACCCCAAAATCTGAGTTATCAAATATATTTTTAAAATTTTATAAGATTGGTAAAATCAAACATATAATATATGAATAATATTCATTGAACACACAAGATATTGGATGAAATGTCCAAATGAAATCACGATACGAATTTTTGATCAGAAACTCCAGCAATATCTAGATTGAACTAAAAGTATTCAAACTAAGAAAAACTATAAAGGTTTTTCATCCATATGAAGCGAAAGAAAACCTACAACTCACCCTGAATTGAAGTACAGGGGTGGCGGCACCGATCGCCACCGCCTAGCTTCGGTATGAAGTTTCCCCCTTGCTTCTCTCCGGTGCTGGCACAAGTCTTCATCTTCTTCATCCTCCTCTGGAGTTCCAAGAACGTTCAGAGAGGTGTCATGCCTCTCCTCCTGCTCTTGTCGCTACCGAAAGGGATCTCCACTGCCTGTAGACTATGGTTAAAAAATGCATCATTCGGGGCCTTCGGGTCCCCTTTAATGGCCTGGGATGGACCTCCAAGGCCATCCAATGGAGGGGGATGGCCCTAGGGGTCCTCCTAGGCCCTTGGATCACCCATCGGTCCCCTCTCACTGGCCCAAAATGGCCTCTAGCTGACGGCGTCGATGGCTAGGGGCGAGGGTGGACCAAAACGCCTCTGGTCGTTGGATAGCCTTCATTTGAATCCAACAGCTGCGATTGAATCGCGCCATGGACCCCGATTTAGAAGGTGTACTCATCTGCCATGACAGTAAGCCCCGTTAGTCACCCCGTCAGTGCTTCGTCTGCATTTTGTCTGCATTGCTCTCTCTGATTCGCCCCCAATTTGGGTCCCGCATCCACATCATTATCGCCAACCAAAAAGAAGCCCTGAAATATATATAAAAGATATTAAATAGGGCGAGATAGATCTCACTGCCCAAACTTCTCTAGGAAGATTGGATGGCTGAGATCATATCCTGTTACTTAAAGAAAGCTCAAAAAGACACAGGCTTCATGTCGGGTCGGCTCAAAGCCCGGTCTTAATTATCTTTCTATTTTCTTTAGATCGTGGCCCGTTGGGCTGCGATTACATTCTTTCCCATCGATGGCCGGACACGCTGCGAGGGTAAAAGAAAGTGGGATTCTCAATCCCATATGAAAGATATTTAAAAGACAACATGCTATATAAATGTCGAAATATACTCTACAATTGAAGTCAAACCAATACCTCTTGAGCGTGCATCTTATCTTCTCTATGGGCGTGTCTGTGGGCATGTAAACCCCTTGTGGCTGGCTGGGCGTGTGCCTGCCGAGGACATCTCTTGCCGGTTGTGGGCTGGCTTGAGCCCTGCGCTCGCTGGCATGTGGCTGCCTTGAGCTCTATGCACCTGGTTGGCTCCTTAGCCATCCCAAAAATATTTAATTTTTTTTATTTTCTTCTTCATTTCATTTATTTTTTCTATTTCTTTCTTGTATTTACTTTATCCAACTTTGTTTACTTCCATACAATAGCATAGACACATACTAAATAGAGCATTATAAAATTAAAAAAGGTCTTAAATGTATATTTTTATTAAGAAATATTTAAATTGTATAACATGCATTAAAAATGAGCTTAAAATGAAATTTTTTACCATTTGCTCTATTTAGTGCATGAAATGTAATCTTTCATAAAATTGAGGAAATTACGCATGAAATGATCCAAAAATGACTTCAAAATATGTATAATTACATGACATATTTTGGGTCTATCAGGTGGGGAACGGGTGTCGTGGTCGTACGAATTTCCACGATCAGGATGCACCCAACACGTCCATCGAGCTCTTCATACTCATTCATGAACTCGTGGTCCACGCGATAATCATCGTTGGGCGGCTGTCCCACCTCTTCCACTAGATCCTGATCGACATCTCCAACATCGATCAAGAGGGCTGACGTAGGGCATTATCTAGCTCGGTGCCCTTTCCCTTGGCACTTGAAGCATGTGATATGTGCTTGGTTTACGGTCATGCTATGGGCCATTGTGTTGGTAGTGATGACCGTCGTTGTGTAGGTAGTGATGGCCCGAGCTAGTGGGGCAGAGCCCACTGAACTCTCCGGGGTGTTCGCTTGGCCTCTGATGATTTGAGAGGTCTGTGCAGGTGTGGATGGAGTAGGTGAAGCTATGGTAGCTCGAGATGCAGCTTAAGTAGAGCTGACTACGGCCTCCTTGCTTGGATACCCATGTGCTCCACTAGGTGATAGGGCTCATCAACCTCGGCAGGGTTACACTAAAGCACCTCATTGTGCAAGGGGGGTCAAAGCCTGTGGGCAAATAGGCCAATGATGATTCGTGGGTCCTCCACGAACTGGCAACGCACCCAACATTCTTCGAAGGCCTCGGCATATTCCATCACTGACTATAGACCTTACCTCGGGTCAAGCCAGGATAGGAATAGTGACATATGGTACTGTCGGGGCATGTACTTACTCCTAAGCTTCTGCATCATCTCAGTCCATGTCGTAATGGGCTGTCCTTGACGTTCAACATCAATTCGCTTTTTCTCCTAAAATATCTTGGTTTGTCCGCCAATCTCATCTCAGCATATTCGATGCACACTTCGTCATCCATGAGGTACCAATGAAAGTAGGAGTTCATGCTCGACTCTCAGTCGATGAAATCTTTTGATTTCCATGACCCTTCGAAGATGGTGACGTTTGCTCGTACGCTCTTCTAGATCTGAGCTCGATGCTCCTCTTGGGGGTGCTTGTGGGCATATGGGCACCGCTTGGGCTCCAAGTATCCTCTATAATGTGGTATGGTGTGTCATCGCGGTGGGGTCAGGTAGTGTCATGGTCATCCCAATCTCAGGGTTGACGCGCATAATGCACATAGATATCGGGTATCATGCATGGTGGATGATGAGGAATCTCATCGAGTTCTTCATATCGGCAGTCGTGGGGCCAGATATGGTTGTCTTGGCAGGCTGGCGATTCAGCCTTGAACCCACGGTCCTAATGATTTTGGGTGTCTAGTCGCTCGCTCCCAAAAATGACCATTGTGAATAGTATTATACCAGGCTGTCAATTAGGTTGATTCACATCACGGTTGTGTAAATGGTCCTTAGAATTGAGACACCAAAGACATCTTGTGGATGGACGGTTGTACTTTGACTATGGCCAATGAGTCTCTAATCATGGGTTTCTAAACAGTTTTATTTTGTGTGCATCAAGAAGTCCACAAAGACGATTGAGTAGTCAAGATGGGATCGTCCACCCTCAGGATAAGAGGTGACAGCTCAAGGAAGGCAATGTGATGAAGTCCTTTCCAAGGCCTAGAAATATTGGGAAAAGTGTTCTCCGATGATTTCCGAATGCATTAGTGCTAACTCAGATGACCAATTAGGTTTTGACAGTTGACCATACCCTAAGTCATCCAAGGAGTGTCAAGTGGATAAGGGACTATACATACATGGTAACCGATGACAAACATGTTCCATGAAGTGAGTCGATACACACTCCTATGTATCTTCTAGAACACGAGGTGTAGCTTGGCACCCCATGTGTTGGAGACTCAACCTATCGATTGGGTTAAACTGATCCAACATTAATTAATCTATATGATGATGTAGTTAATTAATTTGGAATGCCAATAAAGGTTATTGGACCGCTGGAGTCATTAACTAGACTAATACATGAGCCTAGAGGATCACACGCAAATGGTCTTTTGCACATCGGAAGATACACTTAAGTTTTGGGGATTTTTATGAAAGATACTTATTGAGTACAAATAGGGGAAGGCCCTGACGCAATTCACCCTGGCCAGAATTTTTCAGGGCCTTCCCCTTCTCCTCTCTCCCCACACCCCCTCTCCATTCGTGATGCGATTAGATTGGCGTAACGACAAGGATGGAGGTAGAACCGGGTTGTCAAGAGGAGGAGATCCAACATACCGAGGATCACGTGGATACATTTAGAGGCTGCACATTTGAGTTGCTCGACTCTTCTCGCTTAGGGATCCAAGAAATTCATTTTGTGAGTTTATCAATGTCGTTATGATTCTGTTACATGTCTTCCGCTGTGTGGAATCCTCGTCTTCACCCATGTCAAGGCCTCTAGAACCTCACAAGGCTCACCCACAAGATCTTTCCCATGTGGTCGGCGACTATTTATCGTCGGCTCCTCGATGTCACTAGGGGATGAAGCTCCTAATGACTACGGGGTGCTACGACTAGGTCATGCGCGTCCACAAGGGGATTGGGTCTGCCCGCATGGTAGGGTTGATCCAGTGGCACCATGGTCATTGGGAGGTGGTGAGGTGCCTCCTACAAAGGTCGGGGAATGAGGGTTTTAAAGGCGTCAAGGGCTGCCTCTCTTTGATGGTGATGAGCCTTCTCATCACAAGGAGATCGGTTCTCCCTAGGGCATCCTCTTGACATATCCTGTCTCGATAGCCATGGCCAGTAACCTCTAGGTACCTAGATGGGTTTTTGAAAACGGATAAATTCAGATAAGATGAGTTGAGGGTACAAAAGCGAGCTGTGGGCGAGCACGTCGATATCTGATATCAAGTTGATGTCAAACATCATCGGAGACATTATTAGATGGATGAATTACCTACGGGAATGTAACTACGTGATGCGATGTCCTAGGTGGAAGTACGTGTAGGCCTCAACTCGTGGGGTTTTGCCAAGCTCCAAGCTATGGGGAGTGTCTGGTGATGATGCCGGTGACCTCCTAATCCTCACCTGATTGATGATGGAAACTACAGTGCCAAGCCGACTAAGTTCGTTGGTGCTTACACATAACGAACGGCCTAGGCCCATTCCTAAGAAATCACTCAAATAGATTCTCTCGCTGTGGGGTTTTCTCTCACCTATTCTAACCCGAGCGCGGTGGAGTGCAACTGAGAGAAATTCTAAAGTAGTTAAATTAACTGATGAGCAAGGGGATCAGTGTACCTTGAGGGCCTGGCATCCTGATGTCGTCGTATACTTCAATGCAATACACGAGGTGGGCAAACTCCATGGAGGCATGCTGGAAGCTAGCACATCGTTGCATCGACCGGCAGCAAAGATGCAACGTAGGAGACAAACGTTGGAGAGAGGAGACAGGGAGACGGAGCGAAGGCTCGTTGGTAGCACGACACATGCTGTGATGCGACATGATGTAGAGCAATAGAGCAACGGGCATGCAGGTGTAGGCGGTAGAACGGCGCAAGCACGGGCGGCAAGCACGCGTCGGCATGGGAGGGTGAGCGGTGAGGCTGCTGATAAGTGACAGTGGTAGTTACGGGTAGTGCGGGCGCGAGCGGTAGGGCTCACAACGGGCACGCGTGGGTGGCACAACGGCGTGGGCATGGGCGACTAGACTCGCGGTAGGTGCGGGCGGCAGTGCGGCGTGGCCAGCGGCAACGGTAGTGGCAGCGGCAGCTGCAGGCGATGTAGAGCATGACACGGGGGAGGGTGTGAGAGACAGAGCGATGTGGGCATGGGCACAGGTGGCAGGCCTCCCGACGGGCATGCATGGGCGCAAGCGACCGATAGGGGCGCATGGGCGTAGGCGACCGAACAACACATGCATACGGTGGGCACGTAAACGCTGGCAGCAGGCACGACGGCAAGCACCAGGGGCCTCGATGGCAGGGCGTCGTGGGGTGCGTGGTGGGCGGCACTAGCAGCGGAGTGGTGTCGACATTATGGCACATGCAGCATGGGCGTCAACGGTGGACAGGTGATGGTCGATCTATGTGGCTCGGGTGCACGGGGTGCACGTGCGAACGCGTGCAGTTCAGCACGGGTGGTGCGCATTGGGCGGTGGTGCGGAGGATGGCTGCGCAAGTGTTGGCGGCATTAGGGCAACCGATAATGGTGGCGAGCGGGCGCGGCGGCAACGTTGGCGCCAGTAAACTTCAGCTCTCCACCTTCCCTTCTTTCTTCTCTCCCCTTATCCTTCTTCTTCCTTGTTCTTCTTCTTTAAGAGACCAAGATCCAGAAAAATACTTAACTTCAAAATCAGGTCTAAGGGTTTAGGGCACCCATCATGCCCTTATATAGGGGCGATGATGGGTGCTTACAAAGGGGTCCAACATGGAGGCCCTTATAACATGGGTCCCCTTTAAAACAAAACAAAGTTTTAAAACAAAATAAACAACTACATAACACACTTATTAACAACATGAAAATGATAGGACACGTGAACACGGTAAACACGGCGAACATAACAAGCACGTGGTGAAGAAGATCAAAACATTCGAATACTCAGACGTGCATTACCCGAGGTATTTGAACCACAGATGTTTTTCACCTTCGCCTTGGGATGCCGGTCAGGTTGGACACGAACCAGGGGGGTTTCTGATGAGAACGATGGTGGCTTCGATGACGTCTCTGATGGAGTGGGACAGCTCACTCCATCAACATGTCAATACATACAATGCCTAGTATCTACTATTTACAGCTTGGACTACTAGGGCATCTAGTCTCATTCACTTCCCTAGCTTTCATCTCTCAATGTTAGTGTTGTCCCAGTAGAGGGCTTTCACCATTGGTGTTACTTTGAATCTCCACACATTTCACTGCTCCACCAAAAATTCCTCTACCCCGACCATACTCTAGCTTTGTCATTTCCTTTGAGCCCCAGTATTGGCCAACAGGCTTGAAAATCCACCTACAAATGCTTTACACCCAATCATTCCATATAATTCTCAGTTCCTCTGTCTTAGGATGACAGCTGACACTTAGGTTGCCAATGCATATTCCTCATATACCATCATTGCCACATCTCCAAGAAAAGAAGTTTAGGTTCCGGTAGGCCTTCTACCTCCACACGACATTCCTCTGTCATTTGTTCACCCATTGTGGAAAATTTCTCCACTACTATCTCCCGTCGGAGTGTGAGCATTGTCTCACTCATAGCGTCTCAAGATGATATAAATCAGCATGTTCTTGTTCAGCCGTAGATCAAAACATTTAAAAAGGAACTATAGCTACATATATTTCCAATTTCCATTTAAGAGTTTTATGAATTTTCAATCCCTTTTTGAAATCTCAAATAAAATGAAATGGACAAGCTCTTTTATTAGGAACACACAAAATATTCTTCATTGCGAAGAAATTACAATGGTAAGCCCACCATCAAATTATCTAATTCATTTATGAATTTAATAGTAATGAATACATATCCCTATTGGGATAGAATTAAAAATTTTATCATCTTGCCTATTAGGGAAAAATAGAATTCAGTTGATAGAATGACTCATTTAAATCAACACGCGGGGCCAACTGCATTGCATTGCTAAAATCCATGTTATGCATTTTAAACAAGTTGATCTCCTTGGTTCTCTTCATGGTACAACCCTCTGTGGAGCCCCCTCTATCTACTGTGATGTAACATGAAGAGCCCGGGGATGGGTCGGCTAGTGTTACAACACAGATGAAACAGCGAATGGGTATGTAAGTAGTACGATGAATGTAGAATCGTTGGAAAGTCAATGAGAAATACGTGTCGACTGCTGACTTGGGGTAACGATCTATTAAGAATCAGAGAGGACTAATCCCGATCAGAATCCCAATAACCCGACGGATCAACTAGACATCTTTTGAAGTGGGGGACAACGCAAGTGTCTGACGGCGTCTAGTGAACTAATTCGTTATCTCAAGAAACTTCCTACATCTCGACAAATAAGTGGCTATTCCTAAGAATCGATAGTAATCCTTGGCAGAGAAACACGTAGAAGTAACAATACTGTGATGATAAAGGGCAAGGATAGAACATGGAAGGCACGTCCGTGGCCAAAGATCGCTGCGTAGCGGCGATAGGAGTTGGCGTTTGGGCGCGACACAAACATGGAAGGCACGGCTCGCGCTCGAACAAGAGCGGCCGTGCGCGGCCGAGGGCTGCTGCGCGCAGCGTGCGTGGGGGAGAGCGAGGTTGCACGCAGTCGCTAAACGCGCAGGTGTGCGTAAACTCTCGCGCGAATGAGGCAGACGCGCGCGGTTTGCGGGTGCACTTGGAAGATGCCGGGAGTGTACACGCTCGCGACGTGCGTCGGCGCTAGGCGCACAAGAACGGTGCGATTCGCCGAGGCGCGCAAGAACGACGCGCGAGTGGGCGTGCAGGCGAAGGGGCGATTATGACTCAATCAAGAACGACTGGTGGGGGGGGGGGGGCGCGCGATCTTAGAGGCAAGAAGAGTGCAAGTAGGCCTTGAGTGGAGCGTTCTTGAATTCTCTTAAAGAAACTCCAAGAAATTCTACGATGAACACGAAGCGGCTGGTGGCGGCGATGTCGTATGGGCCATAATTTACGGGAAAATTATGTAGTAAATGGAAGAGGAAAAGTTAAGGATACATATTGAGCTATACGGAAAGCTGTATTTGCTGAAAGTCGTATGCACAGTTTGGAGGGATATCTTTCACGATATGGCGTAAAAAAGCAAACATTATTGATTCATTTTTAGCCCTTGCAAAAACGTGATTTTCCAAATTAGAAGATGATTAAATTTCATTTTATGGCTACTTTTTCTTCTGATGATCGATTCGACCTCTGATAAAAAGATAAGCATTGGTTCTATTTTATTTCTTCAACAAGTTCAGTAAAGAGCATTGGTTCTATTTTATCTTTTCTCTCTCCACCATGCTCGACCCTCTTCTTGATGGGCAGGCAGAAGAAGTGCAGTTCGATTCTTTTCTTCACCGGGACGCAGAATCGGTGCAGGTCGATTCTCTTCTTGGGGGGGAGGCAAAACGGGTCAAGCCCCTCCGCCTCCGTCTTCTTCTTCTCCTGCAGAAGCTTGAACCTCTTCACGGGGGGAAGATCCCGGAATTCGCTGCCCATCGGCGCAGGAGCAAGAATGAGCGGGGAGAAGAATTGTACGAGAATTGAGAGGGGGACACGAATTTTGTATGCGATTAGCCGATTAGAAGGGAGCCCAGATTTGAAATTCCCTGGCCCGCTCCTTCTCTATCTGTCTCTGGAGAATGGAGATCGATCTTTTATAATCTCCCGGACGCCCGAAATTCTCTCTTTTCCCTGGAGTTTTCGCGGATGTCCCGCGCGATCTTTTAGCGGCCGAATACTTCGGCTCCAGAACAATAGAGCAGCCGAGCAGGGGGTAGTGCTCTCTCTCTCTCTCTCTCTCTGTGTATATATATATATCTTTCCCACGTATTTTTTCATTCTGTCTATCATAGGTGTATATTCCTATTTTCTATAATGGCCAAGCCCCATTATAAATCTCGCTCCTGGTCTTTTCCCTGTTGGGATCATGTAGGATCATGCTGTTATTGATGGAGTGAGAGAGAAAGAGAACGATAGAGCATGGCGTAGTTCTATATCTATCTGTATATATCAGTTTATTTATCTTTATATACATATCATTTTATCATTCTATTAATCTATCATGTATTTCTATAACTTGAACATATTTGAGGAATCCATCAATAAGAGTTAAAAGTCACATTTGAAAATCTCAGTAAAGTAAATAATCAGGCACATTGAAAGACATCACTTAAAACCCCATACAAGGTCAATGCACTTTGATAAAAGCCAATCAAAGAACTTCCAATATGATAAGATAATTCCCCACGTAATATTTAAACATAAATTTCATTGACATATTCATGAGATTAATGCTGGGTTGAAGAGGTTTCTCACTACTTCAAGATGGTCCACTTGAAGATGACAGTCCAATCATGATAACCTTGCGATTAGTAGAAGAAAGAGGGTGATAAAAGGGCAGAGATACTGAGAACATGTTATTCAGGGAAGAAGGGGAGAGACAATCAATGGCCCAGAACAAAAGACAAGGAAACACTACCACAGGGAGGAAGAGGGATAACCCTAAAGAGGGGCACTAAACAAACTTGCTCAAGGTCACACTGGACCAAAGTTTGCATGGGGGTTTAAAGAAAGACCTTAAAAACAATGAAACATATGTGGCTGACAAGCCAATAGCATATTCTATATCTTGTTCTACTTTCGTTAATAGAACATATTCATTATAATGCATGTGTGATGCTTATAATGAAGTCAATGAATACATGATTAAAATTAGTGAATTATGATGAGATCGTAATACCGAGATAACTAGTCTTTAAATATGTGATATAAATATTCCTATTCAAAGGATACTCGAGAAGGGCATCGATGTATCAAAATAGAATAACACTATCTATCATCACTCATATGATGAGTATGGTCTATCCCGTAACCATCAGTTCGGAGACACAAAGGATAGAAAGGGCGTGCTCTTTAATGCAAAGAGTTCATTGAAATGATCTGTACGAATCAATGAATAGTATTATACCAGACTCTCAATCAGGTTGCTTCACGTCACAGTTGTGGCAGTGGTCCTTAGACCTGAGATATCAAAGACGTCTTGTGGATGGGCAATTGTACGTTGACTATGACCTACAAATCCCTAATCATGGGATTCTAAATGGTCTTAGTTTAGGTGCATCAAGACATTCACAAATATCATTGAGTGGTCAAGATGGGATCATCCACCCTCAGTATAAGAGGAGACAACTCAAGGAAGACAATGCTAAGAAGTGATTGATCAAAATAGTGAAATATCAAAGAAGAGTCCTATGATGATTTCCAAACGCATCAGTACTAACTCGGATGACCCACTAAGGTTTGACAGTTGACCATACCCCAAGTCATCGTTGAAGTCTCAAGTGGATGAGGGAATATAAGTACATGGTAATCAATGACAAACAAGTTTCATGAGTGAGTCAATACACACTCCTTTGTATCTTCTAGAGCGCAAGGTACAGCTTGGCACCCATGAGTTGGAGACTCAACCTATCAATTATCTTAAATTAATATGATACTAATTATTATATATGATGATATAGATAATTAATCCAATAGAGGTTATTGGGTTGCTAGAGTCGTTAACAACACTGATATATGGGCCCAAAGGGTCACAAACAAATGGTCTTTGGACTTTGGAAGAAATACTAAAGTTTGGGGTATTTTTTTGAAAAATACCCGCTTACTGTAAATGGGGGAAGACACTGAATGAAATTCACCTTGACTAGAATAATTAAGGGGCCTTCCTCATCTTCTCCCTTCTCCCCATGGCTCCTCTCCATTCCCAATGTGATGAAGACGACATAACGATGACAACAGACATTGAGCAAAGCTTGTCAACATGAAGTAGGAGATTCGACATGCTGGGAACCACATGGATACTTACATACACTACACACTTGAGCAGCTCCACGCGACTCGTTCAAGGATTGACAGAATCACAAAAATGTGGTCTGTGCATATGTTCTTCATTTCAATATTTTTGTTGATGCCATTATAATTCCATTTAAGTATTCCATTGCATGGAATCATCACGTTCATCCAGATCAAGGTTTGTAGAACCCAAGAAAAACCCCATGCAATGATAATTTGGGCACTGGCGTAGTTTGGGGTTGCTAATGAAAACAAGAAGACATAATTCAATGATTGGCAGGCCCAACAACAATTTACTCATTGTTATGTTTCCCTTTATTACTAAAATTATCTTGATCATCTTGTGATTCTCCTTTAAGCTTTGTATGGAGCACTTCTCAACCTATTTATAAGTTCAAATAAATAAAAAAGGATTTACAGATGTACCAATGGAGGACACTTTGGAAGCCGCTATAGAAACTCAACCAAAAGGTGCTCACCCAAACAACAAACCAAACCAATCTAAAAAAATAGGTTGTTCCGGAGTAATGATAATCCATCAATTTAACTTACAAAAGACCAACAAATCTCACAAAAAATTATTTCTGAAATAGAGACATTGAGGTGTTGCCAGCACTTCATGAAAACCCAAGACAAGTACAAGATTGCTATACCTTTAAATATCACCACCCTATATAGTTCAAAGTGTGAAATAATAATATGACTTGATTTATTAGATCTTCCGATATCTGATTTTCTCTCAAACTCAGTTTTCTCTTTTCAAGTCTTACTCACTCACATATTAATAAGTGTCAATGGTATTACTGCCTTCAACATCAAAGTGTTATCAGAACAGGATTATCCTAAACGAACATTGACATTGGTGTCGGAGCGAAATATTTCTGTCAGGCCTTTATTAAATGTGAGTGTCATTCAAACTTAAAAGCAAATAAATATTGATATAGACATATCTTATATTCTTGTCAACACATGAGTTACACCTTACTATATTGAGAATGATTTTAAATTCATCTCATTCATGAACAAACATGGAAACCTTCATGAAAATAAAAATTTCCAAGCATATTGGTACTGTGATCACCATGTACCCTAACTAGTCAACTCCTCTTTTTTTAGTAAATTATGAAACATGGGATGGGAAAAAAGCTATTTCATAAATATTCTGCTGCTGGTTGACAGCATAAATATCTATTTCAGAATTATATATTTTTAAAATAAAAAAAATTACAGACTTTCAACATTCAAATTACGTTTAATTTACCTCTATTGTTTTACAAAAACTTGGACAAATAGTATCATAATCTAAAAATCAAAATTTTGTGTAAAAATTTAAGAACAAATGGGTAAAATTACTGTTGTTAGATAAATGCATAACATTATTTTTAATATAAAATCAATGTAATTGAGATAATTTTTTATTGTTTTAGTATAATGTCAATGATAAGTCATCATCTAATTTAGCATGAAAAATTGTAATGCTAAATGCAAGCTGTGATGGTGCATGGAACACATTATAGAGAAGACAAAAAAATTCAAGGTGGAAAACTGAAATACGAGATCATGGCTAGAGAGAAGTGAAAATTCTCATGCAGCTATTCAGAAAAGAAGTATGAACATGGGATAGGGAAGAGGGTCAATTTTATTTACTGGCTTCTACAAAAAATTGTAGGTAATGAAATAACTGTCATACATTGTCATTTGGATTCCACAATATCGAACATGTTCTTGTTGATGGATGTTATTTGCTTCTAACTCTAGATATAGTTTCATGTCATGTTTTCCTTCATTGAAATAAATATCTGCTCAATATTATTGACATGTGATGATTATAATGAATTCCATGAATCCATACAATGACTCAATGAATTATGATCACATCATAATACAATGATCACTAGTTTTCAAACATGCATTCTAAATCCCCTGATTCAATGATACTCAATAGGGACATTGAACTATGTGACAATAATAGTATTATCAAATTTTAATAGTTGATCATGCGCCCATTAGTGTAGAGACACCTATGATAGATGGTGGTCACCTGTTAGAAATAGAATTTAGTGAAATGATTTGCATGCATCCGTGACTGGTATTACACGTAAACATCAATCAGGTTGATTCATGTCACAATTGTTTAAGTGGTTTATAATCCTGAGACACCAAGGACATCTTAGAATGGACAGCCATTTAATTGACTAAGAAGTATGAATTTCTAATCACAGAATTCAAATACATTATACCTCAAATCTAGCATGAACTTCACAAAAGTGATTGAGTGGTCAAGATGGGATCGCCCCCCCCCCCTCTCCCTTCGTTATAGGAGGAGATTGTCTTCAGGAAGAAGATGCAGTAGATCCCCAACTGGGTAGTAGGGATATTGGAGAAGGATAACAATCTGAAATAGATTAAGTTGAATGAAAAAATCCAATTATAATGGATAAAATCTCAAAGAAATGTATAGACCTTAGAGCCTATCATAGGTTCATATCATATCATATCATATCATATCATATCATATCATATCATATCATATCATATCATATCATATCATATCATATCATATCATATCATATCGCATCGTATGGTATCATATCGTATCATATCATATCATATCATATCATATCATATCATATCATATCATATCATATCATATCATATCATATCATATCATATCATATCATATCATATCATATCATATCGTATCATATCATATCGTATCATATCATATCGTATCATATCATATCGTATCATATCATATCGTATCATTTCATATCATATCATATCGTATCATATCATATCGTATCATATCATATCGTATCATATCATATCGTATCATATCATATCGTATCATTTCATATCGTATCATATCATATCGTATCATATCATATCGTATCATATCATATCATATCATATCATATCGTATCATATCATACTATATCATATCATGTCATATCGTATCATATCATACCATATCATATCATATCATATCGTATCATATGATGGTGACTTTTGCTCTCCACTTACAGTCCCATCATAGTCAGAAAAGGGAGATGTACGCATATATAAGTTGAGGAAATACCCAACATTTGTTCTTAAGAACATAAGTTTCATGAATATATTAGGTATCTTCTGATGAGCATGTCTTATAATCATGATAAGTTATCCAAAATTCGGCAATAGATTCATTATTACATTTTGGATTCAATCTTATTGTTTGATAGTATAATATTTTATTACTCTTGTATTGTTTACTTTTGCAGCAAAACTTATGTCTCCATTCTTGAGTTTGTTACTAACAATCATGTCATTGTTAAGGCCTCTATCTTCGCATCACGTCCCACCCCTGTCTTGTCATTCATATCTTCATAATCTTACTTTTATCCTTTACCCCTTCAACGTCACTATATCTTCATAATCTTACTTTTATCCCTTTTAGCCCTTCCACGTCACCATATCTTCATAATCTTACTTTCATCCCCCTTGCATGAATAGTTCTCTTTCTCACATCTTTCCCATATATTAAATTTCATACCTCATTATCATCATTCCCTGCTTGCTCTCAATCATTATTCTAATATCCTCATTTTCCTCATCTTTCAACCCATATTTTATTCGTATATCCTATCATTTAATTACTCACTATTTAAATAATACTATATCCTTAACTATCATTCCTCTGGAGAGAACCCATACTCATCACTACATAGGTTTACTTGAGCACATTTTATACTCTTATTGATTAAACTCAAAAGCACCAAAAATTAATTAAAACTATATTTAAAATTTTATCAATACACTTCATGATATTCTAGAACCCCACAAAAAGTCTCTGTTGACAAACGAAAACTTCATAATTCCAAATACATTTTTTATTAGTTAAAATAGCTATAAAGTTTTAAATCAGTTTTATTTTAAAATCTCCACCAGAAGATGCCATTTGATTTGTTTGGATTGTGGCGAATGGTTCCCATCACCCAATTATTAGCTGTGGCAAAATATTAATCCACATTCTCAAAGGAATTATTTTATTTAAAGTTTTATATTAAAAATACACCATCGATGGAAAATAATAAGGGTTTTTTGGTAATAAAGGCTTAGTAACACAAGACACATGGGAAACAGATAAAACACATTGTATAACTTTCAACTAATGCAACTAACATTATTGAAATGTGAATTATGAAAAAGCATTGAATGCATGAAAATTTCCCTTACACTTGATGGGTACCTTTTTTGATGTACACGCGGTGGAATGTTATTGACACGTGGTGGAATGTTATTTCACACTAATGATTGGCACTTTTGTATGAAATTATGGGCAATTGCCAGTGCATTATTGAAGAATGTTTCTAAGCTTGGACTATGATCTTCAAGAAATATGTGGATTTTATGCCACAATGATGATCTGTAATGATGATATAGAAGTAATCAAGGGCCAGATTTCTCAAATTGTAAATGCGATACCTAATAATCTAGAAAGCGTTTTGGACTAAAAATTTAGGGCTAGTTCTGTCTCTATCTCTCCTAAAATCCATGATATTGAATAAATAAATACATCCCATGCATGTAAAAAGGTCACCCTTGGATTCTTGTTTATAATTATGATTATAGGAGTCATTTTGTTATTCAAAATCTCATTTGGATCCATTTCTAACTTTTGATAGTAAATAATCGAAGAAGCAACAATATGATCAAGAAAATACAACTTGGCTTTTTAGCATGTGATGACAAAGGTATTGTAATATTTGGTTCTTGATGGGGGACCATCTCACCACCGACACCATCGGACGCCAGCAACCACATCGAGTAGCACACGCCGACGCCCGTGACCTGACATTCAAGTACTCGGCACAATGACGAGTCATTGGATGATTTATCTTTCTTTTCATATTTGCGCAATTGTAATTTTCTTTTTGAATTGTGGACGGACCTATTCGTGTTTGTGCCTCGACCTTTCAATTGTTTCTTTATTTTGTTGTCAAGGAAGGTCGCTTGTCACGAGATGGTCCTTCATCGTCATGGCCCAGTTGGGCATGCCCCTACCCTATATAAAGGACGGCATGCCCAAGAAGTTAAGTTGGAGTTGATTTGAAAATTGAACTTGTTTCTTCCTTTTGGCTCCCTCCTTTCCCCAGTGGAGATCGTTTCTTTTATCTTTATTAGTGTTAGATCATGGAAGAACGTCGCCACGCCGTGCCACGTCGAGATCTTCATGGAGGAACCGTCGCTAATGTCGCCCACCGTAGCAAATTGTATCGTATTTCCCACCAAGAACAAGGAGTTCTTGATCTGTTCACGTCCAAGATGTATCAAGATAGGCTTTCTTGAATCGCTCTTGGAGCTCAATCCCCACTTGTGCTGTGTCGCCGCCACGCCCCAATGCACAAGAACCGTGGCGCCAGCGCGCTGCTAGCTTCCCTCCCGTCGCAGCGCCCATGCGACACTTTGCCCTTCCCGCACTGCCAGCCCAGGTGCCCTGCGGCCCACCATTACTTGTGCCCGAGGGCCACTGCTCCTAAGCGCCGTCGCGCCCGCTCGCCGCCCGCGCACAAGGGTTATCGCGCCTGTGCGCAACTGTTACCGTGCCCACGCTTTGCCAGCGCCCGCGTGTCACACCGAGCGTTGCTGCACCCGCGCTTTCCCACGTGCAAGCACCCATTGCCTGCGTGGCGATAGCGCCTACCAGCTGTAGTGCCCCACGCGCAGCTGTTCCCCTCGTGTGCTACCTGCACTACGTCGCCACTGCACACGCACAACACCATGCCCAAGAGCTGCCACGCTAGCGTTATCTCGGCTGCACCCGTCTGCATCATAATGACATTACCTCCACACGCCACTGCACTCCTCGAGTACAAAAACATCTCACTACGCTCGCTTGTTCGTTTATTTTCTCCAGTACTGTTTAAATTGTGTTTCCGATTGCCTCCGAGAGTCCAAGAAATCTTGTAGGATTAGCCACCACAATTGTGTGAGAGATAGGGAATTCTTTGTGGTGCCGCTAGTCCTTATCAAAAAGGGATTGGACACATTTGGGTAATTAATTTTTACCCTCATTTTCGTAGACGCCTAATTGGTTCAAAGGGACATTGAGGAGTCTGATTGTGACCAATCGAACTCTGTCAACTTAGTTCAGTGTCAAAATTGATCGTTGTTGCTGCGTACTTTTCATTGACTTTACGACTTTGCATTTGCCGACATTGCATCTCTTGCTCAAAACCACTTCTCCTTGTGTCGTAACATATGCCGATCGATCCCGGCCGATTACGTGTTACATCAGTTCTTTTAGATTCACAAATTTTTACTTTTTCTGTGCTATTATCTTCAAGGATAACCTAGTTTGTTTCCATGTCACATGCCACCATCCTTTTTGTCCTTCCCTCGTGCTTACCCACACCGATATCATCTGCTATCAGAATTAGTAAGAGTGTATCACTTGCGCACTCTAGTGCTCATTAGTGCATCTCTGCTGCATTATGTGATGGCAAAGCTACTTTATTCCACCAATTCACTAGGACATATCATCATCTCCCTACAACTGTTGGGACTTATAGGTTCTCTCCTAGATGTACCATATCTAGGATATATGATAAGGAACTATATTTTCACAATGTCTATACCACTACACCAAGCATGCGTGCTAGGATGACATGGGTTAGGAAATTGACCTAGATTTGTTTCATGGCAGTCACGGTCAAAGAGGAGCTGGTACTTAGATAGCGGCTGCTCAAGGCACATGAATGGTGACTCTCCATGGCTGACATGCATGAGAAACACAAAAGGAGGAAAAGTTTCTTTTTGTGACAATAAATGTAGACAGATTCTAGATATGGGAGACATGAGTTTGAATCACAAGGTTTTGATCCAAAATGTCTCGTATATGGAAGGGCTTCATTATAATTTAATTAGCATTAGCCAATTGTGTAATAGGAACCCCAAGTTGAATTCACAAAGGACACTTGTAATGTCCTTAGTTCTACTACTGGAGAACTATTGTTTAGTGGAAAGTGATTACAAAACATCTATGTTATAGATATAGATACAATCAGTAGAGAAGGCATATGCCTTATGGTGAGAGGAAACGAGAGCCTTATCGACCTATGTCATAGGCGTCTAGGTCATATAGGACATCATTGACTAAGGAAGCTGTTTAGCAAAGGGTCAGTTAGAGGCCTACCAAACAAGTTTGAAGACACTAAGATAGTGTGCTCAACATGTCTTAAGAGCAGACAAGTAAAGGAAAGTTTTCCTTCATAGCTTTATGTGTCTACTAAGAGACCACTAGAGTTGCTACACATGGACCTATTTGGGCCAAACTAGACTCCAAGCCTGAGTGGAAAGGTGTACTGCCTAGTCATAGTGGAGGACTATTCAAGATATACTTGGGTGTATTTTCTAGCACATAAGAATGACACATTTGGAATTTTCAAAAAAAATCAAAGACAATCCAAAATGAATTTGATTTGAAGATTAAGATGAATAGAAGTGATCATGTGAGAGAATTTGAGAATATTTTATTTACTGATTTTTGTGATGAGAACTGGATCACGCATCAGTTCTCAACATCGCGAACTCCCCAACAGAATGGGGTGGCTGAGAGTTAGAATTGATCTTTGATTGAAGAATCGAGGACTATGCTAGAAGAATATATGGTAAAGAAGTTCCTATGGGCAGATGCAGTGAGCACGACATGTTACATTCAGAATACGGTGCTCATTAGATCTCATATGGAGAACACTCCATATGAGTTGTTGAAAGGTAAGAAACCCATACTTTCAACCATTCAAATGTAACTGCTACATCTTCAATATCGCTAGAAAGGACCTAGGAAAATTTGATCCATCTAGCCATGAGGTGATTTTGGTCAGATATTCAGAGACATCAAGAGCCTATTGAGTGCATAACATGGCTTCAAGAAAAGTTGAAGAATCTATTCATGTTAAATTTTTTGAATTTAAAGAGGCTGATGAAGAAGAAATGATTGATGGTCTAGAATATAACAGTAAAAGTGATGAGGATATGACTGTAGATGAACAGATTAGTAAGAGAGAAAGAATTATAGATTTTATAGAACCTAACGATAAGGAAGAGGAGAAAGTAGATCAAAAGATGAATAAACTTAGATAGAAACTAAGAAAAATCTGACTAGCTAAGGACCACCCACGAGAACATTCATGGCAGTCCTATTGATCAAATTAGAACTCGACCCACCTTTCGAGACAATGTAAATATAGCCTTTACATCTCAAATTGAGCCAAATAAAGTGGATGAGGCTCTAAACGATTTGGATGGGGTAAATGCTATGTATAAGGAGTTAGTTCAATTCGAAAGGAATAAGGTCTGGGAGCTAGTACCAAGGCCTAAGGGTAAGAATATCATTGTCACTAAGTGGGTGTTTACGAATAAGCTAAATGAAAAAGGAGAGATCAGTAGAAATAAGGTGAGGCTTGTTGCTCAAGGGTATATCCAAATTGAAGGAGTAGATTATGAGGAGACATGCTTCAATGGCAAGACTAGGCGCTATTAGGATATTATTGACCTTTGCATGTGCTAATCATTTTAAATTATTCCAAAAGGATGTGAAGAATACCTTTCTTAATGGAGAGATTAAGGAAGAAGTACATAAACCTGACTGGGTTCTAAAACTATATAAAGCCCTCTATGGTCTTAAGCAAGCACCTAGATCATGGTATGAGAAGTGGATTACATACTTAACTTGCACGGCTACAAGAGAGGTTGCGTAGATACTCCTACGTTGATGATATTGGACCCACATATCCAAAGTTATGCAAAGCATTTTCACAGTTCATGCAAGATGAAGTTGAGATGAGTCCAATGGGGGAACTGAGCTATTTCCTTGGGCTTCAAACTCTACATCAAGGGTGAACTTTGATGATGTTAATGGGCCAAATAAAATACTATGAAAGTAAAAATTATGTGTCCCACTGGTTATAATTTTTGACCTAACATATTTAAATATTGTGGTCAATGAGTATGTATCTGGTGTGTCTAATAATTTCTTAATTATTTAATGATATCTGGATAATATAATATGAAAGAAATTTTATTCTCAGTTGAATGTTGATGTCTAATACTTATCACTTGTCCCCTTTTAGGAACATATTCAAAGTATACCAATAAAATATCATCTACCAAGTACACAAAATGTAAGAATAGGATTATTATGACATTTAATATTGAGAAAAATATCATGATTAATATTCCAACAATCCTTCACAATCAACATAACAAATTGATACATTATACCGATATAAAATTATCAAAGCAAATATGGATTTTTATTTAAGTGCACATTTGAATTGGTACATATTTGCACAAATTTTTACATTTTCTAATTAATACATTAAAAAATTTATCACCGTAAAAAGTCGACCGCCATCCACCATGTTTAGTCCGTCATTTTTGTCATCCGTTGTTTGTTACGAATGACGGATGACTAATGACGTATGACGGATAGCCCTTTGTTCAGTCATCCATCCGTTTCTATGGACGATGACAGATGACAAATTTTGAACAGACTGATGATGAAACATCATCCGTCCTACAGCTTTAGATGATAATAAGATAGGTAATGGAAGAGGTATATAAGATTAGTAAGATAGAGAAGTTATTTATTTATTTAATAGTAAGTTGTATATGATATAGGAGATATATCTAATAATGATTGGTATTAAGATTTAGTTTGTTAGTGAATAAGATTTTACTTTTACGTAAAAGTAAGAATTTAATTAATATGAGTACTTATTTTAGTAAGAAGTAAGAAGAATAATGAACAAGATGGGGATAAGAATTATGATAGATAGGGATAGAGAAGGAGTTATTTATTGAGATATAAATTAATGGAAGAGAGAAATATTTATTTATATCTATATGCTTAAAATTTAAGAATAAGAGAGATAGGTAGGAGAATAGGAATTAACGAATTTATAAAAGTTAGTAAGATATAGAGAGAGATGTAATAATTATAAATATAAGATGAAAATATTTTCTATTTAGTTTCAAAAGAGTTAAGAAGTTTTTTTAGAGACAGAGGGAGAAAGAGAGAAAAAAAATGTAAGAGAAGGTATGAGGAATATGAAGATTACTTAAGAGGAATATAGGTATGATTTATGTAAGTATAGCTATTTAATAGTTATTTTTAATTTTTTTTAGAATATAGAATTGGGATAAAATAGGTTTAAATCGTTGGTGCCCACAAGGTTTTTGTGAAAATGCATCAACAAGGCTGATACACTAAAATATGATAAAATTGAATTTGATAAGGTATTCCAGATCAAGCCACAAAAATGAGTATGATAAATAAGGGTAAATCTACCATATGGAGATCAGGAAATTACCTGAATTTCCCTGATTTAGGTGGGCAGAGATTAGGGGGGCTGATCGCTGGCCCCTGGCATCAATCTGTCTATGCATGCCTTCCTTCGTGGTGGCACAAATCTAGGATGATATGGAGCTCCACTAGTGCTGTTGTGAACTTCTTAATCATCCAGGGAACTTTCATTGCTCTCGGACGGCAAGGAAACCTCAAGAAGTGTTTCCTGTCTCTGCCGAATGTCTCCGTTGGTAGATACTTAAATGACCAAAGATGACCTCCCATGGCCATGGATCGCTTTGTCTGACTTTGTGGGTCCTTCGAAATCTGGCCTTCTTTTCAAAATCCATCATTGGTCCTACAATGTGGAGGGCCACGAGTGGAGATGGAAAAATTTGCCTCTGGCCGTCTAATCTCCTTCATTGGGAGTCCAATGGCTGATTTAGTTTTAACTGTGGACCCCTTATAGTTAAGGTGCAGCCACTAGCCACGTCAGTCACCCTGTCATAAGGGCATGACTGTCCTTTTCAATCATCATGGCCAATTAATGGCCTAGATAAAAATAGGAGTCAGATGTAATGTAGACCGTTTGATCCTTCGTATGAAGATTGAATAACTTGTGATTGAAATGCCCAGCCTTTAGGCCAGGATAGTTTGAAACTTGGTCGTGATTTTTTTCTTATTTTCCTTTGATTGCAGCCCAGTGGGTCGTGATCATGCTCCTTCATTGTCAGCCTGACCTGATGCAAAGCTGAAAGAAGCTACTGTAGGCAACCCCATATTGAAAAAATAGAAATACCAGTTGTTATATAAATCCAACTAGCATATGGTAACTATGTCCTGCGTGTGCATGCGGGGGCCACCTCTTGGTTGGGCCTCATGTGAGGGGTCTCTACATGTGCTTGCTTTGGGCTTGAACTTTTCAGTGTGCTCCTGTTGGGCGGTGCTACTTGAGGCGTCATCTGATTGTTGGCTTAGGGAGGCAAGAGCAATATGTGCTCGCCTGCTTGTGGCTGGCTTGAGCGCTTATGCACACCAAGTTCAGCTTCCGCAAATTCTTCATAAAACTATATTTTATTTTTTACAATTTTTATTTCTTCCCTTAAAAATAAAAACTAGCATACTAGAGAGATGGATTAAACTCATTAAATTTAATAATATTTCAGACATATTTTCAATAAGAATTAGTCGGCCTGTAAATTAAGTAGAGATTACCTTAAAATATGTAGTTTGAACAATATGTCCTATTTAATACATAAAATGAAGAACCATATAAATATGGAGATAATATCAATAAAATAATTCCAAAATGGCCGTACTATGTGCATGTTTGCATAACTCATTTTGTGTCTTAGAAAAAGAGCAGGTAAGCAAATCCCACTTTTAAGTCGTACAAGTGGGAGTGCATTGGGAGATGACCACTATGGGTCTTTCTCATTTAGAACATAAAAAATATGTGGTTCTGATCAGATAACCCCACTATTTCTTTTTGTTTTTGTATCTCCTACTTTCTATTTCTTATGATGATAATCGAGAGCTCTAGTTAAACAACTAACATTTAGAATTTGAGATTCAAAAAGTTATATTTATGTTTCCATATGGAAACCATATTGGCCCTTGACTCATAAGTCATTTCAATCAAGTATAAATAAAAATAGACTTATTAGAAGTCAAATATAGGGTAAAAAATTATGAGAACAGATAATAAGTATCTTATCAGCCGAAGGACCCCCACGTATCATAGGGTGGTAAGAACCGTTCTGAAGAACAAAACAGCCCTTAGAACCAGGATTATATCTAGTTAAAAATTATTAAAATTAATTCTTAAATCTCGATTTGTATGGACCTTTATGATTCCAACATAAGTGTATTATGGGTGATTAAAAAGGACCTCTATTCAATCATGTGGTCCATATTTTCTTTATAATTAGCTGAGAGAGCATTGTTAACAGTGTATACATTATTATATGATTGTGAATTAGTTTAAACAGTCTATTAAAATTTATAATATTTAAAGTCCTTCAGGAGAATCATGAATTTTCTTCAACGAGATTCACTAAGAAATTTGGCTTCAAATCCTTGTTTGAATTGTTTTCTTACACAATAAATATCCAGAAATGTCTTATGAAGATGATCAAATAAAAAATATCAAATGATGGAGAAATGGTGATTTGGATCATTTTGTGTTTTAAAAATGGATTACAAGTTCTAATAGACCAGAAATTAGTCAAATATCATCGAACAACCTGCTTCACAGTGGATTCATTGTTTTATACTAAAAGCTCCTTACAGTAGAGCCTCTGGTTGAGGTGTAATTTTATCTATCCACTGTTGATAAATTAGGTGAAATATGCTTAGAAGTGTCATCTGAATTTTAGCTTTGAGATAAATGATTGTGCTATCTATAATGGTGTAAATTTCTCACATGGTGCCCAGGAAGAATAATCTATCACAAAATAATAAATAAAGGGAGATAAGTGTTTTAAACAGTGATTTTAATAGTCCATCATAGTGATAAGAATGACCATGCAATATGAATTGGATTGGATGGTCATTTCATATTCTTAAAAAATATGTAGCCACCTGGTCATCTTTCTCCCATACACTAAGAACCTTGGTTGGCTTGATTTGAGCTGAGTTAACCTCACTGAATTTGTTCTTGAGGTTGCTTGATGCTTTAGCTCATTTCACCCATTCCCGTCAACCCATTAGTCATTGTTCACTATTCCATGGACCAATGACCCCTCCTGGCACATGGCATGATCCACTGATTCGTAGCAGGTTCTGCACCAGATATGTTGATTTGATAGACCCATAATAACTTTAATAATTAGAAAAATTACGTTATACTTTTTGACTAAAGTAAAGTATTTATTTAAAATCCAAAAATGGAAAATAACTATTATATTGGTAGGTACCAAGGGAAATGTTTATAATGATTTTGGGTCAACTTTCATATATGTACTTAATATTCATAAAATAAAAAATTGATAATTTGGAAATTTATGTAAGAATTATAAGAATACTTGCAAATTAAAAATTTGCATGCATATTATATTACTAACTTAAAACCATCAAAATGATAATTCATGTGTCAATAAACTAGAATTTTAATTTATAGAATTTAATTTATCTTTCCTTGACAAGGTTTACCAGGGTAAAAACTTTGAGAACCTGGAGCTCATCTTCAAGCCTTTACTTCCCATAGGGATGGGTGATACATCTCTCAAAAGTACAGGTGGGCAATTTCATCCACAGATTGGGTGCCAGAGGGTGACTTTGGGGATTTTTACTCATCCCGCCATGGGTCTCCCAAATACTCTTCACACTGTATATGCTTGTTCCTTGTATCCAAAGAGGTAGAATCTAATGTATTTCGGGTTCCCTGTTTGTATATGGTGTTAGCTAGTATGAACCATGCTTGAATACAATGGAAATTTTCAAGAGGTCACTCATGTTGTACTTAATTAGCTGAAGCACACTATTTCTGGTTTCCCATTCCATAAATTGACCCTCTAAAAGTTACGTTCAACCTAGCATTAAGTAAAAAAAAAAATATATAATTAAATTTATATTTATAATTATGATTCTTAATGGTGGTTGATGTTTTCCACATTGATGCTTAACTCGCTATTAACTAGCAACTAAATTATGGATACGTTCAAAGAACATTATTTTTCCTAAATCATGCATGCATAACTACATGTCTTAGTCAATGACGGTCGGCCTTCATGTGAGGGGTTTATATGGTAGTGGCTATTCTCTGATAAGCCCTAGACCTTTGTCATACAATTTTATTATGATGTCCTCCAATATATGCGACTGAAAAGGCACCTTTAAAAATAAAAGTTTTATAATGCTGATATCAGTTTAAATTTATATGTGTATCTATTCTGTAATTCACAAGGTGAAATCACAACTAATAAACTCAGACTTATATTTTCCATTTATGTTTTATTTTTACCAATTTTACCTTTTGTTTTTTTAGTTAACACAATAAATTTTTGAAAAGCACATTATCTCACTTTTGGGAGAGCAGTGTTCATGGTTTTGCTTCAAACTCTTCACAAAGGTTTCCCTACACTCTTTGACTATTTTATACTCACTGAAATCACCACCATCCGAGATATAATCTGTAGACATTCAAAGTGGACGGTTAATGAATATACTACATTCATTTAGCATTAGTATGGGATGAGGATTTTTGTGAGAAAACTGTTCCTGATATGAAGAAATTTTATTGGAATGAATAATGCTTGAAACAATGCCCCAAGTTAAAGATATTTTTATCTGAAACTGGGAATTCAAAAAAGTCGAAGGCTATGTTCAACTTATGATCTTTCTAATAAAGGAAAAAAACTAGTTATATTGTGCTCATAAAAAATTAAACCTTTGAATATTTCTCTATTTTCTATATTATGCTTCCAAAATTTTGAATATAAAAATTTGAGGACATTTGCCTCTATTTTAACCATAATATATATGTAATTTTTTTAAGTTTTAAAAATAAAATGACCTTTTTGAGAAAATCAACAGTAGAAAATGTTATGCCCTAATTATCTAAAATTTTATAATATTGAATACGAAATTACTGAATCTGTTATCTTTCTTAAATTAGGAAGATAGAAATGTGAATTGCATTTTTTCATTTAACAATAAATAAACAGTAAAATGAAAATAAAATAAATAATTATAAATTGGATATGAACTTACATTTTTTTTTTACTGACATAAATTTATACATATAAATTATAAATTGTGATTAGTAAAATAAAATTCAGAATTACAGCTTAGGATAAAGTCTTACTTTTTAAATCATAAATATTTTATTTTATTACCTTATTGGGATCTTAATATTTGAAAAAAATCGCATCATAAATCCATTTAAATAAAATCAGAAATAAAATTTACCATATCAGGTTGTTGATTTGAATCAAAAAATAAAATACTGTTGATACTCTAATGAAATGTATAAGAAAAAATTCTAGTGTCGATAACTTATCTGAATTATATTTTATAAATCATAACTGTTTGTTACTATGATAAATTAGAAAACAAAATTGATAATCCAAAATTTTTATTTTTAACATTTACAAGAATCATGGATACTGATCTCATTTCAGATGGTCACCTGAATTCAGTTAAGTTAGAAGTGTTAACAAATTGTTGAGGCCAGTTTATCGAAAATATTCATAACCACATAAACATTTATGAGATAACCTTGACTTGGAATATTGGTGAAAAGTATGATCTCACTGAATATTCGACCATATTATGAATGTATATCTGTTGTGATTGTTTCAAACGTTAATAACTAAATCCTAAGGTATATCACAAAACTCTATGTTTTATACTTGAGAATTGAGAAGTTAGTATTGGATCCATATTTTTATTCAGGAATTGTAACAAATATTACCATTCTGTGTTAGATTTATTGTAACTGATAACTAGTTTAGGCTGGATAAGAAGCAGGAAATTAATTCAAAGAAGAAAAAATTATTATCTGAAGAGAAATGCCTCTTTGTGAGCACATGGAATGTTATCTAAGATAAGAATGCCTCAATATCCTGAGTGAATCAAAAGGAATAAATCAATATTCTCCTCATGAAAACCTAAGAAACACATTCATGAAAATCTTGATTCATCCTCATTGATTCTATTATGAAATCTTGTTGACACATTCAAGGGCATGGGAGTGAAAAAGTAAAAAGCCCAATTTTATCCACCTTAGAAGGTGACACACTCAAATTTGAGGTGTTATTTGTGATTGATATTTGAGATAATCACAGGGAATATACATTTGGTATTTAATTTCTTCTAAATTAAATACGTTATCTATGGGATACATTTTTTAATTAGGGGATGAGAATAGATACTTTATAAATGAGAAATATTGAGAGAAGAGGAGGATAATTAGGGGATAATGGAAAATTAATATATATATATATATACATATTTTTTATCAAAAAAAATAGAATAAGTGGCCATGGTGAGTAATGATGGTGGGTAAATTAGATAATGATGCATGGTCTTTATTGATTATACTAAGGACATGGGTATATGTGGATTGGTAAACATGAATGTGTATGGATGGATTATAAGAAGAAAATGATGACACAAGTTCAAGGAGATTAACTATAGATCCCATATTTTTCACCAGGATCAAGGTAATTTGTAAAAGCAGGAGAGCCCCTCCTCTTCATTTTGCCTTCTAATCTCAGTCAACGGTGGATCTTAAAATGAAGAACAATTAATGAATATCAAAATTAACTTTATTCCATGCACCCTAAACATGTAACAAAACTTGATCCACATTTTATTGGATATGGCTACCAATGCATGATTAATTCCTAACTATTTTTTAAACGGATTAAAGGCTATACTTATAGATCAAATGATATTCATTTATGGAGGAGATAAAGACAAATCTAACCTCAAAATTTTGGTCCAATAGTCCTAGATCATAAGATATCATGCATTGAAGTTGATATTATCAGCCATTGGATTTTTCTCTCTTCTCATTGATCCACGCGTTGAAATATTATGCCATAATGTTCTTTGTTTAGATTCAGTTATGTAATACTTTCTCAGATTACTCAAAGACTACTCAGGCAGCCTCTCTATCATGACAAGAGTACCTTACCCCGCACAACTAAATCCATCATTTTTAATCAGCACATAAGCATTTACCAAAAATTTGATGTGGAAAAATGCCACGGTAAAAATGGCATTGTCAAAACATTTGTATTCATAAAAAAAACAAGGAAAAGGCCACCTATTCATGCATTTTCTAATTTTGAGTGAAAATTGGGTGCAAATTAAATCTTCATTATTTTTTTATGTCCGTTTGAGTCTCTCCATCTCTACCTTCAAAATCACATTTATTGTACTTTAAATAAATTCTCTATTGGGCCATGACTCCCTACACAATGGCATCAATATTTGATATTTCATTAAGGGACAATTTTGTAATGATTAATCATTTATGAATGCTAATAATGGCTCATTATCCTATATGAAAGATAGGGAATGTAGAAACGCCCAAAAAATCCAAAAAGTGAAAACACTTAAATAAATCCAAATTAATATATTATAATTTATTAAATTCTATAATATATAATTGATTTACAAGGCAATATTTCTACAAATATATGGTAGAAAAGTTTTAAACATTAGGAAAGTAATTTAAAGTTTTAGTAAAGTAAATTTCTTAAGGTAACATAGATGATAAAATTGAATAGGATACCCGAATAGAGAAAATATGAATACCATACAATAAAAAATATTTAATGATTTAGTCTTGATATCATGCATATATTATATGTTAACAAATAAATATTCAAATTGGTGAAATTCAACTTTTTTATTGTGATATCCATAGGATACCAATGGTGATTTTGAAGGCCCAACTAATAGATCTGAGGTTGTAGGTGCCTAGTTTTAACATGTTGTTTATTGGTGAATGAGGATATGGGGAATATGAGTATCAAACACAAGCCATTTGGATGTTGTTCCGTGAACTTCAACAAAAGCTATTGCATTTTATCTTCGAATCTCATATACCATTTCACATAAAAAACATTCAAGTTAATAAAGTTATTATTTTAACATATTTAATATATTATTTAAATAATTAACCTATTTTAACCCCCTTGATTAAGAAAATTTAGGCCATTAATCAGCACTACCATTATAGCTCTCCTAATCCCTTACAATAGTTTACTAATTCCTAGTCTGATATCCCCTTGATTAGACACTTCTCATTATGGTCTTTGATAACATGCTAATTGGTAGGTTAATATCAGGAAATTAAATTGTTTGTTTGCATTAAATTGATTATATATAAGTGTTATCAAGCTCAAAATGATTTGTTCTATTCTTAAGGATTTTTGTGACATCATATTCTTAAAGAAGTTAATATTATGAGTTACAATATATTTTTGTTACACACCTTTCGCAATGTATTATTTATTTTAAAGTAATTATTATATGATATATGGTCTTCAATTCACCCCTGCCATGTTTCACCTTATGATTCTATCGAATGTAGACAGATTACGCTTTTGCCAATGAATAGAGCACTGTGTCATTGTGAAAATATGCCATTATGGCATCATGAAGTAAGATGACATTAATGACAATGATTACTCGGATGCATTTTCATTTTTTATATCTGGAAGGTGACATGGACAATAGAAAAATATGCAATTGAAATCATAATAAATGCCTGTCGAGAGACTAAGAAATTAATTATGATTCTTACTCATTACTTTATGTTCAAAATTCAAATTGGTGGTGTAATTATGTAGTGTCATGGCATTGTTGAATTGCATGTTTTTATGGGGTCACAATCCGCAATGCCCCTGCATTGTGCAATAAAGTTTTGAATGGTGAAAATACATGCATCTGCATGTCATTAAACAAAAAAAAAAGTTAACATGGCTCTTTGTGAGGCATCGCCATGTCAAATGCAGAGTATTTCAATATATGCATTTTTATCTTGTTTTCCAGTGCATAAGATGTATTAACCTGGGGTCTTCTAATCAAGGAAGACAAGGAGTAAACACCAATACTTAAATTGTGAATTTAGCCATTTTCCAAAACATTAATGGAAAATGATCAAAATAATGTGGGCACTGACGAGGAGAGAGAATACCTAACAGAATGAATGACCAAGATTGCTCCAAGGTCAAGGCTTGATATTTTATGATCTGGAAGGCCAATTGAGCTGTAATTGTGAGGTAATTTTTGTCTTTATCCTTATTTCCATCCATGCTCTCAGATCTATAAATTTAGGTGTGAATATTTGTAA
This sequence comes from Wolffia australiana, assembly GCF_029677425.1. Classification (NCBI taxonomy): domain Eukaryota; kingdom Viridiplantae; phylum Streptophyta; class Magnoliopsida; order Alismatales; family Araceae; genus Wolffia; species Wolffia australiana. The sequence continues at coordinate 22,149,208 of NC_135839.1, forward strand.
TATATCCTTAAATTTTGTTCCTAAATTTGTGGGCTTATTGAAAGAGAGTGAGTTTCTGAGATGCATCATGTTTGTTCTTGGTGTATTGGGTGTTTGAAAAGAGGGCAAGAAGTAGAGGGGGAGCTTACCTATGCTCACAAAATGTCATGATGTTGGTGAATCGTAAGGATCTATGCTAAGTGTATTTTTCTTATGGTTATGTTACATACATTTCATAATCAAATCTTGCTATCTCATCATGTGTTACACCTATCATATCATAGTGTTGTCGCCATCCAATGTAACTTTATGATCATATTTACTTATATCATCACATATGTAACTAGCTACTTATATTCTCATCCTTTATTGTCACTTCTCTGTCTCTCTAACTCTCATTTTATCTCTCATATCACTATGTGATATCTGTATAATTTATATTAATTATTTTAAGCTTATTTAAAAATTATCACCTTCTCACCTCATATTTTCTTTGTATAACTACCCAATCTTTTATACATATATCTACTCTGCTCATTAATCACAAAATTATTAATCCTTAATTAGGTTGCCCTATAGGGACAATACATACTCATCGCTAAAAAGATTTATTCAAACGGATACATTCTTATATTTTTATTAATTAAAGTCAAAAGCACCAATGATAAATTAAGACCACAATTTTGTGTTTAGAAGTCTTTCATAGTCTCCCATGCATCATAAAATTTTCACCTTATTATGTAAAACCCCAAAATAAATTTTCTTAAATTTTTTATCTTTCCTGTCAAACATCTTTCTTTGTGATTTTTACATTCTATTTGAGTGGGATTTCATAATCCAATAGTCTCTGTTGCCTCTAGTGTGCATGAGAGAACTCTCAATTCAATGTAATGAGTGGGATATTCCTAATATGGTTCATCTTACAAGTCAAAGTGAACAATTCAATAAGCTGATAACTTGCAATTTATAATCTAAAATTGATCAATATTACATATATATACAAGTGTTCTATTGGCCATATTTTCATGTTATCATAATTAAATGGACATAAAGTGGTTTCACCATAGTTTTATGATTTTTTTTAATTCTTTAGTATTTTTACATGATATTTGACCTAAGTGCACTGAAGATTTATTTTTTACAGGGTATAAAATACTTGGCTAGATATTGTTAAGGCTTTCACTATTCTTCTGATTTTTTCCATATTTTTATAATTTTCTGACCATTATATATCCAATAATTATTTTTTAGAATTAACAGAATATATTTCATCATTTATTTGGCATTTAAAAATGATTTTGACTATTTTATGTGGCTTCCACGTCATTCGCCCAAAAATTTGGGCGAATGATTGGCTGCGCCAATCTTTTAACATAGGATAATTATGGTATTGCAATGCGTGATGCCATAATCATCAAATCATCATTTCTATGACTACCTGGCGTGGGCAGCTTGAGAAGATAGGTAAGTTTGTCATTTTTTTCTTTTTAGACCTTTTTGGGCAATAAATGCAAGCAGCAAATTGGCAACGGCATGCAATAAATGGACGAGGTGAATTGATAAGCATGTGCATTTCTTAAAATGAGAAAAGTAACTTTTAGTCCTTTATTAAATTGAGAATTCTAATGCAGGCAACGTGGCACTCTCCTAGCTATTCAAAAAGAAACGTTCTCTCTCTCTTTTAACTGCAAGGATTAATCTCTAATAAAATGGCGATATCTTGAGTTCTAGCCGTCTGATTGTGCCCAAATTTTGAGGGCAGGTTTGTCTTTTCACCCTCTACAATCCACATAGTTGGATTATAAAATAGAGGTTGGGAAGAAGGGGAAAACCACTGAGGAAGCTCTCCTGCAACTAGTGCTCATTAATTACAAAAATAATTCTTTCTTGAATTAATTCATAAAAAATTAGGATAAAAATTCTTGATAAGTGCCTCCCTGTGGTTCGAACCCTTTCTCATCCCATATTTTATAATTGTGATTAAGGGAAATAGTACAAATTCATTGCATAAGCCTAATTTCAAATGACATTATTAACTGAATTTTCTTACCCAAAGTTAGGATTATCATAAGAATTCTGGGCTCCCTCTATATATTATGTGAATTGAGGAAAGTAATTTGGAATAAATCCTTAAATTCACTTTCTAAAATTATGGCCATTGGCGATTTTCATGTTTTATGCACCTTTGATGTGGAATGTTGGATCAAACTCTTCTTGTCATGCCTTTCAAATGATCTATGGTTTTTTTAGTTGTCAATGGGTGCCCCTTTAAATCCCTTACAAGTTGTGAAAGATAAATGAGATACAATAGATAGATTTGTAGTATAGGAGTATGTTCCTTGTCTTTATTAGTCATGGCCTCTTCAAGTACACATGGGTTAATTGACATAAAAGGCTAACAATCAGGAAATCCTATAAGTCAAAAAGTATAAAATTAAGGGACTGTGCCCATTCAAAAAACTCACAATATCATGGAGCTCAAGTTTCATTGTTAGAGGAATAACCAACTAAGGACACTTCCATGGCTTATCTGACCAAGCTTCTTTTGTAATTTTAAAAAACACAACTAAAGTATTGTGTATATACTAGCAGAGTAAATACTAAACATTATAATGTGAATTATTAATCATTGCAGTGTTTCAGTTGAGTCAGAAGAGATAACAAAGGAAATGAAATATCCAAATAAAATAATTTGAATAAACTGAGAAAAATTAGTATGAGATAATGATATATCTTAAGTGATACTAATAATGAAACGAGTTAAGGTATTTAATCATAATTAGAAGTATACATATGATCAGTATATGGGGTAAGTGAAATAGTCTAAATTATAATTTAAAGGCTAAATGATAACCATAGTGTATATGAATGATTGAAATGCTAAGAATAATAACCTGATTAAGAGATAATAAATATAACGATGTTTCTGTATTATTTACTTTTTTTTTAGTTTTTTTATATGCCTGATAAAATAGATATAATACATAGTGCATATAATACTATATTTTTAATAAGACATTATAATTAATAACATATATAATTTGGTAATAATTAATCTATATTAGTTATATTAAAATGACAGTGATGATTGGTACTATGAGACAAATATACGATATAATACATAACCACTATTCATGTAAGAATAGTAGTCCACTTAAATTAGAGATTTGTCATTTATGAAAAAGGAATAATATATGTAAAAACAATGGGTGAGGGTTTAAGGTGTATTGGAATTATATATGTTTTAAGATCTATACTTATAAATCTCAGTTCCCAGGATGGTATCAGTTAGTAAAATAAGGATATGTTGAAAAGCAAAATTACAATGTATTAGACTTGTTACCATCTCATTTCTTAAGTTTCGTGTAAATAAACCAAGACAATTTAGCCACGCCATACACTATTATTGAGGATTATTTATTTATTGTATGAAATTTGTTTATGGGACTTCAAACCTAGAATTAAGTTTCCAAAAATATAATATTTATAAAATAATAAATACCATAATTTGAATCTAATATATAGGTACAAATATACCAGATATCTTATTTCCTTAGCTCAAAATTAGTGTCACTAGTTTTGAAGACATTTTTTACTTCATAGCCCTAGAATAGATACTTAATAATTTATTTAATTTTTAAACATCAAGATTCTACTTAGAAAATATATCAAATGATAATTTATTAGGTTCCTTTATTAAGAAAATAAGAAAAAGTTTCAGTTCATTGAAATATTTCCGGGAAACATTATCAATAAATATATATATGATGTTTCCATATAATATAAGATTCATCATGGAATTATTTAATCAAATAACTAAAAATATGACCAAAATAAGTGATATGGATGAAAGAAAAAGATGCACTGGCAGTTGTTATAGGTTTTCACTCTGTAATGCGAAATAAAGGTAACTAACCTTCTAATTTGTGTTTATATTTATGGATAATTTGACGGAAATCAGAAACCTAATATAAGTGAAAATTTTATTCCAAAGGATTCCTAAAAATATTCAAATCTTAATGATTTACTGCATGACTGAATATATTTTAGTTTCCAACTTAAATTATTTTGGTAATTTAAAAAATGTGATTATTATTATGTTATTTTTAAAATGTATATCACCTCTTTGTGTACATTCATTTCCTGTCCACAAAAGTTGGTCATAATTTTATATTTGGGGAAATCTTTTGCATTTATTATCGTTTTGCAATCAGAGTGATCATGTTTATCAACTATTTGAGTTTTTAACGTTTTGCAGTATGTTTTAATAGTTTAATACTCCTAAGAAATACAATTCAAAATAAGTAAGCAATTAAAATGAATATAAAATCAAACTTATGTGATTAAACAAGAGGTAGTTCTTCACAATGAGTTTATGGAAACACTTCATGTTTTTCACATATTTTATTTGAGAAATACTCATACTATGAAATAAAATAAATTAACCTACAAAAATTATCAAATAATAAGAGTTCAATAAGAAACTTTCCATTAAGTTTCTTAAATGATGTTATCATCTTGTTGTATTCACTCACACAACCAAAAATATGCATACAGTTTTTTCCATCACATTAAATTAAGTTTTGAGATATCTATGAAAATGTTGTGAATTCATTGATCCATATCTATTATTATATCATATGAGACAACAAGTCAATTGGGATAATTGCATGAGGAGTTCAAAATTTTTTATTTAGCTCAATCACAATACATATTGATCCCTCTAAGAGCCTAAATATGACAAAAAATCAAGATAGATTTATGAAAATTATAAACTTTTACCCCCCTTTTATATGTGTCACATTGAAAATAGATATATGACAAATTGTAAATCCTTGGTAAGGCCTAACTTATATGGTGGATGTATCATAAAATAAAACAAATTAATACAATTGGTTATTTTTTTCCCAGGTCGGTACTTCAATTCTGAGTATTATTTTCATTTTATACATATTTCTCTAAATTTTACATTATAACAGAAATTTAAAATTGTGAAGTTATTAGAATTAAGACAATCATATCATTTACATTAAGAAAAAATATTTCTCTGATAAGTATTATAATGTACTGTTCGTCATCGAATGTATTTTTTAATTTTGAATTTTAAGAACTGTATTTTTTTTTAAAAATGTATTTTTTATTATATTTTCCATTATGATGTGCATACACTTTTTAGAATGATAATCATTTTTATCTATCTCTAAGGGAGCTAAATTTGAATATGTGAAAACAATGTAGATTTATTTCATAAATATGAATTATTTTAGATAGTGATTTAGAGAATTAGGAGAGGGAAAAATCTCAAATAAGAAATTTACTGCACTTTATCAAGATCTAAGAAGATGTTGAAGATAAAACAAAATATCCTTCAAAATATCATGAAACTTTGTGTGTGCAGTAATGGAACCTATTGTATAAATAGGAAGTTCATCAAAGATTTAAAACTAAATGCGGAAACATATACCAAAACCAAGAAATTAAAAGCTCCAATGTAACCCTGCTGATAAGGAGGAAACTAACCAACAAAAAGTCAATAAAAATACAAGAGAATTTAAATTTTGTAGTACGAATAGCAACAAACTTTGGATTTACCTTTATACCATTTTTTGATAACCGTGAGCTTGAATTGAGAAACATAACCAGGAGTTGACTTGTTAAAATGGGAACCTTAAAATTTTCTGACATATGAATTGAAGCCCGTGAAGAAAAAACTTTTGAGAAGGTTTTAGAGATTACCAAAGGTAAACACATATCACTCCTTTATAAATTAGATAATATGTATTTTCTTCTAAACCATAGATGTTTGGCTTATGTTCCACATAACCCTTGTATATAAAAATCCAACCAGTATGGTTGGGAGAAACTATTAATCATTGGCCTACAAGAAAATTGATTATTTTTTCATTTTATTATTCTTATAACCATTATTATACATGTGATTTATATTGAACTAAATGTATCGATAATGTTGAATAAGTTTGGATGAGAGTGGATTTTGGAAATTTTTATTTATAATCATAGATAAAAAGGATATATAAATAAAATTTTACGGCCCCCTCCTGATCCTGTGATGAAGATAATTGATTCTATGACCATTATAATGGGGATTTTATGTAGTGACAATCGGTGCTCTTTGGAAAATTCTTTTGAATTTGGCCTGAAATTCTTAAATCATGGAAGTAAAAACTTCACAAGCTTAAAAACAGTAAGGTATGTACAAAGGCGTTTATTTGGTCCAGATGTGATCGCTCTCCAAAATTACTAAAAAGAGAAAACTCCAGGAAACTAAGAAAAGGAAACTCTAAAAAAGAGTTTATTTAATGAGTTTTTATCACATAAATTTGATTCAGCATGACCTTTTAAGGTTAAAGTTTCCTATGATCTAAATATTTGGAATATAATTGTGTATGATAGATTATACATATGATAAGTGCTTTTGGAAAGGTTATGCATATGGATGCCATGAAAAACTTCTTCCAAGATACATGGTGTACCTTGACACCAAACGAAAGATAGATCTTATAAAACACTATTTAAATAATATAAAAAATTTCGCATGTTTATTTGCATTAAAATAATCATTTATGTCTGTTACAAAGATGAAACTAGTAAAGTCAAATTTCAAGTGATATTCGTGTTTTTCTGAAATGTTTGAGATCAGAATGATACGTCATACACACAAACATATGTAGTGATTCAATTGAAGGTTTTGACAGACTTAAAATTGTGTTATTCTGGTTTTTCCCCATGCATTTTATTCAAATTTCAGTAAAGTTATTCTTATTCTCTTAATGTGATAATATTTCAAAAAATGTGTTTTTAGGGCATTATAGGTTTTGATAACTTCCTCTTTTAAAGAACACACAGACACATGACGGTTAAAAAATCAAATAAATGTGACAAGACATGGACTCATAGTGGAAAAAAAAAATCAATAATTCAAATCACAATAGATGACAACCTAGATATCCAGACAGATCTTAAGCGTGGAGAGGCACAGCCAAAAATGCATATATGTAGCACTTTGCAACTGGTGTACCACATCACATTTGATGTTTAACATTGGTTAAGTATTTACCTTTTTTTAATGCTCATATGTACAAGGATCATTGAAGTATTAATTTTCATTGCCTAATCATGGACCTAAATTTCACAATAAATGATGTTATAGAACCCAAACTGATACTACTCAGTGTAGAGGAGGAAGTAGAATTAATTAATGGCTAAAAATGAGTCAAAAATAGGGGTGCATGCCTCACAGTTTAGAAGGCATATCTGACCAACTCCTTTATGTCATAAGTTCTCTCTGATCTCCAAGATAAAATGCAGATATATATACAAATATGTATATATATTCTCCTACATTGGTGCGCTGAGTAGAATTTTCTCCAATTATCTTCCTTTACATTTTATGTCTGGTTCTCATGATTTTTATGCATGTAATCATTATTTTATTATATTCTCACTAGTGACATGTCATTCCACTAACCCTGAATTATTATTTCATTTGAAGGTTAATTATGTATTTTACTCATGTTGAACCTTTCTCAAGGTCAACAAATTTGATGTTAACCACATTTATTGAGTTTAGTTCTTTCAGGACTTAAGTGGATGAACAAGGAAGCAAAGATATGAAGATTAAAGGAATCAAAATCGTCCACATTTATTGTCCCAGTTTGAGTTTCTATTCAAACTAGTGATTCTTGCAAACTAACCCTTTTCTATTTATTTTCAGGAGGCGTGGGCATTAATAATATTGAAATTTAGAAACCAATAGAGATATTTTCATTTAAAATGTCTTATAAATGGAAGGATATTAATTTTTTAATGTATTGGTTTCTTTAAGAATTTTAATGATTTTCAAGGTCCAAAAAGCAAAAAATAAATAGAAGTGGACCCATGGTCTTAGCTCACGTGGGAACACCTATGTGGAGGCAATTCCAACCAGCCAGCACATGTATATGGGCCAGCGTATCACCTATGTGGTGCAGGGCGGCCCATATGTGGATTAACCACATATGTCATGATTCAACCCCATATACCATATGTGATTAATTTCAGTCACAGATTTATCAATTGTCAATTAACCATATCTCATGATTGTGGTGTCACTAGATTAACTCATCTTTTCATCAATACAAAATCATAGAAATTATCTTGAAATTTCTCCCCTCAAAACTTCATTCAACCACCACATACTCATGCGCGTCATAATTATTGGGTGTTGACTTTTGAATCGTCAAATGTCAGGCCTTTTATATTTGGAATCCCATGTTCCCAATATTTCCATGCATACCACAGTCATTCAGTTCTGATATAAATGAGGTCATTTTTAAAATACGGACTTAAAAATTGATATCAGTTATACACTATTTCAAAACAATAACATATTTTATGATCATTATATTTATCTCTCTAGATTATGATAATGCAGTTTTCATAAAGTGATATTGCTATTACTGCCCTCAAAACAACTAAAGTTAATGGGTCCTATCAGATTCAACGATCTGAATTATCCATTTTATTCATATTTAAAAATAAAATAAGAAAAAGTCATTATAATAATTATTATATTATCCTCTTTCCTAAAAATCACAAAAAATCACCCGTAAAAAGATAATGAGTTGACTTCATCAGTAGATTCTCATGAGATTATTTGATCATTGATTTTAAATGTGATTTGGATCCATTTTGATGTAATTAGATTATAATAGTTCTTTCATTTATTTATATACATATTATTTTAATTTTTACCTTTAATTTTTTACCATTCAACCTTTCTTCACTGAGTCAACCACTATTTTAACTCCATCATAGCTCTATATTGATTCAGCCCATGCTCATCATCATATTATGGTTTTCCCTTGGATAGAGTTTTGGAATTTTATGTTTTCATTTAACATAATTGATAGATTAAAATTCTATAGGGTGTGGTGCCAAGGTAAAGCTTGTGAAAGTCCCTAATGATTTATTGCATGTTTAATCATGAAACCCTGATCCATCATTCAGATAATATAAGTGTGTAATGGGGGTCATTAGGTAATGTATTATCCAATATCTCCACTACCTTCACTAAAAATTTATTGCATCTTCTTCCTCTATTCAATCTCCTGGTATGTGTAGGGCAGACGATTCCATCTTGACCATAGTCTCCATCTTGAACCAGCTATATCCTAGATAATACATGTTTGAATCCAACAATTGCATATTCATACATATTAATCAAAACATAGTCATCCATGCAAAATATGTCCTCATTGTCTCATGTCGATTAACCTCTTATACGACCATGAAATAAATCAACTGAATTGATGTTTAGGTATAACATCATTCATGGATTCACACCAATCAACTTAGAGAACACTTTCTCAAAATAACACTCACCATATATCCATAGTCTTTTCACAAAAATGGCCACATGATCAATCACACTTACCGTAAAATTAGGACAATGTGGTGTTAATCTTTACAAATAAATTGATGTCCATCTCAGCCTCCTTAGACTATGAAATTGAAAAGTCCCTTTTACATTTGTTGATCTCGAACCACCTAGGCAGAACAGAGACGATCTTGATTGTTATTAGAAGGGTGATGTGTAGCGACGCACAAAAAAATATCATTTCAATAACTAAAACATGAAATGAGTGAGTGATTGATGTGAGTAACACATAATATCCATCAGAAAAATTGAGGAAGAGGATTGGAAAATTTATAGTTTAGAAAGATCTCTCATAATCTTTTAGGCTGAGTTCACCAAGGGGGGGGGGGAGGAGGAGGAAACCTGTTAAGAAGAGACACATGAGAAGTTTGAGGGAATGATAAATTCAAAGAAAAATTTACATTTTATGCTTAAATTATTTATATTGGAGCCAAAATCCTGATTCACTGATAGAGTCATGATACAAACTCATCATAGAAGACCTGGTCGACGAGATGTAGGAAAAAAATAGAATTGGTTATTGAATAATCATAGAGTTCAAAATACACTTTTTTAAGGTCATTAACGTGATTTTTATGGATGAATGATCATTCAAGGTTTTCTTAGCATGATTTATCTTATCTGGTTTTTGTGACAGCAAGAAATCACAATTTGGAACTTCACGTGCTTACTATTATAGTTATATTTTAAAAATTCTTTATGTTTATTGTCTCTCTTGCATTATGTCATCATGATTAATTTTGTAATTCCTTCATTTGTCTATTCCCAAGTCTAAACAGACTGGGATTAATAGAATTAGGTGAAGACCATATACTTTATATTCGCCAACTAATTAGAGACTACATATGATGTCTGTATTGCTGACTCTGAGGCTTTCCACAATTCAAAACCATCACCCTTCTTTCCTTACTATACCAAAAATAGTGACATTAATAACAAATGGAAATGTTTCAAAAAGATTGGATAAGATTTAATGCACATAAAGTTACGAAAACACTCGAAAGCATGTCATATCAATGAACACATGGATTTGAAGCTTTTTACAGGTGCAAAACCCATTTCAATGCAAATCAAAATATTCAAGCACATCTCCAGATGAAGAAAGAAAAATGTTGGACCTCATTGTGAGTATCGACCTGCCTTTCTTGCTCATGGACATCTAAATTTTAAGAAATTTTTAGCCCTTTATGCACAAAGTGATGATGCATGACTTCCAAGTGGGAAGACTACACAGAGAGCATCAGATGAAATGTTTTTTAGGAAAATTTAAAACTCAATTAATTGTTCTTGATGATTAAAAAAAAATTTACTCAGAATGGACACCTGAACTACTTCAAACCGAGTTGCCAAACTTAAAATCAAGATCCTTTGATAGATGTAACATGGACACTTAGTGGAAAAAATTATGCTAATCCAACTGACGAGCCATATCAAAAAACAAACAAAGGTTGTGTTGAATTGAAACAAAAAGTGGGATCTCTTGAGAAGGTTTGCATATGAACTTGAAGGTTTTAGTGATGCTATTAGTATACTTTCAAAGTCATTGCCAATAAACCATCTAATATTTTGACGGTGAATTTTGTTCTTTCAGATCAATTTATGTTTGCAATCCATGTGCTGGACAATTATTTTCCTGATCTCCCAATGTCTCTGACAATGAAGGAACAGGGTCTCTTATAAGTGCATACGTTACAATGAAGGATAAGTTGCTCGTTCATCAAAATCACTCAAAGTTGAAGACTATATTCCCCATTCAACGATTTTAGACCCAAGAAAGATACTCAATTTATTCACGATGAAGAAAAGTTTTTAACTATCTACACTACCTTATACTTTCTCCATAAACTGTCCACGTCTTCAACTTCAACCAACAAACAAACTAGTCAAGATCAACCATCTATAACTCTGATGCATAAGTCCTAGTCAATAATCAACTACAGATGAACTGGATAACTACTTAAAGCATTCTTGAATCGATCCTCATGTTGACCCACTCAAATGGTGATATTAACTTTGGTCTATAAAATATCCAGGGCTTGCAATGGTTGTAAAGGAGTTCCTCTCTATTTGAGCCTCGAGGGGACTATCAATTTCAAAACAGGATTAACATCAACAGAATCTAAATCCATATTGTTGACTTAAAATGCAGGGATTAATGATTTGACAAGGAGTACAAAGACACCACTGGAAATGTGGAGGACATAGAGGAGGATTTTCAATCTTGATGTACGTTTATGGTTCTTTGAAGTTTTTGCTATGAGGTGTCGCCTTGGCAGTATTGTATGGGATGTGGTGAGGCATTCCGATGGAGTGAATTTGAGATCGGGCGCAGCGTCCAACGTGACATTTTTATTTTTTGACATGGACTTTATAGAATACATTAACCACTTTATTCCTCATATGGGAAGTTCATGCCATATTTTAATTTGGCATTTCTACTTTGAATTTGACATTGATTTGTCAATGGGCTAGATAAGGACTGGACAAGATTGGACTAGAACTGGACCAAACTTAGCTAGTGTTTAGGTCCCTGACAAAAACCGTGACTATATTGGGATCATCCAAACCTACTGATACAACCAAGAGGGGCACCTAATCCACGAAAAGAGCCCGCCTTTTGTACACATGCCTTTAGGATGAGGTATAAATGATCCTTCCAAGGTGGGGAATGATTAGATTCATTAAGGGATAGAAGATAATACATCGTTAAAAATTTGGAAGATTTTGAACCAATTACTCCCAACTTAAATTGATGCACAGATTAAAATTAGAGACAAGAGAATGCAATTTTCTCAAGCCAACCTAAAACATGCATTCTCCATATTGTAAAAAAATGAACCAAAGTATATCAAAAGCTGTGGTTCCTTATATTCCTTTATGTTGGAATTAAAAGTGTTATCTCCTTGAATCCGCATTCTTATTCAGCTTACTTTATCTTTTTTATCCTAGCTAAAAATATATGGAAAAGGTGGTACGATCATTGTGTCTTTGTGATACCCATTTAGAAAGTTAAAAAATGAGAATAAAAATAAATTATTATAGAAAAATACTAAAAGACCCATGGAACAACTAGATGATATAAGATTTTTATACATCAATATTATGAATGTCCAGTATAGTGTTCATGGGTTGAAGTTATAGGTCCACAAATGGCTTCAGTATTTTATCATTTTCCAATAATTGTCATCCTGTCTTTGGATAGAAATCTAAAACAGCTTTATAATAATATCATTTTCAAAATGATAAATTGGACATCTTATCAGATTCGATGGAAATAGTTTTTTATCGTGAGTATGATTAAATGCAAAGGTATAGGTCCACAAATAGTTTTTTTCTTGCATGATTCAATGCAAGATTCAACTTTTTAATTTCACAATAATATTTACGCTTAATTTTAACCAGAAGATGACATGCTTTTCAAAATATCAGCCTACATGGGGAGATGCAAATGCATTATTTTACATAATTTTCTAGAGGGCGATAAATCATCAAGCAGTCATTCACTTTAATATTTTTATATTAAAATATAATGTTTTACATATTTTCTTCATTTCTCACTTGGCCGCTTCAACTTTCCAATTGGCTTCAGGATCTCATGGGTCACCATTTTATGGTGCACCCAATAATTCATAAATAAATACTTAAAAATGTGAGTTATTAAAACAAGATTGATCATTACTAATTGTAGTCTTTGGAAATAAAATTTTGGAAAATATAAGCTGATTTAAAAACTTCAACATGATTTATGTGTCCAGATAGAGATTGTCTCAAAACAAATTAGGCACATAACCAATTACCACTGGCATATATTAGTATCTACATGATGGTGGAAAATTTCTCACAAAACTATGCCATGCAAATACAAATTTTCAATTTAATAAGTTTTATTTTTATATCCAGATTCACCATAGATTGAAATTTCAAAGAATTTTTACAGAATCAAATGACCTTTGATATAATATAAGCATAAAAACCGCACCAACGAAATTTGGAGCTAGTATTTTTTTAAAAGAATACAATGTAGAAACATAAAAGTCAGAAATAATAAATATTTCTATGGTATTATTCATGGAAACCTCTCCTGAAAACATAATAAGCTTAGAGTGAGATATTATGATTATCTACCCAAAAAATTATATTTCTCTCATTGATTTATTTATACGTCTCACTCCAGTCATCAGGAGTTCTTCCTAAATAAATATTCAATGTATGTACAAATTGAGGAGTTCTTATGATGCTCACCCTACGAATATATTTGCCTAGAAAAATTTAGAAAATTTCAAAGGATTATCAACATGTATTTTTGAGAAAAGGATCAGCTGTTAAGTTTTCAAAATATAATCTTGCATTAAGAAAATCCTTTAATTAATTTTATTTATAAAAATTAAAATAAAATATCATCATTAAAAAAATAATTATTTAAACAGTATCAAATAAGATACAAGTTTATAATAAGAACAAAATAATGTGCAGTAATTCCCGTTTATGTAGATCTGTAATGTACTTGGCCTCTATTAAGGTTTTAAAGCGTAAAAAATGGCCACTATCTTCTTTGTAATTGGTTGATCTAAAGTAGTGGTGAAATCAAATTTTAGGTATTAATTTATCATTTAAATGTTTATTTTTTCAATACAATTTATAAGGTCTTGACTCGTAAGGTGGGGTTATTTCCTCAGGGAATGAACATTAGGGATTTGAATCTGTTTCATATGGTAAGTAGGAAATGAACAGGGATATTTGATAAAGATAAGGATGTGTTGAGATAAGAAGGATGATCAATACAGATATGACGACATCATCCATCCATCGTGAAATGACTTACACCTTGATTTGTAAAGTCAGGTAATATGAATTCAGATCTGGTGCTTGTTGAAAATGATTAGAAGACAAAGCATGGTATCGAGGATATAGCTGATTGTTGAAGTTGAAGTTTTGAGGTCTCTATTTAGTCAAAGGTCGACGCCCACTACAAAAATTAGCGCTTACTTGATGGACCAATGTTCCATTCCCTTTGACCTCGATCAATATGCATGGCCATGTCCTCTATTGGTATCAATCCCCATATTACTGATCACAAGTCCAAAAATATACCAATAAGTTGTGTTATTTAGTTCTTCATTAATTTTAATTTATTGAAATATAAAAAATCTAAAACCTCCCTAGGAAAATTCATGAATTTTCTTAAAAAATATAATTTCTGAGAACTTTTACATTCATCAAATAAATATATGGTGAATGATCAAAATGTCGTTTACTAAACCTGTCATTTCGAAATAATAAACTTCTTTTAATTAATTTTTTTTAATTTAAATATATTTTGTACCCGTAATTTAAAGAGACTGCATTCAAAAAATATATATACTTGTGAGTTATTTTTCTCCAAAATAGTCTTTTATACTTGATCATTTTCAGGAGAATCATCCAGGATGTAAATTATACTTTGAATTAAATCATAATGTGATGAAAATTTTCAATAATAGTACATGTAGGAATCAATCAAATTTATGTTCGAGTGGTAGTGTTCATATGATTAATGAAATGCATTGCATTGTGTTCATATGATATTCATAATTTGTTTTAGATGACTAAAATCCATTGCATTTAAATAATTATATTTACCTTTAAAGTCCTCATTTTAAGCATTTCTAGGCTAAAATATGTGATAATGAATTATATAAAAAAAATAAAATCTAATAACTTAATGACACATGCTCGCCAACAACTGCTCCAGTTGATAAACCATAAATTATGGTTAGCTATATTGTTTAAGGCCTCTAATTTATAAAACACCATTTATAGTTTTCCTTACCTGAGTACAAAGTAAGGGTTGGATATACAAGAGTCGAGTTTAAAAAAGTGAATTTAAAGTTTAATTTCTAATTTTCAAATATTTTAATATATTCATCTTGGAATTCGATCTAATTTCAGAAAAGAACTAGAGAGCACTAATTCAAAATAATTCTACGAATGTGAGAAAATAATATTGCTATTTAATCTAATTATTCAAGGTTTATTGAGTCCTTTTTAGAAAGATTGTGGGATTTCATGAAATATTAAGAAATTAAAAATAATTTACATTAACTAACAGACAATGTTGGTGATGTGGAGACGAGACAAGCATGTGTGATGTTGGTGAGTGGAGTGAAAATATTTAATTATCCTGAATTGTGGCAAAGGTGGTGGCAAATATGCAATGACGAGTGGTAGAGTCTATTGAGGGGTGTGTGATGGTGAAAACCAGCCTAACCTCAACAAAGACAGCATAGGAAAATGGAAAAAAAACATGAGTCTAAAAAATATGAAGATTGCACTAATCTCATCGGCATGTGCCCAACGGGATGGGTGGTGCTTTATCTTCAAGAGTCTTGATCAAAATGTTCCTCCTTCAAGCTTTCATTCTCAAGACTTAAGAACAGATCCAAACAAGTTTTTGAATGAGAAAATCACTCATATTAATTGCAATTATAAAAAAATACATGGGTGTCTTTTTCAAAAAAGGTGGGGGGGATTCTATTTATAGATGAGCAGGGAAAGAGAAACACAGCTACCCTCAAAAGTTTATCCCAAAACGCCTTCTGGATAGTTAGATATCATGATTAGATATTGAATCATTTTCCTTCAGTTTTTATTAAATTTCCTTTCGTAGTTTTAATTTTTTGTGAACGAATGAAATCCAATATAAACGAATGTTTGATTCACTCCAGAACAAAAATTATGAAAGACAAGTCAACAAAAAATGAAAGGAAATGTTATTAAACAGAAGTTCTTGGGTCATTATTAAACATAAGAAATAATGGGCCAGACTCTCTTAAGATTGGCGTAGTAGAGCCCAAATTCTGTTCTATATCCTTCCTGGGCCGGAGAAGTTCAGTACTTGGCCGGAGCTTTCTCAGAGCTTCACCTGAGAGAAGGGGCGACGAGTTGGGGAAGAAGATGACTATCGACGACGAGAAATCGGTCTACGTAGGCGGCCTCCCGTACGAC
The DNA here is from genome assembly GCF_029677425.1 of Wolffia australiana. NCBI lineage: Eukaryota > Viridiplantae > Streptophyta > Magnoliopsida > Alismatales > Araceae > Wolffia > Wolffia australiana. Next base: position 22,165,610 of record NC_135839.1, read on the forward strand.
GCCACGGAGGAAACCGTTCGCCGAGCTTTTGATCTCTACGGCGCCGTCAGGGACATTAGAGTGAGTAACCTAGCCCGTTCTTTACCGATTCTTTTGATGCTATTTCTTTGTTGGTCTCTTTGATATTGTTGTTTAACTGGGTTGCGGTCCGCGATTAATTTATCTGTATTTTCCTGTTCATCTTTCTTCTTTCGGTCGGAATGAGAACTTTCTTGGCAGTTTTACTCCTTGAAATAAGACAAAAGTTCTTCTATTTTTTGGGCTATTTCTCTTTCCAAAACGGAAATTTTACCTTGGAAGTTCAATAGTAGGTGATATATGGGTCTGAAGGATCTCTTTTCATTGATAATAATTCCACGGATCTTGGAGAAGCTGAAAGCTGATTTCCAGGCGCCAATTTTGTGGAAACCTGTAATGACACTTAGTTTCCTTAAAACACTTATTTTACTTTCTTTTTTTCTTCTCCTACATATCTATGTTTCATCGAATCAGTTATTTTCAAGCTCCATTTAACACTTGTTTTGATTTCTCTCGTTTGAATCCTCTGAAGGGTACCTTGGCTTGCAAGCTTGTTTCCATATTTTTTTCCTCGGACCTCGGCTGATCTCATGAGCTGGTGCAGCATCCCTTATAGTTTAACTGAAAACAATGGTGTTAAATGCTTAGAACTAGATTTGAAATGTCTCTCCAAACCCAGATCTCTTGTGCTAATTAATTTATTGATGTCTCGTGAACTGCAGATTATAAATGATCGGCTGGTCGGAGGAAAATGCTATGGTTTCGTGACATTTACAAATCCCCGGTCTGCGATTGACGCGATCAATGATATGAATGGAAGGGTATTACTCATGATTTTCTTTGCAGTTCTTGCCCAGAACCCTAATCATTACCTGAACCCTTGATTGTGCATTTGTTTCCTCTATTTAGCTTCCTTGCTCTCTGATTTACCTTAATTACATTTCATGCGGCTCATTTCGGTCATGTTACGTCGTTTTCGGCTTTATGTCGAGATATTGATACCGTCTTCTTTTGATCTAGACCATTGGTGGCCGGGTAGTTCGGGTTAATGAGGTGCGAACAAGAGGGAGGAGGCCTAACTTCAGCCGTGATGGTTATCAGCGATTTGATGAAAGAGATGTTGACTGGGATAGGGGAAGAGAGAGAGATAGGGATCGTAGTCATGAACGGGACCGATACCGTGATCGAGATGTTGAACGATCGAGAGATCATGATCGGGAGCATGAACGAGAGTATGATGATGGGTACGAAGCAGAAAGAAACAGGGATCGAATGCTTGATCCTGATAGGGAACATGAGGACCATGAAAGAGAACATTCTCCAGAACGCGACCAAGATTGGGACAGAAGCCAAGATGCTGACTGGGACCATGAGAGAGAGATGGATCGAACTGAAGACTACGAAAGAAGCAAAGAAAAGGATAATGGGAGACATGTGAGGAACCGCTTTGGGTAAGGCTTGAACCTCTAATTACTCATTGGTTTTCGTCTAACATGATTTAAATTCACAAAAGCCAGTCACCAACGTTCACCATCACCAATGACAATGATGCTTCATCTTCGTCCCATCATTTGCCATTGTCAGGGCAACAATAGTGATAGCGACTTTATGATAACTACTTATCATCGCTGTCACTCTGTTAACCTCATTCAGATGATGAGAGATGATGGAATCATCATCACCATCGTCCTCTGTCGTATGAGACAAGGGAGATAATGATAATGATGATAATAAATTTTGCCATCGTCCCCTAAACATTACAATGATCAGCTCAAGTAAGGATATGAACATACTCTTACCCATTTAATCTAATTTGGATTTAACTTAACCCATATTTCTCAGGTCTTCCAACGATCGTCAAAACAGGGAAATGTCATCGAATTCCAACGCTGAATATCTAGATCATGTAAGGAGAACTATACTGGACTTTAATGTATTGATACATTTTACATTGACTCTTGCTTCCATCCAACTTCAGGTGAAGGAGCAATTAGATGTCTCCATTCGGAGACGTGAAGAGCTCCAAAAGCTGGTGGGTTGCGGTGACCATTTATTAATATATTTTTTTATAACCGTTCTTATAAGGGCGCTTGACCTGATTTCGACAGATATCTCATATGGAAGAGAAAGTGGAGGACAAAAGTCAACTCGTGTCTGATTTACAGAAGAAGTTTCAGGTCAACTCTCCTCTATTGTCTTCTCTTTAAGTTCACCCCACCTACTGAATAATCTTGACTTGGGTCAGAAACTGGAAGAGGCTTTGGCCCTTGCAAGAAAACTTTCTTCCCAGCGGCAGTCCCAACTTTCCAAGGTAAAAAACTGTTACTTTATTTAACCGCATTCCACTTTGTGTCTGATCTGCCATAATATCTACCAATGCAGCTACAAAGATGCTTCCTTCAAGTCCAAGACTACTCGGAAAAGCTTAAAAGCAGTGAGCTGGAGTTGCAGGTGAGACACAACCCTAATTGCATTATGAGGTTCAGAGACGAGGACAAATTCGTCACCGTAATCCACTTTTTAGTCATGAGATGAATGACGAGGCAATGGCAAGATGCTGGCGTGATGACGAAGAATTCGTCGTTAGTTGATTAGGACATTTGATGACAGTGATGATGTTTTGTCATAGTCATCCTCCGCTTATCATCACCATCCTCCACTCCAAACCCTTTATCGATTTTTTTTTTTTTTATCGATAATTCCACTGTTTTACTGGATACAGTGGTAAGATGATGTCCATTGTTGTGCCACAGGCAATTGTGGACACTGTGTCGGCTGAGCTGGATGGAGGAGAAGACCAAGGCGTGAGAGACGGCACAGCATATGGGAACGTCACAGTGTAAGGTATGCAAAGTGGATTAGTTGAGGCTTTAATGGAAAGGACAGATTCCTTGTTTTCACAATTTTTTCCCTTACCCTCTCTCTATCTACTCAAGCTGATCATTAGGATATAAGCTTTTGGAAGATGTGATTTTATACATCTGGTGACCTCGGAATGATTAAACGGCACAGCTTTAGTAGACGAAGTACCTTCTCGGTTTCTTAACTGAATGATAGGTATTAGTTTAAAAAAATTATTAACTGGTTGGCGCATAACTCTGAACATGTGACTTACAGGAAACCACATTCACATCACAATTCATTTGAAATTTTCTCTCGAACTACAGTCTCCCTCTAAGAATTCTCATTTGAATTTCTATCAATTGAAACGTTGAAAATGAAGATTATTAGGTTTGCTTTTCCTTAAACTTAATTTTAGGCTATTAAAGTTTGAATCTCATCACAAACAAATACTACTAGGTTTCCATGCATCAGTCTAGTATTTCGATGAAGCATCATGTATCAACTCTTTTTTCATCTTCCTCACTACATATACTGCTCTCTTAGCTTTCCCTTTCTGTGCTTCTCTCTTTTGTCTCCCCTTATTTTCTCCTACGTAGACAATCAATGGATACCTCTCCGCTACCTTAATGAGTATTAGATATCTGAGGACGAGTATTTTGAAGCTGTGCATCTTCTCGTTAAGATTTTGTTCTTGCTTTTAATCAACATAACAGATTATTCATCAGCCTGAGTCTTATTGGTGTTTACTGTATTTCTTAGAAAAAAAGGTCTTTAATGTAATCTCCTCTTTTTTCATTCAGCTCATGGATTTTCAAGAACCCTAGCATTTCTTCAAGAGAGGTCTTCTCAATGTATTCTGCTTCTTGAACGGCTATGAAATTTAGATTCTAGTCGCTTAAAAAAGGTACTCATTAGGTTATGGTTCAATATGTCCTACTTCGTCCCATTATTATTTTTATCAATTTTGCTGTCTTTGATCTTCTCTCCTTAGTACATGCCAAACAACTAAGGAACTCTTCATTTTAAAGTGGCATGAAGAAGTTCCATACAATGTGTAGTGCAAATAGAATGTCTTAGCCTCTAGCATTAAGGGTTTGTGCCTTATCCGATATCTCATTTTAAGATAAGATAAGACCCTTATAAAAAAAATCTATTTTCATCCCTCGATATATTTCCTAAGTCTAACATTCATAATAGGGTATGTTCGGAGCCCTAACATCTGAGGGGCCCCTTCTTTCAAAAAAAATGAGGTGGGTGGTCTAACCTCAATATGTTCACCAGAAGTAAAAAATCTAATGCTAAGACAATGCAACTGCATGAGTATGGTTGACTTTGATGCCAATTGAAGACAGTTTTATCTTTAGGAGTTCTAGATGTGCTTAGTAATTAAGGTGTCAAGTTCTCGAAACTGGTTGAATTGAGTAGTTAGTAGGGTTACAAAGTACCTAACGAAGGGATAGGGAGAAGTAAACTTTAAGCTTTACTTTGAATAATATTTAGGGAAAACCCTAAATATGCTTTTCTTGGTGCTACCCATTGCTATCAGGGTTAAAATAGTAACGGCAATAAAACACAGCGATACACTAATTCTCAGCGCAACTAAGTCTATGAGCCCTTAATGAGAACACGAAAATCGTACCTGATGTTGCTGAGAATTTGAAGCCTAAAAGGTGACAAGCTATAGAGGACTTGTCAAAATACTACGAGGTAAAAGTTTTATTTCTGGGCAGTTTCAAAGTAACATCTAGAATTCGGAATCTTAATGGAAAGATACCCGGTGAGTAAGGATGAGTCTAATCAATAATCAAAAGGGTAAATTTTAATGGATGACAGCGGACTTATGGAACTCGAAAAAATGTCCCCACCAGTTATGAAATCATCATGACAGGACTTGCTGTAGAATTTTTGTGGGGACGACGATGAAGATAACGAGTTGTCACCTACCCTACAGGAAAAGAGCATATAAAACAGCAAAAAGTATAAACAAGAGCTTCACGACTTACGCCATCCCATTCGAGCGCAGTTAAGTAATGAACTTTCACCATCTTCCAAGCTGCATCTCTCCGTATGAGTCTTCCCCTGAGAATAACTTTCGCAAATTAGCCTCCAATCAAACAATAACCAAAAAACACCATAATTCCTGATACCTTGTAGGGATCGAAGGAGTTGACTTCTGAGAAGGTGGATCAGAACCGTCAATTGTCCATGGAGCACGGCCAATCAAGGGTCTAGCTCTCGGGTCCCACGACCTCGACTTTGCATACTGGGCACAGTGCATTGATCTTCAGCCACTTGTCTATACAAGCCTTGTGAAAGAAATGCCTACAAGTCAACTCCCTCAGTTCTTCCCTATCCACAAACTTCGCCAGGCAGATGCAGCACAGCTAACCAAAGAAGCAAAACACAGAAATTAAAAGAGATTTGTTGAATCAAATCAAGGTAGGGATAATTATTTACGGCATCTTCGGCGGCGATGGCGCGTTCTCTGTCTGTACCGACGGCTATGATTCCGCCACCAGCGTTGACATCGTCGTCTGAATTGGAGTGGAATAAATATGTGGGAAGGGAGTTGAGCAGCTCTGGGGACGCGCCCCGGTGGAGAGTCAACTCCTCTCTCGAGCCCAGGATGGAGATGATGCAGGGCAAGCAGCAGCAGACAGTGGCGCAGAGAATGATTGGCATGGCATAGCAGATGCAGCTAAAAGTCAAGAACACTATGCACATTCTGGCCACCAGGAGAGAGAAAAAGTCAACGATGGATACCCAGGGAGGAGGATGGTTTGACTCACCCATAATAGGCTTCTTTGACACTGGACATTGACTTTACTGATATTTTCTTCTCCATCAAGCATAATCGGTTAAGAAAAAATCCGTCACTGTTCCCGTTAACTATGCAGGTTGACGACGACAACGTTGACTTAATTTAACAAAATTGAGGGCTGATTGTTGATGGTCAACAGTTCATGATGCCAAGACATCGTCAGTATCAACCATCAATGGGGACCTCATAAATGTCACTGTGAATCTCACCCTTAAATCTTTCAATGTCGAAGAGGTCTTACAGTCATACCTGTACAAGTTTGGGGAGTCTGAGGCGGAGGAGCGTCCACCGAAGACCCACACGTTGCCGACGACAAACCACACAGCGAAGAAGCAGTCCAAGGCCATCTTGTACTGGTCGACGAATGTGATGAACCTGAGAAGACAATGACCTCTCATCATTGCTTTATACTACGGGTAACTTAGTCTAGTGAACGGACGACAGAATATGAAAATTTTTGGTCAGTCGACTGTGACCAAGTCTGCAGTTTTGTTCCATTTCACTTCCAGGGCTGGATGAGACAGATGACTGAACAGATGGAGGATGGTCGTAAACCAAGACTAAATTACTAGCATCGAATGATGGATCTGACTCACAGAATGGAAGGTGTTGAAGAACAACATCCTGCTTAAGATAAAAAGTAGTGTCCTTGCTATCAGCTATAGCTTTTAGCATAATTCGTAAGTGTTTGAATTTAACAAAGTATCAGAGTAATGTCACAGGTTCAAGTCCCAGATGCAACACAGTGTACGCTTGGACCAACAAAAGAGGCCAGCAGCAGGTGTTGTGGGGAGGTGTTGAAGAACAACATCCTGCTAAAGATAAAAAGTAATGCCCTTTCTATCAACTGTAGCTTTTAGCATAGTTGGTAAGCCCTTGAATCTAACAGAAGTCACAAAGGCTTTCAAACTTTATTATTCTGACGGTCAGGATGGATGACTGATGACAGTAAAGAATGGACCGCTCATGGATCATCATTAGTCCACGAGCCTTACAAGTAACCTAGTTTAATCATCTTTAGAAAAACTGGTTCAATACCTTGGATTCGTGATGATAGAATATTGTCCACCTGCATTTCGTAAGTTATCTTGTGAAACTTGAGTAGCTGAAACTTGGTTGTTCTGAGAAGCTTCTTGTAGTCTCCGAGTAAATTCTTCATCGTTTGGTCGATTATTCCGGTGTATGTAACGCCAGTAAAGATGGGGCAAAATGGCAAAGCAGCCGACTGTGTAGCCAATCACCCACTCAAACAGGGGAGCCTTTGGATGCTCACTTCTTGACAGAGACAAGACTATGACAGCAGCGATTATTTGGCTCATATTGATAACAAGTTCAATAGAAATCCACAGTCCAGAGTTGAGTGGGCTTCCCTGACGTCGGCCATAGCTGTCACCTCTCCTACCGACAGAAGTATTTTGAGCATGAGACGTACTGGGTGATGTTGATGATGAGGAAGATGATTCAAGATCATGGATGTGATTGTTGGTTGAATGGCCTTCAAAGTTACTGATATTGCCTTCATGAGAGAGAGATGAGGAAGGAATACTACTGCTGGGGATGTCAATAACATGTTGAGGCGTGCCACGATCTGCTTGACCCGCCATCAACAATGGATGTCTGTCTGTGATGCGTTCACTCGGTTGGTCCGAAGAGGTAACAGCCATCAAAATCTACCGGACAAATTAGCAAGGAATGAAGCATACATAAACCCCAGACTGAAACCTTGTTGCATTAGCCTCGTTCTGCTTCACCAGGTGAAAGACTAGAATTCACTGAAAACGAATCATTCATGTTGTTTCAGAATGAAAGCGCAGTAAAATGTGAAAAAAACTCCACAGAAGATAGGCTCAATGGAGCAGCTAAACGATCGAGAAACTAGTATTATATTTTGTGAGTGGGTTGGAGAAAATTAGTACACCATATGTGAAACTCTAGAGGAAAATGAAAGCGATACGAAACCAAAATAATAAGTTGGAGATTATTTTCTTTCGTCATCCTGGAGGCAGATGAAGTTATACAAGTGAGGTGACAGTACAAATCGAAATTCGAGCCTCTTCTCGACTGAAATATGCTGTCTTCCATGGGTTAAATGAATAAACGAATGAAAAATAGAGAACTCAGCGAAATTCATCAATTTCCTTTTTCAATTTCGATTCTCGTAAACGATGTTCAAAGCGCAGCAGATTAAACAATTAGAAGGCAACTACATGTTATCGGAATTATCGACCCAAAAATCTTTAAAGAATCAGAAACTGCAAGAGTTGCCATACCCCAAGGTCCTAGAACGTAATAGAGATAGAATCAATACAGCTGATTCAATGAGACATTTTAATTGAATTCTGGTATAAAAACAAGGTCATGTTCACGCCGTGTAAAGGAACTGAGAATGCGAATCCAAACGTAACACGAAGAAAACGCGTGAAATCAAAGCAACAGTGGACGCCCAATCGGATGTTCATTAGACTCTCAGCAGCACCAACGTCGAAAAAATTTGTTGCTACAACAAACGATTAAGGATATGGCGCAATAGCAACAAACGAGCTCACCGGGCCTTCGATTTCTTATCACGAGTAGACCAAACGCGCCGGCGCGAACAGATGAACAGTTCTCACCGAATTTCCGCGCCAATTTCACCGAAATCCAATTAGATCATCTTCAGATCGTCTCGCATCCCAATTTCTTGATTTACGGTGATGAGCTCGCTGCTCCTCTTTCTGCTTTCGCGCTCCGTCAATCCGCGTAATGAGAAAAATAAATAAATAGAAAAAGTCCACCATTATCTCGGTGTAATGATCCCAACCGTCCGATCCGATCACCGTTGAACCCCACACCGTGAAAAAGTCGGTCATGAAGCTGAGCCAGATATCTCGAGGCGAACCTGATAACGATGTCGGATATCGGTTCAATATAATACTGATATGGGACACCATTTATACCTCAACTTCATTTTTCTGTTGACTAATTAAATATTTTTAAAATATGTTTTAGTATTTTATGTTTAGCATAATGCAAGACGACCTAATTAGGAATACAAAATAAGATAAGTAACTATACTCCATGTAGGCCGGCGAGGCTATACTGTCCGAATTCAGAGTCAAAAGGGGATGTCTTTAACCATAAGTTCCAGCCAGATTCCACGTGGAAACTCGTCATTAGTCGGGATTCTCTTCTGAAATACGTTTTTCTAAAGTGTTAGTTAAATTTAAGGGGTTGAATCACCAAATGTCACGAACTTTCCCCGTTGCTCACCGTATGTCATGTACTTTCGAAATATCACCGTATGTCACAAATTTTTGAAAATTATCACGGCGTGTCACGAGGCTTGGCCGCCGGTGACGTGGACGATGACATAGGTGCCACGGGTGAAGCCGAGCCTTGTCATCGGCCATGTCATCGTCCACGTCACCGGAAGCGAAGTAGGGGCTCCGATTCTGGCGTTTTTGGCGATTTTGGCTGGATCTTGGCGATTTGGGTGGATCAAGAAGACGAAGAAGATTTCCGGACGATTTGGGTGGATCTCTGCGGTAAGATTTCGCCGTTTTTTTTTTGTCTTGGATTTCTTTCTGCGATTGATCGCTGAGAAATGAAGAATCGGGGATGTTAAATCCCCGATTCTTCATCGTGAATCTGAGAATGGGGATTTCGATCACGATTTTTTCGATCGAAACCTTTCTTTGGTGAGCACCATGAACAGAAGAAAAAGAAGATTGGGATCAAAAGATTGTTATGAGGATTTTGATCGGGAGAAGAAGAAGAAGAAGAAGAAGAAGAAGAAGAAGAAGAAGAAGGAGAAGAAGAGGAAGAAAAGAAGAAGAAGGAGAAGAGGAAGAAAAGAAGAAGGAGAAGAGGAAGAAGAAATGGAATCCATTTATCTTTCTATCCATCTTTCTTATCCTCTTCTATCAATCCTCTTCTTATCATCTTTATACAACTATACCTGCATCAATCTCACCGCATCTGCTTCTCTCTTACCCAACAATCTTTCTCCACCTGTATCTTTGTTTATTCCTATCTCTCTTACAACACGAGGCTGCATGTGACCATCCTGACAAAACCTGTTTCATGGACGAGGTTCATGTTCATACTAAAAGTTTCATGAAAATCATAATTTTGGCATTACTTAGTAAATAAGTTCATTTAATTATAGGATTCATCAACATTCCCCATCAAACATTGGGAAACTTGATTTATTACGTGTCGTATACTATGTCTTTGATTTTTTACATTCAAGCATGGAGTCCGACATCAATAACTTGGATTTTAGTTCTGAAAAAAAATCAGTTCTCAGTGGCTCACATGTTTGGAAGGATCTCATAAAAAAGAACATAAGAGTGGCAAAACAATATAAATATTTTGTAATCAAGCTCAATTTAACCAACAACTATAACCCATAATTTATTTTATCAACAACGTGAGATTCAATGAAAATAAGCTGGTGAAATACACATTGATGCTTTGCTGCAACCAAGCGATCTCTGCAGCTGAATTGGACCTTAGAGTATCGATCCCAACTCTTGCCATGAGGTAATATTTTACAAATGCATCGACTGCTAGATGAGGTACCGAGGCTTGTCCAGAAAACCAGCACCGGGTTAGTTTATGCATGCTTTATTCATCACAAATGATTTTTTTTGAAGAAAATTCATAGCAAATGATGATCTCTTCCTTTCCTTGTAGCCCATTAGTTAAGGTGAAGGGAGATGGGAGTGCAGACCATTCTGTGGACGCTTCATCATGGTTTGGCAACAATCATTATGATTTAAATTCAAGTTACAGTCAAATTTCCGCAATCATTGATTTGCTTCAATTTTCTGAATATTTTTCTACATTAAGTGTTTTTCCTCATTTATTCTTATTTTATTTGATTTCATAAATTAATTAGGAGATCTACAGACCGAGAAATGATATCAAAATATATGGATTGACATAATGCCACATGGACGGAAGTTACCTACCTCCATATCTATTCTTATATGATTCTGCCCATAGATCTATCATATTTATCAATCAAATTATGTGCCTACTCTATCTATGTGGCATTATGTCAATCCATTTATCTTTCTTTCCATCTTTATACAAGAAGAGGAAGAGGAAGAGGGAAGAAGAAGAGGAAGAAGAAGAAGAAGAAGAAGAAGAGGAAGAGGGAAGAAGGAGAAGAAGAAGAAGAAGAGAAGAGGGAAGAAGGAGAAGAAGAAGAAGAAGGAGAAGAAGAAGGAAAAGAAGAAGAAGAAGAAGAAGAAGAAGAAGAAGGAGAAGAAGAAGGAGAAGAAGAAGAAGAGAAGAAGAAGAAGAAGAAGAAGAAGAGAAGAGGTAAGAAGAAGAAGAAGAAGAAGAAGAAGAGGAAGAAGAAGAAGAAGAAGAAGCAGAAGAAGGAGAAGAAGAAGAAGAAGAAGAAGAAGAAGAAGAAGAAGGAGAAGAGGGAAGAAGGAGAAGAAGAAGAAGGAGAAGAAGAAGAAGAAGGAGAAGAAGAAGAAGAAGAAGAAGAAGAAGAAGAAGAAGGAGAAGAGGAAGAAAATAAGGGGTAGGGTAGACCCTAGCCCACCTTCCCAACCCTCCCGCCCGAGGCCGGGTCGGAATGGGGTTCAATAGGGGGTGGGGCAGACCCCAGCCCACCTTCTCCTTCTTCCCTCTTCTTCTTCTTCTTTTTCCTCTTCTCCTTCTTCTTCTTCTTCTTCTTCTTCTTCTTCTTCTCCTTCTTCTTCTTCTTCTTTTTCTTCTTCTTCTTCTTCTTCTCCTTCTTCTTCTTCTTCTTCTTCTTCTTCTTCCCTCTTTCCCTTCTCCTTCTTCCCTCTTCTTCCTCTTCTTCTTCTTTTTCTCCTTCTTCCTCCCTCTTCCTCTTCTTCTTCTTCTTCTTCTTCCTCTTCTTCTTCCCTCTTCCTCTTCTCCTTCTTCCCTCTTCTTCTTCCCTCTTCTTCTTCTTCTCCTTCTCCTTCTTCCTCCCTCTTCCTCTTCTTCTTCTTCTCCTTCTTCTTCCCTCTTCCTCTTCTTCTTCTTCTTCTTCCCTCTTCCTCTTCTTCTTCTTCTTCTTCTTCTTCTTCTTCCTCCTCTTCTTCCCTCTTCTCCTTCCTAAATTTTTCTCAAAAACAGAAAACTGATCGATTCCCTTTTTTCTCATTTGTCAATCAGCACCAATCTCCATTCTACATGAATCATGCCGTCTTCCTCTTTTTATAATCATTATTCAGACTTATAATCTCCCCCTCAAAAAGGCTCTCATTTCTTTGCAAATGATGCCAACTTTCTGTCTAGAATGATTCCTCAAACTTTATATTTCCTGTCTCCCTAAAATATCAAAATGTCAATTCTTTCTTCCTCATTACTTGATCAGCACCAATCTTCTCTCTTTTCTACATAAATGATACCAACTTTTCTTTCTCTTCATAACGATTTCTCAAACTTCTATCTCTCCTTCCTCTAAAATGGCAAAAGCACACATTCGGCATTGGAATAGAAAAATTAGAACTTTTTGAAAGTTAATGCGAGGCATAAAATGAGTACCAGGCCAGCGGATGCCTTGGACTGTAGCCATTTGGAAAGTTTCTTGTGGGAACACTTTTTGATATCTAATGTCATCCCTGAAGGCCTGCACGGAAGAACATGACCAGACCTACATGCAGAAAATTAAGGTTATGCCATAAATCTCCACACCCTGCCCATCACACAGGCACTGACTATCTATATGATATTTTTTTATAAAGAATGTCTGTATGGGAAATAGTTTTAATGTAATTGCAGCGCAGAAAAAGAAAGGTGAAAGAAAATGATGTGTAGTAATGTTGAGTTGAATGATCTGCTCTAAATTGGATTGATTCAATTACTTGATCGTTTTATCATATTGAAGATTGATTTGAATGTCTCAATTGGTCGAATTGACGTACACACTATTGATCATTGATCATCTGAAATGGCAATATCATACATCGAATGAAGGCAGGGGAGTTTTAGCTGTTTGGCTTTTTTTCGACGGACCTTTTTGGACTTTTATGCCACAGTTTTTACCACGTCATTTTCTTTATTTTATTATTGATCAAAATGATTGATCTGATGGATCAATCAATCTAATAATCAGATTAGATTTGATTGATCTTTTGATCAATTTGAAAAAGAGCATCTTAATGATCGAAATACTCCTGAGATAGTAGGATAAAGGTATTTAAATGACAGAAATAGTCCTGACAGAAGCTTAAGATCCTAGGAAAGATAGTACGGTAACATATTGGGGCAGACCCCAGCCCACCTTCTCCTTCTTCCCTCTTCTTCTTCTTCTTTTTCTTCTTCTCCTTCTTCTTCTTCTTCTTCTTCTTCTTCTTCTTCTTCTCCTTCTTCTTCTTCTTCTCCTTCTTCTCCTTCTCCTTCTTCCCTCTTCTCCTTATTCTTCTTCTTCTTCTTCTTCTTCTTCTTCTTCTGCTTCTTCTCCTTATTCTTCTTCTTCTTCTTCTTATTCTTATTCTTCTCCTTCTTCTTCTCCTCCTTCTTCTTCTTCTTCTTCTTCTTCTTCTTCTTCTTCTTCTTTTCCTTCTTCTTCTCCTTCTTCTCCTTCTTCTTCTTCTTCTCCTTCTTCCCTCTTCTCTTCTTCTTCTTCTTCTTCTCCTTCTTCCCTCTTCCTCTTCTTCTTCTTCTTCTTCTTCTTCCTCTTCTTCTTCCCTCTTCCTCTTCCTCTTCTTGTATAAAGATGGAAAGAAAGATAAATGGATTGACATAATGCCACATAGATAGAGTAGGCACATAATTTGATTGATAAATATGATAGATCTATGGGCAGAATCATATAAGAATAGATATGGAGGTAGGTAACTTCCGTCCATGTGGCATTATGTCAATCCATATATTTTGATATCATTTCTCGGTCTGTAGATCTCCTAATTCATTTATGCAATAAAATAGAATAAGAATAAATGAGGAAGAACACTTAATGAAGAAAAATTCTCAGAAAATTGAAGCAAATCAATGATTGCGGAAATTTGACTGTAACTTGAATTTAGATCATAATGATTGTTGCCAAACCATGATGAAGCGTCCACAAAATGGTCTGCACTCCCATCTCCCTTCACCTTAACTAATGGGCTACAAGGAAAGGAAGAGATCATCATTTGCTATGAATTTTCTTCAAAAAAAATCATTTGTGATGAATAAAGCATGCATAAACTAACCCGGTGCTGGTTTTCTGGACAAGCCTCGGTACCTCATCTAGCAGTCGATGCATTTGTAAAATATTACCTCATGGCAAGAGTTGGGATCGATACTCTAAGGTCCAATTCAGCTGCAGAGATCGCTTGGTTGCAGCAAAGCATCAATGTGTATTTCACCAGCTTATTTTCATTGAATCTCACGTTGTTGATAAAATAAATTATGGGTTATAGTTGTTGGTTAAATTGAGCTTGATTACAAAATATTTATATTGTTTTGCCACTCTTATGTTCTTTTTTATGAGATCCTTCCAAACATGTGAGCCACTGAGAACTGATTTTTTTTCAGAACTAAAATCCAAGTTATTGATGTCGGACTCCATGCTTGAATGTAAAAAATCAAAGACATAGTATACGACACGTAATAAATCAAGTTTCCCAATGTTTGATGGGAATGTTGATGAATCCTATAATTAAATGAACTTATTTACTAAGTAATGCCAAAATTATGATTTTCATGAAACTTTTAGTATGAACATGAACCTCGTCCATGAAACAGGTTTTGTCAGGATGGTCACATGCAGCCTCGTGTTGTAAGAGAGATAGGAATAAACAAAGATACAGGTGGAGAAAGATTGTTGGGTAAGAGAGAAGCAGATGCGGTGAGATTGATGCAGGTATAGTTGTATAAAGATGATAAGAAGAGGATTGATAGAAGAGGATAAGAAAGATGGATAGAAAGATAAATGGATTCCATTTATTCTTCGTCTTCTCCGTCTTCTTTGCTTCCTCTCCTTCTTCTTCTTTTCTTCCTCTTCTTCTCCTTCTTCTTCTTCTTCTTCTTCTTCTTCTTCTTCTCCCAATCAAAATCCTCATAACAATCTTTTGATCCCAATCTTCTTTTTCTTCTGTTCATGGTGCTCACCAAAGAAAGGTTTCGATCGAAAAAATCGTGATCGAAATCCCCATTCTCAGATTCACGATGAAGAATCGGGGATTTAACATCCCCGATTCTTCATTTCTCAGCGATCAATCGCAGAAAGAAATCCAAGACAAAAAAAAAACGGCGAAATCTTACCGCAGAGATCCACCCAAATCGTCCGGAAATCTTCTTCGTCTTCTTGATCCACCCAAATCGCCAAGATCCAGCCAAAATCGCCAAAAACGCCAGAATCGGAGCCCCTACTTCGCTTCCGGTGACGTGGACGATGACATGGCCGATGACAAGGCTCGGCTTCACCCGTGGCACCTATGTCATCGTCCACGTCACCGGCGGCCAAGCCTCGTGACATGCCGTGATAATTTTCAAAAATTTGTGACATACGGTGATATTTCGAAAGTACATGACATACGGTGAGCAACGGGGAAAGTTCGTGACATTTGGTGATTCAACCCCTTAAATTTAATTGTACAGGAGAAAATATAGTCCTTCAGCCGACTAAGGATAATGTGAAACGTTATAATTAGGACTACAATTAAGTTGACTATGGTCCACGCAGGCGTCAGAGGCTAGACTGTCCAAATTCAGAGTCAAGAGGGGATGTCTTTTGACCATTATTCCAGTAATGTTCCAGTTATGTGGAAACTCTTCATTCATGACTGGGTTCTCCCCTGAAATATGCTTTTTAAAAATGTTACTAAAATTGAAAACATATAGTAGAAAACTTTGCCATTAAATGTTTTAAACTGTCTAGACGAGGGTCCTTCAAAGAAATGCCGGCTTTTAATTTGCCGCAGAAAATGAATAATCGTTTATCGAAATTTCCACAGCAGATTTTTTCGGACCGACAGCCGGCAGTCGAGTAGGACTGGACATCCAGCCAGAACCTGACAGGTGTACGGGGGGATGCCACGTGGAAATAAGCGGCAATGCCGGCAGAAAATTTAAAAATATTTATTGGGCGGAAACTGAAATTAATATAAAACGAGTTTCTAGCGACATCTAAAAGGACCGAACGGCCGGCAAAAGGGTACTTTGGGGATTTCGAATCTGGCAGCTGTAGGCGTTGAGAAGGCTTTAAACATATGAGGTGACAGCGGGGTAATGAGATGAACTTGACCTTCGTTCCAAAAATAAACTGGTGGCCTGTTCTTGTCCCGGCTCATGCGTATCTTCTAGGGTTTCCTTCGCATTGTAGATCGCAAGGGAAGGAGATCGAAAGAGGCAAGTTTCAGGAATGAGATAAGGAACAAGGGGAATTTTTTCGCGTTTTGAACTTCTTTCCAGCGGTCTGTGAAGCGAGGTATGTTTGAGCAGATAACGATGTGATTCTTCTGATTCTCGGTTGCGGATTCAGATGCTCTGGAGCGCTTATTTCTGACCGCAATGTTCTTTCCTCGGATTATTTTTTTTCGTTGGATCTGATTGATTTTCGTGATCTCGGCCTGATAAATTTGATAGCTTGCTGATTTATTTACGAAATTCTCTCACTCCCTCGGTTTCTTCGCCTTTTCAATCAGATCTAGCCATGCTTTTCTTCCATCTTTCGATTCATTGATATCCGAGAGCATTGCGACTTCCTCTTTTGACGAGAGCTTATCTCTGGCATAATACTTGCGCTTGGATTGTCCAAAGACTCTCTCAGAGGATTCTTGAGTTCTGGCTCGTTTTCCCTGCATAATTCGAGAAAAACTCGTGGTTTCATCTGACGTTCATCTTTCACCTCTTTTTTGGTACAGCCACACCGCCTGATATCCTGCTGGAAGTCGAGTTCTAGCTTGCCCTTTTTTCATCATGGCTGCCACAAGCGCCGCCGCCGGCGCTTTCTTCCCATCTTCTGTTTCCTCTTCTACTTCATCTTCTGCTGCTGTTGCATCAGCCAAAGCTTCGATGTCCGTTGGAAGAGGATCTGATAATCTTGAAGCTCGAGGCATCCAATCCAAGCCCATGTCTTCTTCTGGCTCCATGCAGGTGAAGGCAAACGCCCAACCAGCCCCCAAGATAAATGGGTCCCGATCCGCTCTCAAGACTGATTCATTAAAGACAGAAGATGGTCTCATCTCATCAACCTCTCGCACGTTCTACAACCAGTTGCCTGATTGGAGCATGCTTCTTGCTGCAATTACTACCATATTTCTCGCCGCGGAGAAACAGTGGACGCTTCTGGATTGGAAGCCTAAGCGGCCTGATATGCTTGTCGATGCGTTTGCCTTTGGGAGAATTGTTCAGGACGGCTTTGTCTTCAGACAGAACTTCTCTATCAGGTCTTATGAGATTGGAGCAGATAAAACGGCCTCTATAGAAACGTTGATGAATCACTTGCAGGTTTGTGATGTTGGGTTTATGTTGTTTATACTGGTATGTCTGTGTTCTTACGGGTTCTTCATAATTTTAGGAAACAGCTTTAAATCATGTGAAGACTGCGGGTCTCTTGGGTGATGGATTTGGTTCCACTCCGGAGATGAGCAGAAGGAACCTTATCTGGGTTGTAACGAAGATGCAGGTTCTGGTGGAACGCTATCCTTCCTGGTCAGTTACTTGCATCTAGGATTGTACGTTTAAGATATTATCCGAATGCGGGTTACATTAAGCGGTTTAATAGCTTAAGAGAGTTACAACCACTTGCTTGAAGGAATATCGTTCAATTTTAGTCGGGCGGCTTTTGAAGATCATTTATTTGAGAAGATTTTGGGAAGATTTTGGGAAGATCATTTGTTCTTTGAGAAGATTTTGGGTTGCGTATACCTTACAAACGCCAGACATGCCTTAGGTGTCGTTTTAATGAGATAAACACATGCCGTCTTTCGATCGAGTCCATTTTGAGACGATTAGTTTTTGTAATCACAATCGCAGTGCGTTTTTCATATCAAGTGGAGGAGTTCAATATATTATTTTCTCAGGCTCTGTCACTTTTCTTCATTAGGGGTCGCCCAGGGGGCACGACCAGTCTAATAAATTGGCCCGCGTCTTGCCACCTACTTTTTCTCAGGATCTAATCTAACAAGATCGATATCAGCAGAACCCCCGTTGTTTTCAAATTGAGTTTTCTGAGCTGGTTGAACGTCGTCTTCAGGGGAGACGTTGTAGAGGTGGATACGTGGGTCAGCGCAGCTGGAAAGAACGGCATGCGACGAGACTGGCACGTGCGGGACAGCCAAACTGGACAAACCATCACCAGAGCGACCAGGTGGGGGGATAAAATACGGGTCTTATCTTCTAAAAAAAACACCTAAATATTAAAATAAATATTCTTGGGCATTTCCTCTGATGCAGCGTGTGGGTGATGATGAATAAGCACACGAGGCGATTATCCAAGATCCCGGACGAAGCAAGGGCTGAGATTGAACCTTATTTCTTGGAACGCAGCGCCATTCTGGACGAAGACAGCCGAAAGCTGCCAAAGCTCGACGTAGAAACCGCCGACTTCGTTCGCGACGGTCTGAAGGTGAGTCGTAATATCATTCCATGACGACATCCTCGTTGACCGCCGTTGACCGAGTCGCCGCCGCAGCCTCGCTGGAGCGACTTGGACATCAACCAGCATGTGAACAACGTGAAGTACATCGGCTGGGTTCTAGAGGTATAAATAATCCATAAATTCAGTCAGCTATTTCAATTTGGGCGAATTGTTGACTGCCACGTGGATGGGTTTGATTGGCAGAGCGTACCGGTGTCGATTCTGGAGGCCCACGAGCTATGTGGGCTGACTCTGGAGTACCGGAGGGAGTGCGGTAGGGACAGCGTGTTGCAGTCGCTCACCGGAGTCAACGCCGGGGGCGGGGAAGAGTCGTCGCCGTTGACCGGGGTGGAGTGCGATCACCTCCTGCGGCTAGCCGACGGGGCCGAGATCGTCCGCGGCAGGACCACGTGGAGGCCGAAACTGGCTCGCCACGGCGCCGGTGACCTGACCCCCTGACCGGTGCCGACGAGCCGCCCTCCGACCCGGGTGGACTGCGACGCGGTGTGCATAGGGACGCGTCACCGCCCCCCCTCCCACCCTCTCCCCCCCTCCGCGGGTAAATATTATTTTATTTTATTTTTATCTTCTTTCCGCTTGTCTATTACGCGTAAAATGTTCATCCATGTGCCTGGCCGAATGATCCCCCGGGGAGACCCCCTCCGTGAAGCGCGCTGTACCTGAAACTATCATTAATAAACGTTAATGGTGTTTAGCCAGCGGTAATCCGCTTCTAAATCAGATCGCTAGGCTCCACCCGGCTAACTCAACTCAACTATCCAGGAGCGTCAAGAGGTCTGTTCGTAGAGCCACGAAGAGAAAGAAAGACATGATTTTACTTCTCGCTTACTTCTCCAGACTCTTCTTCGGCTCTCCCTTTTAATGTGGGGGCTTCAACTGAGAGATGGTTTTAGAGAGAATTCTTCAATTTCTTTCTAATATTGTCTCTGATTTCAAGGTCCCACAATGAAACAATTTATCTTATTTCATTAGAAATCTATTTCAACATTAATAGACCATAAGGACGATGATAAGGGTTATGATGAGGATGATCATCAGAAGGATGATGATAGGGGTTACGACGAGGATGATGATGATGATAAGGATCATGATAACAGTTATGACGAGGGCACAGATGATAGGGATGATGATGAGGGTTATGATGACCCTGATGATCATAAGGATGATGATAAAGGTTATGATGAGGATAAAGATCATAAGGGTGATAATAAGGGTTATTATGAGGATGATGATCATAAGAGGATGATAAAGGTTATGATGAGGATGATGAGCGTAAGGATGACGATAAGGGATGTCATTAGCAGGATGAGCATATGGATGATGATAAGGAATATCATGAGGATGATCATGATAAGGATGATAATAAAGGTTATGATGAGGATGAAGAGGATAAGGATTATAATGACGATGAGGACCATATGGCCAATGATAAGGGTTATATTGTGGATGATGACAATAATGATGATGAGGATGATGATTATGCTGACAAGGGTTGTAATGAGGATGATTATGATAAGGATGTTGCTAAAGGTTATTATGAGGATGGTGATAATAAGGATTATGATACTGGTTATAAGGAGGATAATGATCATGCTGAGGATGATAAGCATTATGATGAAGATGATAATGATAAGAATGGTGATAAGGGTTATAGTGAGTATCACGAGGATAAGGATAATGATAGTGGTTATGATGAGGGTGATGATAAGCGTTATGGTGAGGATTATAATGATAAGTATGATATTAAAGGTTATAATGAGGATCATTATGATAAAAATGATGACTGTGGATCTGATGAGGATGATGATAAAGGTTATTATCAGGATGATGAAGAGTGTTATCATGAGGATTATAATGATAAGGATTATAATGAGGATCATTATGATAAGGATGACGGTAGGGGATCTGATGAGGATGATGATAAAGGTTATTATCGGGATGATGACGAGTGTCATCATGAGGATTATAATGATAAGGATTATAATGCGGATCGTTAGATCCAAATAGTGGATCTAACGAGGATGATGATAAAGGTTATTATCAGGATGATGATAAGTGTTATCATGAGGATTATAACGAGGATCATTGTGATAAGGATGAGAATGGCGGATCTGATGAGGATGATGAGAAAGGTTATTGTCAGTGATGATGATGAGTGTTATCATGAGGATTATAATGATACAGATCATAATGATACGGATTATAATGATGATAAGGTTTATAATGGGGATCATGATGCTAAGGATAGTGAAAGCGAATATGATGAGGGTGATGATAATAAGGAAATTAGTAAAGGTTATGATGAGGATGATGATGAAATAAGGCTGATGGTACATGTGAGGATGAGGAGGATGAAAAGGATGAAAAGGATGATAATAAGGGCTATGATGAGGGTGATGATGAAAAGGATGATAATAAGTGTTATGATGAGGGTGATAATGATAAGGATGATGCTAATGATGATGATAAGGGTTATGATGAGCGTGATAATGATAAGGATGATCCTAAACGATGATGATAACGGTGATGATGAGGATGATAATGATAAGGATGATGATAACTGTTATGATGACGATGATGATAGGGGTTAGGATGAGCATAATGATGATGAGGGTTATGATGACGATGAACATTATAATGTTTATGCAAAGGATGATGATCATAAGGATGGTGATAAATGTTATGATGAGGATAGTAAGGAAGTGAACGGAAGTCCGAGACCGGATCCAGCGCTGCTCTTGGGTTTGTCTATGGCGTCTTCCTCCATCTGCTCCTGAAGCTCAAGCGGGTCTGTGCGTCCTGGACCGGCCGCGATGGTGATGACTAAGACAACAACGATGAAATAGTAATCCAACGCCACCAAGAACCGTGTTAGATCAGCTGTTAGTGAGGATCCGAAGAGAAAAACCCTGGAGGAAGGGAGAGATGAATTAACATTCACCGAGTGGTGAATGGATGTTTTCCTTGCCGAAGCAGAAGATCATATTCCACCGTCTCGTTGATGTATATGAGAATGCTTTTAGATCGCACAGGCAATGTCATGTTTGTGTGTGCGTGTGTTTATATACAGAACAACCAAAGATCAAAGATTAAAAAATACTGCAAAAATTACCCTGAACAAACATGGGTAAGAGGGATGACACTTCCACACTATATATATCCACAAGATGAGCCTTGTGTTGGTTGTTTTTAGAAATTTTCTAACTTAATTTAGATACTGTTAAAGAATGAGGACTCTTTGAGCGAGAGAAAGAGAGAGAGGAAGAACGGAAGAGAGATAAGAGAAAGAAGACACTATCTTGTGCGTGTTGAAGCTTATGAAAAACGTTACATGAGTTTGATATTTATAGACAGTCGAAGATCATCTTGTTTTAACCTGGGTTGGCGTGACCAGGGTTAGTTATTCTTGTCTTGGAACCCGTTGAAGTCTAAGAAGTTGGACCATTAGGTTTAGTCCCGTTGGACTCATCATTTCGTATCTTTTCATCAGTGCGTATCTTGACAGATACTTGATTAACACCTACACACAGAATATAGAGAATGAGATAGGGAAGAGTAGTGACACACCTATTTTTTTATACAGGTTGGGAGCTAGTCCCTTGATCTCAAATTGAGTAATCTCTTAACCTAGACTTCCACCAGTAAGTAACCTTCAATTGTCCAGGTCTCCTGCGCCAAAGCCGCTAGGATAGGGGGATGCAATCAAAGATCAAAGAAAAACCACAAAAGTAGCAATGAACATTGAACATATATGGTTAAGAGGTGGGAGGGATGGCACTTTGACACTAGCTAAATAAGCGAGAATGAAAAAAGTTTATGGTAATGTTATGACGACTAGGGTGTGACTTGTATGTGGTAAAGTGGGGGGGGGGTTGTATCATGTGAGAAAAATCGCATCAGTCAATGAGACAAGTAGAGACATACCTGGCTGAGACATTCACGGAAAGAAATCTACCAATAAGATTGATGAAGTCATTTCACTATCATCGTCTTCCCCAGGGTATTCTACCATTGGATCTCTCAATGGTAAAGTGCGTGTAGATGGAGTAGGAAATAGAGGTGCAAAAGTTGAAATCAACTTGCCCATAGTTATGGTGTAAAGGAGGTAATACTAGCATTGTCGGTCTTAGTAGGACTGTCAAATGATGGGAAATTGGAGAGAGAACGGGAAGCCCTACTAGAAAAAGTGAAGACCATGGACAGCTAGAACTGTCCAGTATACCACTATAGTCAATGCAGCATAAAAGAGAATTTAATAGACATTGTTAACTGATTTATAAAAAAAGAGAGAGAGGTCAGGTCAACTCAGAATAGCTACTCAAATCTTCTCCAATTGCATGTCCCCAGCTGGGCCATCCCAAATCTATCAAGGCAATTCTAAATATATATAGATAGAGATAGGTAGATAGATAGATAGAGATAGACAGATAGAGAGAGAGAGAACTAACACATGTGGTGTGGTGTGGAGATGGAACGATGGAGAACTAACACCATACATATGCATATATGTTGGAGTCACACTGAAGTTCTCCAAGGGAAAGTGAAGCCAACAATTGCACGAGCCATTTGAGCGATAGCACAATATTCATTTTGAACAGTTGAGAAAGATAATACCTTCTGTTTCTCAGATTTTTAGGCGATGAGATTTCCCCAACATATGAGCACTAGCCAATGCTCCCTTTGCAGTGGCCCTTGTCTCCCAAAATTTCTAACATTGGAGTACACTCCCACATGTAAATGATTGTTGCGCTTGCAGATAAGTCCCGTTGCAATAGGCTAGGACTCATAGTGTCCCATGATGAAAATTTATGTGGCACACAACGTGAATCCCACAATTATATCTCATCCAATAGTAATTTATGCAACATCTATTCATAATAATGCACATTAGATGATCCGACTTAGTGAATTATAATAATTTTGTACCTCTTTCTGCTAAATATTCTTATTGAAATGATACTCAATGAGGACATCAAAATATCTAGATAAAATAACACTCTCTAGCCCCACTTATATGATGAGTATGGTCGATCACATAGCCATTAATGTGAAGACATTTCGGATAGATGGTGGGCGCTCATTATCATAATATTTATTTGAATTGATCTTATGAATTCTTAAATGTTATTCTACCAAAATACTAATCAGATTGATTCATGTCTCTATTGTGTTAGTGGTTTTTGGACGTTAGACACCAAAGACATCTTGTAGATGGATGGTTGGTGCCTTAGGTCCAAGAATCACTAATACAACATCTGAGCTCCGTTGAAACACACTTTTATTAAAATGATGAGTGGTTAATATGGAACCGTTCATCTTCGGTTTTGAGAGGAGACAACTCAAGGAAGATGATAGTAGATAATCAAAGAAGAGCTGTCTGATTATTTTTTAAGGCGTAAGTACCAATTCGGATGATTACTTATGCTTTGACAGTTGACCACATCCTAAGTCATCCTAGGAGTGTCAAGTGGAGAAGTGACTATATGTATACAAAAATTGATGAAATAAAGCTCCATGATTATGTGAGTATACTCCTTAGAATCTTCTATAGAATGAGTGTATCTTGGCACCCCAGAGGCTAGAAACTAGACCTATAGATGGGTTAAGAATGATTTGTGATGAATTAATCTATATAAAGATATAGACAATTCTTTTGGAAGCCAATCGACGTTGGGCTGCTTAAGTTTTTAGCTATGTTGATACATGGGCCTAGATGTTCACACACAAAAGGGTCTCTTGGATGTCAAAAGATGTACTTGTAGTTTAAAATTTTTAAGAAGAAATTCCATTTAAGTATAAAAAGAAGGAAGTCCCCAAATGAAATTCACTCAGACCGCATTCTTCAGGTGCCTATCCTCCATCTACATTACCTCAGCTCCCCTTCACGCTTGATCAAGTTATAATGACATAACGATGACGACATGTCAATAACAGAGATCATTGAGATGGAGGAGATTTGACATGCCCTGGATTACGTGGACATGTCTAGAGGATACAAACTTGAGGAGCTCAACAAGTCTCACATGATGAATGAAGAAATTACACATCTATCTGTGTCAAGGTGATTTGAGTATTAGCTTATTAGGTCTGTTATGATTCTATTTTAATTATTTTCTTGGGCAAATCATGAAGTTTTCATGTTAACTATGGCTCTAGAGCCCAACGCCCATTACTAGCGGGAATGATGAGGTGCTTGCACAAAATGGCTAAGCCATCATCCGAAAACTTCAGGTGAGCTTACATCAGGCATGATTCAGGTTTGGAATCTAAGTGCCTTGTTTCCTAAAAGATATTTAGAGACTCCTCAAAAGAGCTAGCTTTCTCAGGTCGATAAGGAAACTCTTAATAAAATTAACCTTTACTCAAAGACAAGAAAATTAGTTAGGATCACATTGGTAGGATTTTGAATTTACTATTATTTAATTGGTGTCTAAAAAGATGAGAAATGATACACAATACATATGGGGTAGATAAACGAGGAAAATGTAAGGCAAGAAGGCGAAACCTAGTTTTTAATGAGATTTAATAGGATTTAAAATGATTAATATGAAGAATACTATGTAGGAGTTAGTTATTTTACTAAGATATGGAGGAAGGGCGAGACTGACGATGAATTCAATATAATGAGTTATGGAGAAAGTAAGGGAGACTGAAAATTGTGTGATGATAGAAATTTTTGTGTAAGTGGATTGATGACAAAGATGATGAAGACATAGTGAAACAAAATGTGTAAGAAATGATAGAAAAAAGAAGGACGTGAGGTGATGATATGTATTTTGGTTTTATAATATTGACAATGATGAAGAGAAAACAATGAATGACAAAGTTACTTGCCTTAGGTCCTTACATTATGCTAGGACTAGGATTCACCATTGTTAATCAAAATTTGGTAAAACTGAACTGAATCGACACTGTTGCTTCAGGAATATCGGGATCACCAAAAGTTCAATAGCTGGTTCACTTTCATGAGATTAGCAAACCGAGAACCATACCAATAATTTTAAGGGAAAAATACTAACAAATATATTGACAGTCAAATTTGAACCTGGATCAATCTAACTCGAACGAAAAAGCTGTTGCCAACTGCGCTACTCATCTTTACTCCAGACATGCAAATAAAATATCACAAATCCATAAAATATTAAACATGAATAGGAAAATATGCAAATAACACATAAAAAAATACATAAATATGAAAATAACACATAAAAAATACATTTAAACAAAAATAAGACAGATACACAAATAACATATACATAAGTACATAAACATGAAAATAATATAAATATAAAAACAACATAAATATGAAAATGACATACAAAATACATATCGTGCAAATCAGATAAAGGCAAAAATTAATATATATAATACATAAATATGAAAATAACATAAATACACAAATAACGTTAATACGAAAATACCATAAATACACAAGTACACTAATAATATCAATATAAATACACAAATGTCATGAATATGTAAATCTGAAAATACATAAATACACACAAATTTGAACACCTATCAATGTAATTGTGTAAATACCTTAATATTTAAATATATAAATATGTAAATCTACGCCTATGTAAATCTATGACTACGTAAAAATGTAAATCTATGACTATATAAATACATAAATTCTAATATAAATATATAAAATGTGCACAAAGATAGTTTTGCCTTTGATTTTGCAGTGAATCCATGGAAAAAATGGAATCTTTATTTAGTAAATTTGTTTATATAGCTCTTTTAATTAGTATTTTAACCTAAATTTTGACTTTGATTTTTAAACTTTCAATATGATTCTCTTCAGAGACTTGTGACCAAAAATATGTTTTACTGAACCAAAGTCTAAGTATATATGTATAGGTATTGGCCAAAACCTGATACTAAGACCAAAACCGTCATTCCCTAGCTAATGTCACGGTGATTTGCAAGTGTTGGTAAGCTTCTGTTTTCTATTTTTCTCCTCAAAGCCCCAGGAACCAAGAACAAGCTTGATGGATATCTAAACTCACCCTCTTTTATAATGCCTGAAATTCAGAAACAGTTAAGGATGATTTTTCTAGTGATCATTCCATGATTTATTCATCCACGGTAATAGATGGAAAAGGGGGATAAAGAAGAATCTTCCCCAAATGTTTTAGCTCAATTGATCTTCTAGATTATCAAGTATATATATGTGAAATTGGAGCACTCCTGACCATTGATTTTATCAATATTACTTATCTTCTTTTCAGCCCTATTGTTGCTATCATCTTTATCCATTCATGGTTTGCATCATTACCATTTATATATTACTTTCTTCAATCATTGGCCTTGTTTTTTTTGTGCTGTCCTTTAAGAAACCAGAATTTGGGTGAAATGACTCATTTTAAGGCTCTACTTTATGAAACATTTATAGAGTTTTCTTTATTCAGAATAGAGTAAGAAAGAGTTTAATCCACAAATACATATTTTTATAAATTTTAATTTTGGATATTTTTATAATTTTTTGAATCATCAAATAGATATGTTATTGGGGTACTCAACAGATTTTAATCGCTGTCATTTTGAAAATCCCCTCTAACAATGAAATCTAGTTTCAAGTTTTGAAATATTAATAATTGATTAAATAAAAAATATTTAGTAATGAATTTGACCATTTATCCTCAACATTTTTATTTGATTTTCTATTTGTCTCTTATTCTTAAAATTCATCCACATTGAACAGGACAACAAGTCCAGTCATATCATGAAACCTCTTCATCATCGTCTTGTAAATTTGCCTCATTCTCTCATCCTACGGTCGTCTTCTAGCCTAGTCTCCTCTCAGGTCTTCATCTTTCATCACATTTACTGTGGTATGAAATAATATGTTTGAAAAATCATAATCTTGAAAATTGCGTCAAATGTGTTGTTTAAAGTTTTTGATTCATGCATCATTATTTATAATTTTTCTCTTGCACACAAATTGAGGGTTCAAATACATAATGAGTGTGTATTTCAAAAAATTATTTTTAGTTAATTAAAATAAAATTACATTAATTGGAGGTTGATGTGATGGAAATTTGTGTGGCCGGAAATCCAATCACACATTCCATATATTGTCCATGTTCATGAATAAAATGTACTCAATATGGCTCACATTTAATGCTTACAATGAAGTCGATGGTTTGTGATCTGACTTAGTGAATTAGGATAAAATTATATTACAGAGATCACTAGTTTCGAAGCATGTAATCTAAATATTCTGATTTGAAGGATACTTGAGAAGAACACTGAAGTATTCATATAAAATAACACTATCTAGCCTCACTCATATGATGTGTATACCCGGTACCCTAGCCATTAGAGTGGATACACTAAGGATAGATAGTGGGTGCTGTTTAGAAAAATGAGTTTATTGAATTGATCTATACGAATCCCAGAATGTTATTTTAACACAGTGCCAGTCAGGTTGATTTACTTCATGGTTGATAATCTCAAAATTAGAATTTTAACTCTTCATTGGTATTTTTTTGAGATTATTCAATAAAAATAAAAACATGTACTCTCTTAGAAATCTTAGCTATTGATGAGTTCGTATCATTATAATAGAAAGATGATGTGGACCCAAGTGTTTGCATGATGTGATTAGCCCCTTATGGGATGTAGTGGCATCTTGACCATCCAATTTCAGATAACAAAAAGGGTAGACATGATTTCTCAAGTTCATATGAATGTGTTTAACTATCTCTCTTATCGCGATAAACATACTTGAGGAATTCTATATATTTTGAGAGTATAGTCATTTTTCTTCCGTCAACATTAGAGTGATTTCAATTGTTGAGTTGATGGCACTCATCTTCACACAATTTTAATCTTGTCAATCCATCAAGACAAGGGGAGAACCATCAAAACCATCCTAGAACTCTCCAAAATTGAAAAGCAAGGTAATTAACAATCTTGGAATTTCATTGAGGCCAAAATTTTAGGATCCTGGGTTGGAAAGACATAATCATTATGTCTTATGGTTTAGATAATGTTAGTTTTGAAAGTGTACTGAGAATTTATAGTTACTTCAATTGCATCATCACCATTTTCCCGGAATTATTTATTATATTATTTGTGTCAATTTTTCCCACCTATTTATCCCTAATTTCTTAACCAAACCTCATGATTTTTTTATCGATATATTATTTGTTTAGTATGCTTTCCGTGTATAGGATAAAACTACCGCATTCTCATGCGAGTCAAGATTTATATGCTTTGAATTTTGAAAACCATATCTGAATAATCAAAGTAAAATTTGCATGATGCTTTTTTCATTTGAATCCTCTCTTCCTAAAATTTGTATTCATACTTTATCCCTTCAATTTGGATATCTATTTCTTGGTAATTCCTTGATTTGACCTGACTTCATAAAGGGGTCATTTTTATGAGTAATTGAATCTAAAAATGGATTCTAATTACATACCTTCTATAGTTTCTGAAAATATAATGTTGAAAACTTATATTACTATTTTCACCCTCAATTTACCTAAGGTCAACATTTATGTTAAATTCAGCATTTTGCCAAACCATTTTCCTCTTATTTAGAATATAAATTGCAGAAAACTTTAGAAAATTCATTATGGTATGTTATTTCTAATTATATAAAACTTTTTAGAGTGTTCTATAAAAAATAGTGAGTTGGCGATGGAAAAACACATGAATGAGTTGTTTTCTCTCCATTTTGTGGTTATCTATTTCTATTATTTTATATTTTGGTTAGATTTAATCAATATACTCTCAATTTTTTCATACATATAATTTGATCAGTCGACTGATTAAACTGCTTAGAATGTCAACCCTTGTTCTCTGTGAACTAACCCCGTTTTAGTGAGTTTCTAACTTTTTTCAAGTATGCATTCAAACAATCATACAATTTGTTACTATCAATTACTATAATTCAAGTGAAACAAATGTAAGAATAATTTGAAAGGATAATAACATGATAACCAGTAAATTAATTTCATGAATTTTTCTTGTGGGATAATCTTATTGTTTTTATGAATTTGGTATTCTTTGGAAATTTATGATATCAAATTCATAAAAAAATTATTTTGAAAATTCATGGTATGCCTTTAAAGATTTAATGAAATATTTTTATGAATAAAAATATCAAAAAATGATTTAGTCAGACTGCGCACAATCTGTGGTCAGGAAATTTATGATGTCAAATTTCATGGTGATTATTGCTACAACCAATAATTAGGTGCTATATAGTGCATTTATGGTCACAACTCATGATGTCATTATGGCCCAACCATTTGATGAATCTTTATTTTAAAGTGCACAGACATGTGATGGAAATCAAGGAAAACTAAAATCACCATGAAATTGGGTCGTGAAAATTTCCGTAAATGTAGTGTGAAGTTTGGAAAATTTTGTGGACACGTTTTGGAATGAGAGCTGTCAGATCCAGAAAATGACAATCAATTTGACCATTAGCATATATTTCTGAAAATCCATGGACATGTGGCATATATCCATTAATCAATGATAATATCAAATTTGATATGTAGAAATTTATGGCATAATCTTTCGTGAATCTGAGGATTCTGCAGGCATGATGGTCATCAAACATGTGGATCGATATATAAAAACCATCTTAAAGTTTATATACATGGGTATGGTATGTAAAATAATTGATTTCATGATTAATCAAGATATTTTAATGTTCTCATCATTGATTGAAGTTGGAAGACAAAATAGAAGTGAAGGAGATCTCCTTTAGTAGAAAAATTCTTTTATATAGACAGGATATAGGGATCTAAGGTGAATTCCTAGCACTTACATTACTGGCTTTTTCTCAATCCATATCCATCCATCCATCCAAATCTACTTCATCCATTTCATGCATGTCCTAATCCCTTCATTCATGATCATTATCATTCCGCCATAACCCTTATTTCAAAAATAAAGTTTATATAAAATTATTATTATATACATATAGATCTCTACTTGTCATCATTCTCATCCCTTCACCATTTCTGTATTTTGTCCTTACTATCTTTGTATCTGTCGTCCTTCAATTTTTATAAATAAATGATATTTATTACCACATTGTCCCAGTATCATTCATATTTTCTATATTTCTTCTCATACAAAATATTTATTCTCATCCCATAATCACCATTTTAAGTCATTAATTTTCTAATATATGTTACCTGTGGAGAGGGCCCTTGATCTTCATTGTATCATAATTTTGTTTTGATTAGAGGTCACATTTGAACTATTATTCATAAATCTAATTATTAATGAAAGTCAAACACAAAAGAATTGCGATCATCAAAGCTAAATTTTAATGTATAATACAGATTCATATGTACACATACTGATTTTCAGTTAAAAGGCATGAACTTAAAACAATTCATTTTTAAAATTTATAATACAGATGCATTTATAATCATATGATTTTCATTCAATGGGCTGAACCAAAAAAAATTCAGGAAAATGTAAATGTCTTGGATCAAACATTTTTAAAAAGTAATCTGGAAGTTAGATAGTGAAGAACGTCAATTGCAAATAACATAAAAGGAATTATTATGGATCAGTTCTTCCTCAAAGACTTTTATTGAAATGAATAACAAAATGGTCCATGCCTTTATTCTCTGACAACCAATTTTACCTAGCTTTTTAAAGTCTCTTTGAGTGGTTGAAGATTTAGTAAAAGGTGGTCTACTGAGTCAATATTCAATTATTCTGTTAAAATGCAAATATTATATGCATCTAGATGTCTTTTGTTGCATATTATTCATTAAATTTATGGAAATAGTGAAAATTATCATTTATTGGCATTTTATATCATTATATACTCATGGCGTTGATTATTCAAATAATTTAGTATATAATAGTATGCATTAAAGTTAAACAAAAAATTATTCTGGAATTTTCCTTCTATCATTATAATTTTTCTAGATTTTAAAACCAATTTCTACAAATTCAAGTGATTTATTTTCATAAAATTAAATACTAATTTTATTCAAAATATACATAAAATATTTATTTCCAGAATTTTAAGGATATATGATTTGTATATCAGATCACAGAGATGGCTTAGAGGGCTGGGAGAATAGGTTGCACTAACCAACTTGTGGGTGACAGAGATGGCTTAGTGCATCACAGGTGCGAGGGGAAATATGATGAATGCTGCGGGAACGAGTTGATGGGATGACAAGTGGATGGACTGGACTAGTATCTGTCTGATTCAGTCTTACTTTGTCAATCTGGATTTTAAAAAGAGAAAAGCGGATGGCCTGAAATTGTCATGCCGTCCAATTCTCATAAGATGACCAGATTAATTTTTGCATATTTGAATATCATTCCCCTTTTTAATTTTCCTGATTTTAGACTCCAAATAAACCAATATCATAAAATACTTATGTTTTTTAAGAGTAAATAGTTATGTTTGTTGGAAAGGTGAGATTATATGAATCGAGTCAGCACAGTCATCCATGTATTGGAGCATTATGTATGGATAAGTCAAAGCTTGTACCAAGAGCTTTTCTTTAGAGAGGAACCATTAAGAATTCAAGTTACAGTGTTGAACCCTTCAGTTTTTAATAGCATCCAGATTAGTTTTAGTTTCTAACTCACTCAACATAAATTTTGAAAAAAAATATCTTGAAGAAACTATCTAGATTAGTTCAAACTTTAATGTAATTTTATTGTTTCGAAGTTTCAAGGTTTATAGACATTAGAAGAAATTTAATTGTTAGCTTTTCAAGAAAAATTCAATTTTATTCCCTTCTCCATGGATATATACACAAATAATTTTTTTATAAAAAACACAGATGCAAAGCCAAATTTCTCAGTGGAAAGAAATTGACTTACCAATAAAAAAGTTTTAGATTTTTCCTAGTGATTTGATAAATAAATTTAGATCTGGATTAATTTTATTGAGACAAACAGACCCATCACCTGTCACCTCCCAATTCACTAAAAATTACTATTCTAAGTTACGGTGCTTGCAGTATGATAAAGAATTTTATGAAATTATTCATCCATTAAGCAATTAGATTGACTAACCTTCTGCATTTAAAATATGTTTTCTCTTTTCTGATCATCCTGCATTAAGATATCTAAACTTTCATGAAAACCTCAACCGAGGAAACACACATGGACAACTTTCTACAATATTCAATTCTTTTTCTAGAGCAAAGGACTAAAAATTTCACTTAAAGCATTAGGTATATGATTTTAACTACTGTCCTTGGGAAGTCAAGAATGTGTAAGACGCAAAATTGAGTCTCTCTCTCTTTCCCCTTTTCTCTCCCTCTCATGGTCGCTCTCTCTCTCCCCCTCTCTTACTCTCTCTCTATCTTATTCTCTCTCTTGCTCTCGCTCTCACTCTCTTTCTTCCTCTCCCTCTATTGCTCTCTTTCCATATCCCTCTCATTCTCTCCCTCTATTTCTCTTTCTCTGTATCCCTCTCTTGCTTTCCCTCTCGATCTATTGCTCTCTCTTTCTCTCCCTCTCCCTCTATTGATCTCTCTATATCCCTCTCTTGATCTCCCTCTCTATTTATTGCTCTCCCTCTCCATCTATTGCTCTCTGTATCTCTATACCTCTCTCTCTCTCTCTCTCTATATATATATATATATAGCTATCTCTGTGTCCCTCTCTTGCTCTCTCTCTCTATCCCTCTTTTTCTCTCCCTCTCCCTCTATTGTTCTGTCTGTATCCCTCTATTTCTCTCTCTGTATCCCTCTCTTGCTCTCCCTTTCTCTATTTATTGCTCTCTCTCTATCTATCCCTCTCTTTCTCTCCCTCTCCCTCTATTGCTCTCTGTATCCCCCTCTTGCTCTCCCTCTCCATCTATTTCTCTTTCTCTCTATCCCCTCTCTTGCTCTCCCTCTCCCTCTATTGCTCCCTCTCTCACGATCACTCTCTCTCTGTCTCTCTCCCTTTATTGCTCCCTCTCTCTCTCATTCACTCTCTCTCTCTCTGTCCCTCTCCCTCTATTGCTATCTCTCTCTCTGTCCCTCTCCCTCTATTGCTATCTCTCTCTCTGTCCCTCTCCCTCTATTGCTATCTCTCTCTCTATTCCTCTATTCCTCTATTCCTCTCCCTCTACTGCTATCTCTTTCTCTATTCCTCTATTTCTCTCCCTCTCCCTCTCCCTCTATTGCTCCTAGGGATCGCCAAACGTCATCCGTCACGTCACGCGTCACTGTGATGGACTTGTGACGGATGACGTGACGGTGACGGTGACAAACCAGATGAGCCGTGACGGTGATGGTGACGGTGACGTATTGCCCGTGACGGTGACGGGGTAGTCCGGACGCGTGACGTGACAAAAAGTCCGTCACAGATGACGTCCGTGACGGAATTTTAATACAACTTAGTAGACCTTACTCAGAAGGGGTTGTACGCAAACCAGCTCCTGGGTTTTTCATCGAACAGATTCGAGGCGACGTGGTCCTTGAACTTCTTCTTGAAGGAGACGGCGCATGGCGTGGGTACGTGATGATCGATCATGAAGATCGATCACCGACCACCATTCGATCCTTCTTGAACTCCTTACAAACCATCCGATCGCGAAGATCGATCTCCGACCACTCCTCCGTTGGATCGCGCGGGCGGACGATCACGTCCCTACAATCGACTTTCGTGCCCTGCGCGGCGAGTCTTCGGAGCAGCGGCTGCTTCGTGGCGTGGTACTCGTCGGCGGAGATGCAGTCGGCATAGAGAAGCTCCTGAAAAGAACACGGAAGATCGTTGGCGATGGCGATCGATCAGATCGAAGATAAGAGGAATAGAAGACGGACCTGAAGGAAGAGAAGCTTCTCTCTGTAGTAATTTCGTCACCAGTGATGGCGACGTCGTCACCGTGATGGTGACGTGACAGAATGAGGATGCATGGACGCGTGACAGGTACGTGATGGTTTTTTTCAAAATCCTCGGACGCGTGACGTGACGGTGATGTGACGAACATTTTGTCACGTCACCGTTCGTCACGGCTCTTCATCCGTCCCGTCACGTCCGGGGCGTCACGTCCCAGGCGTGCCGTTCCCTAATTGCTCCCTCTCTCTCTATATATATATCCCTCTCTTTCTCTCCCTATCCCCCTTGATTAGTTGATTCAACATGAATAACTTTCACCAATAAACGCCTATAATATCCAAAACTCCCAGCAACATGAAGAACTCGTACCAAGACTAATGCTCCAGAAAAAAATCATGCCTTCCGCCTAGGTTCAACATGAATGACAGTCACCAATAAACGGTTCCTCTAATCCTCTAATTCTAGTACTGTATGCCTAACCTTTTGTTAGAGTTACCTGCCTCTCCAGAAGTGTGGAAGGGCAAACTAAGCATCTATGCTGCTTCTGTCCTGATTCGTATTCGGCCGGCCCCGCCATGATTCCACATGATGAAATCGTAACAATAAACGAATATAGTACTCCAAGACTCCAGTCCGTCAATTTTTTTCAGAATTTCCTGCCTCGGCATTATCGTGAAAGGGCAAACAAAGCCCTCCCGTTATACAAAGATGCGACGCCCTCTCCACTAGATATTTGTACGTGGAGCCAGGAAGAAAGGATCGCAGAAGATGTCGCAAGACCCAGCGTTGGATGGAGAGCCGCTGCTGGGGCGGCGCCGCCTCTCCTTGTCGTACTACGTGGCGGGGCTCCGGCTGAAGACGAGCGTCTGGTCCGAGCTGGGCGGCGCGGTGGGCGATCTGGGCACGTACATCCCCATCGCCCTCGCGCTTTCCCTCGTCAACGGCGTCGACCTGGGCACCACGCTGGTCTTCACCGGGCTCTACAACGGGCTCACCGGCGCGCTCTTCGGCGTGCCCATGCCGGTCCAGCCCATGAAGTCCATCGCCGCGGTGGCCATCTCCGAGTCCGCTGTTCACCTCACCGTTCCCCAAATCATGGCCGCCGGGATCACCACGGCCGGCGTCCTCTTCCTCCTCGGCGTGACCGGGCTCATGTCCCTCTGCTACCGCCTCATCCCCTTCCCCGTCGTGCGCGGCGTGCAGCTCTCCCAAGGCCTCCAGTTCGCCTTCTCCGCCGTCAACTACATCCGCCACGTCAAGGGCTCAACCGCCGCGCGCCCATGGCTCGGCCCCGACGGCCTTCTCCTCGCCCTGGCCGCCCTCCTGCTCATGATCCTCACCGCCGCGCCCGGCGCGCCTCGCGCCCTGGCGCGGATCCCGGCGGCGCTGCTGGTGTTCCTTGCCGGCGCCGGGCTCTGCATCGTTCGTGATCCGTCCGTCGTCCAGGACCTCCGGTTCGGGCCGTCGAAGATCCGGGTCGTGAAGATCTCGGCCGAGGACTGGAAGACGGGGTTTTTGCGCGCGGCGGTGCCGCAGATACCGCTGTCGGTGCTCAACTCCGTGGTGGCCGTGTGCAAGCTTTCCTCGGACTTGTTCCCCGAGAGGGAGGTGTCGGCGGCGACGGTGGCGGCGAGCGTAGGCGCGATGAACCTGGTGGGGTGCTGGTTCGGGGCCATGCCGGTGTGCCACGGCGCGGGCGGGCTGGCAGGGCAGTACCGGTGCGGTGGGCGGAGCGGCGCCTGCGTGGTGATTCTGGGGGCGGGGAAGCTGGTGCTGGGCCTGGCGCTGGGGAGCTCTGTCGTTAGAGTGCTGGCGCAGTTCCCCGTCGGGCTGCTCGGCGTTCTGCTGCTCTTCTCCGGCGTGGAGCTCGCCATGGCCGCCAGGGACGTGGGCGACAAGCAGGGCTCCTTTGTGATGCTCGTCTGCGCCGCCGTGTCGCTCACCGGCTCCAGCGCCGCTCTCGGGTTCGTCTGCGGCGTCCTCCTCCATCTGCTCCTGAAGCTCAGGAGGGTCTGCGCTTCCTGGATCGGCCGCGATGGCGACGACCAAGACGACGACGATGAAATAGTAGTGCAGCGTCGCCGAGAACCGTGTTAGATGAGCTGTCGGTGAGGATCCGAAGAGAGAAGCCTTGGAGGAAGGGAAATATGACTTACCATTCACCGAGTGGCGAACGGATGTCTTCCTTGCCGAAGCAGAATATCGTATTCCACCGTCACGTTGATGTATATGAGAATGCTTATAGATCACATAGGCAATGTCACGTTTGTGTTTGCGTGTGTTTATTTACAGAGCAACCAAAGATCAAAGATAAAAAAAAAACCGCAAAATTATCGTGAACAAATATGGGTAAGAGGGATGACTCAAACTTCACACAAACTTGAGTAAGGGGGATGACTCAAACATGGGTAAGAGGGATGGCTCAAACCTTTAAGGAAGTATTCTGTGTGGATTATGATTCATCGTAGTTCAAACTTCACGATCAATGCTTTTATGGACGCAGTCTGGGCAGCTGACAGCACTGACCGGCATTGGTAAAAATCTTGCTTCCTAAAGTTCAAAGAAACAGCCATCGGTTGCTCGTTCCAGTACAGAAGCTGAATACAAAGCCTTGGAGAGTTGCACCACAGAAGTTCTCCGGGTACAGTCTCTTCTCAAAGAAATTCACCAATCACCAACAGATCCTCCCATATTATGGCGCTACAATATCGGAGCCACGTACCTTGATGCCAATCCAGTCTTCCACGCACGGACAAAACATATAGAGATCTATTTTCATTTCATACGAGAGCAAGTCGCCAACAGAAGTTTACGAATCAGGTTTGTTAGAAGCAATGGCCAACTTGCATATGCTCTCAGGAAGCCTCTACCCAAGACCAGATTTCTGCAGTTAAGAAGCAAGTTCAACTTCTTCGAGTCTCTGCCACTGATCTTGAAGGGGCGATAACGGAGTTCACAACTCTTGACATATCAGCCTCCAGATCGACATATAAGCCATGTACCTTATATCCGTTATGGAGAACTAGTGGCTAGGATTAAATATAAGTTCAAATATAGATGGCCAGGATGAAATATACACATGATTCAATATAGCGTCAGGATTAAAGATAGATAGGTGTTAAATCCAACGGTCATAGTTTGTTCTAATATAGCCGTTGTACTTTGTTACAATGGCTATGATTAAAACAAAGTAACTATCTAAGCAACGGTTAATAGGATAAATACAAGCCAACTGTTGAAGCATTACTTGATGGATTAATACGATATTCGGCCAAGGCCTTCAACGACTTCTTGTCTCCTCTCTTCTCCTTCTCTTCTACCCTCTTCTCGTTTCTGTGCAAGATCTCAAGTCCGTACATCTGATTTGTATGTGGTAAAGTAGTGGGGATTTTTGTGCCATGTGAGAAAAATCACATGAGTCAATGAGACAAGTAGAGACATACCTGGCTGAGACATTCACGGAAGTGAAATCTACCGATAAGATTGATGAAGTCATTTCACTATCATCGTCTTCCCCAGGGTATTCCACCATTGGATCTCTCAATGGTAAAGTGCGTGTAGATGGAGTAGGAAATAGAGGTGCAAAAGTTGAAATCAACTTGCCCATAGTAGGACCGTCAAATGATGGGAAATTGGAGAGAGAACGGGAAGCCCTACTAGAAAGAGTGAAGACCATGGACAGCTAGAACTGTCCAGCATACCACTATAGTCAATGCAGCATAAAAGAGAATTTAATAGGCATTGTTATGATTTATAAAGAAAAGGATAGGTCAGGTCAACTCAGAATAGCTACTCAAATCTTCTCCAATTGCATGTCCCCAACTGGGCCATCCCAAATCTGTCAAGGCAAT
Organism: Wolffia australiana; assembly: GCF_029677425.1. Classification (NCBI taxonomy): domain Eukaryota; kingdom Viridiplantae; phylum Streptophyta; class Magnoliopsida; order Alismatales; family Araceae; genus Wolffia; species Wolffia australiana. The sequence continues at coordinate 22,203,477 of NC_135839.1, forward strand.
TCTAAATATATATCGATAGAGATAGATAGATAGATAGATAGATAGAGATAGATAGGTAGATAGAGAGAGAGAGAGAGAGATAGAGAGATAGATAGATAGATAGAGAGAGAGATAGATAGATAGATAGAGAGAGAGATAGAGAGATAGATAGATAGATAGATAGAGAGAGAGATACTGATAGATAGATAGATAGAGAGATAGATAGATAGATAGATAGATAGAGAGATAGATAGATAGATAGATAGATAGATAGAGAGATAGATAGACAGATAGAGAGAGAGACAGAGATATATATATATATAGATAGATAGATAGAGAGATAGATAGTGAGATAGATAGAGAGATAGATAGAGAGATAGATAGAGAGAGAGATTAATAGATATATATATATATATAGAGAATAAATATAGCTGAACAATTCCCATCGTGCTAGGGCATTGAGATCTAATATGCCTGGGTCGATGCATATAACTTCATAAGAAACCCCAGCAAGGCTTCTGATGAAGACATCCACTAGTTGGTTTGATGAGTTAACATTTGGTGTGGAGATGACACGACGGATAACTAACACAATACATATGCATGTATGTTGCAGTCACACCAAAGTTATTCAACGGAAAGTGAAGCCAACAATGGTATGAGCCATTTGAGCGATGGCACAGTATTTGGTTCCAACACTAGAGAAATATATTATCTTCTGTTTCTCAGATTTTTAGGTGATCAGATTTCCCCAACGTAAAGCACTAGCCAATGCTCCCTTTGCAATGGACCTTGTCTCCAACATTTCTAACATTGGAGTTCGCCCGATATGTAAATGATTCTTGCGCTCGTAGAGAAGTCCCTTTCCTATAGGGTACGACTCATAGTGTCCCATGATGAAAATATATGTGGCACACAAGGAAATCACACATTTATATCTCATCCAAAAATAATTTATGCAAAATGTATTCATAATAATGCACGTGTGATGCTCATGACAAAGTCCATGGATACATGATCCGACTTAGTAAATTATAATAATTTCGTACCTCTTTCTGCTAAATATTCTTATTGAAATGATACTCAATGAGGACATCAAAATATCTAGATAAAATAACACTCTCTAGCCCCACTTATATGATGAGTATGGTCGATCACATAGCCATTAATGTGAAGACACTTTGGATAGATGGTGGGCGCTCATTATCATAATATTTATTTGAATTTATACGTATGAATTCTTAAATGTTATTCTACCAAAATACTAATAAGATTGATTCGTGTCACTATTGTGTTACTGGGTTTTGGACGTTAGACACCAAAGACATCTTGTGGATGGATGGTTGGTGCCTCAGGTCCAAGAACCACTAACACAACATCTGAGCTCGGTTGAAACACACTTTTTATTAAAATGATTGAGTGGTTAATATGCAACCTTTAATCTTCAGTATAAGAGGAGACAACTCAAGGAAGATGATAATAGATAATCAAAGAAGAGCTGTGTGATTAGTTTTGAAGGCCTCAATAGTAAATCAGATGATTGCTTATGCTTTGACAGTTGACCACATCCTAAGTCATCCTAGGAGTGTCAAGTGGAGAAGTGACTATATGTATACAAAAATTGATGAAATAAAGCTCCATGATTATGTGAGTATACTCCTTAGAATCTTCTATAGAATGAGTGTATCTTGGCACCCCAGAGGCTAGAAACTAGACCTATAGATGGGTTAAGAATGATTTGTGATGAATTAATCTATATAAAGATATAGACAATTCTTTTGGAAGCCAATCGACGTTGGGCTGCTTAAGTTTTTAGCTATGTTGATACATGGGCCTAGATGTTCACACACAAAAGGGTCTCTTGGATGTCAAAAGATGTACTTGTAGTTTAAAATTTTTAAGAAGAAATTCCATTTAAGTATAAAAAGAAGGAAGTCCCCAAATGAAATTCACTCAGACCGCATTCTTCAGGTGCCTATCCTCCATCTACATTACCTCAGCTCCCCTTCACGCTTGATCAAGTTATAATGACATAACGATGACGGCATGTCAATAACAGAGATCATTGAGATGGAGGAGATTTGACATGCCCTGGATTACGTGGACATGTCTAGAGGATACAAACTTGAGGAGCTCAACAAGTCTCACATGATGAATGAAGAAATTACACATCTATCTGTGTCAAGGTGATTTGAGTATTAGCTTATTAGGTCTGTTATGATTCTATTTTAATTATTTTCTTGGGCAAATCATGAAGTTTTCATGTTAACTATGGCTCTAGAGCCCAACGCCCATTACTAGCGGGAATGATGAGGTGCTTGCACAAAATGGCTAAGCCATCATCCGAAAACTTCAGGTGAGCTTACATCAGGCATGATTCAGGTTTGGAATCTAAGTGCCTTGTTTCCTAAAAGATATTTAGAGACTCCTCAAAAGAGCTAGCTTTCTCAGGTCGATAAGGAAACTCTTAATAAAATTAACCTTTACTCAAAGACAAGAAAATTAGTTAGGATCACATTGGTAGGATTTTGAATTTACTATTATTTAATTGGTGTCTAAAAAGATGAGAAATGATACACAATACATATGGGGTAGATAAACGAGGAAAATGTAAGGCAAGAAGGCGAAACCTAGTTTTTAATGAGATTTAATAGGATTTAAAATGATTAATATGAAGAATACTATGTAGGAGTTAGTTATTTTACTAAGATATGGAGGAAGGGCGAGACTGACGATGAATTCAATATAATGAGTTATGGAGAAAGTAAGGGAGACTGAAAATTGTGTGATGATAGAAATTTTTGTGTAAGTGGATTGATGACAAAGATGATGAAGACATGGTGATATGAAATGTGTAAGACATGATGGAAAAAGGAAGGACGTGAGGTAATGATATGGATTATGGTTTTAAAATAATGATGAAGAGAAGACAATGAATGACAAAGCCACTTTCCTTAGGTCCTTACATTATGCTAGGACTAGGATTCACCATTTTTTACCAAAATTCGGTAAAACTGAACTGAACCGATACCATTGGTTCAAGAATATCAGGTTTACCAAAAGTTCAGTGGCAGATTCGCTTTCACGAGAAATCCGAACCAAAAAGCAGATGAGTACTTTGTAGGCAAAAATATTAAAAAATATGTTTACTGTCGGATTTGAACCTTGGTTGGTCAAAGTCAAACAAAAAACCTTGTGGCAACTACGGTACACATCTTTACTCCAAATAGATGCCGATAAAATATTACAAATCCAAAAAATGTTGAACATGAGTAGGAAAATGATATAGATTTGCAAAAATGTTATCTTCAAAAATACATATATAATAAATAATAAAATAACACATACAAAAAATACATTTATACAAAAATAAGATAGATACACAAATAACATATACAAAAAGTACATAAATATGAACATAATACAATTATAAAAACAAAAAAAAAATGCAAATTACATACAAATACAAAAATACATAAATAATAAAATAACACATACAAAAAATACATTTATACAAAAATAAGATAGATACACAAATAACATATACAAAAAGTACATAAATATGAACATAATACAATTATAAAAACAAAAAAAAAATGCAAATTACATACAAATACAAAAATACATATCACCCAAATCAGATAAAGACACAAATAACATATAAAAAAACATAAATATGAACATAACATGAATAATCAAATAACATAAATTCAAAAAACGTAAAAATGAAAATAACATAAATACACAAATAGAAAAATAATATAAATAAAAAATACACAAATGTCATGAATATGTAAATATACAAATATATAAATACACAAAAATGTAAACACCTAGATATGTAATTGAGTAAATACATTAATAGTTTAATATTAAAATATGCAAATCTACGATAATGTAAATCTATGAATAAGTAAATACATAAATTCAAACATAGATATATAAAAATGTGCACAAATACAGTTTTGCCTTTGATTCTGTAGTACATCCATGGCAAAAAGGAATCTTTAGGTAGTACATTTGTTTATTTAAACTCTTTTAATTAGTATTTTTAAATTTTGACTTTGATTTTTGAACTATTAATATGAATTTTTTCAAAGACATTTGACCAAACTTATATGTTTTACCGAACCAAAACCAAACTCTGAATAAACCTAGACTGTACCAAAGTTTAGTTATAGTTATTGGTCAAAAATCGATACGGAGACCAAAACCGTCATTCCCTTGCTAGAACCATGGTGATTTGCAAGTGTTGTTAAGCTTTTGTTTTCTGTTCCCTCTCCTCAAAGCCCACGATGAAAATAAAAAGCATGATGGATATCTAAACTCACTCTCTATTATAATGCATAAAATGGGGGAAGCAAGTTTAAGGATGATTTTTCAGTGATCTTTCATTAATTGGAAAAATCACGTTGCCGGGTACGTCTAACCCTGCGGTTGTGCCCGTAGACCGATCCATCCGTGCCCTGGATGCCACATAAGGGGTGTTTATAGATAAAATGTAGTGTTTTTAGTCATTTTTGGGCGTGGAGAGAGCGTACATGTCCCAATTACACACGGACCTTCTCACCCACGGCCATGTTGTAGGAAGGGAAAGGTACAAGATGTTACCTAGTGAAGGCCGAGAGATGATCACTCGTGCCAGCAGGAGTTGGGTGAGCCCTCATCGCGATGCAAAAATGTGGAGTGCATAATCCGCCCCGCTGTTCACAGATGTCATCGTGGAGATGCCGTTAAAGCTCAATATTTGATGATCTAGAGGTCCAATCGAGCTGAAAATTTTCATCTTCACCCCCACTTTCCATCCACACCCTATAATCTATAAATAGAGGTGTGGATCACTATGAAAATGCATCATTAAATTTATTTCCTACTCATGTGGGGTGATTGAAATATAGTGAGTTCTTGAGATCCATCAAGTGTGTTCTTGGCGTATGATAAACTGAATTTTACTGTAATTATCTAGGTTAATAACTATCGTTGTTTGTAATAAACTTATACAATAATATTTATAGTGAACCCTCTATTAAGATGTAAATGATGAGTAGACGAGTCGTCCACAGGGAAGCAGAGTTCAAGGATTTAATTCAAGATAACTACAATGGAGATTTGGTAAATTTAATCTGGATTAGATATGATATTCAGGGAGGATCAGGTCTCAAAGATTAAATAGTGATGATCTCTATTGATTTCCTTTCTAATACTAATAGATCTTTAGATATCCTTAGGGAAGTAATTGAGAAGAGAGAGGTAGAGAGATAAGAGAATATGAAGAGAATATAGGTCCTCACTTCATTAAACCTGGTCCTCAAAAGAAGATCTAGAATCAGAAGTGTAATGAGATAATAACAGTAGTTAGTATTGGTTTTTTAAATAATAATGGTTTGTGAAGAATGTAGTGACTTAGATGGAGTAAAGGGGCATATAATCTATCTAATTTTTAGGGTATTTTTATGTCTCATAATAGAACCTGATCAGCAGATAACTTCTTTCTTCAATCAAGATGAAGGCTTGTACATTTTCCCTAGCAAAAGCGATTTAGAAGAAGACACATCAAGACAAATGAAGAAAGAAACTAAAACTCGAATAAAAAACCATGATAAAAGTTGATCCAAGGAGAGCTCCCCTCTGACGGCAGACTATGGTTGAGCATCCAAGAATGAATAAAGAGAGAAAAATAGTGATTTATACCTAGGGTAAAGGGGTGAGACAATTCTACTTTTGCCCCTAAGTATTCCTTAATTTTCTTTAGTTTTGAGCCTCCTCTTGTCGATCCATCCAAATGGATGGAAACATGATACAATGAAGAACTAACCCTCAAAACTTGAGCCCAATCTGACGGTATGATCTTCAGATATTAACAAATGAAACTAGAGCAATCTAAGGTGTTTGATCCTTTTGGTCTTCTCTCTCTTTGCCTTTGTGACATTTGATTTGGACGCCGACCTCGAAATATTTGGATATAACTCCCTCCACTCCTATTTCACCTAAAAATTTGGAAAAAACTCCTTTGTTCTTCCAAAACAAGTTAAAATACCAAAAACTTCAATAAGATAGGAGATTTATGCCTACAAAAACTATCGAGAGCAGTTTTAGAGCCCTTTTCTTCATGTTCTCCACTAAATAATTTCTTGAAAATCCCAGGAAAACCAGTAAAAATAGGAAAAATTCAGGAGACTATACTAAATGTAATTTGTTTTCATTTTTAGTATGATAACATGAAATTATAATCATTTTAGTGCAAAAGGAAAATGCAATATGTATGAAATTAATCCTTTAAATTGCATGTTATTAGTGTACTAGGTGTGTGGTAAGAAGTAATAGAGAAGAGGGGGAGCTTACCTGCACTCGCAAATTGCCAGGGTCCTGGCAGAACATAAGGATTTATCGTAATCATAGTTGCCTTACATTGTTCTTTCTCGACATCATCAATGACGGGGGACCATATGGAAGATCGAGCCCAAGCTCATCTTCAGCCCATTGTGGAGCTTGAGGTGATGCAAAGGACCTGAGCTTCAAGTATCCAGCTTGACGACAAGCCTCCATAGTTCGTTTACTTTCTGCATGTTTCTATTCGTTATGGACTTTATCGAGGGCCCCCATGTTTTGGCTTCTTGACGTCTTGTTTTTGTATATTTTGGGTTTGTTTGGCCTATTAGGGGAAGTCCCCCACGTTGGACATTCCCCTAATTGGGCCCATTAGGGCAACCCCCCCTACCCTATATAAGGAAAGATATCCCCAAAGAAACGGTTGGACTTTGCTTGTTGAAAATTTGAGTTTCTTCACTCGGAGTCCCATCCTCTCCGTTAGGGAGATTATCTTACTTATGTTTGAGTAGTTTGTGGATGATGCCCGCCGATCAACCGCCATTGTCGCCACCGCCAGTTCACCGTCGTGAAGAAGATACTATCACCAAAAGAACAGTCATTGTCGCCGCTGACGACCAAATCATCCATAATCAACTTGATCCTTCTCAGCGCACAATTACGGTCGTGTCGAGTCTTATCGATGTCGCCTTAGCCGGATCACCTTACCGCTCGAGACCGTTGAGCTTCCAGTGGTTGAATTTGTCAATGCCTAGCCACTTCCGGCCATCCGTGGCCGCCTCTGACCGTTCGCGGTTGCCCCCGACGGTCCGCGGCCGCCTCCGGCCATTCGCGGCTACCACCGGCCGTCCGAGGCCGCCACCGGCCATCCCTGGGCTGCTGCTGACCGTCCACGGCCACCTATGACCATCCCTGGCCACCATCGGCCGCCCCTGGCCCATCCTCCAACGCATTGGGCTGTCCTTGGTAACATCAGGCCATCCCTGACCATCGCCGATCGTCTCTGGTTGCCTCTGGCCATTCCCGGCCGCATCGGGTTATCTCTAGCTGCATCGGGCCATCCTCGGCCACCTGCGGCCATTCCTGGCAGTCACCAGTCTATCTTGGTCACCCAAGGCCATCCCCGATGTCTAGGGAAACTCTATCGGTCACTTGTGATTGATAACATGCATGTTTAATGCTTTAATATGATCATATTTACATGTATATTTGCATGTTATCAAGCTTAAAATGATTAAATCTATTTTCAGAATGATTTTCTGAATTTTCTGAATTTTGGAATTTTTCTAACAATAGATTCTAAAAGAATATAATTATTTACAAATAATATAATTTTTATGGAATTTTCAGACATTAAATTTGGACAGATATGTTTTTTCTAAGTAGATAAATATATGTATTTTTTGGGCTTTTATTTTATGTAATATGAAAATTTAAAGTATTTTTGGATTTCTTTTTGCGCAGGGTGACGTGGCGAGCTCATATCCACTCATTTAAAACATAGAAAAAAGAAGAAAGAGGGTGACGTGGTTCGCTGACGCGCCGCCATGCCAGCCTCGAGAAAGAGTTTTTATGCCTTTTCTTTTATTTTTCTTTGTCCTTTTTTCAAGTACACGTGGCGCAAAATCCAAAAAGTGCCAGCGTGGAATACCAAAAAGCACAGAATCACAGGTGCTTTGACTTCTTAACAGACATGAAAAATGAGGACGCTGACGAGGAGAGAATGAAATTTAGGGCTAGGATTGGCTCAACTTTTAACAGCCATAACTTTTGATCTACAACTCCAATTGAGCTGAAAATTTCAGCATTGCTTCGTCTTCCCCTCCTCTTTCTATCCATACCCTCCAATCTAAATAGAGGTCTGAAGCATTATGAAATTCATCTTGAAGTTGCTTCGTACTTGTGTGGGTTGATTGAAAGATAGTGAGTTTTGAGATCCATCAAGTGTGTTCTTGGTACCTTTGGTGTGTGGGGAGAAGCATTGGAGAAGAGGTCGAGCTTACCAGAACTCGTAAATTACTGTAATCCTGGTGGAACATAAGGATCTAAGGTAAGCATCTTCGCCTTACATTGTTTCGTTCCCAACATCATAATTCACTTAATTAGTGTTCTTCATCGTATTTTTACCCACATTTTACTCCTTTATACTCTCTTATCTCATCTCTGTATCCTCTCCATCACACCATTTATATTCAACCACTATCATCGTTCACGCACTCAACCATCACCACATCCTTAACGTTCACTTGTTATATTAACATATAACTTACATCCTTTTACTCAATATCACAAGCTCATATCCTCTATTCTCATCTTCATCTCTTCTCTCGTTGATCATCACTATCATAATAAATTAGTTCCTTAATCATCGTTCGCTGTGGAGATGGTCCGTACTCATCACTAAACTAAGTATTCTTAAGTACGGTTAAATATAACTTTTATTGAATAATCTCAATTAACAACGAAAAAAATTTAAACTCCTAAATTTGAGATTATCAATTGGCGCTGTTACCGGGGAAGGATAGCCATTCAGGATTTGGTTTCTTTTATTTTGGTAATTTTCTCTCTATTGCTAATCATGATTAAAGCAGTGCAACCAGCCCCATGAGATCGACGAAGACACGAACAAAAGGTACAACTCTCATCGTAAAAACTCTTTAAGTTTTACAATTTTTAAGGATATATCTCATTATGAATAATAGACGATCACAAAAACAGACTGAAAATGAAAGTGGAGATCGAGGAGAGGCTTCGAAAAAACAAAACAATTACCTTGAGAATTTTGTTATAAATGAAGGAAGTAGATGATGTAGATTAAACAAATATTTTGCTCCTTTAGGAGAGGATCCCCATACTAAGATTAATGCACCTATCGATGAGGGTTCAAATTTTGAGATTGATCATCATATGATTCAGTCACTCCCTAATTTCCATGGTTTATCTCATGACGAGCCGTACAAGCATTAGGAAGAATTTACTTTGATTTGTCAAACATTTCACTTCCTTAATGTTACGAATGAGGTTATTAAAATGTGATTATTTCCTTTCAGTCTTAGAGATAAAGCTAGAAGTTGGTTTATATCTCTATCTATGAATTTTAATTCATGGTAAGATATGGAAATCACATTCTTAAAAAAAATCTACTCAGATGAAAAAACAAATACATATCGACGAGCGATAAGAGAATTTTGTCAAGAGCCCGACGAATCCCAAGGAGAAGCATGGGAAAGGTTAAAAGAATCGACCCATAAATGTCCACACCATGGCCTAGAAGAATGGGAGATAGTCCAAACATTTTATGCAGGGTTACGAGATCAAGATGGAAGATGATCGACGCGGCTAACAAAGGTACGTTCATGAAGCAATTGAAATTTTAGAAACCCTTGCAGAAAATGATGTTTATTATGCCGCCCTCAACCAATATGGAAGAAACCCAAATGCAAGAAGAGGTGGAATGATCGAGGTAAGTGCAGTTGAACCTGAGTTACATATTGATCAATTAGTTAAAGTTTCTTACTTAACTATTTGATAGATAAGATGGGCACTCACGAGGAACCTCGACCATCTCAAATAGACATGTCATTATGCCATAATTGCTCTTGTGCCGATCACGTGGAGGTAGATTGTCGTTTACATGAACAGGTTATGGCTATTGATAGGCCAAGAATGAATGGACCTATGGGTCAAAATTCATTGAATCCTAGGGATAATACATACAACCAACCTAACATGCAAAGGCCATCTTATCCATCTAACCCCTCATCTTTCAGCCACAAGAGCAATGAAATTTCTATCCACACAGTCCATAGAACTCTTTTCAGCCCAACACAAACCCTAACCTTTCTTATGATGAGCTGTATAGAAATGTGCAGGAAAAACAAGATAAGATGGAACAAATGCAAGCTCAAATGTTGGGGATGATGCAAGAGTTCAAGAAGGAGATGGAACAGATGCAAGAAGAGCAAGTGGCAAAGACAGACTATAAACAAAAAGGTAAATTGGATGATAATGGTTCCCCCAACCATGAACAAGGTTGACTCCCAACTCAACCTGAAATTAATCCTAGAAATTTACATTCTATTGACAGTCATATCTCTACCAAAAATCATTATGAAACCATGCATGCTATTTCTGAGCAATAGGTAAAATTCTTCCTGATATTTCTGAAAAAGTAGAAGTAGAAGAATCTCATGAAGATGTAGAGGATAACAGCAAAGAACCTGATCCTAAAGACTATGTGCCATCCATTCCTTTTCATGAAGCTTTGAAAACTTCAAAGATGAAACCAAATGCACATGATGGGCACTTTCTAGAAATTTTCAAGCAAATTACAATGAAGATTCCTTTGACAAAAGCAATTCAACATATTCCCTCCTATGTGAAACTTTTGAAAAATTGGTGTACACATAGTAGAAAGCAAGAACATGTCCTATTATTTGAAATTGTGAGTTCTATTCTACAAAACCTTCCTGAAAAATGCAGGGATCATAGAGCTCCTTTGATCAAATGCAAGATAGGGGGGATGGTTTTCTCCAAATCTCTACTTGATTCAGGAGCAAGTGTTAACATTTTGACAAAGGCCTTATATGATAAATTTCAGTTTGGAGATTTAGAAGCAATTTTTTTAGAACTGCAATTAGCGGATGGGTCTATTAGGAAACCTTATGGATTGTTGGAAGATGTAGTAGTTAGAATAGAGCATTGTTATTTTCCTGTAGATTTCATATTGGCTGGTATGAAGGTTACCGAAGATCTTAGGAATGCTCGTATCATCTTAGGGCGACCTTTCTTAGTTACAGCTAGGGCGAACACGGATTGGGAGAAGGGGTTGTTGAATTAAAAGTGGGACAATAGAAGGTTGAAATAAACATGTCTAGGCTAATGCAATATCTAGAAAAAGCTTGTGAAGATGTTTGCTTGATTGATTCTAATGATGATTTTGATTTTATGTATTCTTCATCTCATGATTTGCAAGGTGATTTTACTTTTGAGCATAATGTTTGTGCTATGGATTTTAAAATTGACTTCAAACCGGTATTATCTACCTTGAAATATGCATTTCTAGGAGAGAACAATGATTTTATTTTTATTATATCATCATCATTATCATCACATCAAGAAAGTAAACTCCTAAAAATGCTTAGAAGTTATAAATATGCTATTGGTTGGTCTATTTCAGATATTTTGGATCCAATTTGGGATTTTCCTTGGAAGGTATCGGGAAAGAATTGGAATGTAATAATATCGATCCATACAGAACAGAAGAAAAGGTTCTCTATTGATTCAAACGCTGTACCTATGGGATAGGGATAGAGGAAGAGTTAAAAAAACCGAAGATTTCACATATTACTTTTGATCGAAAAATAAATCTTATTTATTTTCGCACTTTCGATGAGAAAATGGGTCAGATTCTACAGGATCAAAACTATGGGACTTAAGGAATGATGGAAGGGAATAAAAAAAAGAGAGGGAAAGACAAAAAATCAAAATGAAATAAAGAATAAAAAAAACAAAATAAAAGAAAATTTAAATCAATAAGTAAATAATTAAGTACAATAAATACAATAAGTAAATAAATAAGTATAAGTAGAAGAACCCAGATTCCGAATGAACAAATTGAAACTCGAAAAGGATCTTTCTTATTCCTTAAGTCCCATAGTTTTGATCCTGTAGAATCTGACCCATTTTCTCATCGAGCGAAGGGTACAAAATAAATAAGATTTATTTTTTGAAATAAATGAAAGAGGTAGTTAGAAAAGAAGTTTTGAAATGGTTGGAAGCAAGATTTATCCATTCAATTTCAGATACTCCACGGGTTAGTCCAGTGCATGTTGTTCCTAAAACTACCGGGATAACCGTAACCAAGAATGAGAAAGGGGAAGAGATCCAAACTAGATTACCAACTAGCTGGAGGATATGTATCGATTATCAGAAGCTAAATGCGGTGACAAAGAAAGATCACTATCCCTTGCCCTTTCTTGATCAAATATTAGAAACATTAGCGAGTCAAACCTATTTCTGTTTTCTCGACGGATATTCAAGATATAGCCAAATTGAACTTCATCCTGAGGACAAAGAGAAAACTCCTTTTACATGCCCCTTTCGAACATTTGAATTTAGGAGAATGCCATTTGGATTATTTAACGCCCCTGCCATATTTCAACGATGCATGACTGCCTTGTTTTCAGATTTAGTCGGTGATTGTTAAAAGATATTTATGGATGACTTATATGTTTTTGTTCAGGATTTTGGTTCATGCTTATCTAATTTGGAAAAGGTATTGCAGATATGTGTGGAGAAAACTAGTACTCAGTTGGGAAAATTCCCATTTTATGGTTCAAGAGGGAATAGTTTTGGGACATCTAGTCAGCAATCGTGGAGTTGAAGTGGACAAGGCCAAAGTGGAAGTGATCCAGAGCCTTCCAATTCCCACCAACACCAAGGAACTTAGAGGATTCCTTAGGCGCACAGGCTTCTATAGATGATTCATTAAATATTTTGCCTAATTGTCTAAACCGTTGACCAATTTATTAGTTAAAGATGAGACATGAAATTAATGATGCACAGAAGCAAGCTTTCAGTCAGATTAAGGAGGGTCTAGTGCAAGAACCAATTCTACAAGCACTTGACTGGAGTCTTTCCTTTGAGCTGATGTGCATTGCTTCTGACTTCACGGTGGGGGCAGTTCTTGGTCAACGCATCAAAAAGAAGCCAGTGACCTATTACACTAGAAAAACCTCAGTGGATGCCCATGTAAATTACACTACAACTGAAAAGGAATTTCTACCTATCTTTTTTCCTTTAGATAAATTTAGTTCTTATTTACTAGGTAGTAAAATAGTTGTCTTTTCTGATCATGCTGCTATTAGGTATTTGATGAATAAGAAAAAACATAACCTAGGTTAATTAGATGGATTTTATTGATGCAAGAATTTGATATCAAATTAAAGATAGATGTGGATCTGAAAACTTTGTTGCTAATCATTTGTCTAGATTACACGTCAACACCGCAACCCCTATTTCTGAAATATTTCCTGATGAACACATACTTAGGGTTAGCAGTAGAAGAATCCCTTGGTTTGCACACATAGTTGATTATCTCGTTTCAGGATGAATCCCCGATGATTGGAACGAGCAAGAGAAAAAGAAATTCCTTAGGGAAGTTCAATTTCATTTTTGGGAGGATCCTAAACTTTTTCACTTAGGTGTAGACCAAATATTAAGAATATGTATGCCCGAAGAAGAACATAGAAGTATCTTAGAATTTTGGCATTCATCTTTTTGTGGTGGACATTTCTCTTCCAAGATTACGACATCTAATGTTCTCCAATATGATTTCTTTTGGCCAACTTTATTTAGAGATTCTTTTGAGTTTTGTAAGAATTTCTTGAAATGCCAATCGATGGTGAATCTTAAGAAGAGTGATGCTATGCCACTCCAACCTATTATTGAAATAGAAATATTTGATTTGTGGGGCATAGATTTCATAGGACCCTTTCCACCATCACATGGGCATCTGATGGCGGTTGATTATGTGTCTAAGTGGGTTGAAGCAATGCCCACGAGGAGAAGTGATCATAAAGTCATACTTAATTTTTTAACTCATAATATATTCTCCCATTTCAGATGCCCTAGAGCAATCATTATTGATGGTGGATCGCATTTCAATAGCTCCCATTTCAAGTCCCTCCTCAAGAAGTATGGGGTTCATCATAAGATAACTTCTTACCATCCACAAGCCAATGGCCAGATTGAGGTTAGTAACCGCAAAATCAAAAAGATCCTTAAAATGATCATACAGCCAGATGGTAAGGATTGGAGCAAAAAATATCCGACGCTTGTCGGCTTATAGGACAGCCTATAAGGGACCCACTGTGATGTCCCCTTATAGACTCATATTTAGAAAATCATGTCATCTTCATGTTCAGATTCAACATAGAGCTTATTGGGCAATTAGAAAATTAAATCTTGCTATGGAAGAATCAAGAAATGAAGCGTAGGGAAAAATTGAATAATTGAATCGTAGCAAAATTGATTCTTGCTATGCAGGGAAAAATCATATGTTACAACTCCGAGAATTGCAAGAATTAAGAAATGAAGTGTACGAAAATTCTGTAATTTACAAAGCCAAAATAAAAGCCTTTCACGATAGCAAATTAAATAGAAGAATTTTTTGTGAGAATCAAAGATTATGGCTTTACAATTCTCGATTGAAATTGTTTCCATGAAAGCTTAGGTGGAGATGGGATGGACCATTTCTTACCATTAAACTGGTTGACCATGGAGCTGTTTTGATTTAATATCCAAAGATAGGTGGACAGTTTAAGTTGAATGGAAAAAGGTTGAAGCCACACCTGGAGCTGGAACCTCAACCTATGGAAGCAACGATAGATCTTCTTGAATCAGGGGTTTGGTCTTGCATTAGTATACTTTGCTTATTTCCTAGATTCGCTTCATTCACCTTTTGACTTTTCCTTTACTAATTTTCCAATTGATATCTTTTAACTATCTTTCTCGATAATTTTGGTTTGTAGGAGAATGAATTGCACAGAGGCAACTATACTAAGAAAAAGAATCCACGGCAAGACAGTTACATCAATGGCACAAGAATCACAGTTTGACAATACCTTTTCATAGAATTTTATTTCTTGCGTTAGGGGATATCAATTTGGGGAATCATATAATTGTATGAATTTAATCCTGCCCGTCCTGGAGAATCCCTCACCCCTTGTCCTAGCAATATGAGTATAGAAGTAGTCTTGTGTAGCAGATCAAATACATCTCTTAATGGTATGAGCCATGGTCTAGATGCATGTATTTTTCTTCCAAATGGTTTGGATATCTGATATTGTGAGGAACACAAATAAAAATCAAAGGGTTAAAGTACTATCTTCTGTGGGGAATGCTGAGTGAGCCACCCATCAACCACCCACCAATGAGTGAATCATGTCTAGATTTTTTAATCTCCACTAGGTGAATCTCTCTTGAGGTAAAAATTGTCTTATTTTCAATACTTAAACACAGAATCACCTTTCCTTGAGCTACCATAAAATACTTTTTGAAACCTACATGTGAATCTTCTTCACCCATTTTTTCTAGCTTACCCCTTACCATTAACCCAATTTCACTCACTCTTATAGGTGCCCATCTATTCCCCCTTAGTCCTAGATGCTTATGATATGCTTGCTTCCAAGTTTCTTCTCCTCTTCCCTTTGTGATATCACCCTCTTACAATATATTTTCCTTTGTATACCTCTCTCTATTTATGTGTACGTTCTCTCATCTGTGTTCATCTTCCTTGTACTAGCATGGGATGCATATAATGCTGTGTATTTGATCAACCATTATCTATTCTCCTATTAGGCTTCCATTCATGTTCACCTCTGTTTGGAAAAAAAGAGAGAGAAAGAAAAAGAAATAAAAAAAGAAGAACAAGAAAAAAACAAAATAAAATGAAAAAAAAAGAAAAGAAAAGAGAAGAAAAATATCTTATGGGGTTTCTTGTTATCTTGGAAGCATTTATTTTTGCTCTTTATGAATGTTGATAAATCCAGGTACCCCCACGTATCATAGGTAAGTAAGAACAGTTCCACAATAACAAAACAACTCATAGAAACAGGATTTTAGACATAGTGATAACGACTGTCTAAAATCAGCCATTTTATCATTGAGAACACCTTAGAGGCTTTGCCAATTGAGAACACCTAGAGGCATCGCTGGTTGAGATCACCTCAGGCTTTAGAGCCTTCGCCGATTGAGAACACCTCGTTTACTCGTGGTTCAGCAAAACCCTTATTTTACAAGGGCAAGTTTCGGACTAGAAATATGGTGTATTATATTGTTATATGCTATTTATTTAGAAACTTGCCCTTGTAAAATTGAGAACACCTTAGAGGCTTCGCTGATTGAGAACACCTAGAAGCATCGCCAATTGAGATCACCTCAGGCTTTAGAGGCTTCGTCAATTGAGAACACCTCGTTTACTCGTGGTTAAGAAAAACCCTTATTTTACAAGGGCAAGTTTCTAAATAAATAGCATATAACAATATAAAATACACTTATTAGAAGTCAAATATAGGGGAAAATTTTATGAGAACAGATAATAAGTGTGTTATCAGTCCAGGTACCTCCATGTATCATAGGTAGGTAAGAACAGTTCTGCAATAACAAAATAGCTCATAGAACCAGGATTTTAGACATAGCGATAACGACTGTCTAAAATCAGCCATTTTACGAAGAAATTAGCCATTTTATCTAAAAAATGGTGTATAGGAGTTAGAGTTACAGGTAATAAGTTCAAATATATTATATTAGAAAAGTTTAAAACCCATTGAGGTGCCATCTACTCTTTTCGTTTGTCATGGGAGTAAGCTATCCAAGTATTCTAAGTCCACCATTCATCCTTAACATACCTTTCACCCATTCTTTTGAGCTATCCCTCAATTCTATTCTTTCTCTACACCTAGTTAGATAGGAGCCTCATCACACGTGATTCCTTGATACACATTTGATATTCTGTGTTTATAGGAGAAGTGAATAATGACTATCTCTTACTCTCAAAAGGGAGCAAACTTAGTGGGGAGCCATCATATGTGGGTGAGTGATGACAGAAAGTGAGGGAACGCATTACCTAGATTATAGTATCATACCTGGGGAGAAGTAGGCTTCACTCCTCATGACCACCAGCTCTTTCCAGAATCACAAGGGAGTCTCTTGTATGCATTCTAGCATTACATAGGTATAATCTTACTTAGAGGTGTATTTGATATCATAATTAGTTCAAGATCATGTTGTCAAAACTATAAGGTGAATGGATCAACCAAGAGATTTTAAATGCCATTGCTAAGGGATTAGCAATGATTTAAGTTGGGGGGTCTGATAACATGCAAGTTTAGTGCTTTAATATGATCATATTTACATGTATATTTGCATGAAATGATTCATATTTGCATGTTATCAAGCTTAAAATGATTAAATCTATTGTTTAGAGTGATTTTCTGATATTTCTGCATTTTTTGGGATTTTTCTAACAATATATTCTAAAAGAATATAATTTTTGAGATAGAATATGATTTTTTTGGAATTTTTTGACATTAAATTTGGAAAGAAATGATTTTGACTTAAGAAAAATATGTATAAATATATATTTTGACTTAGACAAATTCTATCTTTCCAAATTCAATGTTGAAAAATTCTAGAAAAATCATATTCTATCTTTAAAATTATATTCTATTGAATCTTATGTTAGAAAATTCTCCATAAAATGCATATAATTCAGAAATTCAATTTAAAAATAGGTTTAATCATTTTAAGCTTGATAACATGCAAATATGAGTGATCTAATGCAAATAGGTATGTAAATATGATCATATTAACGTACTCAATATGAATGTTATTACCGCTGCCCTAGAACCTTTGTGTTGTTACTCTGGTCTTATCCCCTAGATCCGCGGTGCCCTTTGTATATTTTCATTAATTTTTACTCCGCTTACATCACGTCCACATTGCTACATATCTAATTGAGATGAGAAGGTATCTCTTCTCATCTCAATAATCACGTTATTAAAAATACTAAATACCTAATCATTGTCCTCTTGTGGAGACGATCCACATACTCTTTACTAGCTTAGATTACTAAGCGAGTGCATGTCTATATTTTATCTAATAATCTCAAAAATACCAATGACTAGTTCAAACCCAAATTTTGAGACTATCAGCTTCCTATTGGTGCAGACATTATCATAGCACATGGCGGATTTCATCAAGTGGGTCACTAAATCCACATTGTGCACTGATGGGAGACTCCTCAGAATTAGCAAGCATCATTTTCAATTGTGTGCGCCACCATGTAGTTAAAACTTGATGTTTATGATAAGCTGCTATAGAAACGTGACCTCATCCTTTCTAGTGTGCTACTTGAGCAATTTTGCAAGGTGGAATGTTTGATGAGGCAGCTTACTTGAAGACCGTCCCCTATGTTTGAGATATTCTCTCTAATAGAATAGAGATGGGAAGTGAAGGAGATAGAGAGGAGGCTTCAAATAATAGCGATGATCATCCAAAATATTTTGTTATAAAAATATAGGAAATATATGATGAAGATTAAATGAATATTCTCCCCCTATAATTAAAAAAATAATTAACACTCTTATAGATGAGGGCTCGAATTTCAAAATCAATCATCATATGATTCAATGTCTCCCTAACTTTCATGGTTTATCTCAGAAAAAAGCCATGTAAACGTTTGGTAGAATTAACTATGATTTGTCAAAGATTGCACTTCCGTAATGTCACAAATGAGGGTATAATAATGCAGTTATTTCTCTTCAGCCTTGGACATAAATCTAGAAGTTGGTTTACTTCTCTATTTATGACATTTGATTCATGGAAGGAAATGGAAATTACATTCTTAAAAAAATTATTTTGTTGGAAAAAACAAATTTTTACTGACAAGCAGTAATCAACCCAAAAATGCTAGGTGAAGCATGGGAAAATTTAAAGGAATCAACCCAAAAATGTCCACAATACGGGATAGAATATTGTCAAATTGTTCAAACATTTTATGCAGGATTGAGAGATCAATGCATAAAAGATGATAGACGCAGCTAGTGGAGGTATGTTTCTGCTTGGCAATGATTGCCTTTTTCCAGGGAGCCAAGTTGCTTCCAGCGCCTTTTTAAGGATGGCTCGATCATCCCTTCTGTTTTGCGGCGAACATGGCTTGTGGAATAAAACACTATCTGGCCTCACTTGCATTTGAATACGATTGTTATTTTTACATACGTCTTTACTTAGAGGTTATACATTTGGTTAAGTATCATAGATTTACTTCAATTTAAAACATTAAGTTAGCATCAGAAGTTTGTTTGGTATTTCAATTCGCACAAAAAACTTTATCTGGCCCCCATGTATCTTTCATGTAAATTTAACAACATTTTTAGTTAACATAGAATAACATTTATTAATTTGCTCAAATAAAATAAAATGATATATGTTATCATATGTTTTACAGAATGTAGATTATGATCAGGTAGGAGGGTCTGCATTAAGAATATAAACTTTAAATAAAGGTGAGGAATGTAGAGCTTCATGTATTAGTATAATAATATTTATTATGATTTCATAGATCTAATTGGATATTTATTGCCAATCTTACCATATATCAAGTCATTTGCTGGACAACCCTCGCCAATGGTTCCCTCAAGGAAGAGGTTGATATATTTTTCACAATCATATTCCAATTATTTACTTAAACAGATTAATTGAATGCGTCAAAAATGTAAGAGAGCTCATTAACATTTAATTCGAACTTTATCTAAACATATATGATTACAAATAATATCTCTCAGCTGTAAAAAAAAGTCATTAAAACTGAATCTTGAAAAAAACATCAACCAGAATTTTACACATTTAAAATGAAGAATCATTTTGATGCTCAATTTAATTTATATCATGCTATCCATTTTCCATTCTAGTATCATAATCAGTATCATTATCCATTTTCTGTTATAGATATCACATGCATATGATGATTGTAGCACCATAGAGGAGATGACATGGGTGATGACACACCATCAACATCTACTCCAGATCCAAGATCCAAAATTTATTTATTATTGATATTAAAATTTCTAAAATGAGTTTTTCTCTCTTCTCCAAAGCCTTTAAATAGACCACTACTTTAATTGATCATTGCATGATTTTTGGAATTGATTTCTTCTTCTCAAGAAATACCCTAGCTTACTCTTTATTACAGTCATTGTGTGGATAGGCCTACATGCCTATACAATCCAACATGCATCATGCTATCCCATTACATTGTAACATCATTGTGCGGCACAACAGGGTGGCGTGGCACAACATATATAACCCTTTTTTTTGCCAAATGTCACTGCCCTCTCACCTCTGTCTGTCCGCACTGTACAACCGCCATCTACACATGTCACCTTGCCCTCTACATGCCACCTCCATCACACACAATCTCCTCTTCACCCACAATCTAGCTACCTCGTAGTCTTTGTCCACCTGCCCTTTGTGTCAATATCTGTAGTCTTTGTCCTTGGTGCTCACCTGCCCTTTGTGTTCGTATCATCCTTCCTAACACAGAGATTGGAAGAAGTGTTTGATGGCAGGGATAGTTGATGTGTATTTAAAAGGGGCCAAATGTGGATCCAACTGTGCTACGTTAGTGCTGCAGGTCCACTCTTCCCTCTTTGGCTATGTGTATTACGCTGTATAGTGTTTTCCCATGTGTCCATCCACCAACATGGGATTTGGAAAAATAGGTAATTGCAATAGTTTTGCGTATTCACGTAGACAATTGTTCAAGATTTTGGATTTTGACCTTTATTTTACAGCAATGGTTCTACAATAGCCGCTCTGCCCTCGACTGAGGAAAGGGGATACACCATCATGATTCCTACCATATCGAAACGTTCAATTCAACATGTTGTTTTTGGATCGTGTTGATTAGTCACCCCCATCCACACCAGTCCAAGTCATCCAGCGTCAAATACATTTTATTACCCCTAAAATCATTTGCATGGACAATGCTCTTGTGCTTGTTCAAGATCATCACATCACCCATCAGACCACATATTCCTATAGCTCTCAACAGACATGCTATTTGATGAATAGGCTGATGGTTATGTAGGTTGTGCTATTTACCTCACGGCTTACCCTTGCCTTCTCATTAGCCTATTCATCTTTACTACCTCAAATTCACCTCCATCTTCTCACTGCAGTGTACAAAGGTACATGCACTTACCATCCCATTGCTCATCTCATCCCCTACAACCCACTTTATCCAACCTTTTGTACATTTTCCCTTTCTTCGGCCTCCAACTCTGTTACACGAAAAAATATTGAGGCCCTTCAGCACCCACATCGAAAGCCTCAATGGACCTGTATACTAGTGCTTTTTAGACTCAGGGTACCTTGATACTTGTCTCTCATCCTACTGATTTCAACACTGTGACACACAATGTGGGTCTTCACTTTCAAGTACAACCATGACAATTTTATTACTCATCATAAGGCTCTTTTGTTGCTCATGCTTTTACTCAAGCATGTGGCATTAACTACACCTAAACCTTCTCTCCTGCGATTTGTTAGGACTCTGTCTACTCGCTTTTCTCCATAGTCATCCATCACAATTGGTCTATTCATCAATTAAAGCATTGCTTATGGTTCCTTAGATGAGCATGTTTTTATGGAGAGACCTCATGAGTATGTTTCTTTGAGGGACTTCTCTCAGTTATATCTTTTCAGTTGTGCCCTATATAGACTGAAGCAAAGTCCTTGTGAGTGGTTTGTGAAGTAATGAGTCATCTCACCACTCTTTGCTTTACATCCTACATTGCGGATCCTACAATCATGGCCAAGAGTACATCAGATAGCATGTTTGTTCTTCCAGTTTATGTTGATCATATTCATGCTATGGATTAGTGATGAGACAGGTATCTCTTATACCAAGGCATATATTTAATGACACTTTGATATGTGTGATTAAGGGACATTATCGATGAATTGAATGGCGACACGTGGCGACACGTGGCGACACGTGGCGACACGTGGCGACACTTTAATCGGCGAGTCGAATGGTGACACATGTCGGGCACAAAGCAAAACATATGTTCATAAATAATTATAAAATAAATACCAAGTTGTAAAAATATAATAAATATATTTTGAGTTTGGAAATTTATATCTCCCTGGATTTATAAAATATATATTCCGAATCAGAAAATTAAGTTCTTAAAGAATATGATGTCGGAAAATCCTTTAAAATATGATTAGATTCATAAATTCATAAATTCATAAATTCATAGATTTAATCATTTAAATACACATTTACAATCATTTTAATGCATAAAATTGCAGATTTCACATAATTAACCCCAAAATTTACATGTCATCAAAAGCCAAACTCCTTGGGCAGCTCCCATTCTTCACGAGAGATCTATAGTATTTTGTTCCCCCTAATGTGGAGAGTGCAATGCATGCATCAATCACATCTCACTTTGAAATAATATGTCGTGAGTGCTACTCCACCATTTTAGACAACCAAGTATAGGAAATATTGCTCTTAATTTATTTTCCCTACAGATATCAACATAACATATTAATCAATTTGATGCTCCACGAATGTCCCAAACTACTTTTCTCATTTTAATCACCATGTCTCTAAGAGATTTGGTGCATCAAATTGTCCTCATCGAGTCCCTCCACTTTTGAATCACCGTAATAAATATTAGGCAGTAATGTTGAAAACATAATTATTTAGTGCCACCTGTATGATGATGCTCACTTTGTGCGCAACACATGGAAATTGTCATTTGATGCTCAACTCCATGTTTCTATAATACAATTTTCTCCCTAATATCGACATCATTATTTTTTTGATTGATGCATTTTCATTTGTCACATCACATCATTGTAATGGAGATTATGTTAAACTTGTTAGCGTATAATTAGCCACTCTAAAATAAAGCAATACGCTTAATATTATTTAACTTTGACACCAGGCCAAATTCTTCTAGTAAGTTAACAAGGATTTATGCCATAGGCTCCCCACCGTGCTTCCCATAGAGCTCGTGAACAAAAATGACACGCTCATGATAGGTCCAACAAGCATTTGTCTAGTATATGGTTATGCCCAAAAGGCCACAACTATTCTCTACTGCCATGAATCTGCTATCGGTGATACACGATCAACATTGGATAAGGTATGCATTAACTCCAGCTTCATCCTCTCAAATAACTTTATCATCCATGGCTTGATGACCCATGCACTAGGAGAGGGAAATATCATTTGTGTTGCATATAGCCACGTCTCCATCCATGCATCAGTATCAACCTAATGCCATTGCAAGTTAGTGAGACAGACAACCCAACAAATGATGTCCTTTGTCTCTTCTAGTGTTCAACCCCTTAAGGGTCAAATTCTGCCAAAGAGACTTGATGGCCTGTCATCTATGAGCTCCTCTGTACATAACTTCATTCTAATGCTGCCCTCAACACATCATGTTCTTTAGGATGAAAAATCTGAAGTGGTGCTAGAAGACTTAGACAACCTTCTGGTTGCTTCACTTAGACAACCTTTGTCATATTCTTGTCGTAACAAATTTCACACTCATATGTGAAATCTCTAACACGTCTAAAGTATTAAGTTTAGGGAACCATTTGGCTCATTCATACAGCTCTTACTCATCACATGTATGCTCTCCAGGTAATTTTTTGTATGCCACTTCCTCCTCTATTTGGAGTAAAGCGCTCTCCGCCATCAAGATGGCAGCTGGTTGGGTGAATATTAAGTTCTATAAGTAATAAAATTATATACAATAATGAAACAAAAACATGTGCGAGTATACCAAAAACTCTATACTTAATTAAAAGCTTAAACATAATAATATAATAAATTTTAAAATGCGAAAATAGAAGATTATCATAGCCATATAATTGCTAAGAAGAAGTGTGAGAAACCATGTGACATTTCATTACACCAGGGAAGAAGAAATCTCATGAGAAGTTACTTTACTTATACTCAACAGATGACTCAATGCACCATTTCATGTGTAAAGAGCGTTGGTCCAATCATAATTATTTCACAAAGAATTGTTCACATTTATCCTATAAATTTATTACCCATTACAAACAACAAAAACCTACAAATTGTTCCATATTTGATCCAAATATTAAATCGGAGGAGAATAATTTCTCAAAGTTTTTTTTATTAGTATTACTCAAATATTATCTTCAAATTTGATTACAGTTACCATTATTGAAATATGATTGAAAGGACACAACTTCTATGGCTTTTCTCAATGAAGTATTTCATATGTAATCTTTTGAATTGAGTTCAACAGACAAAAAAAATCTTCATCACTATCCATAAATTTTTATCGTCATCGTCATCGAAAAATGTCATTCTCATCCACAATTTTTTCATTGTCATAAGCACAATGATGATGATGAATCATCTGCATCATCCCCAGCTGCAGATGTGTGGTGATGATTATAACCGCTCATCATCTTAATCATCATCTTGGCCCGTACAACTGATGAGGACAATGACAACTCTAATCATGGATGCCAAAATAGGATACCGATGGACTATGGTGTATTTTCTACGTCATCCACAATGTCATCATTATGATAGACACAGATATGTGCAACACTGATGACTTGTCATCATCTTTAGCGGTGGACAAGTGACCAAGACAATGATGAGCTATCATTATCGTCAACAACCTTGCACTGAAAAATCATGAAGTTGATGACTACTCTTCATCATCATCATCAAATCCTACTTCAGATCAGCTTACAGAGCCACAATTAAGAAACACTAGAAATGAAATACATAATATACCGTTATTTAGTTGTCTCACAATTTTCATAACTGATTCCAGTTACCAGAATTCATCGTAAACTGAAGGATTGTGGCCAAAAACACACAAAAAGATAGAAGCACAAAGAAAAAGAGGGCATAACGACTAAAATGGATGCAAGTTCATACTTGTATAGAGTAAGAGAGCATGTGTATCTTCAAGTAATCGTGGTAGAAAGTGACCTCTAGTGGTACCTCTCTTTATCTTTGTTTAGTGGGCACGGTGTGTAATTGAGATATTTATGCTCATCCCAAACGCAAAAACTCTTGCAAACACTAAAATTCACATGTATAAAATCCCCTTGGGTGGCATCTACAAAGTTGGATCAGTCTAGAGCACAAACCTCAAGACGCTCGTACCCGGCACTGTGTTTTTTTCCAAACGATCATTCGTCATCCTCTCTGATTCCAGTTTCTCTCTTTTGCCCCTCAGTGCCCATTTCTCTTCTCCCTAAACCTCTCTACCCAGTGTACTGGAAAAAATACCTTAACGAAAGCGTTTCATTTTATCTAATTACTGGGAAATCCATACAATCAATGGATAAGCCCATTAAGGCTGTATCACAAGAGCATATTGTGGTCACACAGAAGACCCAGTAAGGACTGGTGGAGATACTCACCACGACCAGATAGCCTAGTGAAGTGCTATTGGCCACAAAGGAACTTACAGAATGCTGAAATGTACAATATCCTTGGGAAGTGTACTTACAGAGGAAGATGAAATTGGTGAGAGTTGAAGAATGACTGATATCCAGGTAACGAAACCATTTGAATTCTCTCTCAGAGATCGCTGCTAGCATCTGAGAAATTCTGATGGGCATTTTGATCCCAAAAAATCACTGAAAAACAAAACAATACCTGGAGATCACCACATGATGCCATGTGGAAGGCAAGAAAAGTCACTGGATAACATGCAGATGAGTAACATGACGCTGAGTAGAAGAATGGAAAACATCAATGGATCAAATACTATGAATGAGTTGAATCCAGACAGTAATATCAAAAGATGAATTAATTCCAAAAAAAATATTAATAGATGAAAAGACAGAGAACTTCCGGAGAGGGGGGAGTAGGATATGACAGAGAAAAAATGGTTAGTATATAAAAAAGTCCAAGAAACAGAAAAAGAATAAGGGGGAAGAGATGTATGGACCACATATTCTCTTCACTAAATGACTTCGTATCATTTCATTGAGTTGACTAGTTGAGCTTTGGGCTCATATAGAACTGGGCGTCTCGGAAGAACCGCACTATTCTGTCTGCTTTGTCTGTGGATAGGTCTGTGTTTTCCAGGAGGAATGCCTTGGAAGCCTTGGCGATGGATTCAATAGAACCAACCGTCTGCAAGAGCTGCGCAAAATTATTCATCAATTTGAGGGAAATGAGACGACTTTGGCTGAAAATAAGAGGAAAGGTCCTATTCTTGATGAGAAATATAGAATCATAAAACACCATATCGTATGGAAGAAATAAAATTGGCAAAAAAAAATAACAGGAAAAAGCTGAAGTTTTGATGAAAAATATAGAATCAGATGAAAACCTATTGTGTGAAAGACACAAGATTGGCCGAAAACTTAGAGAATTAAGGTTCACTTTTTTATTAGAGATATAGAAACAGATGACACCATATTGTATGCAAGACACAACTTTGGCTAAAAAATAATGTAAAAAATTCACTTTTTATGAGAAATTTGGAATCAGATTACTCTGTATTGTATGAAAGACAAAACATTGGTTGAAAAATAATGGAAATGCAGTTAACTTTTTGGTGAAAAATACTGAAGCACATGACGATATACCATGTGAAATGCACAACATTGGCTGAAAAAGATAGAAAGAAAGTATTTTATGAGAAATATAAAATCTGATGACAACAATTTAAATAAAAGATAGCCATACAGCGTTTGCATCATGTCCATCAATCCCGGGTATAGATGTTATGACTCTGAGGAACATGTCGATTCCCTGCACTTGTCTCCTGCGCTGCCCTTGGGAAAACAGAGGACGTTTCCATAACGAATACATAGGAAAATCAAATTCCAAAATAAATAAACCTCGATATTTAACTTGTTTGTGACATCTTCCCGCTTGCAAACTACACACCGAAAATGATGCTGGTTAGTTACATTCGGTGCCTGTGTGTTTACAGAGCAGAGCAGAGAATCTTTACCCCCATGAGCATGTGCAATCTTCAGAATCTTCTCAAATCCCATCTCTGGATCTCGGACTGTAACAAAAGTTGGGCACCCGAGCTCCACTCCATACCTGTCATTAAGGGGCACTGAGCGTGTTTCCTAAGCGGTGGAATAAAGTTTGGAAGCATTATTTTCAAAACATACTTGAAATACGATCTGTAGAAGGAGTCATTTTGCTCTCTGGTAGGGACTACGACGACCACATAGAAATGCCCGAATTGCCTCTTCAGTTTTCTGACTCTGAATCACAAAGGTTTGCTCATCATTTTCATGAAGAAAACAGGTGTTAATGCCATGAAACAAGGCAACGTCAGGACACCTGCTGAAGACAGTGGCTACATTATCTGTGTCCCAACAGGTGACAAAGATGAAGGCCACCGATAATCCCCCATTGTTGAAGATGAAATCCTAGAAATAAAGATAAATGAGAGGAACCTGAACAGTAACCAAATTAGAGAAAGCATAGGACAACTATTAATATTGCGTAGCAAATAGTTTTTAGATCATTACTGGGGCAATCGGGAGGAAATTGAGCCGGTAAGAGTTTTCACTGAGAAATGATGAAATGAAATGGATGAAATGGGGGTGCTGCTCGTCTCTCCAACCAGTGTTCATCATGCACACTCCACTTCCTGCACGAATAGTAATAGAATGTAAATCTGCAAAAAGAAACCTCATTAAGAACTAATTTCAATATTGTACTTTGCCTAATTAAAAATAACATTGGAATTTTGGGGGGAGAAACTAAACCCTGCGAACTAGGTCCTTGTAAACTGTTCCCACGACAGTGGTAGATCATTGAGAACAATTTCATCGGTTCATCGAAATTTTCCGTCTGAATTCAGCAATCAGAACCATGTACCACAATTATTTTCAAGTTTTTGATGTTCTCGCGGACCTCTTTCAGATGACCTCATCAACCTAATGACAAGCCTCTTCTGTCGGTCTCGCCAAACAAGTTCCGGATGTTTCCAAAGGTCGTGCCTTCAGAAGCTTCTGTATTCCTGCGTCGCCTGATCCGTCGAATAATACTTTCTCTATTCCCTCCCCAACTGAACACCCCTCCGCAACAGTAAAGAAAGATCTGACGACTTCGAAGAACAGGAGATCTAAATTCACTAAATACATGGCAAACGACCGTCGCGTGGCCTCATAGTACACAAATAACCGAATCCAAGAGGGAATTGTATCTCCTGCTCTGCACAAAATTAGAAGCTCAGAAGCCATTACCGATCGAATCCAATGGTAAAATCACACCTGTTCATCGCGTGAAAATATGGAGATCCGAAGCTGTTAGAAGATATTATTATTGGAATCCAAATGCAAAATTATGTGTGTTCTACGGGCAAAACTGAGAGCTAAGAAACCACTCTTTGGCGACCGCTAAACAATCGAATACGAACGCGAATTATAAATGTTCTACGAGAGTAAAATAAGAGTTCATAAGCCACTAAAATTGTTAAAGGACCGATCGGTGCGATGAAGGCATAGCTACCTCTAACCGAGATCGCCGAAGCCGCCATCTGCAACGTTTTCAGCGAGGGAGAAACGGCATAATTCAAATCTGTACCCCTCCTTTATATAATTCCGGTTTAAACGAGTGCCACGCTGGAAAAAACTAACACGCCATAAGTGCAAGGGCGCGGACGGGACGGTATTTTCGTCCGGAGAAGAGAAAACCGTCCCGTCCGGGGTATTGGACGTCGGACGCGACTGATGAAGACGAAATGTGTTCAAATTCTCCAATATTAAAACTTTTATGGTTCAGGACGACGCAAAAATAAGGAACGCAGGACAAAACTAAAAGTCTAAAATCAATCCAACCCGTTCAATTCTCCCGTCCCGGATGATCATGGAGGAGTGGACAGTGGTGATGAAGACCACGTCATCCAGCCTTGGCAACTGATGATGATGAGAGCTTTGGGGACTGGATTACGATAATGATTTGAGGAGTTAAGATGACTGTGGGACCATAAAATTTGGAAAATTTTAAAATTTTATTTATTTCTTAAGAAATGTAGTAAGCATATTTTTTAAGATACCATCTCTCTTTCTCCTCTATTGCTCTTTCTTCCCTGTCCAGCTCTCTCTGGTCTCTCTAAGTGTCTCTCTCCCTCAGATGCAGTACTCATCATGTCTGCCATGCCAGTAGGTGAGGCACTTCTTGTATTCCTTTATTATCCTACAATTGGTTAAATAGTAGGCTCTGTGGGGTAGACAAAGATGTTTGGTAGTCAATTAGAGGCTCGATCTTCCTTGCCTAGCTCTTTTACTTCTCTTAGAAACCCTCCACTCTTTTCTGTATCTCTAGCCAACCTGTTCTCCTGCTTCAACATCTTGCTGTTCTCGGTTCTTCCCTCTTATTTTGTCTAGCCAGCAAATCCCTCTTTTATTGTCTTTGATCGCTAGGTGGTTCCTGCTTGACCAGACAAGGCTGCTTTGTTTGACCGAGGATGGCAGCACGCATGGATTTGGCTCTCCCTACTCAGGTTGGTTTCTCTCTTGAATTAGTCCACATTTACTACTGCTTGCCCTTTGTGGTGTGGAAGCCACCACTTCCATAGTGCCTGAAGGCTATGTCTAGGCTGTTCTAGTATGGGTAGCAGGATTATCCCTTGCCAGCCAATACCTGACATCATTTGGTATTAGAGCTACAGGTCTACGGTGCCCGTGAAGATGACATTGCTGGCGAAGACGAAATAAACCTTGAGCATCTTGTGACGAGTGATTGTCCACCCAATTTCCGTCCAATATCCAGTATCGGACATTCAATATCCAATATTCAGAAAAAAAATGGGACGGTGTTTCATATCGGATATCAGATATCGGACGAGATTCGTCCAATAGGTGAAGACAGATATCGGAGATGGATATCGAATGGGTAGGGATGAGACAGATATCGGATACCAGATATCGAATGGGTAGGGATAAGACGGATATCAGATACCGGATATCGGATTTTGATATCCGAATATCGGAACCGGTATTTGGATATCGATATCCGGTATCAACAGCAAAATCGATATTTATCATCATTTTAGATACTCTAGGTTAACAATTTCAGATGTTTTTAGCATGTATTCTACCTCGTTTAATATATAGAGCTTAAACTTCTGATTTTTTTCGATATGGGATAACAGGATTCGGAGTTTAACATTAACTCCGAATCCTATTTTCCTCTATGGAAGAAAACAGAAATTCCGGGCTCTATATATTAAACGAGGTAGGAAATCTATTAAATTATATGATAATATTTTTGTAAAAAATTATTACATTATTAGTCCGTAAATGTATAAGACATCTTATTAATCACATATATTTAACATATAGTTTACTTGTTGAATACGTAGAGTTTAAAATTTCTAATTTCTTCAATATGGGATAGAAGAATTCAGAGTTTAATGTTAAAATCTGAATCCAGTGATCCCATGTGGAAGAAAAAAAGTATGGGCTGTATATATTAAACGAGCTTTATAATAAATTAAAAGGCTCTCTTCTTACCCGCTGGCCTTCATAAATATTCTCCAACCGCTTTACTATGACGATTAATTATATTTTTATACAATATTCAAAATTGGATATCGAAATACGATATTCAACTTTGATATCCGATATCGTCATCCTCCCCTTGAGACGGTGGCAGATGACGACATCGAGACGGATATCGATATCGGATATCTTTACTGTAGCAACCTATATCCGATATCAACATCCGATATCTGAATATCAGAAAAGACGGATACCAGAAATTTCCTTTCTGGTATCTGATACAGCATCCATCCTGATACCGTAATCTGATACTGCTATCGGGACGGGCGAACACTACTTTTGACTGACCCTTTGCTTGGGTACCCCATACCCACCTCAAGAGTCCGAGAATGACCCAATAGTATCAACTACTATCCAGTAAGGTATGCCCACATGGGGTTGTGGCATGCCACAATCTATGACTGGCAGACTACACCATATAGAGGATCCACTTTTGGTCCTAGAAACTAACTGCCCAGATCTCGTCAGCATTCAAAGTACAACAAAGGGAAATACCTAATACATCAAACTTTGGCTCCACCTCTTGACAGTCGAGAACCTCAACTATGGGCAGCACGAGTAGACCGTCATGACAACAAAAAAAGAGATTACCAAAGTGTCACGATGAAAATTCTAACATTTGACAGAGAACGAGGTTGATGCCGGACGTCGTCTCAACGGCGTCCGACCGTCACCGAAGGAAGGAACTCGGTGTCGTATCGCTAACTAATCGGGTTACGTCCACGACGTCAACCGATGGATATGCGGAGAACAGAAATATATGTAAGACGCATGACGGAGACAATGATTCTACAACGGCACGCAATGCGCCGACGAGAGCCAACCCGAGCGGGACGGGTCGCCAAGCTGGGTCGGTCCAGCCTCCAAGTCGCCCGAGGTGGCCGAGGGCGCCGCACGCCCGCCGAATGGGGTAACTCCCACTGGAATGCTCACACGCCCTGGGTGTCCCACTCGCATCGACAGGTAAGACGCCGTTTTGTTTCGCTGCCTCAGTCTGTCCCACTCACCTATCTAACCCGAAGCTGTGGAATACTCGACGGAATAAATGGACGAAATAGGGTTAGAGCATCATTGCAATGCATCAACTGGAATTGAATGTTATATATATATATATATACATAAGAAATATACTTACATACACATATATACACATATATATAATAAATGAAATATAATACATCATATATTTATACATATATACAAATGGCGTGATATTCGAACACGATCATTATTATACATATATATATATACATATATATATATATACATATGTACGCATGGCGGCAAAGCAAGTGCATGGAGCATACACGTGCACACAGCACACACAATCATTCTCTCACGACCTGACCTCAAAAATATCATTCTCAAAATTTAGGTCAAAGTGAGGAAGAGCTCACCTCTTCTATATATATGGAAGATGGCCTCAAGTCCTATAACACAAATAAAAGGAAATAAGAAATAGGAACGCAACAAACAGCCCAACATACAAAAAGGGAAAAGGGTTCTCCCATGGAACACACACGCACAATGTAATAAAGGGAACTATAAGATAAAGTAATCGATCATCTGTAATATGGAACACACCACACATGCAGTAAATATGATCCTCGTAACAGCTGCTCGTGGTGGCTGGACTCGCTCGCACAGCTGGGCGCTGCCCGGTGCTGGGTCGAAGTCCTGCTGCTCTCTGCTGCTGCCTGATGACGCCCGCAAGACGCCACCATCAACCCCGGTGGAAAGGACTCGACCATGAATGCAGAGGATCACGACATGGAAGGAGGTCGGGACGGAAGGCTGGAGCTCTGTCTCTGTGAATCCACGTGTCGTCCGCAGGTGTGGCCCGCCCAATCACAGGTAATCCCGATGTTTCCCACCCGCATGGTCAATTACTCAGCATACAATCGATTGCCTATGCCTATCGGTGGAAACAATTGGTAAAGCCGGCAAACTCACTTACGCTGAAGGGCCCAGAGGCCAGAGGAGAAGAAGGCCCGTAATGAGCAGGTCCGCCATTGAATGCAGAGCCTATCTCACGAGGAGGAATTTCACTTACATACTGCTATCGCCATCACGGAGGGATCCCACCCGCCGGCCACAGCATTGCGTCGCCCGAGCATTCCGCCCGAGTTCGACCATCACAGGTTCCCACGTCAAATGCTCGTCGTACGATGCAAAGTCATGGAGCGAGCAGGCGAATGCATTTATGATCCCATTACACGCGATGATAATGCAGATATGCCGCAAATGCAAGTGCGCCCGAAACTCCAATACGAGGGACATGGAGCCAGGTCTAGGGTCGACAAATGGTCGATATGACCCTAAACAACCTATGGTTCTGTTCAATGAGGAGTCAGATAAACTCACGCCGCGGGCATGACACATCCCAACATCGAGGCACCACTCCACAGGAACGAGGCAGGTTGCCCAATCACCCCCGACCACGGTTCATGATGGCAGGCAGCCCAGAACCTGAGTCATGCCCAAGAGGCCCACAGGCCCCACAACTCGTGAAGCAAGACGTCACTACCCACACGATCTAGGGATGAAATGATACACGATCTAGAAGAAGACTCACACTTAATATGCTAGATGCTTCAGGCACGAAGGGCCACCAAAAACTCATTCACGCATCAACATGACGGAGTCGAGTGCTCGCAAAAGGCAGTCCCAAGACGGTCCATGCTCACGTTGCCCCACGCGCAATGGCATAAACCGCTTCTGACTCATAAGGCACATACATCGCACTGGCAACTATACTGCCAATATCGCTTAGGAAGGGGCCAGAATTAACACATGCTTATCATCTGTCATACTAAATGATCGCTATGAACGCGACATCTACGAGAAGTCACGAGTGATATTACGCACAATCTGTTCTGTGTGCCAGTCAGGTATCCATCCGTGAAGGACACAAACTCAACGCGGGATGGTCCGCCGGGACTCGCTGATGCAAATAAATCAGGCAAAGCTGCATCATCTGATGGTCTCAACTCAAGATCGCTACCATGACGTTGAGCACGTGAGAGTTCGTTGAGGGCACATTTATCGCTGTCTCGCCCTTCTGCGCTGATGACTTAAGGTAGTCCCCGCAGGTATCACCATCATGCTTATCGCTCACACGCGAAAAAGGTACTTGAGCTGATCCTATAAATATACCACTCGATGATGGAGGCAGGCCCAATGCCAAGGCTGGATGACCGCGAGAACTCTTGTCGACGTGGAGCATCGAAGTCGGCATCGCTCAATGGAAGAACTCCACGGTGGCCTCCGGTCGAGGACGCCCGATGCCGATACCCGAGGCATCGCACAATCCGCAACACTTCCCGTCGAAGTCAGAGTATCGCTGTGCCATCATGAGCCATTCGAAAGTCACGCGTTCATATAACAATTTCCTTGAGGCAATACAAGATGAATGAACGGAACTGAAGTTCGCATAACGCCCATAGAAAGTCGCCAGTCCTGGCGAAAACTCCTAACGCCGCGCATGCTGCCGGTCGCCACGACGCGATGGCCCGGAAGTCATGCCAACAAGTGGACACGCATGAATCTAAGAAGGCAACCTCGACGCAGGAAGCTACACTTTGGGTGGCGAGCTGCTCTCGCGCCAGGGATGGCAGTGACCGCCGGGAAGGTGGTCTGCATGCGTTCCTGGATCAAGATAGACGAGGATGCCGCCGGCAGACGACACCACAACTTCTATGGAGCGCAGTACTCGCTCATCAGGACGTTGGAAGGTACCGCGCATTGAGAGGCCGAAGGCATAACCTCCACTCATATAACCGCCCCCATCTTAAAGGCACCCCATTCAGCCGGACGGATCCAGACTTCGATGGTACCCACTCAAGTCTATCTGGAGAAGATAGTGATCCCGCCATCATGTCGATTAGATCTGTGACATCATGGAATGGGAAATGGCACGATTCATCTTGTTGATGCACGGTCGCAACACATGCGCCACGTACAATCCACGCGCCAGAGAAATGGTACGCGCAGGCCTATGCTGATGAGGCCTTCCCAAAAAGCTCCTCACTGCCGAGCAATCGCACGCCCACAATGCGGTAGGTTCTCACACCAACATGGCATGCTGCATAAACATCAAATCCATTGGTGAAGACACCCGATATGGAGAGCCTCACCTTCAAAAGTGAAATGATTGTCAATAGGGACACTACAGGACGCAGATACATATAGATCACAATCAAGGTCATGGAAAGTGAATAAGTGGCCCGACTATCACTAACCCTACTGGTCATCATACGGCCTGCGGGCCAAGCCGGCATTGCAACTCGTTTCACGTTATCATACAACCATGTCATTCGGTGACGATGCACCACTCATGGCAGTACATCACAGAGTACACCGCGATAATCACTCAGACGCGCAACGACGTCACAGATAAAGATGGTCGCCGATCCACGCAAACGCCGACGGCGAACATCAAGTCAACCCTGTCGCTGACCAGTATCTGAGATCACATGGATGCAATCAAGGTCATTTAACCATCACCGCACGCCCTACGCGATCTGGAGGCACGTAGAACACGACAATGTGCGGGTCGACCACCCAACGCGTGTCGGCTGCTGAGCGTTCGTAAAGTTCAGTGGAGTTGTCAACCCGCGTGATATCCCATCTCCACGGTTGCCGGCAAATGACAGCGAGCACAACGGCCGACTGACGCACGCCCGTCACGGTGGCCTCACCGATGAGATCTGGATGAATCCTATCCGTCCATCGCCCGACCATACGCATTCCTCGCCCCGATAGTGGTCCCCGCACGGCCCATCGCACAACTCGTTCGGCTCCCACATCAATCAAAAGCATACTGGAAAACAAACATTGGCATTTGGTAGCACGTGATGTGCTTGACTTACGGTCAGCATCGCGTCGAGGCTCAATCATAAGGACCACTGGAGGTGGTTAAATGTTTGGCCCTCAGATCGTAAAGCACCGATATCGGCAGTGGAACGAAGGCGCATCGTGAGAATCACGCAAATATGCCGGTGTCTCGACATGGATCTACGTTCTAATTAGGTGGCATGCCTGCCGACTCACGTTGGCAGTCAAGGACCCTGTTACGAGATGACGCGATCCCACGCAAACGGCAACGCATCCATTCCTCGAAACATGTACCCGACACCGAGCCCACCTTGCTAAGGTCGAGCCACGAGAGGAAGAGTGCCATCCACTGACTTAGAACGACTTGTTCCCTAGCTCCACACTTCTGCCCCACTTATACATGGGCTGTCTCCTGCTGCTCGCCGAGAATTGCCCAGCATTCTGTAAGATCTTGGCTTGTCCACGTCGCGTTCCGCATCGCATCAAAAGGTCGCCATCCATCCTGGGTACCACCTGAAATACGGTTCATTTTTTGACCCCAGTCAATGCAACCTTGGGCTTCTCGAGCCTCGTGAGACGTGGCAATGCTGCCGCACGCCCTCTGGATGCGTGCACGATGCTCGCGCCACGCTGCCGCCATCATAGTGCCGCGCACAGTCCTCGCGGTCCAGCAAGCACGGGCGGGAATGGGTCGTGGTCCGCGTCGCCCTCGTGGTAGGGACGCACTATCCCGGCGTGCTCGGTCCCCAGGCACGGCTTACGTGGTGGTGGGGCATGCACCAGCCCGCAATAAGGGCGAAGGGCAAGTCGGTGGTAGTCCCTCACACGTGCGGTGGCTCGAATCATGGACCACGGGGAGGAACGGGAATGAATCGACGAAATGGATAGTCACGGCTCTGGTCGCCAGATTGACATAGGAGACTGGTCGAGCATATGGACCCTGCCAGCTAATGGTCGTCTCACATGACATGTCCTAAGCGCGACATCCTGTACACGGGCTCTGAAGAAGGCACGCATCGTGCGTAAAAACGGGCATCAGGACCCCATCATCAGCAAGGTTCACGGTATTCAAACTACCAGCCCGCAAGGGCGCAGGGCCTCGCGCAACCAGTCCCGCAACTCTCGACACTGGCACGGCAGCACCCGCCCAAGCGCCCGCCCCAGCGTCGACGCGACGCGAGCTCACCAGTTCTGGCGGTACCGCAGTACGCCGCCGCCTCGCCCTCACCCAGGTCGTTTATACTACTATTATGAGATTTCGTGGTCGCGGGTATCCCGTCTCGTAGGTCACCGATCGGGAGTCGCCGCAGGACGCGTTACATCGGCGAACCACCGTACGATGCCGTGACGATGCCCTGAGCACCCGTGACGTCGTGGACCGCGTCCCCTATATGGTACAGAGAATTCGCAATCGCGCAGGCCGGGTTGAGGTCCCGAGGCAATCTCGCTGCTCTCGCCTCGCGACGGGTTCGACGTCATGGAGCAGAAATCGCTATCCGTATGATCGCGCTTTTCACGCCATTCTCGGCACTCATATGGACAATGAAATCGAAGGGACGCATGCATCAGGGATGCGTATGGCGCATGCGATAAGTCGGGAGACGTTATCACACCTGGTCGATAATACTTGATGCCGGACGTCGTTCTAACGGCGCCCATCATCATCGAATGGAAGGAATCAAACAGATCACATCATCGTTACATCATGGACAATCGATGGATATGGAGAAATAAGAAATATATAAGACGCATGACGAGGATAATGATTCTACAACGGTGATACAATGTACCACAAGCTACGAGCAACGAGCTGACTGGTCGCTAAGTCAATGGTCCAGCCAAGTCGCCCGAGGTGGCTTAGGCATGCCATTCATCGAATGCCCACACGCGGGCGTCCCGACCGCATCGACAGGTAAGACGCTGCCTCGTTTCGCCGTTCAAAGTTCGTCCCACCACTCATCAATCTTGACGGAATAAATGATTAGGAGCAGAGCATCGTCGCCGGCGACGAATGCACCAACCGTTCCGCAGGAGCTACGGTGGCGCGTACGGAGGCGCGCATGTGCGGCGCAAAGTATCATGCGAGCGGTGAGTGGCGGGCGGCTGCCCTTCCTCTTTCCTCTCCCCCTTCTCCTCTTCCTCCCCTCTTCTCCTTCCTTCTCCTCTTCTTCTTCTTTCTTCTATTCTTCTCCACGACCTGACCCTTCTTCTCAAAATATCATTCCTCAAAATTTAGGTCAAAGTGAGGGAAGAGCCCACCTCTTCCCCTTATATATGGGTGAAGATGGCCCTTCCTTAAGTCCCATAACACAAAATAAAAGGGAGAGAAAATAAGCAAGAAAATAGGAAACGGGCTTGTCAGGCCCAACATACAAAAAAGGGGGGAAAAGGGTTCCTCCCATGGGCCCTTCCCCCGCTACACGACAATACGAATAAAGGGAAAACTATAAGATAAAGTAACTGACTGTAACGGTGTGCTCCGGTGGTCGGCGTCCGCGTCATGCCGAGTAACGGAATGCGGGATCCTGTGTTGCTGCAGCGGCTCGTCGTGGTGGCTGGACTCGTCTCGGTGGCGAGCTGGGTAGTGCCGGCTCCTCGGGTGCTGGGTCGGGGAAGTCCTGCTGCTCCTCTGCTGCTGGCTCGATGACGTCCGGTGGTGACGCGCCATCAGAGGTCTAATGGAATATAATGAGTGGGAAGATGTGATGGGTGCATATTTTGGCTGGTTTGAGTTAGCAGAAGTAGAAAAGCTGAAGCATCTGGACATCAAAATAGGAGTCCCAACCATGGTTTTTTGGAAAAAATTTCTAGAGTTCTTATTGTAGTAACCAGATCACCCATTCTTACTTTCAAAGCCACCAAGTTAAAACTAGGGGATAAATTTTTCATGGAGGGATATCGAAACATATCCCAATGCAACCAGAGTTCAAGAGAGTATATTTAAGCATTTGGTGCACTAGTGCTAGACTACGGCCTTCCCGAGGACCCTCCAATAATGATATCTAGATTTTAAACACGCTTGAATAACCCATCATAAAGGAACTTAGGCTCAAAAGAGTTATGAATCTTGAAGAAATGTATCAAACTGCATTAGAATATGATGTATTCATAGGACATGACCTAGACTCTAATGATCACACAAAAGACCTCATGTCAAGCCAATTCTTAGAGGGTGCTCCATGTTAATGAAGAGGATTATGAACTTGATCCAGAGTTTACTAGAGGAAGGAGATGTTGACGTGTTGAGTTGTTCATGTGTTGATGTGTGAAAATTGATCCATTTTTTCTTGATTCCTCGAGTGAAATGTGTTGTGTTGTTCTTGTGTGCAGCCTCTAAACATATCTATGTGATCAACAACATATCAAATCGTCTCATTCATTTTGAAGATTTCCTTCGTCACTCTACCATCATTGTTATGCTCCTTTGATAACATTGTGAATTGAGAGGAGCTAAGGAAATATGGGAGAAGGGTGGAGAACCGGAAAAATTCCACGCTAGGTAAATTTCATTAAGGGCCTTCCACTATTTAACGAAGTGGGATTTTTTCATAAAACCCCTAAAAATTAAGTATATTTCATGAAGTCCAAAAAATAATTTATTTCTTACCCTCTAGTCCCATATACGAGTCTAGTTGGCGACTCTAATGGCCCAATAACCTTTATTGGAATTCATAATAAATTAATTGAGTGTGAGTTTTCAACCTATGGGGAAGCAATACACATCTTGTGCTCTAGACGATACAAAGAAATGTATTGACTCATTCAAGGAACCTTATACCCATCATTTGCTCTGTATGTATAATCCCTTATACACTTGACTCCATGGACGACTTATGGTCAACTATAAAATTGTAAACATTCATCAGAGTTAGTATTGATGCATTCAAAAATCGTTATCAAACTATTCTTCAATGGTCCATGATAACACCCTAATTTCGGTCTTTATTTCATGTTATTAGCATGATTTATGCATTTAAAAGGCTTAAATTTGGGTTGTTATCATATATTTACACAAAAATAATGCTTCCAAGTAATTTCTGATTTTTCCCTAATTTTCTGTTAATTATATGAATTGTTAAGGATTTATTGAAGCTCGAAATAATTATTTTTGGATGAAAATGGCACATTCAAAAGTTTATTTCGACATTTATCAACATGGGAATTAATCAGGGAATTTTCTAGAATTTTCTAGAATTTTTTACGAATTTTTAGGAATTTTCTGGGATTTATTTCAAGAAGAAATGCATTTATTCTATGAAAAAGGGCATATTTATAAGAGAAAAAATGTATTTATGCAATTTCTAGACTTTTTGGGGCCTTTTGCAACGTTTCTGCAAAAGACCCTGAAAACAACTCTCGTCGCCACGGCAGGCGTAAAGATCCTATTTAAAATCATTCAGGGTTTTATTGCAATTTTAATATATATTTTTAATGTTTTAGGAGAAATCGGAGGAGAGAGAGTGCGCCAGTATATATAATTACTTTTGGGCGTCCAAAAGCAATTCCAGGATTTTAAGGACTTTTCTGCAAAAAGGAGGATTCAAAATGCGCCAGCCAATGAGAGAGCGACACGTCATTGCGTGTTTAAAAACGAAACTAATAAATAAATCAATTTTAAATCCAATGGATTAAATTGGTTTAAAATTGATTTATTAATAACTTTTGATCCTGAAGTCCGATTGAGATGATTTTTTATGGATTTGTTCGTCTTGATCTCCTCTTTCTATCTGTACGGTTAGATCATTCAGATCTAGCCTACATTGATAGATAAATATTAAGTACTAAACGGGGGTAAAATGGTGATTTTTACCCTATAACCTAAGTATAAAAGCTAAATTTCGAGAGGAGCTCATTCTGGAGGGTGCTTCATCACAGCTGCAAGACAGAGAGGAGTCCCAGCCTGGATCAACAGTTTTGGTATTTTTTTCTTTCATTGTATTCAAACTTTTGTGCATTTTGAATGAAATAGGTTAAGTTGTTTGTTTCTTCATCTCCATTCTAGTCTGAACTTCTAAATCGCTTGGCTTGAGCGGCATGTACAACCCCTAATTAGGATTGAGAGGAGAAATTGAGGAATTTTACCTGGGCATTCAATTGCATTACAAAAGAAAATTATAAAAAATTTAGTTTTAATTTTTAGAAGTCTCAATTTACCCCATTTTAGTTCTGAATTATCAATCTGAAAAATCAACCCAACTCATTTTAAGAACCCTCTTTCAACCTCTCTAAATGATTTCTTGGATCCTTTAATTAGGATAAAATAAGGAAATTTAGAGCTCTTAATTCTTCTAATATTCCCATCTCTCCTACCCCCCTCTCTAAATTCTCACCTAATTAGGGTGACTTGATCCTCATTGAAGATCAAATTCACTCTAATTAGGATCTAAAACACCAAAAATTAAATCAAATTGAAATTCCTACTTGCCTCCCTTGGACGACACTCATACTTATCACTATACATATTAAGTAGAGTTTTATAAATTTTATTGCATAAGCCAAAAATTCACAACGACAAGGGCTAAAAATTTGCGTAATTTTCACCCCTATTTTCGGCTTATCAGTCCACAATATTGGCTAAGGGCTTCATAGCATCATCTTCCTTGAGCTGTCTCATCTTATCCCAAGGACTAACAATACCATGTTGACTTTTCAATCATCTTGGTAAACTTATTTTTGCACCCCAACTATGATGGGTTGGAATTATATGCATATGAACACATGTCATTTTCAAGTAAAACCATTCATCCACAAGATATTTTTCATGCCTCAAGTCAAATGACCATTTACACATCCATGATATGAATCAACCTGATAAAAAGTTTCTTATAATACAGTTCAAAGATTCATATGAATAAATTGA
This sequence comes from Wolffia australiana, assembly GCF_029677425.1. Classification (NCBI taxonomy): domain Eukaryota; kingdom Viridiplantae; phylum Streptophyta; class Magnoliopsida; order Alismatales; family Araceae; genus Wolffia; species Wolffia australiana. The sequence continues at coordinate 22,244,611 of NC_135839.1, forward strand.
GTGAACTCCTCTACTAAAGAGCACCTCCTATTATCTTTATTGTCTTTACACTAATGGTTCTCGAATCTGTCGCACTCATCATATTACTGGAATTACATAGTGCTACTATATTTGGATACTCTGATGTACTTCTAGTATATTCTTTGGCTAGGAGTATTTATAACACATGCTTAAAGTTCATTGATCTTCGTATTATGATATTTTCATACTTCACTAGGCCAGATCCTCATCATAAGCATCACATGTGGACTATAATGAAAACATATTGCATAAATGATTTTTTAAGGGTTCTTTGACATTTGTGATTGGCTTTAGAACCACATACATTTTAGTTGTTTATGCATATTTGAGTAGTTGGGATTCAATTAAAAATCATGCACCTACATGTTTTGGGACTCAAGAAAGTCATAAAAGAGTCAGATCCCCTATTCTTAGTATATTCGACATTAGCAACCACAACTACGACCCCATACATCATGGGCCCTTGTTTTTACCAGCTTTACTGCGAGTTCTCAAAAGTTTTATCTGATGTGTTACCTTATGTCCTTCCACCCCTTTAGTACATTCATCACAATTGATCTTCATCTAGCAGCCCCACTACCCAACATCCTTCACTACAAACTAATACCAATGAACACCAAGAATTACAATGACAAGTCCAAGAACTCCATAAATATTTGAGAAAGAATTAGACCATCCATTGTGTCCTTTTTATTGGTGCCCAAGAAGGAAAAACTGGGCCCATGTGCACTGATTTTCACACCATCAACAAAATAATAATGGAAAATTTTTAAGCTTGGAGGACGTGATAGATGGTCTAGAGATGTTTCACAAAAGAATTTTGATTCCTTAATTTGAGGACCTTATTGATATGATGACAGGGGCATGTAGGTCTACTGTCAAGATCCGCTCAAAAAGCATCTATCACTAAGTCTGCATACACCCAGCGGGTGCATGGAAGATGTCCTTCAAAACAAAGGAGGTCCTATATGAGTGTTTGATCATGCCTTTTGGGCTATCTAATGCTCCCTATACATTCAGGTGAATGTATTGAGCATTTGATTACGACTCATGCCATCTTGTGAGCATACCATGCCATATATCATTTAAAATATCAGGAGACCAACTATCATGTCCTCCAAGCATAAAACATTTTCTGTTAATCTGTCGGAGGTATTATTTTTTGGGTTCATTGTATCATCGGAGATTATTTTTCTTGCAGATAAACTTGTAAAGGCCAAATTTACAGTTTAGTAGTGCGTCTGCCATGATCTCGATCAGAAAATCGACCAGCCTTTGCATTTCCAACGGAAGTCTTTTGCATATACTAGAGCTGGGGAGAACTAGGGTAGTCCACCCCTTGAGAGAGAACACTATGTACTATATTACCAAGATAATATACATAGTCGAACACCCATTCCACATGCTAATAACCATGGGTAAAAAATAAAAAAGAATCTGGGTTAAACAAGTCATTTTAAGCCTTTGACTTATGCAAAAATATCTTTAAAATTTTCCTCAGTATAAAGTAATTAAGGGTTGAATCCACAAGGAGTATGTGATGAGAGAGTAAATTCCCATTCAGATATAATTCAAAATAATGTTTTTAGGTGATTTTACATTTTTCTAGATTTGTAACTATTTCATAAAGAGTAAAAACAAAGAAATCATGGAAAAATTGTCAAAAATATTTTAAATAAATGAAATAAATACTTATATTGTTTTTGGTAAGTTCTAATAGTTTATTGTGATTTTAAAAAATAATTTTATGAATTTTTCTGGGCAAGAAATAAATTTTAAGGACAAATAGAATCTTTTGCCATTGTTCTCGCCATGAAACTTGCGATCTAAAGCAATGGGCGGTGACACACCACTAGGGGGCAGAATTGGGCAGCGATGGCTCGTGGATGAAAAATCGTGTAACTTTTGCAGCAGGAAGAATTTTTTAGATGCATTGGAAAGCTTCATGTATAGGCTATCCACTTGAATTACCTATAGAAAGGCGATAAGATTCAAATCAAACATTTAGGAGATCGCACAAACCTTCCCCTAAGGGTTGAGTGGCATTTTTCCTCCAAGAATCTTGATCAACCTGATTCACTAGGCCCCACCAACAAGTTGAGAGCATAAATCTTGTAGAACAAGAATGAATCAAATAATTCTGATTCACTAGGCCCCACCAACAAGTTGGGAGCAGAAATCCAGGATGAGATACAAAGAGAGGGGAGGAGGCTTTAAATAGAAGTTCTCGAACTCGCCTAACCATTTGATTTAATTATAAGGGGTTGGAGGGCTATGATTATTTAATGTAAAGCCTGGATCCACTTTTTCTCTTTCCCCATTTGTGAAAATTAGATATTTCAAATTCAAATCGTGGGTTAGTTAAACAATTCTTGCCTTTAGTTGACCTAATTCTTCAAGAGGTTTGAATGTGCTTCAAGCATGTATTTGGCTTATTTTTATTCTAGGAGATTCTGTGGGTATCTCTTTCCTCCTATTTGTATCCAAGTTCACCTTTTGATTTTCCCAAGTCCTCAATATCAAGTAAAACTCCAAGAAGATGTGAGAAATTCACTTGACTCCAATTCAAGTGGGGTTGGCCTAAAAAATAAATAATATACATAAAAATAGATCTTAATAATAAATCATCAATTTATCATTTTATCTTTAAATGTTGAATAATGCAATTGTAAGTATAAAACTAAGAGATAAAAAAAAAGTACAAATGCATAATTTTATTGATCTCGTTTGATTTTATCAGTAATCTAGCACTTGGCCATTACATGAGTGATGGCGAGAAGGCACTGTCCCTTACCTATGGTCATCTCCCCCAACCTATGGCTGGAATGTCGATTTCACAACTCCTCTCATGTAGTATGTGCTCAGGATCAATCCTACTTGGTGCACCGGGAGCCTAACTGACCTAGGCAAAGGATGTGCTCCAATGCCTCTTGCTCTGACACCTTATGTGCAATATTCAAAAGGTGCATTATTGAGCCGAGGACTCCCTATCACGAATCAGTACCAACCCTAGTCAGCCAATGCTTCTTTTATAGACCGACACTGATTTTGTGTAACTCATCACCTCGAACCAGGATGAGCATCGATGAGCATCGATGTTGCACGTAGAGCGTGCATAGAGCGTGTGCATGCACATCGTCAATTGTGGCACGTCTGCCATTATTGGCTGGTAATGGGCACATGCACAAACTTGCTGCACATGCAATGCAAGGTTGGTTACCTGTGTTGCCAAGACCACGCGTACCATTGTTGCTCCAACAAACTTTTAGCAAGATGCATTGTTTGTGTGGAAGACCACCGAGAGTGTGTCTGCATGGCAACCCATCACCATACGCAACGCTGCCAAGGCTCACGGGCACCCTAAACATTGGCACAACAACTATATCTCTGGTGTAGATATTGAGGGCATTGCCACTGCTACGGGAACCCAAACAGATAAACGGTCTCACAATATTTCCCTTGTGTAATGGTTGGCATATATGACCATCCATAACATTATCACCGTCCATAGTCTTGCCACCTTTTATCAATCATTTGAGAACCATCCTGACATTTGTTAGAAATTGTCTATACAAGGGCCATTTGTGCTGGACAACCACATCCCATGTGGCTTTTGAAATAATGATAACCCTAATGGCCAGATCCCCTGGCCTTCAATTACTGGATTTGGATCTCTTATTTTGAGTTGATTATGATTCTTCATGTACAAGTTTAGGAGGGGTTCTCAGCCAAGGCTGTCACATAGTCACTTTCCATAATGAGAAACTCTATGACTCCACAAAAGGGTACGTCACCTATGAAAAAGAACTATATACCATTCTCCAAGTCTTTAAACAGTCGTGGCACTATCTAGTATCTAGTGATTTTAGTTTAGAGTCAGATCGTGGCGGCCTGAAATATATGAATAATCAGTGACCACTGACATATTGGGCACGTAAAATGGGTTGAACAAGGTCAATCCTTTGAGTTTTGTTTAAGACACAATTTGGGTGTTGAGAACAAGGTCACTAATGCCCTTAGTGATGTAACATGAAGTGTCGGGATCTAACGGCCCATGTCACACCACAGGGAGCGGGCAAGAATGCATGCTGCAATGTGGGTAAGTAATGCGTTCGTTTGAGAATCAACTAGAAGAATGACAAAAACTGACTGACCCGGGACGAAAGTCCCGATTGTTGACATGAGGGGTCTTGGCAACGGACATGCACCCGATGACCCGGATGATCAGCTCGAAGGCTGACAGAGTGGGGGACGTTCACCGTCCCGTGATCGTCCACGCCCGTCGTCGAGAACGATGCAGGTTTGAAACCCAAGAATAAGTAAATCCCTAACTCGAATGTCAGTGGCTAGTCCTAGGATGCAAAAATTTGTGGCAGAAAAATAGTGGAGGACGCCACTATGTGATGTAATGATACTCAAAAGAGGGGTAGAGAATGTGACCTGTGGGATTGGCCTAGACGGGCAAGTCGACTGGCGATTAAAGCAACCTGGTGTAGTGGCAGGGTATTACGTGTGCCTCAATTGGGTCATGTGACCGGACGGCTAAGATGGCGGATGGTGCAGCTAGAGTACTGGGGGGGGAGGGGGGGGGGGAGATGATGGTGAGTGTGCGCGACAACAGCGCGAGGGCGCAGACAGCACGGAGGGGCCGTTGACAGTACAAGGGAGCAACACAGCAGGGCAGCGAGGAGATGACGACAACACGGGCAAGACCAAGGGCGGCACTAAGAGACTGGGGGGCTGGGCATGGGAAAGGGGACAACACCGGTACATCACACGTTGGGTGATTACATGTCCGATGAAGATTGATCGGACGGAGGGAAGTTCTACGGACAGGTAAGGCTTTAGTCAAGCAATGGTTGACTTCCTCTGTGTGACATATGGGATCTGGTGATCTAGAGAGGACATTGTCACAACCACGACAAGTGGGAATGCAAACTAGATTGGGTGAGGGTCAATGGCCGGTCAACTAGGATCGGAATACGATCTGATGAGAGGTCGGTCGATCGGGTCAGACTAGACGACTGTTCGGTATTGATGAGCAACACTTGATCCCTAAGCTAAGGTTGTGTGGTCCACGGGCGGTGGGCTGATGCACGCGGCCGGGGCTGGGGAGGACTCAAATCGCAACGTTCTGAGGGTAGTGAAACCGCGGGAGGGTGTTCCCCTGCCTCATCCTAGTACGAAAAGGAAGAAGCTCGGCGGTCCTCCTGGTAGGGCGAACGTCAGAGGCCACCTGGTTGAGAACGTCCGGTGATGCTTTGAATCCAGAAGTGGATAAGATGCAACGGAGCTATGCCACGGTCGCGCGGAATGATATCCTCCTGTGGTGGCTCGAAGGTGGTAGCAAGTGGCGCTCTTCTACTCTGGCTATGAACTAGAGGAAACAGTAGCAAAGGTCCTCCTTGGGGAGGAAGAAGGAGAACCCTGGAGCAATATCAATTCTTTTTCTTCCAAATGATCTCAAAAAACAATGTCCACCACCCATCCCCTTAGATAGGAGGAGAGGGGTGTAATTTCCCTAATGAGCCCCTAAAGGGAGGAGTCCAAATAAGGCCTCTCCCCTAAGGATCAAAACAAAACAAAATAAAAAACATAAACGGCTGACGCCGAGGAGGCCTGTACACAAGGGGGGTCCATAATGACAAAGGAGCAAAAAGAGATAACATAAAATGACGCTAAGGAAGCTGTCGTCAAACCTGATATGAAAGATAGGTTCTTCACATCAGCCCGGGCTTTGCCACGCGGCTGTTGATGAGTCTGGGCTTTATCTTCTGGATGGTCCTCCATCATATAGCCACATGCAACATGTGCTCATAATCCTAGCACCTTAGCTCATTAGGTTTGATAATATCCCTGATCTCACAAAGAGGAACCCAATAAGATGGTCCTTCCTTTCAATCTTAGTAAAGGCTTCTTATTGAGATAAAATCACATTTTCATATCCCTATGATAAAGGCAAATTAAGTATGTAATTCTAATGTTACTGTAATTTTAATTTGCCTAAAACCAAATAAATTTGATAAAACTAGAAGCTCACTCGAATGTATAATGGAAGCGAGGTTATGTTCAAAAGGTCTGGCCTTTAAAGATGTATTTAATAGTTGAATAGTTAAGTGGTAATGATAATAATATATGAAGATAGTTAATATAGTAAGTGATAGGTAGATAGTAAACGAGAAAAAATATTAAGTGGATGAGAGAACTAGATATGAGTGACAGAATAGAAAATATTATTTATAATACTTATAGATATTAAACATAGAAAGAAAGCAGGATATTTAGATGGATTAGCAGCGCTAGAGTTAAGGATGATATAAGTATAGGTAGTGGAAGAAGTAGAGAAGATTAATGAGGTACATAGAGTAGTAAAATATTATGAATAGGAGCTAAGAGTTTATTTATTCAATTAATAGTAACTTGTATCTTATATAGGATATATGTATAATAATAATGGATTTTAAGACTTTATTAGATAGAGAATAAGGGGTTATAGTAATAAGAGATAATTAATTAGTTTATAAAAGGTATTTAGTTTAGTAAGACGTAAGACAAAAGACAAAGAAATAAAAGAAATAGAATTGTGATTGATAAAAGGGAAGGAGAGATTAAATATTTATCAATTAGATATCTATATACATGAGAATGTGGGTGTCTACTGATATGCAGATACACTAAGAGCCTAATATAATGAGAGGAGAGAAAAAATAATTTTGGTTTAGTTTTTGGAGGAATTAAGTTAGTTAGATACGAGAATGGATTAAGAGAAGTTAAAGAGATTAATAAGAGTATGAAGGAATGATATATCTATTATATATATAAATATATATATTTATATGATTCGTAAGTCAACTTTTGTAGTGAAATATTACTTATATAATAGTTGTATTTACTATATAGTCGTATAGAGTTTTTATGTATTTTTTATAGCATGAATTTAAGAAAACTGAGGATAGTTTTGTCCACACCTTAGAGGTGTTCAATAGAAGGCCTCAATAAGACCAAACTCTGATGCATTTTTATTTTACTTTTAGATATATATACTTTTTGTAATTTTATGGGTTAAATTCGTGGACTTAGATAATTGATGAACATTTTTTGAATACACACCAGGTTTCAATGAATTGCCAAAATGAAAGCGATTCACAAAAATCTAATTAATCGATCTTCTCTTCTATTCAAATCAAAATTAGTCAAATCAATAGTGTTCTTGAGATATTTTTCTACCAGATTGAGTTACGACTTGGTTCACCATGATTCAATGAGCAAGCGGTGGTGGTGCTGATTGGTGTCGCTGAACTTCGGTGTGCTATCTCCCTAGATTTTCTCCTTTGTACTTACACAAAACCTCATTTCTCTGAACTCTATTAGCAATCATGATGGGAGTCATCAGAGTAGTGTGATTCTCCCCCTATTTCTCTTGCTGCGGCCAGAAGGGTCCTCCGCTGCTACCTCTTCTATAGATCAGAGATGATGTTAGAGCTTCCAAAGTCCCACTTAAAGAGGTCGAGAGAGGTTCTCTCAACCCCTCAAGGGGTCAGGCTTGATCCAACGACGCTTTAGGGACAGTTGGATCAGCCTGTGGTCCCCTCGTTGGTGGCCTCAACCGGCTGGCCTACGGCACTGATGAGCAGGGGTGAAGAAAGCCATGATTGCTAATAAACAGAAATTGGGTTAAATATGTTATTTTAAGGCCCTAATTTATGCAATGATATTTATAAAAGTTTCCTTAGAATAGGTTATGTAAAGGTTGAATCCACAAGGAGCAGGTAATGAGAGAGTAAACTATTATTCAAATATATTTTTTAAATCAATAATGAGGGAGTAATAAGTTTAACTTTGTAAGGATCAAATCAACTAAAAAATGGAAAACTAGTCAAAACTATTTTAAATAAATAAAATAAATATTTTTTTATTTCTTGTATTTATAATAAACTTACTATTTTTTTACAATTTTTTTTGGTTTTTAGGGCAAGAAATAAAATTTAAGGACAAATAGAACCTTAGGCCACGCTTCCCGCGATGAAATTGCAGCAGAAACAAGTAGTGGATAACAATCGTTGTACTTTTTGCTGGAGCAGGAATGTTTGAGTGTCGTTTAATGCATTAGAAAACTTGAAGTCTAGGTTATCCTATGCAATGTTTACCTATAGTTAATGTTAAGAAAGTTTAAATCAAACATTCAGGAGATTACACGAACCTTATAGTTACTTAACCCAAAGGCCAAGCGGTGCTCTTTCTCTAGGAATCTCGATCACCCTTGAACTCTCTTTCCCGCACTCTTGTAGAACAAGAATGGATCAAAGAAATTTTATGCATTAGGCCTCCAACAACACATTGGGAGAAGAAATCCAATATGAGATACATAGAGAGGGGAGAAGAGAATAGATAGAAGTGCCCTAACTCTCCCAACCATTGGATTTAATTGTAAGGGTTTAAAGGGCTAGGATTTCCTCATTTCCAGCCTAGACCCACGTTCTCTCCTTCCCTGATTTGAAAATAGACCTTTCAAATTCAAATTGTTGTTTAGTTCCAAAATTCTTACCTTTAGTTGACCCTGTCTTTAAGGAGGTTTGAATAGGCTTTTAGAGTGGGCTTCTTGTGTATTGGGTCTCTTCTTATTGTCTGTTAATTTTCTTGAGTTTCTATTTTTCTCCCATTTGGATCTCAAATTCACCATTGTATTTACCTAAGTCATGTTTTTCAAATGAAATCCAATGAGATGTGAGAAATCAACTTGAATCCAAGGAGTCTAGTGGGGTTAGTCTCAAAAATCAATAAAATAAATAAAATTTTAGCTTAGGAAAATAAATCATAAGTTTCTTACTTTATCCTTAAATGGTGAATAATTCTAGTGCAAATCTAAAAATATATGAAAAAAGAAATAATAAAGCATAATTTTATTGACCTAACTTGATGTCATCAATTACCCCCGGCAGTCTGATCCCCTCATTAGAATGGATTCAAAAAGTGCGATTAAATGGTGTAACCCCTTAGCAACATCAGTCGCCCCATCGACTGCCTCGTCACCCTGCCCTGTCTACATCCTTTTCTGTGATTCCCAGCTTGTGTGGGCCCATCGTCTGTGACAATGGCTGCAACCCATCAAAAGTCTCCAAGAAAAGAGAATATATTAAAAACCATATGAATTAAATCTCACCATCTTCTTTAAGAAGATAATATGATTGGGATTAGATCAGAATGTTCTAGAAAGCCCGATATGACTCGGGCTTCAGGCCAGGTCAGCTCGAGGCTGGTTCAATATTTCTTCTATCCTTCTTAGGATTACGGACCATTGGACCGCAATCAATCGCATCTGTATCAGCCATGCCTGGTGCGGAGCTGAAAGAGGTAGTCAGATACAATCCCATATCAAAAAAATTTAGGAAACACTATTCTATATAAATTTGGCACGATATTATATATCACAAATAAAAGACTTCCCTCTACTTATCATGCTGAACTCTATGGACCTTTGTTGGCTTGCTGTTGGGCCTTTATGTGGCCCGTCTATGTGGGCCTTTTCGTGCACTAAGTGTACTAACACTTGGGCTCCTTTTTTACAGTGATGCTCCTCGGCTGCCGGCTAGCTTGAGTGCTGCAATCTCCTCCTTTAGCTGGCCAGTAAAAAAAAAATTTTACATTTATTTTTCTATACTGAATCCACTTAAAGTTTAATGCCATTATTAATTTCAAAATATTTTCTAAATGAGATAAAAAAATGCCTTCAAGCACTAGATAGAATTTTAATGAAAAGATATGGTCATGTTGAAGATTTTGAATAATTAATGCATGGAGGGAAAAATATAGTAAAATAAAGATATAATTAATAAAATGATGCATATAATAATTCTAAAATGGTGTATATTTTTACTACTAAAAATCCCTTTATCACCCCCACCTCCATTCATAATTAATCATATTGGAAGTCAATCATGTAGGATGTGACAAAATTGTAAAAGCTTTGTGGGAACGTTTCTACTGGGGTGAATGGATTGTCACATCACATGTACCATAATTCAGTGCCATACGTTTGTTGTGGGTTAACTCTTTAAGAAGAAACACAGATTGTATCAACCCTTAGCGACTCCAACTTGACCTTAGGAGGATGTTAGCATGGACTTTGTACTTATGCTTTCTCCTACCATCAACAACTCAGACTCCATATTTATCATCATTGATTGGTTCTCCAAGATGGCCCACTTTATTGCATGTCATAAACATCAAATGCCTCATATATTGATAAATAGTCTTTTCAAAACTCGTGAGGCTACATGAAGTTCTCAAGACCATTGTCTCAAATCCTAATAATCATTCAATGGGGAAAAGTCCCTTTGTAATATGCACCTGTCAACCTTCAACTGATCAACATACCTTGAATCTAGTCTTTCAAAAACAGAACCACTAGGAGCATGTGTCTAGGCTCTCCACACACAAGTTCCAAACAAGGTAGCCCTATCCAAATAGATGTAAAAAGCTCTAAAGGACACATGCCACTCTGCCATTGAATTTTTAGGAATATTAACTTGTAATGATCTATCTCCACTCAACCCCACTACCACATGTCCACAAAAGGTTCCAGCCTAGAACTGTAGATCTTTTCAAGTTCCTTAATAAGTTTGATTCTCACGGCTATGCCATGAACATCATGATCCACTAGGAATCAAATTTACCTTCAATGTAATTGATCTTTCTCATTATACAAGCGAACCCATCAAACCACGAGCTCCACATGATGAAGGGTCATTCCTTTAGGCCTCCAAGGATTTTCTAAGCACACCATCACATCCCCTTGCTTCTCTAGAGGCACTAGAAGGACTACTACAAAGCATCCCAGTTCGAACAACCCTTCATCCACACAATTCTACATTAAATGGATGAACTGAACGCTGACCAATGCTACCCAGATTTCACTAGCCTATGTTTTAACTCATACCCTACACTTGTGGAACAAGTATCATGAAGTTACCATGGATCATTCAACTAGTGACCGCAACATGAATGCTACCATCCCTTCCTTTGAGTTGCGATTGCATTTGGCTATTTCTTCAAAATTTTGCTTTCCAACTGCAGGACAAAAACATTCTAATTATCCATTGAAATTTTTACTCTGAGCCTGCTACCCACAAGTTTCCGACAATGATGAAGGAGGATGTTAACTTAGTGGCGGATACCTCTAGTGCTCGTCCTACTTGGGTAGGCTAGTTGGACAAATGATGAACTGTCATCCGTCCATCCAAAATTTGTCATCTCTTATCATCTGGAGTGATGGGCGCATGACTGAAAAAATTATATTCAATCCTTTGTCATTAGCCATCGTTCACAGATGACTGATGCTTGATGATGCAAATGTGAAAACAGATGATGCTGACGATTGATGACATTCAGGGATGGCAAAAATGTGGAGAAGTATTTTATATATAAAGTGTCTGTAAAGGGGAATACAAGTGTAGAACACATGAGTGATTATAAAGGATGGGTAGGGCCATCATTGAGGACAAGGATGATGAATGCTGACAATGGGTACAATAATCCCCACAGGTGGGAACATCAAATCTTGATGATGGGAATGGCGACCATAAGGGTGGGGGTGATGACTGCCCACAACAAGCAAGGAAGATCATCCCCATCATCCCCATCATCAATAATTGATGGTCTTTATCCCCGTCATCAAGAATCAATGTTCCTCATCGATGAAGGGGATGACGACCATTAGTATGGGGACCACAGCCATTAATTACAGGGACGACATCATGGATAACAACATGAGAGGATGAGAAGGTTGATGACGGGGAACGACAATCACTAACAACAACATGGATGATGACTATTGACAAAAGGGATGACAACTGCTTAGGACAAGGACAATGACCAGTGGTGGGGATGATGACCACCAATCATGGGTATGTAGACCACCAAGGACAGGTATTTAGATCACCGATGATGGGGAACAAGGACTGCATACAATGTTGATGATGACCATCAAGGGTAGGAATGATGACCACTAAGGAAAGGGACGACAATGGAGATGATGACAGCTGTGAACAGGAATGTAGACCGTTGCTTATGGGGAACGACAAACATGAGGGGCACATGGTGTACATCATTGAAACGATTTGCATGTGCGATTGTTAGTTGAATGTACACTCTCTTCCTAGTCTTTCTAATAACTGGCCATTCATGCATTCACATCCCTCTAATTCAGGAAATGACCATGGCAGTGTATCACGTATGATAAGCCATAGAATCACATGCTTCTACTCCTTCGGAGTGATTCTAGTATAGTACTGTTTTGTCAATGATAGGTTGGCAAATAGTTCTACAACATATTGTTGTAAACTCACGATGTCTTTGAGTTCATTGTGTAGCTTATGATGAACTGTATATAGATGTGATAGAAAATGGTTGTCCTCCCATCTTTAGTTCTTTGGACGTACACTTTGTTCACATTTTATTCCACGACATACTTTACATATGTATTTGGAGTTGTTCATTAGCGTGAAGTGCTCAAAGAATTTTCTCTAAGTAGCATTTTTGAAGTTGAAATTGGCCCTTTAGGACAACCCCTATGATCATTTGCTACCTCCAGTCCTTGCTGATGTTCCTCAAAGTGATTGTGATGGGGCATGACAATGTCCACACTTGACTACATAGTTTTTTCAATAAAACAATAAAATGTAGCAAACTTGTAAATTATTAGAGGTAGAATATTACAGACAATTTAAGAGGCCTAAGTTGTTGCATTGATATTTTTTTCTCAGATACAAAATTAAACAATCTTCTAAAATAAAAAATAATATATGAAATAAAGAAGAGCAAGCGATGATGTAGAAAATAATTTAATGGAATAGTTGAACTTAATACAATCACTAAACCACTTTTACATAAATATTTGTGAAATAGTCAAAATTATTGCATTCAATGGGTGACACTTGGGGATGCTGAGGCCATAAGGAGGAACGACTAGAAGATGGTCCTCGCAAGAAAAGGAGCTCCCATGTTTTCTTGTGCTGTTGAGATGATATCCAAGACCAAATGCCTAAACTCCAATATTCTAATATATAAATATTGAGGTTATTGGAAACTCTCACCGTGAATCAAAAAGATTTAAGCTCTCTATTTTTCCAAAAAATATTTATGTTCAAAGGATATTGTGGTGAAATAAAGGGAGAGATATACCATGATTTATAAACAAGGTTGACGACCAAGATTGAGACTAAACTACCCACATTATGGAAGCTCCTACAGATGGGAAGAGAACAATATAGAGAGAGGCCATGCAATTGCTGGAAGAATCAAATCTTAACCGATCAGAATCATCTCAAGTAGTAGGCAAATCGACGAGGCTGATAGAATCAAATCAGAATCATCTTGTTTTTTGCTCTTTTTTAGATTCATATCAGTATGTGATCAGATTCTTATTAGAACAAAATACATGAGTCAATATTTGAGAATATTGTGGCCATTAATCTGGAGCCTATCCTCTTTTGATAGTCTTACCTTTGACTCGTCGTTAAAACCTAGACAGAAGATACTGAGACTATAAGCGTATTCACCCACATCATCAGAGTTTGATCAGAATCTGATTTAACATATGGTCTGATTTGAACATATAACACATGGTCTGATTACCTTCTACTTATTAGCTGAACCACCAAAAGTTGATGAAGTTTGGTATGAATTTGGTAATGCGATTGGTTTAGATTATTCATTTTTGGTTCTTTTGTTTATCAACTCGTATTAGTAGTTCATGTTGAAGTGATACCACATGATCTTGGAAATTCCTTTTAATGTATAATAATTTCCTTCTTCACTTTTGTAGCCAAGGGTGGTATTGGATTAGGCCACGTTAACATTATGTTTTTCCTCTTTTTTAGGCTAACTTTCTTTGACTAACAGCTTCAATCTTGTTCTAAAACTATATTATGTTGCTAAAATGATCAGTAGCTAAGGTCCACTTGGTCTAGTTATGTACATTTTTACATTTTTCATTTTCAGTTTTCATTTTTCAGTTTTCAGTTTTCAGTTTTCATTTGTCATTAAAATTTTATTTTATTTTTAATTTTCATTTTGATTTTTCATTTTTCATTTTTCATTTTTCATTTTTCATTTTTCATTTTTCATTTTTTATTTTTCATTTTTCGTTTTCAGTTTTCATTTTCAGTTTTCATTTCTCTTATTTTCAGTTTTCATTTTCAATTTTCATTTCTCTTATTTTCATTTTTCAATTTTCAATTTTTAATTTTGATTTCTCATTTTTATTTTCCAATTTTCAGTTTTTAATTTTCATTTTTCATTTTTTCATTTTCATTTATCAGTTTCATTTCTATTTTCCAATTTTCATTTTTCATTTTTTCATTTTCATTTATCAGTTTCATTTTTTATTTTTCATTTTTGAATGTGAATATGAATGTGATTGGATTAGCAAAATCAATTGATTGACTATGCTGGATCAATTGAATTAATATGACTTTTTTGAAGGGTTCCATTTCTCATTAGGTCAATAAAAGGAATAGGCTTATGGATAGAGAGAGAGAGAAAGTATACGAGAGAAAATTACTTTTTGTCCATGCTTTTGTTCATATTTTCAACTGACTTAAAAGTTATAACAATCAAGCCAACCAATCAATAATGTTATCATTTTTAATTAATGATTGTTCAATCATTTTGATCGAGTCTCAATTGATCCATCTAGATCAACCAATCAATTCACTAAATTGATCGACACTCACCCTTACTATTAGTGCAAGGATGTAACCAACCAAAAAACAGAAAAGTCTTCACTTTAATGCATGTGATGTGTTAAGGTACTACGTATCTGTGGTCAACAGAAGTTCGAGTGTAGCTTATGCGGTGTCATTTTAGACCACAACGAATATCTAAGCATCACTCCTCTCTATAGATATTTGGAGAGGTTTCATCGTAAAGTGTATGCTACCTTGAAGGGCAAGGGAAGAGGAGTTCTAGGGGAGAGTGATAACATGCATTTTTAGTACCTTAACCAAAGCCTATTCACATGCTTATTTTCATTAAATTTATTATATATTCATGTTATGGAGCTTAAAATAATTAAAGTTGGTTTTAGAATTATCTTCCAAATTTTCTGTATTTTCATGTCTTTTGGGGGATTTTTCTGATAACAGATTCTAGAGGAATATAATTTTTTGAGTCAACATATGATTAATTTGGAAAGATATGGTTTTCCTAAATTGAAATATATATTTATATGTATTTTTGGACATTAATTTTATTAAATATAAATTTTTGAATTTTCTGGTGCAGGGCCGACGTGGAACAATCAAAAAAATCCTCTCCTTGTTTTGCAATAAATGTTGCATGCGCAAAAAAGACAATTATTTTTTCTTCTTCCTCTCTCTTCCTATGGAAAAAGAAAGAAAAAAAAATAATACTATTTTGTCTTTTTCCTATCTTCTTTCTCTCTCTCTTTACATGGGCAAAGAAAGGAAAAAGACACAATACGATTTTTTCTTCTTCCTCCCTTCTTTCTCTCTCTCTTTTGTCTTTTTCCCTTGTAGGTAGAGATGGCAGCTCAGAGAAACATGAGCTCAGAAGATGAGAGGACGAGGGATATAAAGATTTGACAGTTCATCCGAAAACAGAAAAAGAGGAAGAGTTAGAGACGATGACAAGGAGAGAGAAAAAATAAGGGCTAGGATTGCTCCAACTTCAAACAGCGATATCTGATGATCTACAGCTTTGATTGAGCTGAAATTTTGAGCACTGCTTTGTTTCCCCTTCTCTTTCCATACGTTTCCTTTGATCTATAAACAGAGGCCTGAATCACTTGCTTCCTACTTGTGTGGGGTGATTGAATGATAGTGAGTTTTGAGATCCATCAAGTGTGTTCTTGGTGTCTTGGGTATATGGAAAGAAGCATTAGAGAAGGTGGGGAGCTTATCGGCACTCACAAATCACCGTGATATTGGCGGAATGTAAGGATCTAAGGTAGGCATTTTCGCCTTACGTTGTTTCTTTCCCAACATCGTCGTTATCATAATTACAGTTTATTATTATATTTTCATCATGGTTTCACTCCCTTATATACCTATTATCTCGTCTCTCGCTCTACCATCACATTGTTCACGCACTGAATCACTATCATATCCATCACTTCCTCTACCTTATTCTCGTAACAAGTCCCCTAATTCTACTTTTACTTCATCTTTTCTTTGATGCTTTTAAGTTTGAATTATAACTATTCCAACCTTTTACCCCATTTCACCATCTCGCTTGTTATATTCTCTTCTTTATCATTTCTCGTATCGTTAATCAACACAGTAATAAAATTAATCCTTAATCATCATTCCCTATGGAGCCGATCCGTACTCATCACTAGCTAAATATTCCTAAGTAAGCATGGTTAAATATATTTTTATTGAATAATCTCAATTATTGATGACAAATTAAAACCATAAATTTGAGATTATCAGAGAGGTCATTAGCTGACTAACATAACAGGTAGTAAGCAGTAGTATACTAGTCGTATAATAGAGACTGCAAAAGAAGAATTAGTACACTTTATGTCTTTCCGACTCAGCGTGGGCGATTGTTAGGAATAAATACTTCATATGACTTCTCCATCATATCACACAATAAGAGATATTTATCCCATCCTTTTGGCCCATCAAAGCAAAAGCACATGCACTATGCAAGGAAATGAAGAAGAGCATACAAAGAAAATTGGCTAACGTTGTCCGAGCATCACTAACACCTGACGCTTGGACTTTAGAGAGTAATATTGCATTCTAAGGGATGAGTGTGCATTGGGTAGATGTGGATTGGAAACTGTGTGTGTGCTTGGCATATGGTAGTTGAAAGCACCAACATGCGGAAAACATAAGCGTGAGCATCCTCAAAATTTTGGCTTAGTTTGAGAAGAAAGCAAAGGTATGTATCACATTGTTATGAGTAATATGTTTCTTCTCGAATATTTTTATAATTACAATGTTATTTTATGCAGGTGTATGCGGTGACTTCCAATAATGCATCAAATAAAAAGAAAATGATTAGTATTCTAGAAGAGGAATTAAAGTCAATAAACCCTCAAAGTAGGCCATGTTGAGCTCCCTATGTGTGACAGATGCACCATTAGAGTAGGCCATTGTAGATGCAAACAACATCCTTGGGGCGAATGACACTAAAAAACGCAATGCATATGATGACTTTGGTTTGTTTATGTTGGGTGACACATTACTTTTTTCTTAGGGACATGGTCACTGCATTACCGGGGTTGATACGTGTTGAGTGCTATGTATCATTATGCAAGCAATTTGGGCTACCAAACCAGATAAGGTTCCCTTGTATTGTCCGACAAGGTGAAAATAAATGTATGATATGTTTGTTGCCAGTGGCTAGAAGAGGGATATTCGTGACCTCATGGCACTGAATGTGTTGAAGATACCTATGTTGGTTGCAAAGAGTAGTAGATGATCAAGGTTCTTAAGGGGTATTTCAGCTGTGTTTGATGGTTACTACCGTCGCTTTAGAATCGAAGTCGCCATCAACAAATGAAGCAGTTGTTATCATAAGAGCTACAAAGAGACATCTCTTTTGTGTCATGCACAATATCAGAGATTTGACCATGTCTCAAGTAAACATTGCCATATCATCTCGACAACAAACATCTGTCTACGAGGCTTGTCTAGCAATTAAAATCAAGATGACTAAATATGCAATAATCCTCATACGCAGCCAAGCCTTCATAATTGCTGCAGTCATTGATCCATCCATGAAGCTCCAATAATCATTACTAGCAGGATGAAGTCATGCCATATGTATATAATTTAATAAGTACGCATGGGTTCACTAATGATTAGAGCATACTTCATTCAGTTTCTCATGGATGTCTTCATCCAGCTTGGACAACTACAACTTTTTTTAGTGAGGCGATCAACCAGTTGTAGAGAAGTGCACCCTTAAAGAGATCTTCTCCATCTGTTGTGCTGTCATCTATTACAAGCAACCCAGGTTGACAGCCCAAAGTATCGAGCTACTCATGACACTGAAGGGTTGGTGGAGAGCGGATGACAATATCAAGTATGATTTCAACAAAGATAAAGATAGTGACGAGGACCGGAGGGTTGATAAGGCTGACGCATTTTTCTGTGCTTCAGCATGTTAAAAGTTTTAAACAATGTTTTATGTGTTGATGCGCGACGTGCCAATCCAATATTTAAAATTTTAATTTGAGACTCATAAATATTTTATAAAGTACTGCATGCCCACGTTAAACCTAATGATACTATAATATTAATCATAATGCCCCTAAGTTTGTTTCTCCTCTTTTGTTTTCATTTAATATGTCAAATATGAGGCTCGATGGGGGAGACATATAGTTTTTGGTATTCAATATAACTATCTCTACTATCTCCTACAGACTCTCCTCCTTTCTGTCTCTTTTGCGAATCCCTTCTCTTCGCTCCCCCATCCACCTCTCTCCCCTCGGTTCTTCCCTCTTCTCGTATCCAGCTAGCGAAGATCCCATGGTGTGTTCTACGAGAAATAGAAGAGAAGGGTGTTAATGATACACATATCAATGACCACGATCCGGGTTCTTCCCAGTTGCCTGTGTGAACACGATATCTATGCTGATTTATATATAAATATAGGACACAGCTACGCAGACAACCGGTTGCCCCAATTGAATCTGGGGCAACCGGTTTTTGTTATTTTTTAAACAGCTATTTTGGCCGTCCCGCTACGCCATTTTTCCCGCCCACTCTTTTCCCGGCCGCAGCTACGCAGGTTTGGATCAACCCTGCGACGGCAACTTCTGCGTCGATCCGACCTCCGAAGCTTGTTTCAATCCAACGAAATGAGGTTCCACTGAGAGATTGAAGATAGAAAGCTGCAGGGTTGACAAATCTGTTGCCGTCGCGACGGGGTTCTCTACGCTGGTCGCTCTTCTCGGGTCCTCTCTCGCTCTTCCTGGTGTGCATTTCAATCTTTTCCCCTAAATGTGGCATTTCTTAACCTAGTTTGCGTTTTGAAAATTATCAGATTGGCGGAGTTGATCCAAATCGGCTGCCCCAAATCGCCGGAGGTGTGCATTTCTATCGCCATTCTCTAGAACCCCGCAGGTGTGCCCCAAATCGCCAGATTGGCGGAGTTTTAGCTGGTATTCCCTCGTCATTTCATGAATGGGTAGTCAGATTGTCCTATATATAAACCAGAATTTCTTCTTGTTCTTCTTGTTCTTCAAGGCAGACTGCGGTGGCGAGATGAATACAGAAATTGGGGCTAAATGAAACGGGAATGGCGACGGCGGAGAAAATTTAGCTGATTGTAATTCCTTTGCGGAGGTCGTCGTTGTCGCTATTAAGCTGATTGTAATTCTTGTTTACTTATTGCTGATGTTGCGGAGCTATGCCCTTCAATATTTTCTTTGGAAAGATGCTTCTCGTTAATGTTTAATGCAAATTCAATAGATCTTACGGTTTCCTTCCCTTGGATGTAATTTTTAGCCATACTGACTACTTTGAGGCTTTTTCTTATTCATTATTCAGTCCAATGGAGATGTGTTGTCGCCTTCCAGTGTCACTGTAGACCTTGCCGACGAAAGATTTGATGAACTCAGGGAAGGTTATATCCACAAGCTAACATCTATCATTATTCACCATCTACCAGCATTTTGGAAGCTGGCTCTTTCCATCTTCAGTGGGAAATTTGCTAAGGTTGGTTATCCTAAACGGGTTTACTTCCAGATAGAGAGCTAATGCATTTACTTTGTGAACCATGATTGATTTTTCTCACTGCTTTCATTTTCGAGCTTGGGCAACTGTATTCCATATCTTTTGTGCGAAATTAATCTTTTATATGAAGTGTTACAAATGGAAAATTAGTATTTCGGCGTATTTATTTCTCTTCTATTTCTAGTTCTTCAGAAAAGATACATAATTGTTTGTTAGCTTTCATTGGCTCAGGTTCTCAACGTTTGATTCACTCTTTTTCCACTCTGACTTTCGATTATTTCTTCTTTTCCCATTCTGTTTGCTATATAATATGGGTTATGATAATGAATATTTACTGATTCTCTAGCATATTCCAGTCTTGCTCGGTGTCTATAAAGTTATGAATCCCATTCATATGTCTGTCTGTCTGTCTGTCTGTCTGTCATTTTGTGACCCCCTCGGCTTCCCCTTCTATCTCTATCCCAGCCATACCTAGAAGTTCATGGAAATGGTGCTGGTGAAGAAGTCTATTCGCATGTGTGCCAGGAGCTATTTTTTTGTTCATTAAGTGGATCAATGAAGATATTGTGGAATTTGTCCTGTGAAATGTCTATCTACCGCATTAATTTCAGATTTAAGCGCCATGTACAAAGATGAGGATCTATACCCTCATTAAGTGATTTACCTTAGAATCCAACAGGCTACAATAAAAGGAAGTCTTACAATCAGAGGACAAATTAGGAAATAGTTGGAAATAGCCGGATCAAAAGACACCAAATTGCCAATTAATGATGTCGTCAAAATTCTTATCTTTCTGCTTTGAGTGTTTGGATTATGAGAGTAGATGAGCCTTTGTAATCAGTCACTCTTTTTTCTAATGTCAAGGATTCATTGAAATTGAATGTTGATTTAATTCAGGTTTCTGTTGGTAGTGCTCTTGATCAAGAAACAAGTGAGAAAGCTACCCTGTATAAGGCAGTGTCTGATGAGCAGCTAGCTCTACTTCTACCAGGTATTTAACAAATCTAATACTGTATGGTGTAAGTGACTATGAAGTCCATTTATGCCTTCGGCCTGCCAGTTTGCTTAAAATGGATTTTAAAATCTTAGATCGTTTCATGTTGACAAAGTTGGGGTGTTGGTAATTTTCATAGTATTTGTCTTCGAAGTTCCTTGCATTCGTTTTAAATTTTGTTGCTAAAACTTATTCATGTGGAGGACATGCGGAATGGATTTCCTGTTTGGATCTTATTAAATTTGTAAGTACATGAGTAAAGGTTTTTCATGTTTTCTTTAGAATACAACTACTATCATAAAGACACATTTTTTACAACGGCCATGATTCTTCATCCCATGGGAGTTTGTGGCTGTACTTTTTTGGCACTTTTCTCTCTCCCCACCCGTCCATATGCTAGGAGGCCACTATAAACCCGGAGGTCGTAGAATTATTGTACTTCACTTCGTCTCCTTACCCTAAGGATTATGAAACAAGACATTTGGAATGCCAAATTTAAGATATCTTTCTTCTGGAAAAATGAGTTCCTTCCCGCACATGTTCAATCTTTATGTCATTTGCATCACACATAGCCCCATTCAAAATGTATGGGCTCACGAAGTGAGATTAGGGTTTGGGAGCATCACCAAAGAAAGAGGGTATTCATCATTTGTGATACACTCTTCTCACACCCTCATCATTCCCAAGGCCATCATTCTCCGTTATAATTTCGTAATTGCTTCGAGGATTAAGAGCATGTAGCCATCATATATCCAGTTATATTCATTGTAGACCCCTAACCCATCATATTTCTCACTCTCTTACCCAATCGGTCAACATACAACCTTATCGTTATTCACAGGATCATAAAGACAGAAAAATCAGCGCCGGATTCTCATATTTGTAGACCATTTAACACCTACTTTTCTAGACCTGCTTTATTATCACAAAGAGAGATGGAGGATTCTGAACGTGCATTGACTCTAGAGCTTTGAGTTGCGTACAGTGCCAAATTATCATCCCATTCCCATAGTAGAGGAATTATTTGAGAAGGTCCATGGTATGGCCGATTTTTCTAATTTGGACTCGAAGTTGGGATATTATCAGATAGGGATGCACAACAAAGATATCCATAAGACAGCCTTGGAGTCCCCATGAACTCAGGCGCTGTCCATCTTGCCTGCTTCATCCTAACTTACACCAAAGATTTTACAAGAACCCCATTTCTTGAAGATTGGTGGTCATGGTGGATTTCACCGTACCTTCAAATGAACTAATCCGAAATCGATCTCTCTCACTGGAAGATTCCCAAAGTAGAATTTCAAATTTGATTTCCCTACCTTCGTATCTTTAACCTGCTCGCCTTTCTCTTCAAGTAGAAGAATGTATATGTGGAACGTAATAATTTGCTGGAATGGGGCTACAATCTTAGGCCAACATGATTACGGTTGACTATATAACATTGCAGCATGAAGGGGGTTGAGGCTGGGGTTGCTACGACATCAGGAGACGCAAGTCCTGGCACGGGAGTATTAGATGTTGCTCCCATAGTTGAATCATCGATTGCTTGTGATTGGCCTGCATCGTCTACTGCTGTTACATGTACCGGAGAAGTACGCGTTGGAGATATCTTTGAAACACTCGATTAAGTAAGTGAGAAGTGTACCACGTACGCCAACTGCCCCCTTGGACAGAAGAGTTCGAAACAGTTGCAATTCATTAGATTTCTTTGTTTTCGCGGTGGTCAGGCATTACCGAAGCAGTCATTCGTTCCTATAGAGTTCCAAAGAGAGAAGCGGACATTGAAATGTCAATGTCCATTTGTAATTAAGCTGCGGAGGATTCAAGCACCGGGCGTCTACGAAGTGTATCAAATGAACAACAATCACAATCACGACCTTTTTACTGTAGCTGAGTTGGCTCAAATGCTGCAAAATCGCTTCATTCCGGACAAAGTGCGATCAAAAATGCTAGAGTTAAATGAAATTGGCATGCTCAGCTGCTCTCAAATCAAGACATTGATAGAGCAGGAGCATTTCCAAGATGTGACGGTTACGTGGACACTAAGAGATGTTCAGAATTTGTTACTGAAGTCCTCTGTCAAATCTCGCGAGACTAACGACTTCGTCAAATTATTGAAGGAGAAGTCCAAACACAGCTGGTCCTTCAATTTCCAATTGAACGATGACACTCTTCGCTTAGAATGAGTTTTCTGGATTTCACCTAATGGCAAAGAGAAGTATGTGCAGTTCAACGATATTTTACAAATCGATGCTACATACAAGACGAATCGCTTTGGCATGCCGCTGGTGTTGTTCACAGTGATCGATAACCACGGATTAACAGTATTGAGTGCTGGATGTCTCCTATCTAATGAGCAGTTTGATTCTTACTCGTGGGGGCTTCAGCAATTTTGATACTACACAAATCGCGATCCCATCGTCCTGTTTACAGATGGCGATATGGAACTGGCCCGAGCTATTAAGGTCATTTGGCCCAACGCAATCCATCTATTGTGCCGCTTCCACATTTCCCAGAACATCACACGTGCTCTAGCTGGCTCTTTGAGGGCCAATCTTAGCGAATTCATGAATGAATTCTGGAGGGTTGGCTCCATTGAAGAAATTGACGTATTCGAGATAGAATTTTCGACATTGAAGACAAAATGGCAAGCGGCAAAATCGTATATTCGAGCTCTCGAGGCAAAAAAGAAGTAGTGGGCATTTGCCTACACCCATAACAACTTCGTCGCAGGTGTGTCTTCTACGCAACGCCAAGAGATGATCAATGGGCAGATCAAATCTGCGTTATTGTCGAATTCGTCCCTAATGCGCATTATTGATGGGTTTGAAGCTGTCAAAACACGATCGTGAGATAAGTTGTCCCAAGCTAGCCTCTCCACCAAGTTTGCCCCTGCATCAATGGACCCTCTAATTAATGACGCCCTTCATACGCTGACAAATTATGCCCAAGTTCTTCTCAAAGCCAAATCAGGCATGTCCCTTTCATATACCTGTCTTGTAGATGCTTCCAAAGATGAGGGATATTTCCTGGTCAGTCATAAAGATTTCCCACAGAAGTTTCGTGTTGTCCGGCTATCCATTGGCACGATTGAGCAAAGTACATGCTCCTGTAGGAAGGCGATTTGGCTCGGTATTGTATGCAGACACATGCTGTGTTGTTTTCGCCACAATAACATTTTTTCATGTCTTGTGTCAATGTTTAATCATCGCTGGAAAAAAGTCTGTGAAACAGTGGACAATCAGTCAGTCTTCATCGATACTGCATTGGCTACACGACCCAACTCAGAAGGTATGTCCGAAGATCAACGACTCTCTGAACTAACGGCCATGACGAAGCCTGTTTTTCGACGAGCAATTGGAACCGAGAGCACATTCCACCTGTACAAGGCATCAATGACTGTTTTAGGGGAAACTATTGAAAGCCACATACCGACATCGCACCGTGCATTATCTGATATGGAGGAAGACTTTGTTAGGAATCCGTTGACCGCTCGCTGCAAAGGACGACCAAAGGTAGGGAACAAGCGCTACAAAAGCATGGCACAGCAGATGCGAAGTAAAAATAAGCAGAGGGGTGTCACGTGCTCCAGCAGCGGCGAGCAAGGGCACAATGCCAGGACGTATAAAAACTTGATTGCATTCCGTTCAACTCCGCCGAACAGATAGAGGTAATCTCTGTTATTTTCCTATCTCCGCATCCGTCTTATTTGCATTAATATTCTGAATTCCTAGAATGAATCCATCTTATCCTTCTATTTACAGCTTGAAGCCAGAAAGACTGAGCAGGTTACTCATCTCTCTCTACCTTTATCTTTAAACACACTCTCTCCATATATGTGTTATGTGGGCTGCTCAGGTGACTCATCTCTCTCTATCTCTCTCTTTTAATCTATTTCTATCTCATTCATATTTATGTTGCGTTGTCTAAACTTTAGTGCATGTCATTTTTTCCAGGCTGAAAAAAAGGGTTTTCAATTAGGCTGAAAAGAAAGTCTGCTTGCACGTTGGTCACTGGCCCGAGCGTAAGGTATAACCTGGTCTGCTCTCTCTCCCTCGCTTTCCTTCCCTAAAATTTTTTTATTATATTGAGCATGATTTCCCGCCGCAGAATCCAATCCACACAAGCCAGATGATTCGGCTGGTGAGATGGTGAGAAGTGGAGTCAACATAAAGATGAATAAATCCCTCTTTCCAGACCACACTTGCGCCAACACGAATCCTTCCGGGCTGTCTTCGACCGGCGACGCCGCCAGCGCATTGGTGGCCTAGATGCACCTGTAGATGATTATATTTTGGGTTGTACTTGGGTGTAAAATCGATCAATATGTTATTGGTTAAATATGTTTGGATGTTGATGAGATGAAATATATGGGCTCCATCTCCATCTTTAAACTCTCTCTCAATCTCTATCTTTAAACTCTCTCTCAATCTCTCAATCTCCATCTCTGTCTTTAAACCGTGCCATGTCTTCCTGAGGGAAAAAGGGCACAATCACGCATCCCGTCACGCATTTTCTCCTCAAGAACTTGCATGCCGCACAAGGAGAATTCGACAAAGACATTCGAAACGTATCTTATTCTGCTTTTCGTATGGGCACCGACGTGTGCTCCTCGTGCTTCCTCCTCCACTAATCTCTTGATACCTGTCTGCGGCATCTCTTCGAACAAATTATCCAGTACTGAGAATATTACCATTTGAAGGTCATATTGTCTAGTTTACATTCGATCAATGATCTCAAGGCTGGCAAAATTACTCAACCCAAAAATCTATGAAGCTTCGTCCTGATAATGGAGAATCCAAAATTACGAACGGACATATGACCACATGACGGTGTACAGTATCATATTTACATGGGTTTGATTCAACACAAAATTCAAACTGGTTTCACACCGTACACGGTGAGAGTGATCTGTTACTCAATTGCCTTCGTCCTTCGGAAGCGCATGCCTCTTCCGCATTCGATACTTCTGCAATCATCAAAGACCAATAAATTACATAAGTCACCAGACACATGCATGCAATCATTAAAGAAGAAGTCAAGCTGCAAGTGGCTAGCCACGTTGTGCCGAGTCAACCCTTCCACAGTCAGCAGCTCCAGGATCTTGGATGGGATTGCCAGATCGATTCCGAGCTGCTCGACCGCCAGCACGAACTGCTTGTGCAGATCGGGTGTCCAGTCAACCTGCAATTCAATCATAAAAATCACTATGTAAAATTCATAAGATCAATGATAGCATGCATTATTTCACATAATTCAATACACATAATCATGATCCATAATGCATAATTGCATGTTATAAACACATTAGATCAGCAAGCTGAGTTCAAAGATTCAATCTTTAATTCATAATCTCAATCTGGGTGAAGCTCACCTTCGTCCTCCTCTTCGCCGGCCGGCTCTCCGACCGCGGCGCAGAGATCTCCTTCTCGCCGTCGTCTTCATCACCAGTGGAGGAATGGTTGCATGTTTCGTCGGCGGATTTGTTGCCAGAACTGCAGGCCTTGGACGGATCCGACTGGATCTACTGAATTGTTCTAGCTGTGGCGTCGTCGGGGCCGGTAGCCTATCGCCGTCCTCCCCCGGCTTGAGCTGAAGCATCGAGGCGACGGTCTCCTTGACGGGTTTCAGGGAATTGGGGACGGCGCCGCCGCCTGCATTGAGGGCCTGCCCAGACTAACCCCAATTTAGAACATTTTCCCATTCTCAGCCTCCATTAAAGGTCCATGAAGGAGCTTCTAGTTCAGTCACCTGATGAACAACATGCTGCCAGATGTTCTTCAGCTTCTCCTCCGAGACCGGTTCTCGAAGAAACACAACCGCCCAAGCTAGAAATCAAACCACAAACCCAATTTCAAATCGGTATACTCACCTGTGTGAAGAGAAAAACATCGAAGAGAAACTAAGCGACTCACAGCAATGCATCTCATCGTCGTTTCAATGCATTCAGCGTCAGAAATCACTGGAAAAAAAAACGATTCAGGAAGGAAACTAGAGATCTCTGTGAAGAACAAAGACAAAGATTATTTATTACTGATGGTGGGGAGGCCGCTCACAGCCTCCAGCGCCTCATTCTCGTCTTCGAACACAGAAACTGAGCAAAAAAACGAATAAATCAACAATCGAATCGAAGCAAAATAACAAGATTGAGGAGGGAAAACCTTGAATATTGCAAGGGATGTCGACAAGGGCGGCCGCGGGGGTCCCTAGCCGCTGAGGAATTACAATCAGCTAAATTTGCTCCGCCGTCGCCATTCCCGTTTCATTCAGCCCCAATTTCCGTATTCATCTCGCCACCGCAGTCTGCCTTGAAGAACAAGAAGAACAAGAAGAAATTCTGGTTTATATATAGGACAATCTGACTACCCATTCATGAAATGACGAGGGAATACCAGCTAAAACTCCGCCAATCTGGCGATTTGGGGCACACCTGCGGGGTTCTAGAGAATGGCGATAAGGGTGGCCGCGGGGACTAGCCATTCATGAAATGACGACATCCCGGCCACCCCTCGGCCATCCCGGCCACTCCCCGGCCACCTCTCTCCGGCGAACTCCCTTGGAGGTCAATGCCGAACCACGGCCACTCCCTTGGGGTTCTAGAGAATGGTCTTTCTAACTTTCCCGATCGATGGTCTTCTTCTTCTCCAACGCGGTTCCTCCTCCTCGGACATCTTCTCCAACGCGGTTTTTTTTCTCAAAAAGAACTGAACCCAAAAGAAACAATAATACGCGGGCAAACGGTTGCCCGAGATTCCACGCGGGCAAACGGTTGCCCGAGATTCCACGCGGGCAACCGGTCGCCCGCGTAGTGGGGTCGATAAATAAAAAAAATACTACCACATGTCACGAACTTTGACTTTTGTAAAGGAAGTAGCATAAACTCTTAGTTTTGTAAAAAAAATAGCATGCACCAATGAGAGGAAGCCAGTTGGCAGCGGGCTGTTTTTTCCACGCCAGTCAAGCGGTGACCTGGATGCCTCCGTGGCGTCAGGTGGACTCGACGGTGGCATCCACGTCACCGGGTGACCGCCGGCGATGGCCCGTCTCCGCCCCGCCGCCGCCGCCGGCGGCGCTCGCCACCTCCTCCCCATTCTCCGCCGCCACCGCCCTCCCCCGCCGCTCCGCCGCCCCCTCCCCCTTCCCCCGCCGTTCCGCCACCCCGTTCCTCTGCCTGCGGCGGCCCCTGACCGCCGCTCCGCCTTCCCCTCCCCCTTCCCCCGCAGGGGAGAGGGCGGGAGAGAAGCGGCGAGAGGGCGGAGGAGGAGGGCAGGGCGGCGGCGCAGAGTGGGGCCGCCGACGTTGTTTACCAGGGGGCGTGGGAGGACGGGGGAGGAGGCGGGGGAAGGGGGAGGGGGCGGCGGAGCGGCGGGGAAGGGCGGAGGAGAAGGTGGAGCGGCGGGGAAGGGCGGAGGGGGTGGCGGAGCGGCGAGGAATGGGGGAGGAGGTGGCGGAGCGGCCGCCGGAGGCGGGCGGCGGCGGGGGACGGAGACGGGCCATCGTCGGCGGTCACCCGGTGACGTGGATGCCACCGTCGAGTCCACCTGGACGCCATGGAGGCATCCAGGTCACCGTTTGACTGGCGGTGGAAAAAAAACAGCCCGCTGCCAACTGGCTTCCTCTCATTGGTGCATGCTATTTTTTTTACAAAACTAAGAGTTTATGCTACTTCCTTTACAAAAGTCAAAGTTCGTGACATGTGGTAGTATTTCCCCTAAATAAAACTGCCTGACGTGATAGTTGCCTATATGGTCTATGTTTGTTAGCCAATTTTTCCGTTCTCCTAAGGCACCTTATCTACATGATTTAATATGCCTTCTCTGATACATCAAATGGAAGGTGGAACACGATCTCTGATACACCTGATCTTTCTGTTTCGGCACGAAAGACATCAATTCACAACTTGGGGATTCATAAATCATCTCTCGCTCCCTCCCTCCCTCCAAGGTTTTTCTCTTCAGTTCCTCACTAACACGGTTCTTGGCGACGTTGCACTACTATTTCATCGTCGTTGTCTTGGTCGTCGCCATCGCGGCAGATCCAGGAAGCGCAGACCCGCCTGAGCTTCAGGAGCAGATGGAGGAGGACGCCGCAGACGAACCCGAGAGCGGCGCTGGAGCCGGTGAGCGACACGGCGGCGCAGACGAGCATCACAAAGGAGCCCTGCTTGTCGCCCACGTCCCTGGCGGCCATGGCGAGCTCCACGCCGGAGAAGAGCAGCAGAACGCCGAGCAGCCCGACGGGGAACTGCGCCAGCACTCTAACGACAGAGCTCCCCAGCGCCAGGCCCAGCACCAGCTTCCCCGCCCCCAGAATCACCACGCAGGCGCCGCTCCGCCCGCCGCACCGGTACTGCCCCGCCAGCCCGCCCGCGCCGTGGCACACCGGCATGGCCCCGAACCAGCACCCCACCAAGTTCATCGCGCCCACGCTCGCCGCCACCGTCGCCGCCGACACCTCCCTCTCGGGGAACAAGTCCGAGGAAAGCTTGCACACGGCCACCACGGAGTTGAGCACCGACAGCGGTATCTGCGGCACCGCCGCGCGCAAAAAACCCGTCTTCCAGTCCTCGGCCGAGATCTTCACGACCCGGATATTCGACGGCCCGAACCGGAGGTGCCGGACGACGGACGGATCACGGACGATGCAGAGCCCGGTGCCGACAAGGAACACCAGCAGCGCCGCCGGGATCCGCGCCAGGGCGCGCGGGGCGCCAGGCGCGGCGGCGAGGATCATCAGCAGGAGGGCGGCGAGGGCGAGGACTAGGCCGTCGGGGCCGAGCCATGGGCGCGCGGCGGTTGAGCCCTTGACGTGGCGGATGTAGTTGACGGCGGAGAAGGCGAACTGGAGGCCTTGGGAGAGCTGCACGCCGCGCACGACGGGGAAGGGGATGAGGCGGTAGCAGAGGGACATGAGCCCGGTCACGCCGAGGAGGAAGAGGACGCCGGCCGTGGTGATCCCGGCGGCCATGATTTGGGGAACGGTGAGGTGAACGGCGGACTCGGAGATGGCCACCGCGGCGATGGATTTCATGGGCTGGACCGGCATGGGCACGCCGAAGAGCGCGCCGGTGAGCCCGTTGTAGAGCCCGGTGAAGACCAGCGTGGTGCCCAGGTCGACGCCGTTGACGAGGGAAAGCGCGAGGGCGATGGGGATGTACGTGCCCAGATCGCCCACCGCGCCGCCCAGCTCGGACCAGACGCTCGTCTTCAGCCGGAGCCCCTCCGCGTGGTACGACAAGGAGCGGCGGAGCCGCCCCAGCAGCGGTTCTCCATCCAACACTGGATCTTGCGACATCTTCTGTGATCGTTTTCTTCGCGGCTCTACGGACAAATATCTAGTGTAGAGGGCGTCACATCTTTATATAACAACGGGAGGGCTTTGTTTGCCCTTTCACGATACTGCAGAGGCATGAAAAACGTTGACAAGCTATAGTCTTGGAGTATTGTATACGTTTATTGCTATGATTTCATCACGTTGAATCACGGGTGGGGCGGCCATAAACGAATCAGGAGAGATGTAGCATAGATGCTTTGATTGCCCTTCCACACATCTGGAGAGGCAGGTAACTCCAAGAAAAGGTTCGGCATACAGAACTAGAATTAGAGGATTAGAGGAACCGTTTATTGGTGACTGTCATTCATGTTGAATCTAGGCGGAAGGCATGAATTTGTTCTGGAGCATTAGTCTTGATGCGAGTTCTTCATGTTGCTGCGAGTTTTCGAGTATTATAGTCGTTTATTGGTGAAATTTATTCATGTTGGTTCAACTAATCAAGAGGGAGAGGGAGAGAAAGAGAGGGATAGAGAGAGAGAGAGAGAGAAATAGAGGGAGAGGGAGAGAAATAGAGGAATAGAGAGAGAGAGAGAGAGCAATAGAGGGAGAGGGAGAGAGAGAGGGACAAAGAGAGGGAGAGAGAGCAATAGAGAGAGAGGGAGAGAGAGGGACAAAGAGAGAGAGAGAGAGAGAGCAATAGAGGGAGAGGGAGAGCAATAGAGGGAGAGGGAGAGAGAGGGAGGGAGAGAGAGAGAGATATATATATATAGCAATAGAGGGAGAGGGACAGAGAGAGAGAGAGAGAGAGAGAGCGAACGAGAGAGAGAGAGAGAGAGAGAGAGCAATAGACGGAGAGGGAGAGCGAGAGAGGGAGAGGGAGAGAAAGAGAGGGAGAGAGAGAGAGAGAGAGAAAGAAATAGATGGAGAGGGAGAGCAAGAGAGGGATACAGAGAGAGCAATAGAGGGAGAGGGAGAGAAAGAGAGGGATACAGAGAGAGCAATAAGGAGAGGAAGAGAGGGATAGAGAGAGAGCAATAGAGGGAGAGGGAGAGAAAGAGAGGGATACAGAGGAAGCAATAGAGGGAGGGAAAGAGAAAGAGAGAAAGAGAGAGAGAGAGAGAGAGCAATAGATGGAGAGGGAGAGCAAAAGAGGGATACAGAGAGAGCAATAGAGGGAGAGGGAGAGAAAGAGAAGGATAGAGAGAGAGAGAGCAAGAGATGGAGAGGGAGAGCAAGAGAGGGATACAGAGAGAGAGAGATAGAGGGAGAGGGAGAGAGAAGGAGAGCAATAGAGGGAGAGGAAGAAAGAGAGTGAGAGCGAGAGAGAGAGAGAGAGAATAAGATAGAAGGGGAGAGAGAGAGAGAGAAAGAGAGAGCGACCATGAGAGGGAGAGAAAAGAGGAAAGAGAGAGAGCAAGAGAGAGACTCAATTTTGCGTCTCACACATTCTTGACTTCCCGAGGACTATAGTTAAATTCATATACCTAATGCTTGAAGTCAAATTGTTAGTCCTAAGCTCTAAAAAAAAATTTGAAGATTGTAGAAAGTTGTCCATCTATGTTTCCTCGGTTGAGATTTTCATGAAAGTTCAGATATCTTAATTCAGGATGATCAGAGAAGAGGACATATTCTAAGTGTAGAAGGATAGTCAATCTAGTTGCGTAATGGTTGAATAATTGCATAAAACTCTTTATCATACTCCAAGCACCGTAACTTAGAATCGTAACTTTTCACTATTGGGAGGGGACAGGTGATGGGTCTGTTTGTCTTAATAATATTAATCCACATCTAAATTAATATTTTCAAATCACTTGAAAAAATCTCAAATTTTTGTATTGGTAAGTCAATTTCTTTCCACTGAGATTTTTGACTTTGCATCTGTGTTTTTATAAAAAGTTTTTTGGTGTATATATGCATGGAGAAGGGAATAAAATTGAAATTTTCTTCAAAAGCTAACAATTAAATGTCTTCTAATGTCTAGAAACCTTGAAACTTCGAAATTATAAAATTACATTAAAGTTTGAACTAATCTACATAGTTTCTTCAAGATATTTTTTATTCAAAATTTATGTTGAGTGAGTTAAAAAAAAAATTAATCTGGATGCTACTAAAACTGAAGGGTCAACACCATAACTTGAATTCTTAATGATTCCTCTCTAAAGAAAAGCTCTTGGTACTAGCTTTGAGCCTTTGACTTATCCATACATAATGCACCAATACATATATGATTGTGCTGACTCGATTCATATAAATCTCACCTTTGCAACAAACATAATTACTTACTCTTAAAAAAACATAAGTATTTTATGAGTTATGGTTTATTTGGATTCTATAACCAGGAAAATTAAAAAGGGGAATGATATTTGAATATGTAAAAATTAATCTGGTCGTCTGATCAGAATTGGATAACATGATAATTTCAGGCCATCCACTGCTCTCTTTTTAAAATCCATATTGACAAAGTGAGACTGAATCAACCTGATACTGTCCAGTCCATCCACTTGTCATCCCATCAACTAGTTGCCACAGCATTCATCCCGTTGCCCCCACACCTGTGATGTGCTAAGCCCTCTCTGTTACCCCAATAGTCGGCTAGTGCAACCTATTCTCCCAGCCCTCTATGCCTTCTCTGTGACCTGATATACAAACCAAATATCTTTGATATTCTGGAAATAAATATTTAATGTATATTTTGAATAAAATTAGTATTTAATTTTATGAATTGAATTCGTAGGAATTGCTTTTAAAATCTACAAAAATTATAATGACATGAGGAAAATTCCAGAATAATTTTGGGCTAACTTTAATGCAAATTATTTTATATTAAATTATTTGAATAATTCCAGAATAATTTTGGGCTAACTTTAATGCAAATTATTTTATATTAAATTATTTGAATAATGGACGCCATGATTATATAATGATATAAAATACCAAAAAAATGATGACTTGCACAATTTCAATCAATTTAATGAATAATATGCAAACAAATGACATCTAGATGCATGTAATATTTGCAAGTTATCAGAATAATTGAATTGACTGAGTAGACCACGTTTTACTAATCTTCAACCATTTAAAGAGACTTCAAAAAGCCAGGAAAAATTGGTGGTCAGAGAATAAAGGCATGGACCATTTTGTTATTGATTTCCTTAAAAGTCATTGAGGCAGACTTGATCCATAAAAATTCCCTTTATGTTATTTGTAATTGACGTTCTTCACTATCTAACTTCCAAATTACTTATAAAAAATGTTTGGTCCATGACATTCACATTTTTGTGAATTATTTTTAGTTCAGCCCATTCAATGAAAATCAGTATGAGTATAAACTCCTCTATATTATAAATTAAAAAAATCAATTGTTGTACGTTCACACCTTTAAGCTGAAAATGAATCTGTATTATAAATTAAAATTTAGCATTGATGATCTCAATTCTTTTGTGTTTAACTGTCCTTGTTAATTATATTTATAAATATTAGTTAAAATGTGACCTTTAATCAAACAAAATTATGATACAATGAAGATCAGGGGCCATCTCCATAGGGAACATATATTAGAAAATTAATGACTTTTCAATGGTGATTATGGGATGAGAATAAATATTTTTTATGAGAAGAAATATAGAGAATATGAATGACACTGGGACAATGTGGTAATAAATCTCATTTATCTATAAAAATTGAAGTTCGACAGATACAAAGATAGTAAGGACAAAATACAGAAATGGTGAAGGGATGAGAATAATGACAAGTAGAGATCTATATGTATATAATAACAATTTTATATAACCTTTATTTTTGAAATAGGGGTTATGGCGGAATGATAATGATCATGAATGAAGGGATTAGGACGTGCATGAAATGGATGAAGTAGATTTGGATGGATATGGATTGAGAAAAAGCCAGTAATGTAAGTGCTAGGAATTCACCTTAGATCCCTATATCCTGTCTATATAAAAGAATTTTTCTACTACAGGAGATCTCCTTCGCTTCTATTTTGTCTTCCAACTTCAATCAATGATGAGAACATTAAAATATCTTGATTAATCATGAAATCAATTATTTTACATAGCATACCCATGTATATAAACTTTAAGATGGTTTTTTATATATCGCTCCACATGTTTGATGACCATCATGCCAGCAGAATCCTCATATTCACAAAATATTATGCCATAAATTTCTACATATTATCATTGATTAATGGATATATGCCACATGTCCATGGATTTTCAGAAATGTATGCTAATGGTCAAATTGATCGTCTTTTTCCGGATCTGACAACTCTCATTCCAAAATGTGTCTACAAAATTTTCCAAACTTCACACTACATTTATGGAAATTTTCACGACCCAATTTCATGGTGATTTTAGTTTTCCTTGATTTCCATCACATGTCTATGCACTTTAAAATAAATTTTCATCAAATGGTTGGGGCATAATGACATCATGAGTTGTGACAATAAATGCACTATATAGTACCCAATTATTGGTTGTAGCAATAATCACCATGAAATTTGGTATCATAAATTTCCTGACCACGGATTGTACGCAGTCTGAATAAATTATTTTGTGATATTTTAACTCATAAAATTATTTAAATAACTCCTTAAAGGCATATCATGACTTTTCAAGATTATTTTTTTATGAATTTGATATCATAAATTTCCAAAAAACTACCAAATTCATAAAAACAATATGATTATCCCACATGTAAAATTCATGAAATTAATTTACTGATTATCATGTTATCATCCTTTCAAATTATTCTTACATTTTTTCACTTGAAATATAGTAACTGATGGTAACAAATTTTATGGTTGTTTAAATGCATGCTTCATCAATCAGAAAAAAATTAAAAAACTCACTAAAACAGGGTTAGTTCACAGGGGACAAGGGTTGACATTCTAAGCAGATGAATTAGTCGATCGATCAAATTATATGAACAAAAAACTCAAGAATATATTGATTAACTATAGCCAGATGTCACACGGTCAAATCTCGGGCTAGGACTCTTGGCCCGGAATTGACGTGTGCCGGCCTCAGTGCTTGGGCAGAACACTGAGCAGCCTTGATCTCTTGCAGCGAAAGCTCTTGGGATTGCTTAAGATCGCTTAGAAGGGGTTAGGGGAGATGGTGGTGCTAGGCACCGTCGGTGAATAGGGTCATTGCATTAATATCATCTGGAATACATCATGGATTACATGGGGGAAGACGAGGGGTGTTAAAATGAACGAGACGAGGCGCCTTGCGCCGAAGTAATGTCGCCGCACCGCCTCAGGGCCGTCAATCTGCACGCACACGCCCTCTCTGCTGCTCATCTGTGCGCCAGGCCGGGCGCCGTGCGCCAGGCCGAGCGCCGTGCGCCAGGCCGAGCGCCGTGCGCCAGGCCGAGCGCCGTGCGCCAGGCTGAGCGCCGTGCGCCCGCGGACGTCACGATCACACACGCCACCACTACCTTGACGATCACACACGCCACCAGCACCCGTGTCCACACTCTGGCGCGCAGTCCACGCGACGCCGCCACGTCCGGTGTCCCCGAGCTGGGCGTTATGCGCCCAGCATTACCCGTAGGAGTGCCGCGCGCCCGCTGTGCCGTCTCGGCGCTCTCAGTGCGCCACATGCCTTAGTCTCCTGGCGGGAATGTCTCCCAGCCGCGCGCCCCGCACACGCAATGTGCGCGTCGCCCGCGCGGCCGCTGCGCGGCATCCCGCACAACTCCGCGTGCGGCGCCCGCGGCATGCCGCCCGGCCTGCGCATCTCGCACCCCGCGCAGCGCTTCCTGCCCCGCGCACAGCTCGGCGCTGGCGGGTAGCGTTGACACCCGCGCGTGGCGCTTGGCGTTGGCGCGCGGCGCTTGCACGCACGCGCCTGTGCCGTTCAGCCCGCGCGCCCAGCACGCACGGACCGTACCTGATCTGTCGCACCTTGGGCGTGGACGGGCGCGTGCGTAGTCTACCGTGAATCACCATCGGCAGTGGCAATGGCCTAATAGATCAGGTATTTGGATATCGCTATCCATAATGACTCAGTCCATAGAAATGTCGTGAGCCAGGTTGCGGACAAACCTTCCCAGTAAGCACGCAGGCCCCTGGGCAAGGAATGCCGACTAGTTAGGGGCCTAACACCAGACTATAGAATAATAGAAATAGAAAAGCACAAAACCGAGAGAAAACAACTCATTCATGTGTTTTCCATCACCAACTCACTATTTCTTAGAGAAAACTCTAAAACTTTTACATAATTGGAAATAACATACCATAATGTCTTTTCCATAGTTTTTTGCAATTTATATTTTAAATAAGAGGAAAATGGTTTGACAAAATGCTGAATTTAACTTAAATGTTGACCTTAGGTGAATTGAGGGTGAAAATGGTACTATAAGTTTTTCAAAATCATATTTTCAGAAACTACAGAAGGTATGTAATTACAAACCATTTTTAAAGTCAATTCCTCATTATAATGGCATCTTTATGAAGTCAGGTTAAATCAAGGAATTCCTCAGAAATTGATATCAAAATTGAAGGGATAAAGTATGAATACCAATTTTAGGAAGAGAGGATTCAAATGAAAAAGCATTATGTGAATTGTACTTTGATTATGGCTTTCAAAAGTAAAAGCATATAAATCTTGACTCACATGAGGATGCGGTAATTTGATTTTATAGACGGAAATGACGCTAAACAATAATATATTGTTAAAAAATCATGAGATTTGTTCAAGAAATTAGGGATAAATATGTGGGCAACATTGACGCAAACAATTAAAAATAATTGGGGGAAAATGGTGATGATCAAATTGAAATCACTATAAATTTATTTTAAACTTTCAAAACTAAAATTATCTAAATCATAAGACACAATGATTACGTCTTTCCAACCGAGAATCCTAAAATTTTGGCCTCAAATGAAATTCCAAGATTGTTAATTACTTTGCTTTTTACTTTTGCAGAGTTCTAGGATGGTTTTGATGGTTCTCCCCGTTGTCTTGATGGATTGACAAGATTTATTGTGCGAAGATTAGTTCCATCAACTCAACAATTGAAATCATTCTAATGTTGACGGAAGAAAAATGACTAGACTCTCAAACTATATAGAATTCCTCAAGTATGTTTATCGTGACAAGAGAGATAATTAAACACATTCATATGAACTTGAGAAATCATGGCTATCCTTTTTTTTAACTGAAATTGGATGGTCAAGATGTCACTACATCCCATAAGGCGGGTGATCACATCATGCAAATCATTGGGCCCACATCATCTGCCTCTTATAGCGATCCGTACTCATAAATAGCTAAGATTACTAAGAGATGCATGTTTTTATTTTTATTGAATAATCTCAGAAAAAATACCAATGATGAGTTAAGATGCTGATTTTGAGATTATCAACCATGATGTGAATCAACCTGACTCGAAGTGTGGTAAAATAAGATTTTGGGATTCGTACAGATCAATTCAGTAAACTCTTTTTGCAAAACACCACCCACTTTCTATCCTTAGCGTATCCACACTGATGGCTAGGGGACCGGATATACGCATCATATGAGTGAGGCTAGATTTTATATTAACACTTTGGTGTTCTTCTCAAGTATCCTTCAAATAGGAATATTTAGAACACATGCTTAGAGACTAGTGATCTCCGTAATACAATTTCACCCTAATTCGCTAAGTCAGATCATGTATCCATGGACTTCATTATAAGCATTACACGTGCACCATATTGACTAGATTTTATGCAGGAACATGGACAATATAAGGAATGTGTGATTCGCTTACCGGCCACACAAATTTCCATCACATCAACCTCCAATTAATGTAATTTTATTTAAATTAACAGAAAATATACTTTTAAAATTCACACTCATGATGCATGAATCAAAAACCTTAAACAACACATTTCAATCAACAACATCACATTTACTTTGGTGTGAGAGAAGATGTTTGACAAATCATATTTTATGATTTTTAAAACATCTTCTCTCACACCACAGTAAATGCGATGAAAGATGAAGACTTGAGAGGAGACTAGGCTAGATGAGAGAATGAGGCAGATTTACAAGATGATGGTGAAGGGGTCTCATGATATGGCTGTACTTGATGTCCTGTTGAATGGTTGGGTGAATTTTAAGATTAAGAGACAAACAGAAAATCAAATAAAAATTTTAGAATAAATGGTCAAATTCATTACTAAACTTTTTTTATTTAATAAATTATTAATATTTCAAAACTTGAAACTAGATTTTATTTTTATATAATATTTTCAAAATATATCTATTAAAATCTGTTGAGTAGGCCAATACATATGTAATTTTTGAAAAAATTAGATGAATAGGTATCCATAATTAAAATACAAATGAAACTACTTCCTCTATAAAAATAACATACAAGGATTGATAGTGGATTCATCATTTTTTAGCATACAAAATTTAAAGAGGCTAAATTTTTTAATTTCATACAATTTATTCCCACAATTAAATCATGAAATGATAAAAATAAAATAAAATGAATATATCCTTATACTTGGAAATAACCCGTCTGTCATTAAAAGTAAATGTATCATGGCTTTTTAGCATATCAAAACTTAAGCTTATTATAGTATTCAGCTTTGGGGAATTATAACATAATTAATAAAAAATATCCATAAAATAGTTTTAAGAAGAAATTAAATTATTCATGAATGAAAAAGAATAAATGATTCTAGAGCTTATAAATAATACTTAGAACTATAAAAAATAAACCTAGGATGGGTTGTAAACCAATATTGGGGTTTAATTACATCCTCCAGCACTACTAATTTTTCCAGGATGGGTTATAAAAATATTTCTAAATTTTTGTATGAGAAGCTCAAAGTGTGTAAGGGTTGATTCCATCGGGAGCATGTATTGCATGAGTGAAATAAGTTTAATATGTATTTATTTGATATATGTTTTAGTAATATAATTTAATTTAATAAAAATGACATTAGTAAAAATTAGTTCAAAATAACTCTAAACTGATTAAAAACAACATTCGTAATTATCAATATCCATTGACAACATATAAAACTTGGGAATGTCAATGTATTTTGAATACAAACAAAATAGTGTGTACTTTTAATTAATTGCCTTAGTGAGCTGGTGACGGTTGATAACCATGGTATGAATGGATTGAGCACTTGCTTTTGAGCATCATGGATTCTGCTGGATATGGCTGCGGGTATCTATTGGTGAGTCATAGAGCAAGAGTGAGTGATGCAGATTTTTTAAAATATTAAAATAAATTCATGTTTTTTTATTTTTTTACTTATGAATCAATTTTATTTAGAAATTTAATGTTCTAAGATCCCATGAAATACCATAAAATTAGAAAAGATGACTTTTATTATAAAAATTTATTTAAAAATATAAATATTTAAATTAATATATAAGTAGTTTTGTAGACTTATAAAACTACTTTTATGAAGCTAATCTCAAAAATTATGTTAAAATACCATAAAATCAAAAAATAAATCCTTATTATTCAAAAAATGTGGTAAACGATTTTACGCCTTAATAACAATCCATTTATCATCCTTTCAAACATAATAAACTCAGAAAATACATGAAAATATTATATAAATTAGCTTGTCATTTTTTAGTACAGTTGGACTGATCATTTCATTAACAGTATAAATTCTGCAGTAGATAAATATAAACAACCAAGATGACCTGATGAAGTCCTTGATAGATATTATGTGGTCGTCAAGCCAATCACACTAACATGTTTATTTCAGTTCATTGAATAAAATATTTGAGTTCATTATTATTTCGTGTGATGTTTATAATGAAGTCCATGAATACGTGCAATGACTTAGTGAGTTATGATGAGATCATAATAAAATGATCACTAGTCTTTAAACATGTATTCTAAATATTCCTATTCGATGGATAGTCGAGACGGACATCGAATTATCAGGATAGAATAGCACTGCTGATCCTACTTATACAAAAAATATAGCTGATCCTATAGTTATTATTGTGGCAACACTAAGGACAGATAGTAGGTGCTCTTTGGAGAAAGAGTTCACTGAATTGATCCATACAAATCCCAGAATGGTATTATACCTAAACGTCAATCAGGTTGATTCAAGTCACGGTTGTATAAGTGATCCATTGACCTGAGACATCAAGGACATCTCGTAAGTGGACGACTACGTTTTGACTATGAGTTACGAGCCTCTAATCATGGGATTCAAATAAGTTATAGATCGTATGTAGTAAGAAGCTTACGGAGATGATTGAGTGGTCAAGATGGGATCATTTGCCCTCGGTATAAGAGGAGATTGACTTAAGGAAGACGATGCAGAAAAATCCCTGGCCAGGGTAGTGAGGATTTTGGGGAGGGCATTCTCCAATGATCCCCGTTACCCATCAGTACTAATCGAATGACGGATTAGGGTTTGACGATAAACCATTCCCTATTAAAGTTATTAACTAGAACGATACATGGGCCTATAGAGTCACATGCACAAGGTCATAAGGGCATTGGCGGATATATTTTACTTTGGAGGGTTTTTGAGAAAAACCTTAAGTGAAATATAAAGAAGGAAAACGGTCTCATTTTAAGCACCCATGCAAGCCTAATTTGAGAGCCTCTCCCTTTCTCCACGCTCTTCTCCACTCATCCAAGGAAGAGTGTCTTCATGGTGAGGAGATCTTCTAGATTTTCAATAAGAGTCGAAGAAGAAAATGTGGAGATGCAAGCACCGAGTGATCCCGCGGATACTTCTAGAGGCCGGACGCGTAAACGGCTTCAGAACGATCTTGGAGCGGCAAAGTCAAGGGTGGAATGAGCTCCCCAAAAGGTAATTTCAATGGTTTGTTTTAAAGAACGATTGTGAATCGATCAACATGCTTCCGCATCCATGGAAACGTGATTTCTATGGACGAACCAAGGCACAAAACCCAACCGTCCTTAGCCAAGGTAGTGTAATAGTGGGAAGGGCTCTTGAAACACTGTTGAATAACTCATTACTAATTCGGATGACAAGTAAGGATTTCACAGTTTAGCATAACCTAATATATCCTATGAGCATCAACTTAATTCATCCTATAATTTTTAAAATAATGCTTTCCTCACGCAATGTTTTTCTAACATTGCAATGGGTGCCTTAGGATTCTTGAAGATTCCCAGTGAAAGAATTATTTATTACTACCAAAAGCAAATCTCGGGAAAACCCTTCTTCACCTGGGCGTTGGCCAATTGATGAGAATAACACACAAGAAACTTATGACTCCCTTTTAAGCCCATGGAGAGATATTGACCTGAAACTTTTAAAAGATGGATGTCAGTATTTAGTGGGGATCTTAACTATTACTAGTAGGTATTTGTATTTTCACTTTTGAGTAAGAATGTCATATTTTCTGATGCTTTAATGTCATCATAGTTTACAGTATTTGTTGATGGGAAATGTTTCCTCTTAAAAGTGTTTATTTCTCCGCAAAATAGTTTCCTACACAAACTCTCACCCCACCATAGTATTCATCAATCTAATGGTGTGCTCCTAGATTGGCAACTAATATGTACCTATGTATTTTTACTCGCCCGCAGTTTAAATGATGATGATAATAATGTGGTTCTTTCTGTGTATGTTTCGTAATTTTATGATCATACTAGGGCTCATAAGGGGCTAGAGAGCCCATGATCATAGGATGTCAAATATCATAAATATTTTCACTAATATTGTATGTTTGAATAGAGTGCACATTGAAAACAAATAATATAGATAAAACCATGGATGATAATAAACTGAAAAGATGCAACAATATAGGTCTGAACTAGAGATTGGAGTTTTCTAAATAATTTTTGGTAGCCACTTCCTTGAAGTCTCAATCAAAGATACTTGAGATGGTTGATTGCATAAAATTTTGTATTTTTGCTGCCCTCCAAGCAAAGCTTGTGTAGATTCAGTCTATTTAAGAAAATATAATAATGTATAAATATGGTGAGTATTGCGCGAGCTCTTTATTGGACGTCTAAATCAGCCACTATCAGGCTCCGCATTTTTAAATACAATTGACAAGATACGACAGTATATTATCATAGTATATATGACACCAATGTTGAATTGAGACATTTTTGCTTGACTGAGAAATAGTGTCATATCTGTTATTTTATTGGAGAACCAAAATAATAAAGATATTTCATAGAATTCAACAATTCATGAATGAAAACCATGTGCCACTGATATATCCCTCACAAACAATAGAAGAGGAAAAGTATCACAATATATAAATATTGTCTCATTTATTCCTCAAAATGAAATTTATTCAGTGTATCTCATTCAAATTTATCTTTCATTCTGAAGATTGTAAAGCCTGACATGGTATGGCAAAAAATATCCATAAAATTCATGGAAAAGTGTCTTTAAAAATACGCATGTAACTTGATCAGAAGATGGGCCTAATGGGCTCTGAATGTCTGCACACTTGATTCAACCACACTACAGCCCACAAATGGCTGAGTGTAGTGAGGATGTATATAATGTGGGTTGGGCACTGATGGATATTATGTGGCCGTCAAGCCAATAATACCACCATGCTTATTTAAGTTCGTTGAATATAAATATTTATGTTCATTATTATTTCGGTGTGATGTTTATAATGAAGTCCATGAATACGTGCAATGACATAGTGAATTATGATGAGATCATAATACAGTGATCACTATTCTTGAAACATTTATTCAATTATTCCTATTTGATGGATAGTCGAGGTGGACACCGAATTATCCGGATAGATTAGCACTAGATGATCCTCTTATATGATAAGTGTAGTTGATCCTCTAGCTATTAGTGTGGCGACACCAAGGATAGATAATGGGAGCTCTTTGGAGAAAGAGTTCACTGATTTGATCCATAGGAATCCCTGAATGATATTATACCTAAACGTCAATCAGGTTGATTCATGTCATGGTTGTATAAGTAATCCACTGACCTGAGACACCAAGGACATCTCGTGAATGGACGACTACATTTTGACTACGACTTATGAGCCTCTAATCATGGGATTCAAACAATTTCATAGCTCTGATGTAGTAAGAAGCTTCCGAAGATGATTGAGTGGTCAAGAGGGGATCATTCGCCCTCGGTATAAGAGGAGATTGAATTAAGGAAGACGATGCAGAAAAATCCCTGGCTAGGGTAGTGAGGATATTGGAGAAGGCATTCTACAATGATCCCCGTTACGCATCAATACTAATCGAATGACCGATTAGGGTTTGACAATAAACCATACCCCAGGTCATTCAAGAGTCTCATGCAGATGATGGATTATACATATATGGTAATCGGTGACGGTAAAGTGAGAGAGTTCAACACTACTCAGTATCTTCTAGAGCATGAGGTGTAGTTTGGCACCCCACAGCCTGGAAACTTAACTTGTCGATTGGGTTAAATCGATCATTATTCAATTAATCTATATGTTGATATAGTTAATTAATAAGGTTGTTCAATAATTGTTATTGGACCACTAAAATTATTAACTAAAACAATACATAGGCCTAGAGGGTCACATGCATAAGGTCATAAGGGCATTAGTAGATATATTTTACTTTTAGGGTTTTTGAGAAAAATTTTAAGTGAAATATAAAGCAGGAAAGGGCTCTCCTTCCAAGCACCATGCCAGCCAGATTTGAGAGCCTCTCCCTTTCTCCATTCTCTTCTTCACTCATCAAAGCAAAGTGTCTTCATGGTGAGAAGATCTAGATTTTTAAGAAGAGTTGAAGAAGAAACCATGGATATCCAGGCTCTGAGTGATCGCGTGGATACTTCTAGAGGTCATACGCATGAAGGGCTACAGATTGATTTCGGAGCAGCAAAGTCAAGGGTGGAACGAGTTCCCAAAAAGGTATCAGTTGCTACATTGCTGATATCCAATACTGTAATTCGTTCAGACATTGGCATCTGTCTTCGTCTGTAGGGTTGGATGATGATATCAGAAATCAGTATCATGTATCCATTTTTTTATATCCAACGTATGAATAGAAATTATATTTTAAATAATTTATAGTGTGAATCTAAGCAATTTGGAGATTTGTATATAGTACGTTTGACAATTTATAATTTTTATTAAAAGTCATGTAACTAGTAATTAACATAATCTTTGGTACTTGGTCTAGCCCAATGCAAAGTGGGTCGGGCTTAACAAAATGCGGAACACATAATGGGCCCATCCTACATTTTGTAGTTCAGAAAGGGTAGAGTGCAAGGTTTTTTTCAATTCAATTATGTTCATAGGTATTTATACCATTCTAAATTAAATATTATTTCATATGGGACCATACGCGGATATTGAATATTGCTTTCCAGATGCCCACTTTTGATACAGGTTTTGATATGCTATATCCAAATATCGGATTTCGATATCGAACAACGGATTCACAACATCTGGAGGTCGATGATATCCATCCTGATATCCGGTATCAGATGGATATTTGATGTCTGTCCAATATCCGATATCTTGTATCTGAAACTGCCCCCATTTTATCCGGACATCATAAGTCGGTTGTCCGTTATTGGATATCAGACAGATATCGAACGGGTGAATCCTATCATAAATTTAATTTTAGGCTTGACCTTAAAATTGCAGCACTTTTCATAGATATCAGAAGAAATCAAGAAAACAGTTCTGATGAGAAATGATGGAGTGATTAGAGACCAAATCCTAAACCAGATAAATATACTTCAGACCACTTAACATCATTGTAATCATTTCTAAAAAAGTAACAACTACATTAAAAATGATTCAACACGATAGTTAGTTGCGGTAAAATTAAAATGTTAAAATAAAAAGTCTTACCTAAAATAATGCAATAAGAATTCATAAAGCAACATGTACAGGTGTACCGTAGCACACGAGTTTTGCGTGCTACACATAGTTTGAGGCCAAATAGCGGTTACATGCCTGTC
Organism: Wolffia australiana; assembly: GCF_029677425.1. Taxonomy (NCBI): domain Eukaryota; kingdom Viridiplantae; phylum Streptophyta; class Magnoliopsida; order Alismatales; family Araceae; genus Wolffia; species Wolffia australiana. The sequence goes on from NC_135839.1 coordinate 22,289,537, forward strand.
ATACCACATATTGGGCTAAATCTTGTCATGCCCAATATTCATCCTGTATAAATGTAGCATAAAAAAATTGTGCATATGTTATCTTCTTCTCTGGGTGTCATATTTATTCTAGGCCGAGAGCTCAAATTATACAACATTTTAAATACAATTCAGTAAATGATGACTTGACTGTTATCTAAATTCTGCGGCTCTTGTTTCAACTTTTTTGTGTCTATTGACCTTTCAAGATTAAAGCAAAGGTATACAAGTTAGTAAAAGAGAATAAGCATTCTGCTGAAATTATTTAAACCACATATTTCAAATTATAACAGTCCAAAACTTATCATCTGATTCAACCACCATGAATTATTGGGGTCCATATAAATCCTGCCGGGATCCTTACACTTACCTCTGCAAACGTAGGTGACAAATCCAGGCACCAGAAACATTAAACTCTAAGCAAAAAATGTATTTTTTTCCACAAAAAATATGCAGACACCAGATTTCCAAAAGGGCATGACCTTAAATATACGCTCCCAGAGAAAGCATTCTCTATCAACCTTAGGTCAAACTTCAGCATCTTGTCATTTCCATACCCAAGCGGCATTATTGCCCCTCATAATCATGTCTCAATTGGAACATCAAGAATGTTCACAGCGACAGTCGCCATGAACACTAACCTCCAAACTTGCCCTTCTCTTTGCCAATCATAAGTAGTTTTTTTCAAAAAGCCCACGTTGGAAATTGAAGTAGAAACAGATGCAAGGCAGCTCACTCTAGAAGATCATCTTTCATAGGACATGGCATGAGAAAGATCTTTAATGGCGCAAGACGTGCTCTGCCTCATCTTCATCTTCAGAACACAAACCCTGTCTCGCAAACCCAACCGAAGAAGGGTGTTCCTCACAAGTTCACAGGTGCTGAGATAAGGAGGAAGCCCCTCATCCACCATCCTCTCAAAGAATTTACAAGCCATCTCAATGCCATTTTTCTTCCTGCACAACCCATGAATCATGACAGCATAAGTCGCAACAGGCGGGTGAAATGCCCTGACTTGCATTCCATCCCAAACCTCCATCGCCCTGTCACTCCTCCCCACATTAATCAGCATCCTTAACAGCATATTATATGTGTGCTTATCCGGTAAGCAAGCATCCTTATCCATTCTAGAAAGTAGCTTCAAAGAGCTGTTGACCTCCTGACGCCTGCAATGAAACGAGAGAACTACATTGTAGCTCCAAGCATCCGGCTTACTCCCTCTGTCTAACATCTCGTCCAAGAGATTGTAGGCCTCATCGATTTGATCACTTTTACAGAGCAATTGGAGGATGGAATTATAAGTGAAGACGTTGGGCACTAGACCGTATCTCCTCATTCTGTCTAGGACTTTAAACGCAGAGTGTGCGTCATTTGAATCGCATGCCGCACGTATGAACACACCATAGCTTGCGGCATCATGCTGGAATCCCTGTTGCTTCATCTCTCGAAACCATTCATATGCCTCTGTGACTTTACCGGATCGACAAAGGCAACCCATCAATGTGTTGTATGCGATAGCATCAGGGGTTGAGTTGTTCAGCATATCATCAAACAGCTTCTGGGCTTCATCGGGCTTTCCTTGGTCGCCCCAGCCTTTCATCAGTATGCAGTAGGTTTTTGGGCTGATTGTAAAGTCTGACTTCCAGTTCTCAAAGGCTTCTTGGGCCTCCTTCATGAAGCCATTGTGACAGAGATTAGTGAGAAAATGGTGGAAGTCGTCGATGTCTGGTTTGACGCCAAATTCCTTCATCTTCTTGAATGCTCGGACAGTGTCGGCGGGTAAACCTGCTCTGCAGTAAGATCTGAATATAATCCGGAAAACTTCTTTTCTGATTTCCAGTCCCCCGTCTCTCATCTCCCAGAGTAAGTCCCATATCAGCGGAAACTCCTTGCAACTCCCAAGAACATCGACAAGGATATGGTAGCTTATTGCTCTGTGGTTAAAACCTTGCAATCTGCTCGCCCAGAGGAAAAATCTGTGGGACGAGAGGCCGAGATGCTTACACCGCTTCAGTACCTGGTCCACTAAGTCCGATGAAATCTTTCCAGAATAAGAACTGAGAGCGGATTCCAAGTCATGTTGCGGACCGCGATAATCACTTAACACCCTGCATATATCGTTGACATCTCCGGTGAATGATTGATGATTCGATGATCCGGCACTTGCATCACTGAATAGTGCCCGTTGTAAGTAGTATTGAGATGACTGGCGCTGAAGAGGGTGAAATCTAGAGAAGAATCTTCTCATGACCCAAGAATATAAGCAAAGAAAAAAGCCGAACACTTGCAGCTCAAAGTCACAGACCTTCTGAACTGCCAAACAAGGTCGGTTATGTACTCTCCCCCAAGAAGCGCCTATGAAAAGTTACAAACGGAGGTGAGAATCGCGATAATGACTACCAAAAATGAATGATGCGGATAAATGCAAGATAAGCTCCGTTGGGAGGTGTACCCGAGTGTTAGCTCCATCAATGGTGGCCAAGTCTAAGAGTCGGCGGGAGACAGAAGAGTCAGTGAAGACGAGCAGCCTCGCTATGGAAACCGAGACAAGGGACAAGGCCCAGAAGACCGAAGAAAAAAAGAATAACCTTTACTCAATGTCGACGGCCCAGAATGCGGGCCCATTCTACTTTCACAAATTTCCACATAACTGAACATTTCCGGCCATTCATATATTCTTCCTCATCCTGCACCAAAGTTCCGTGGATGAGTAAACTTCGTGTCGATGGATAAGTAGGAACTATGGAAGAGGCAGAGAGAGTGAGAGATAGAGATGAACCAGAGAGGAGAAGAACCAGTCCATCAGGAACCTCTTGCTTCTCGTCCCAAGGCAATAGTAGTCGGCGGCAGCATAGCAGGTCTCTCCGTCGCCCACGCTCTCCTTTCCGCCAAATGGGAAGTCATCGTTATTGAGAAAACCGCACGCCCACCATCGGGGAATCCCACAGGAGCCGGTTTGGGCCTCGACCAGCAGTCCCAGCAGCTCCTCAGCAGCTGGATTTCACCTGACTTCATAGAACAACAAACACTACCTCTCTCCATAGACTTGGTGACGCCCATTAACTCTCCTCGGACTTCGCCTTGCAGTTTCTAAATTCCTTCAATTCTCAGAATCGAGGGATCGATAGTGAGAAGAAGACCAGCCGTACCCTGTCAAGAGACGACGACTTTGGATTCAGAGCTGCGTACTGGGCAGATCTCTTCTCTTCGCTTCTCGGAGCTCTTCCTGCAGAAAACATTCTCTGGGCCCACCACTTCCTCCGCTGCCACCCCTCCGATGGCACCTCTACGGTCAAGATTGATGCCCGCTGCCTCAGGACTGGCGTTACTTTGGAGATATCTGGTGACCTTCTTGTGGCTGCCGACGGTTGTCTCTCTTCTGTTCGCCGGCAGTTCTTGCCTAATTTCAAACTCAGGTGTACTAAGAAATGATTATAATTTTCCAATTCTAGTAGAAAAAAATAGCATTAAGCCTACAAGTACCTTAATAATTTCTGGGTTATGGTTGTGTTGTGATGAAAGGATAACAATGACTCGTTGTGATCCATTAAATGCAGGTACTCAGGATACACGGCATGGAGAGGAGTCCTGGACCTTTTAGGGCAAGAAAATTCCGAGACGGTTTTAGCGCTGCGCCGCTCTTACAAGGAACTCGGCAACTGCCTTTACTTCGATCTGGCCAGTAAAACTCACTGCGTACTTTACGAGCTTAAGAACAGGAAGATCAACTGGATCTGGTACCTAAACCAACCCGAACCAAAACTTGAGGTAAAATTCCAATTTCCATAATCTGTATAAGAAAATATTCCGTGAAAATCCTCTTTCCAGTATCGAGAATGGAGACCACCATTGAGATCATCCATGCTAGTTGTATAAATTACCTGTACTGATTCAAAACATTCTGGATGATTTGATGATTTTTATTTCATCTGAGATGAGCGCCACTGGCAGGGGAATTCGGTGACCATGAAGACTTCCAGTGACATGATCAAGAAAATGCACGACGACGCGGATATAACCTGGCTTCCAGAGCTGGCAAGGATCATGAAGGAGACCAAGGAGCCATTCATCAACGTAATTTACGACAGCGATCCCTTACCTCGGCTGTTCTGGGGAAACGTGGTGCTGGTGGGAGACGCAGCCCATCCGACGTCCCCCCACTGTCTGAGAAGCACCAACATGTCGATCTTGGACGCCGGAGCCCTCGCCCGGTGCCTGGAAATTTGGGGACTGGAGAATCTCCCCTCCGCTTTGGAGCAGTACCAATCGATCAGACTTCCCGTCGTTTCAAAGCAGGTATTACACGCGCGGCGATTGGGACGAACCAAGCAGGGCCTCCCCCTTCCCGATGGCGCTTGCTTCGATCCAGCCATGGACGCGCCAGATCTCTGTAGAAATCTCCTCCAGCGGCAGATCCCCTTCTTCGACTCCGCCCCCCTTCCCGGCAACCTCGCTGTACCATAAATTTGAATCTTCTTCTCAGATCAAACCTCATATAAAATGGCGGGAAAGGCCGGTATAACGTCAGACCTGAGATGACGAATGCCGGTCGTTACGTCATCCGTTCGTTCGTCGTTCGTTGTCCGTCCCGTTCAGTCGTCCATACATGATGAAGAGCAGGACGGATGACGAAAATCATGGAAGTGACTATCATCATGCCAGTCCCGTCCAGTCATCCGTCCGTTGTTCCAGACGACGATAGAGAACGGATCCGGACGGAACGGATAACGGCTCGCCATCCGTCAACGTAGTCCAACAACCACGGCCACCAACCGCAACAGCAAGATGGACTTCGAGTGGGTGAAGTCATGCGAAAGTACCATATTACCCCTCACCAAACTCTCCTTCTCCCGCCTTATATCTTGGACTTTCCGATTCGGATTTGCTTCGAAGTTCGAATCGAGCTTGCGAAGAAGAAGAAGAAGAAGAAGATGGCGGCGAAGAATTTCTGGGGCGAGACGCCGGAGGAGGAGTTCTACGCGTCGCAGGGAGTTCGAAACCAGCAATCTCACTTCAAGACTCCCAAAGGACCGACGATCTTCACCCAATCCTTCGAACCAGTCGGTCAAGACGGCGATCTTCTCCCCGTGAAGGGCTCCGTGTACATGACCCACGGCTACGGCTCGGACAGCGGCTGGATGTTCCAGAAGATAGCGATCGAGTTCGCGCGATGGGGCTACGCGGTCTTCTGCGCCGATCTCCTCGGCCACGGCCGATCCGACGGCATCCGCTGCTACCTCGGCGACATGGAAGCCGTGGCCGCCGCCTCGCTCTCCTTCTTCCTTCACGCGCGGCGAAGCCCGGCGCGCCGCGACCTCCCCGCTTTCCTCTTCGGGGAGTCCATGGGCGGCGCCGCCACCATGATCATGTATTTCCAGTCGTTGGATCTCCCCGGCGGATGCCCCTGGACGGGCCTGATCTTCTCCGCCCCCCTCTTCGTCATCCCCGAGGACATGAAGCCCTCTCCGTGGCGGCTCTTCCTCTTCGGCCTTCTCTTCGGCGCCGCCGACGCCTGGGCCGCGATGCCGGACAACAAGATGGTGGGGAAAGCCATCAAGGATAAGAACAAGCTCAAGATCATCGCCGCTAACCCGCGAAGGTACACCGGCAAGCCTCGGGTCGGCACCATGAGAGAGCTCTTGCGGGTTTGCGAGTGCATCCAGAGAAGGTTTCTTCTCAACTCTTGTTTGCGAATGGCGGGATCGTGGAAGTGAGAAATTCTTCGTTTTTTCTGTGCAGGTTCTCCGATGTGGAGATCCCCTTTCTTACTGTTCATGGCACCGACGATGGGGTCACTTCTCCGGAGAGTTCTTCTCTTCTCTACGAGCGGGCCAGCAGCAAGGACAAGAAGCTGATTCTGTACGAGGGCATGTACCATTCGCTGATCCAGGGAGAGCCCGACGAGAACAGTAGCCGCGTCCTCGCCGATATGCGCGCTTGGATCGACGAGCGCGTAGCCAAGTACGCAATCCATCGTTAGCCTGCATTGTTTTTTTTCTGGATTTCATTTGTGTACATTTCAAGTTGTACCATTATTTTGTGCGAGTGCCATAGAATAGAAGATCCTGAACTCTTTTAGAAGATTATCTCTACAATAAAAGGAACTGTATTCATATTAAAATTAGGGGGTTCGCATTAAAATATAACCAAATTGTCTCACCATGACAAATTGAATGACTTGCTTCTAGCAAAAGCAGTTTCGTAATTAGATGATTCTGTAGATAAGTGTGCTGTGTCTTGCAATGTAATATCGGATGACTTGATGAACTACTAGAAGATCAGGCCTCATCATAAGAATTTATGCCAATGTTTGGTGAGTGTCGAGCTATTTGCCTAACATTTCGGCGGTGGTCAATATCTACATAAAGCGGCTTGAAGTAGGATAACCGCAATATTCGGTTTATTTGATTCAGTAATATTATCTTACTAAGTTGGGTTCTACAAATCAATAAAAGCAGTAATGAATAAGAAATCTAGGATAATTTCAGTGCTCAAGGTTTTGTAACATTTTCTCCCTTAATGTTCCCTAGTCAACCACCTTGTCAACAAATGCAGCGTCCAAACATGGAAAAAGTTTAAATGTGACGTCATGCCATTTTGCCAATTTTTCAATTATAATTTTTATTTTAATCACAGTTTCTTTGTAAGTATAATGTTATCAAGATCAATCAACTACATATCAATTTTTTAACAACAACTCTTATATAAGTTTTGAATATCTTTTTATTTAATGATGTTTTTGGAAATGATGTAAAACTAGAAATAATTTGAGAGTTTTGACTAATCCCTGGATCTTATTTAATAAGTATACATAACATAGACTTTAATTGGGAAAAATAACATTTTTACCAGCTCAACATATTATGCGGGTTTAATAAAAATTAATTAAATATATATTGTACACTCTTTTCAAAACAATAGGATATCCATTATTTTGTCACATTAAAAAATCTAAAAAACCTCTTTCATGATTTTAGCTATATATAATTTAAAATTATTTACACCATTTTTAATATTTTCCAATTATCAGATATTTTCCAACATGCCATGAATAGTCAATATTTTAAAAAAGATAACTTAAATACTTTTTAATGTTGTCCAATCTCCAGATATAAATTGCGTCAAACATTGGCTCTTTTCCAATCTCCAGATATCAAAATCTGATATCAGAGATCCAGTACAAGCGTCCATCATCATCTACATGATGGCAATATCCAATACCTGCTAAAGCACCAGTATCCATCTCTTTATCATATATCTTGATTTGATGCCATTTTTTTTCCCTAATATCATATTTCTTGGTAGTTATTAGAGGCCAAACACTAATCGTCCCTGATGAATGGAAGATATCCTAAGAAATTGTGAACTCTGTGAATTCAATCATTATCAACTGAAATATGGTAAGCTGACACTCTACTATGCCCCACAGCTTGTGCACTAACACTAACCAAACAACATCAAATTAGACCCAAAACACATCACTTTCATATTGAGTGGCGTGTTTCATGTCTTCGCCTAGACGTATGGGGGTTCATGATATATCATGTTACATGGTCAATGATAGACCTTGGAATCCATAAGATGTTACAATGCATAAGTATGTGAGAATAGGATGGATGCGGGCATCCTTTATGAAACTTGTTGTGCTAGTAGTATTTTCTTGATGTTTAGAAGTTCTTATTTTTTTCTAAAATACTTTGTGATATTTTTATCCTTCATCTTCATTGCATATATCTCAAATTCTGTACTTTTTAATCCTTACAGATTTTCCAAGGCTTCATATTCTTGCGCTAACTTCTCTATGTTACCTTTCATCATATCCGTTTAAATATAAAATGGCTTTATATCATTTACCATTTACCTTTTTCATGGCATGCATCATAAATCAAGAGCATCCACATAGAGACTTGTACACCAAGTGTAGAACCTATTGCTCCTCAAATGATGAAACTTTTATCCTCAGATGTTTTAGTGATTTTATAAAATGTTGGGATTCATGGCCATGATCGACACTCTAAATATTATTCACACAGCAAATAGTTAAAACCAATATTAATCAACCTTAAATAATTAAACAGAAATCATTGACAACCAAATCACCATGGACAAAGTTTTATCAGCTATTCTTTTGTTTCCTCAAAGGAGTCATCACGAGCTGCACGTGTCTGACCTTATGGTCATTGGATCATCAAATCTCCAAGTATTCTGCTTAATAAGTTTTGCCATTAATGTGGGATGATCTTCTTGTTGTTCTGGTTGCTTCGAGAGAGAAATGGAGGGACGCCCAAAGAAAGAGTGGGATAGGAATATTTTGTGTATTGTGTCTTTCCTTTTATAGTTCAATCTAATGCTTTTGTTAAAACCCTTCCATTTGAAATACATCTTAAGATACTTGATTAATCTTATGTATGACCCTCTAGGCCCATCTATCAGTCCAGTTAATAACCCCATAAGCCCAGATACTCTTTATTAGGTAATTTAATTAATTTACTCATTCATTATATCCAAAATATAAGTTAATCTTCAATCAGTTCTAACTGAATTCATAGTTGAGGGGCCAATACATGAGGTGGTAAGCTGCACTGTGTGTTACAATTTACAAGGGGTTCATCAACGCTAATTTGGAACCTTTCTATAATCAGATAACATGTAGGTATAATCATCACTCTTACGACACTCCTAGAAAGACTTGGGGTACAGTTTAAAAATCATAAATTGGGTTTAATTTTGTCATTTAAGGCTTCTAATTTATACGTCAATATTTATAATTTCACGTAGGAGCATAGAGTAAGGGTTGAATCGATAAGGACCAAGTATTTAATAATTAAACTTTGAGTTTCATTCTTATTTTTAGGATATTCATATATTTTCAATAATAAAATAAATCTAAGATGTTGGGGAAGGTAATTTTCCTATTTCACCAAATTTTTTAAAAAATTTATAAAATATTTTTGACTATTTTATGGAATATTCTAATACCATACGGAAGAAATATAAGGCACTATCTCTATATAACTAATACCCTCACCCTTGTATTATATTCAAAAAAATATAGTGCTCATGTCATGCCCCTTTTCTATGCCAAAGATCATAATACAACGGCCAGACCTCAATGGATAAAGAAATAGTTCTTTGCCTTGCCCCTTTAGTGGGCATTGCTATGTGGTCTGCTAAGAAATCTGTAGGCTTGTGACCAAGTGCTGAATTAGAGGCACTTTAAAGTTTCCAGCCTGTGGGGTGCCAAGCTACACCTCATGCTCTATAAGATACTGTGTAGTGTTCGAACTCTCCCATGGAATCTTTACAATTATCAGTTACTGTATATGTATAATCCATCACCTCTGTGAGACTCTCAATAACTTGGGGTATGGTCGATCTACAAAGCCTTGTCAGTCATTAAATTAGTAATGATAAGTCATTGGGGTCATTAGAGAGCGCCTTCTCCAATATCCTCACTACCTTGGGCAGGGATTTGCTATATCGTCTTCCTTGACTCAATCTTCTCTTATACCAAGGGCAGATGATCCCGTCTTGACCACTCAATCATTTTCATGGGTTTCTTCCCACATCCAAACCATGTATCATTTGAATCCCATGGTTAGAGACTCATAAGACATAGTCAAAATATAGTTTTCCATGAACAAGATGTCCTTGGTGTATAATGTCAATGGATCACTTATACAACCATGACATGAATCAACTTGATTGGCATTTAGGTATAATACTATTCAGGGATTCTTCGGATCAATTCAGTGATTTCTTTCTCCAAAGAGCACCAACTATCTGTGATTATTGTCATCGAACTCATAGCCATAGGATCAACCATAACTTACCATATAAGTAGGATCATATAGTGTTATTCTATCCCGATAATTTGATGTTTGTCTCGATAATCCATCAAATAGGAATATTTAGAATGAATGTTTAAAGAATTACAATCACTGTATTATAGTCTCATCACAATTCACTAGGTCATTGCACATATTCATGGACTTTATTTTAAAAAACACACTACAATAATAATGAACTAATATTTTATTCAATGAATTAAAATAAAAACATGGTGAAGATGAGGCGAAGACGAGGCGATCATGCCCATGATTAATTTCTAGAAAGTGGATGGCTTAACTGAAAACAGAAAAAGGGAAAGCGTCAACGCCGATGGATGGCTAGGATTGCTCCAAATTCAAAGCACAATATCTGATGATCTAGAGTTTAGATTGAGTTTAAATTTTAGGGATGCATTATCCTCCCCTCCACTGCCCATCCATACCTCTGATTTATAAATAGATATGTGTATCACTATCAAAAACATCCTTAAACTTGCTTCCTACACATGTGGGCTGATTGAAAGATTGTGAGTTTTTTAGATCCATCAAGTGTTTTCTTGGTGCCCTGGGTGTGTGGAAAGAAGCAACAGAGAAGAGGGGGAGCATACCTGCACTTTAAAATTGCCGTGATCGTGGTAGAACATAAGGATATATGGTAAGCATCTTCTCCTTACATTGTTCTTTTTTGACACTATTGGTAGTTTAGTTCGCTTTCAGTACACATCTCGCCATTCCGTCACCTCCATACATTCTCCAAATCATGTCTTACCGCCTTCACATCATCATTGTATCATTAACTTACTCCTTAATATCATATTTGACTCTTTCTCTACCCCATTCCTGTCAGTTTCCACATCATCGTTATTACACTCTCGCATACACTCGCTCTTCTCAAACCTGAATAATCACTTTCTACTAATTACTCTCCTCGACTTAATTTCACAATCTCGCCTCATATTTTCTCATCGCTTGATTTCCTATTCAGTAGTTATCTCTTCATATATCAACAATCGCCATATTAAGAATATTAAATCATTAATCATCATTCTCTGCGGAGACGATCCATACTTATCACTAGCTAAAGTTACCGAGTACAGGGTTATATTTTTATTGAATAATCTCAAATACCAACAAAAAATAAAACCCTATATTTGATATTATTAGCGTCTTACATGATGCCACATGCCATATCTTGATAGTCCAAGTTTATTAAAAACAATGGACAGCTAAGATCTCTCATAATTATAAATGTTTGTTTAAGTTTTTTTCTCTCTTCACAAGATAGATACCTCAGAATCATTGATCAATCAAGCATGTAATCATGTTTCTTCGGTCAAGAATAGAGTGATTTGCATTGTTGACTTGGTCACTCTCATATTGGTGCAAGAATATTGTCAAACCATCAAAAGAAGAGAGAGAATTGTCACCAACACTTTGGAATACTCCAAAACTGAAAAATCAGGTGATTAATGAGCTTTAAATTTTATTTCAGGCCTTATTTTTAGGGTTTTAGGGTTGTAAAGGTGTACTCTATATTTATTCTGATTTATAATGAGCTAAAATTACAAATAGATTAGAAAAAAATAGCGATTTTGACTGAATCCTCATTGTTTATCCTCAAGTTCATCGCAAACATTGTGTGGTAAATTCAGACATGTTTTTCTCACTCTCATTCAACCAAATATCATGCATTTGGTGGAAATACATGTGTCTTCGAGTCCATGTTGCATTCATATATAATAATACAACTGTTTTGAATAGTGCATGAATTTTATATTTTTGTAATACTATTTTCATTAGCTTTCTATCCATAAATCATTCATCCACTTCTGATATCAATTTCTTTGTCTATTTCTTGACTTTGGCCTGATGTCAATAATTGTGTCATTTTCAAAGCCTTGACTTTGAAAAATTGATATTAATTTTATCTTGTCCAAAAAATATCTCTCTAGTTTTTGAATATATAATTTTTCATAAAGTTATATTACCATTTTGACCCTCAATTTTCCTAAATCATTGGGTTGGTCAAATTGAATGCTTAGACTATCCATTGATTTTTCTTCTTATTTTCATACCGTAAAAATTATAAAAAGCTATTTCTGATAATCTTTACATTATCATCTTTTTGAAAATATAAAAATAAAATAATTCTCCCTTAAAAGTTAATGGCTTGACTTGTTTACGCAATCCTATGAGTTGACTTGATCATTGATTTTAAATCAGAATTTTAATCCAATTTTGATACATTTTGACTTAGTTGGATAAGAATGCCTCTTAAGTTTAATTGGATCAATATTATCTTAATGCTCACCTCATTTTTCATCTAATTCAAATTAGTTTGACTGAGTCAACTATTTTTTCCAAAAAGGTCAACCCTTTCTGTAGGTGGATTCAACCGATACTCATGGTCATACTCTTGTGTACACACCTGATTGAGTTTAGATTTTTTTTATGAATCATGTGCTAAAACAACCTCATAAGTTTTTCTCATCATGGCCCTACAACCTTTATTGGTTTTCCAAATTAATTATATTTGTCATCAAATGGATTAATTAATGACATATTATATATCTATTTAACCCAATTGATAGGTTGAGTTTTCATCTCGTGTGGTGGAAAGCTATGCATTGTTCTCTATAAGATACAAAAGAATTTTTTGACTCACTCATGGAACCTTCTAGTCATCAGTTATTGTGCATGTATCGTCCCTTATCCACTTGACACTCAGGATAACTTAGGGTAGGGTCAACTATCAAATTCTAATCTGCCATCCAATTTAGTAATGATGTGTTCGGAAATCATCGGAGGACTCCTCCAATGTTCTGTTTCATTGTCTGAGGACTTTATTGTATCACCTTCCCTGAATTGTCCTCTCTTACATTGAAAACTAATAATCCCATATTGAATAGTCAATCATCTTTGTGAACTTCTTGATGCACCAAAACTAAGACTGTTTAGAATTCCATGATTAGGAACTCATAGGTTTTAATCAAGTTACATTTGTCTGTCCACAAGAAGTCTTTAGTTTCTCAACTCCAAGGACCACTTACAAAAATGTGATATGAATCAACTTGATTGACACTATGGCATAGGACCATTCAATGAACTATTTCTACTAAAGAGTACCACTATCTATCCTTTGTGTCTCCACACTAATGGATATAGGATAGGACATACTCATCATATAGTTGAGACTAGATGGTGATATTATATCTGGATACTTCTATGTCATTCTCGAATATCGTTCGAATAGGAATATTTAGAACACATACTTTTGACTAGAAATCTCAGTACAATTATCTTATCATGATTCAGTCAGTTGGATCATGTATTCATGGACATCATTAATCAACAATGAATTGGATGTGGAACATGTGATTGGCTTGCCAGACACATAGTTCCATCAAAATTTTCTATGAGAGAATTGACATAGTTCTTTGTATCTTTTGGAGAACACAATTTAGGTTTTCATTACAAGGGATAGCAACTTAACTTATCGATTGGGTTAATTAGATTATTAATGAATTTATTTGTATGTTTACATAGTTAATTAATATGGTCAGCCAATAAAAGTTATTTAGACATTAAATTTTTTACATATTCTTACTATTTTAAAAGATTAAATCAGCTATCAGAATAATTGGTATCCGTGACCAATACTAAATATCATCATCCAACCCCTTAAATGAAGGTGAATAACAATGTCACTATTGTGTCAACCAATATCTGATGTGTTGTAACAGATTATTTAATGATTTCTAAATTGTGGTTAGCTTAAAAATGTGGCTATAATAGAAGAGACATCCATCATTTATTTAATAAAAAGATTCATTTGTTGGTCATAAATGGGCCAAGAATTAGCCCATTAAGGTGTTAATAGAACGTTTGTGTTGACAATTCTCTATTCAAAAGACACGGGATGTAGCGGGACAGCAAATCTTCAAATACAACTTAGGAATTATCCATTGATTCTTGCTCTGACACTCTTTCTGATACTTGATTGAGAAAACAAAAACTCCATGAAATTATCCTTCTGTTTCCTATTTTGTTTCTTTGTGAAGACATCCAAATTTCAACATTTGAAATAGTTCTGAAACAAATCTTGCCTTTCAAACGCTTGACAATCCTTCCACATTGAGATTGACTTATATTGTTAGATCTGCATCACCAATTGATCAAATTTGATTTTTCATCACTTCGTCTTAGAAACAGATTAAACTCAAATGAAAGTTTCAAATCTGCTACCTTCTTTCAATGGGTCAAAATTCTCTCATTTTTACATAATTAAAAATTAATTTGTGATCATTAATCAAAATTGCGAATTAGAATTTTGAATCTGCTCATTGCTATTTAAACTGCACTATGGATCCTCTCTGGTTTACTTGACTCCATAACTGCTTTTGTGAGATCTAATCCTCAAATATTTGATTCAATATCTGAATACTAATCTCCTGCGATTTCTGATATCATTATTAATATTTAGTTTTCTTTATTGAAGTCTATGATCTGCAACTTATGCTTAGTTGTCTGCCTCTCGAAATATCTGATCAGAAATATTTTCATCTTAGATATTTATACATGTGATATTCACCTATTTTATCAGATAGTTGGATTAACAAGTATTGGAAGAAATATTGTAAGTTGACCAACAGTTCAATTTAGTAGAAGTTATGCCTACATTTTTAGAAAGGAGCATCCAGGTCAACATAAGTTTACATCAAGGAAAGCTAGTGATGCAGACAACGACGTAAATCCACATTGAAGAACGAGTTCAGAGTATGGTGGTGTGTTCATGTAGGTGGCTTGAGATTTATGGGAGTCATCATACACTAGACCAGAGTTTCGAAGGAGGAAGCTAGAAGGCAAGTGTACTTGTAAGGCTGCAAATTAGTTCTGCAAAGTGGATGATTGAGCAGAAATTTTCTTACCATTTGAGTTGAATTGACTCTTCACATCTTCATTCAGGGACACATCGGGTCAATCCTGTGTCCCCCAAGCAGGGTAAAAATCATTTGTCTCAGAGACGTGAGCTGAGAGACTAAACAAGGAATGTAACATAAAAATTTTCTAAACATTAAGAGAACATATCATTCACCTTCCCTCTTAGTATTTTATTCTAAATCATATCATCATCTGATATCCAGATATTGGTCAAGGTTGATATTGGATTTTCCCTTCTGATATCCAGTTCTGCATCTGTCCCCATAGTGGCATTCAATAACAACATCCAGACATGTGAACACTATCCAGGACCTAAGAATTTAACAGCTCTCGTGACTCACATCCCTGCATACCCACCTAGCTTATCCCCTCACTACCAATGATACCCAAACAAAATATAGTATAGACATTTTGAAGTCAAGTACCTCATAGGAATATTGGTGCTGTTTATCAAGAACCATATACTGCTAAGAGAAGAGTGGTAGAATTGCTAAACTTGCCAAAACATATATCATTTTAGCTGGTACCACAATCAAAAGAAATTCTACGTAGCGGGTAAAGCTTTAATAATAGGAATTATGGACTACTCCTTTAGGAATGGGAAATACAATCTCTTCTAAGGCCTGGGATCCTCTTCTCCCTAAAACTCTATGAGTTCTAAGCCACTAAGGCCCCAATAGAGCAGTTACTCCTTAGAAATCGTCAGTGACCATAATGCCTCAAATATCCAAAGATAAAGCTCAAGAATTACTCTTCTATCTGTGACCATGAGACCAGCGGGTACTTTCATGGTGCAATGTGCCACCTCTTTCTTATTCCAAGGTGAAGTAATAACAGAAGATTTTGTGTCCAGCCACTGCTCACTCCAAGGTGAACCCTTCAAGTTGTATAAGCACCTCGTTCCGCTTCAAGTACCACACCAAGGGTGAGAAAGCATAGTAAAACATAGATGATGCAGGGAAGAATGAAATAGGAATAGCATGGGGTATACCAGTATAAAGCTCCAAGTCCGGCCAGGATCATTGTAGCGGGCAAAGAGGCAGGCCTTTTGAGGGATGAGGCCATCACGGAGGAGGGCAGCACGTAGTTCCTTCTCTTCTCGTGCCACTATCTCATCTGTGGCCTTACCGCTGAATTTAGAGACCGCCAAGACCCCTTGGTCCACCTTCCTTATGGTGATCGACGGCACATTAGGACTTGGCAGCCTGTGAGCAAGAGAGAGAGAGAGAGAGAAAGAGAAGGAAAGAAAGTGGAGAGAGAGAGAGAAGAGAAGGAAAGAAAGTGGAGAGAGAGATAGAGAGAGAGAGAGAGAGAGGAAAAAGAGGGAGAGAGAGAGAGGAAAAAGAGAGAAAAAATGAAAGAGAGAGAAGGAAAGAAAGTGGAGAGAGGGAGAAGAGAAGGAAAGAAAGTGGAGAGAGAGAGATAGAGAGAGAGAGAGGAAAAAGAGGGAGAGAGAGAGAGGAAAAAGAGAGAAAAAATGAAAGAGAGAGAAGGAGAGAAAGAAAAAATGAAAGAGAGAGGAGAGAGAAAAAATGAAAGTGAGAGGGGAGAAAGAAAAAATGAAAGTGAGAGAAGGAGAAAGAAAAAACGAAAACAGTGAAGGAGAGAGAAAAAATGAAAAGAGTGAAGGAGAGAGAATGAAAGAGAGAGAGAGAGAGGAAATAAAATAAAAGAGAGAGGAGAGAAAGAATGAAAGAGAGAGAGAGAGAGGAAATAAAATAAAAGAGAGAGAAGAGAAAGAATGAAAGAGAGAGAGAGAGAGAGGAAGAATGAGAGAGAGAGAGTGAGAGGTAAGATATCACTTTGATGATAGCAAATTTTGGAGTAGCTGGGCTTGAGGAAGAAAACGATACCTATCGAGTTCCCTGTCCAATGGCAACACTATCTGGATGGACACATCAGACAGACCGTCACCCCTCGTCTGTGTGAACACCGGCGTCGTCATCGGAATCTTCTCAGATGACGTATTCTTCCCAAAAATGTAGCTAAGAAAAAGTAGAAATATAAACGAGATTCCGAGAAGTTGGAGTCTTGTTTCCCCAGGAGTGAACGGGGGAGACAGAGAGTAGAATTAAACGTAGGGAACTACTAACCCAGTGACGTCATTGAAGCCGCCTGAACCAGAAAGCCGATCAGACTTCGACTCCACTACCAGGAACGGTTCATACCTTCTAATCTATTAATTTCACAATAGCGTAAACCAGAAATTATGGTGAATTGAAGGGTATATTATTGAAGCTCCACATGAGGGCATTAGAGTTGTGAGAGGTCAACCGAAATTCTAGAGGATCAAGTTATGGGTACCTCGTAATCTTTCGTTCTTTTCAGAATTTCGTACCGGGGAGTTTGCAATTCCGGAGTCTTGTAGTACCGCAGCTAAGGGGTCCAAAAAATTAAAACACAATCTACGTGCAGCAAGTTAAAATTTTAGCGGGCAAACGGAGTGAAGATTTTCACCTGCTTGAAGAAATCTAAGAGACCCTCAAAAGAAAAATAATCGTTGTTTTGAATGGAGTCCCAAATATCCTGAAACACAAAAGAAATTTTGCAAAGAGTTCACAAAACTTCACGGAGAAACACTCTCATCGGAGTTGAAGCAAGGGACTTACAACATGGCTGGAGAATTTACGCGTTTCAGGGTTGATTGACATGATTGAAAGTCCCGTGAATACCAATTCGGGTTTCCATGGGAGAAGGGCGAAATTCATTCGCATAGTCCATCTCGTCGTGACTTCGAGAGGTCCTGTCTAAATCAAATCAATCAGGGTAAATCTAGGATTTAGCGCAATCATAGATGCAAAATTCACGCCACCTGTTTCACGCCATGAAGTTTAAAATCCGGCTGGAATAGCAGCCGAAGGAAGTTAATATTGAAGAGATAACCCTGGATTGAATCATGGCGGGTAATCGGATCCCGGAATTCGACCTTGTCGTCGTACCTAGAGGGATCGATTCCTTGATCATCGAAAAGATGAGGAAGATCGTCGTACAGAAACCGCACGAATTCATCCACATCCACCTTCTCGGAATCCTCGCGTTTCTGAATCGGTTCTCCAACATCGCTCCTCACAGCGCAGACCTTCGAACTGTTCCTACGACGAGCGCAGGGAAATCTGACCCTCAAACTGCTCCGTTTCTCTGATGAGGCGGCGTCGGAGGCGGCGGCGAGCGGTCGAAGAACGCCGCCAGATATCCAAGCCGTCGCCATGGAAGCGCAGTGTCGAGCTTCTTCTCCCTCAGCCACAACATTCCCGCCACTCTACTCTCCACAGATAAAGTCCCCGATCGTCCGGGACGTGGACGATGAACGGAACGATACGAATATCGTCCCGTCCGACGGCCAGGGTATTTCAACTTCGCCCGAACCGTCCCGTCCAGGTATTCGTCCATTGTAGACAAAAATAGTCAGCGTCCCGACTTAGCCAGTTTCGTCCCGTCTGGAGAAAACCCGTCCCGTCCCTCGTCTTGGACGAGAAAAAATCACAATTGTTAATATACTTTTCTTAGGGAAATATGGAGGAGAGAGAAAACGGAGGGAAATATGTACGATGAAAAAAGCAGGGACTTTGATGCAAAATGTCAAGGAATTGAGTAAGCGAAGCGAATCCAACAGATTTTCTACCATCCATTACCGTGCGTCGTCCAAGACCTCCAGACAGGACCGTTTTTTCGTCCAATGATAGGAAAATCATCCCGTCCGTTCGTCCCGGGACGGATTTCCATCGCGGTTTTTGTCCAATCTCACGGACGGGATGATTTTTTCATCCTGGGACGAAAAAACCGTTTGTCTGCATCCCTGCACTATATCCACAGATTATATATATCTTACTAGCGCTTGGAGGCGGCCCAATGGGCTAATGTATAGAAATGGGCTTTACCCAATTCCTTAATGGGCTGCCGGAAAAAAACAAGAACAATCTTAATGGGCCTGTACATTTTCCAGGGCGTCAATGTCCACTTAGCCCGTGGACGGACAGCGCCCGAATTCTAATCCATGCAACGAATCGCCTCTCTGTCTCTATCTCTCTCTTTCTCTCCTCTTCATGCTGGGAACGCCTCTGGTGGTGAAGCGACCACTCTGGTGATGAACGGGGAGAGTGCAGCGAGAAGAGCCTTCGGGCACTCCTCGTGGGGGAGGTGACCGCACCCGGAGATCGCCACCAGCCTCTGCAACCAAAAAAACCGGCCCGGCCGCAGTGATCAGACCACGAGAGTAGCCGAGGACATGAGCATAGGTGATGCGTACCGAGTTGGCAAAGCCTGAAGCCATTGCCTGGGCGGACTTGACTGGCACAAGCTGGTCCTCTGCGCCCGTGACTATGAGCACCGGCAGGCCCTCCGCTGACTTCTGCAGCGCCACCTCATTTCCCAGCGGAAGAACGGTGGCGAAGGACAGCCGTCCGATCTCGTGCAGTGCCTCATCCCAGCCCTCCACGCAGAGAGGTGCCTACAGCACACCAGGGTGCTACCATTCAGATATTGGATCCATGAAATAAATATTGAAAAGGGTTTCTTCCGGAAGTTTTTACTCTCTAACCAATGCGGGATATTGAAACTTTTAACTCTCCTAAATTGGGAATGGGGTTTAATTCCCGTCTCATGAATCTTAATATACTTCATAAGTAGAGAGAGAGAGAGTGAGGAGGATAGAGAGAGGAAGACCATGGGAGAGAGGCGGACGTTCTCCGCTATCCACTCAGTTTCCATATCGTTATCCCAGTATCATTCAGATACATCCTATATATGTTATCCACCTCATAAACTATATCCAATATCGGTAAAGTTCCTGCTTTTTAAGGCTATTGGATATCAGTTAGGAGCATCCTACTCCATACAAGTGCATAAATGCCCATGTCAAGATGTAGCGGTGGGAGTCCATGTTACCTTGTAAAGGCTGAGGACCTCCGGGGTGAGCTTAGAGATGTCATACCACGCGCGGCGGTTGATGACTTCGGTGATCTCAGTACGGAGAAGGGGTCGCACCATGCGCTTCTTGCCCAGCGAAGTATGCAAGAGAATGCGCGCAAAAGCGGGAACCACCTGTCTTGAAAGGCTGACGCTGAGCAGCACCACAGCTTTGACTTTGACCTGCGAGAGCTGACATCATGAGAGTTGACATTTTTTGAAATTTTATGAGGGTTTGATATTTTGACCGTTGACCTTTGATCATTGACCATTTCCTCAACCCGTTGACTTACGTTGGAAGAAACAGCCGTCCGGAGTTTCTCTGCAGCTTTTAGAACAAGCACGCCGCCATCATCATGACCGACGAGGACGACTGAGGAGAGGCCCAAGGAGGCACAGAAAGAGATGAGAAGGTCCACCTGCACAAACCTCACAAAGAACATCAGAAAAAAGGTCAATTTTCTCTGAAAACAACAGTATTTGAATTACCTGAGATTCCATTCTGTAGGGGTTGGGAAGTTGCCTCTCCTCCCACTCTTTTCTCCGTGGTCGAGAAGTCAACCCCCAGCCAGGACGGTCAAAAGCCACCACAGTACAGCCTATTTGCCTGGACAGTGGGCCCATCACATGCCTCCAAGAAAACACTCCCCCTCCAAATCCATGCACCAACACAACCCCAAGCTTTCCTCCATTGTCAGCCTCCGCTTCTAGACTCGGAGGATAAGACAGATGGGCATCATAGACACGGTTATCCAAGCTCGGCGGGGTGATCTCATCGGGGTTGGCCGAGCCGTGCAATAGAGGGGCATAAAGGGAAGAATGGTGGAATTGGTTGCTAAGGCTCCTCATGAGATGATGATGATGTTGAATCTTTGATGGAAGAAGGGTTGTAGGCCTATCAAGTCTATGTCTTCCAGGAGAAGCTCGACGAGGGCTACAAGTGGGGCTACACTCGGAAAATTGGGAGGAAGAAGATGAAGAATGAGACAGAGGTGATTCAACGCTACAGACTTTGTAATGCAATGTGAGACCTTCACCCACGAGGAACAAGCTATCTGCATCTGCCAGTAAACTGATGGTGATGTTGGATTCATCCCAGACTACATTACCCTTTCTTTTTGCTTCGCCATCTCCCTTGGACGGGGTGGGAGATCGAGGAATCTTGCAGTACCCAGGGAAAACGCTCTTGTAGATCAGAGCCTACAAAGAAATTAGAAAAATAATAAGAGGGTTATTTAGTAAAAATTTGGGTTTGTGCAGGTAATGAGGGAACTCACGGCTTCTGGGTCAATTCTGTGGAGTAGGAGTTTTCTCCGGGCTCGGTGGCTGGTGCGGTAGGCGATCGTGACATGGCCCAGCGCAAAGACTGCCGAGAAGATGAACATGACCGGCAAACACCATGGTTTTTCTGAATAAGTCCTCTGCCATCCCACTGTAGTTGCGCTTTCACTGTCTACGTCGAGGAGAGGAGAGAAGACACAAGCCTTTGCAGACAAGAAAACTATGGAAGCGACAGAGCAGAATGTCGTTATTGCAAGATAAGGACCATGAGAAAGGCCGGGCCCATCGCACACAGAGTAGACACCTACACTCGAATATGCAACCAATAAATAAAAATTAAATATTGCCGAAATGAGTACACACTCTTAGTTTTGTGAGACACATATCTGGAGCGAAATTAAATGATGATTAGCTAATAGTGACGATGTCCTGTGATAGGAAGAAATATCATGGACGCTGCCCCTTATAACTCTCAAATGGAAAATAATTGGAAGCGAATCAAATCTAATATAAAGAGATTTCTGATCATTCCGATCAAGTGATTACAAAATACGAACGTGTAGCGTGATAAGGTTTGCTACAAATAACTTATTTGATACAAGAACATCTGAGAAAAGATTGATCAGAATTTATTTTTTTTAAAGAATTGATCAGACAAATTAACAGGAAAATTTGTGAAGTCCGGATGGAATTAAGCGTGCGCTGTAAATCACAAGTCCTGTATTTCTACCCTCTTTAGTCAAAGTAAATTAAGAATTATATTCCAGCTTCCTTTCATTTTCGGTACTCATTCTACACAAAATGGAAGGAAAGAGAGAATGAAAAGCTAATATTCCTAGTTGTTCGTTTGATTAAATTACAATAGCGGGTGGGAATGGAAACAAATTAAAAACTAAACTAATACGACGTTCTTAGTCTTCTGAACATCAGAAATTATCTTCAAGAATGGGAGAATAAACCACCAACCCGGTTACCGGTTTCAGATCATCCGCAGGCCCCATCAAACCTTTGAAAATCACAAAATAGCGTGCGTTCTACGGAAAGGAGAAAATAACGCAGTTCGACGAAGAATCACATTTATATCAGTTCAAAACACGGGAAAAGATTCCTCACACGTTATGACGAGAGATCTGATAACAGAAACGAGAGATATATCCACGAGCGAGGTCCTGAAGGAGTATCCGCTCAAGTGCCTCCGAACGCCGTCACAGCTGTCGCAAGCGAACTTGGAAGCCAACACCAGCGACCCAACCGTATCCCCAACGGCGACGAGAACCGGCGCAGACAACAACAGCAGCGACGCCACCAATGCAATCATGAAGAAAACTATTCGAAACGCGCGCCCCAACTTTTCCAGATTCCCCTTCCCTGCAGCCATCTTCTTCCACAAAGACGCTGCTTCCACGCCCAACCCCCGGCGATCAACGCCGGGGACACCAATCCAACCTTTAATCACGACGACGAACCATCACCCCTCGTATCATCCACCATCCTCCCAAATTCCTCGCACAATTCGCTACATTGCACCCCAGATCCATCGAACAGCGCCTTCAATCATGCTTCCATCGCATCCTTCTTCCATCGGTTAGGGCATTAACCAACGCAGAGATCGTCAGATCGATCGGGAAGAAAACGAATGCCGCAGAGCGAATCGAGGAACAACAATCGGCAGCGGAGCGACGCTCAGGAAGGAGACGACCAGAGAGAAAGAAGAGAGAGAGAGAGAAGAGATGCTCTTATTTCTCGAAGCCCGTGCTAATTTACATCTGTTCGCAGTCTGTCTTCCGCCTTAAATTATTTATTAAATCCTTTAATAATGCAACGGTCGAATCTTCGGGCCGCGTGGGGTCCGACGCGACCGGCCAGCGGGAAGCTGGATGCAATCCTGACCGTTGGATCCGAGCCCCTGGTCTCATCCCTGCCGAGCCAGCGGTTCGGGGAAACTGACCAGTCTTTACGTGTCAACGGCGAAGAGGTCCACACGCAGACCTCATCTTGTTTGATTTGCACGGAACAGTGCGTTTACTTGAAGGTGGTCCCGCAGAATTCAAAATTAGGTGGGGCCCGCACTGTGGAGATTCACGTGATACTTTCTCCATCGTACGGCTCATACCGGACCGTGATTGGGCCCCGTGGGCCCGCAGATGGGCCGTGATTTTGTGTCGTCACGAGCATCCGCCACGTGGTGCTCTCCGAGACAGCACGCGCGCTGAACGCGGACTGGACGCGGATTGATAAATGGAGTGTCTTGACATATGGATAAAGATGAATATAATGATTTGTACACTTGTAGATGTTGATGCAGAGAAAGAGTTATTTGATAGGTTATAGGTTTGAAGACAAAAGATAAATTGACAAGTATGCAGACAATTGTTCAGATAGATTGAATGATTGTCGATTGCTAGATATGTAATAAGGTAGAGAGGGATAAATTTATAGACGTACTCGAGTTATTGATAGACAGAGTAAAATATATACAGAGAGAATAATTGAAAATAAATGATGCAATTAGATAGATATGGAAAAAAATTATGTTTAGAGATCAATAGATAGACAGATATGGGTAAATATACGTTTAGAGATCTACAGATTGATACATGAATGTATTAAATATAGAGATGGATACGTACATGCATACATGCCTACAGAGATATGTAGAAAGCTAAATACCTAAATGGATACAGAGATATTGATAAATATATAGAGAGATATATACATAAGTACAAATACGCATACAGAGAGTAGAAGATAATATTGATATCGACATAGATACATACAAGGATGGTTAAGGTGAGACATAGTTTACATTGATACCCTCACACACGTTACATACACGGATGCATGGACGGATAGATGGAGATATATACAGAGAGAGAGGACGTTTTCATATAGGTTTAGAGATCAATACATATATATGTGAGTAAATACTGGTTTAGAGATCAATAGATATATGCGTAAATCCATTGATGGATACAGAGAGATAGATAAAGATATAATCGTATATGACTATACAGATGGATAATACATGCATAGATCCACACCGAGAGATGTAGAAAGCTAACAACCGAGATGGGTACAGAGAGATATTGATAAAATACATAAAAAAGAGATAGATACAAAAAATATTATCGAGTCTCTCAGTATGCACTGAGAAACTTAGATAATATAGATGGATAAGGAGAATCATACTTTACATTGATACCATCACGCGCATTGCATACATACATGGATTGATGGATGGATGGATGGAGAGATAGACAGAGAGAGAGATAGAGGGAGAGGATATTTGGTGCAAAACAAAGGTGTGAGCTTATATCAAAGCAAGATTCTTTCATATTATGTTACGGTTTGGAAGACGACGACCGCCAGAGAGGAAATACAGCAAATGCTGGACCCGGGTGGCCGTTTCCTTCCCTCTCTTGTCACATTATCCAACAGGCATGAACGTGACTCCTTGATCGAAGTTACATAGGCTCTATTCATCGATGCGAGAGAGAATCTGGCTCCTCTGTGGCTCTATCTTATTGCCTGCGCTGTTGGGACTTGGAACATGGGACAGAGAAGATGAGGCTAGGGAGATGGCGTAGCTGGAGAAAATAACGAAGAAGTTGGACTGTTCATCTGGGAAGACGACACCCTCGCTACGTTATTTGTCTTTGTTATCTGGCCATTGTTGTAGATTATATATTTTATCACAGTGGCAACCGACCCACTTGCCGGGTGCTCCCTGTCAACCAACAGAGCATTGGCGGACCTTTCTCTTTCAAATGCTACGAACAAGTTGGACTGAAACTCTGTTTTGACTGCACCAAGTGGAGGCTTAAATTTCTGGGTGATTTACTGCGTGGCGCTTGTGGACAGCTCCACAGCAACTGAGGCTCTGCTCCAGAGATCGTCTGATTTAAGGTCCGCAGATTTTGTTGTTATTTTTTATGCCATTTTCAGTTCGATATCGCATCTTGGACGGATGGGTAGAGTTCGTATTCATCATAGTTGCCAAACTTGTCCCTGATATTCTCACGTCACCAGCTCAGATTACGGTTGTGATTTCTGGTTTGGAAGCAAGTCGGCGATTGAGACCCGGATATGAAGCTTCTTGTTCATCGTTTATGAGTAAGCTCAGGGGTCAAACAATAAAAAACTAGATTTATGGTGTTAGCAGAATGTTACTTCTGCTGGTGTTAGGAAAACGTGACTGCGAAAAGATGGTCGTATGTTTTTTCTTTTAGAGAAGAACCTTTCCAAATATATATACGTCAAATCCTTTGATCTCATAATGTTTTCCCCAAAGTGAATCAACTTAGAGTTTAAGGTGAGTATGTGACAGATATTGTCAGAACATAATCATTCTTGCTTCTAAATTAACATTTGAGATTTATTAGTTTATCTTATTGGAATGCTAAGACATAGTGACCCTTTCAAACCATTAAAAAAATTATAGCATGACAACATTATACAGATAAATAAATGTATATTTGGGATTCTATTGGATGTAAAGTATTGATCTCTGATCGTTAGTTTGGAGCATGACGCCGTTGACTTTGTGACATTCAATCCCAAAGTGCTTACAATTCAGACGGAAATGACATTTCCGCTTTTATTTGGTCAGCTTTTTTAGGGTAAGTTCGTTCGTTGTTTTTTCAAAGTTTTCGTACAAAATACTTCAGCTCAGCTCAGCCATTTTGGCTTTCCTTCCAGAAGTAATATTTCTACGATTTAACTCAGACTTTCTTGAAATATTTAACCAGGATTACCCTCAGACTTTCTCCTTTTAAAGATTCCAGATGCGAGTTCCATGAATAAGGTCATTAATCACCCATCAATTGATGACTATCACAGGGGAAACGAGCTTCTCACCGGAGAGATCATTTGTAAGGCAGAAACCGAGCTCCCCTCCAGAGAGCTCAAGGATTAGGGTAGAAAAAGAAAGAGCAAAAACTTGATACTACATGGTAGACTAATCTAGGCATCTGGGTTCGGATCAAATCGATCTGATATTGATCAAATGATTCAATCAATCAGAATGAGATCCAATCCAAAAAGATCGAATCTTTCGATCAAACAAGACTTTTGGTCGATCCGATTTCTGATCCAGATTTTTGATAGATCCTATATGAAAATTATTCAAACTGTTCGAAAGAAATCAAATAAAGTTTGAAATATAAAAAATTGCGAGAACAGCGATTATATTTTGAAAGAGTAACGTTTGAGTTTCGAAGAGAGTATTATAAATCACCCATCATTATATATGTGAAATTACGTTTAGGTATCAATTTTTATAATTGATATTTATATTTTAAAATGGAATCGTACTGCACTGACGGAAACCCGATAAGCCCAGCCGATACTACATCAATGTCACCTGATAATGGCACATCCCTGATGTCACCAATGGATGGACATCACAGATCAAGATGGCATCATTGATATTGGCGACCAAGATAATGTAACCAACATCACCGGCAGGTGATTTGACCCAACGAAAGGACATCATCAATGTCACTTATCCACAATGTTGCTGTCATCATCGAATGATGATGTCACTGACCAAGATAATGTCATTGACATCACATACCTAGATGATGTGACCAACATCATAGTTGGATGACGTGACTCAATAAGAGTTCATCCTTCACCTATCAACTATGTCACTAATGTAACCAATGGATGACGCCACTAACCAAAATGATGTTGTTGATGTCATCTACCGAGACAACATGATGTGACCTAGTGAGAAGACATCCCCAATGTCACCAATGGGCAACGCACTACCTTGTGAGCCTGAATATATACCTTTAGCCTGAATATATACCAAGATATACCTTCATTGTGCGCTTGAATCATACGAGCACTAACATGATGACCTTGCACATTTTCTCCCCATGATGTCCATTGGCTAGTTTCTGAATGTACAATACCCAGTTCCAGATAGACCCAAAATGTGTTATGTAATCATACGCATTTTAAAGTCTTTTTGGGATCATTTCATGTGTATTATCTTCAATTTTATAAGAATTTTGCATTTCATGCACTAAATAGAGTAAGTGATAAAAAATGCATTTTAAGGTCATTGTTATACATGTTTTACATACACAATAATTTCTTAGTAAAAATATGTTTAAGACATTGTAATGTTTAATGCTCTATCCAGTATTTCAGTTTATATTTTTTTGTGGGGAAGAAGTCTAAGTTGAAGAAAGAAATAGAGAGAAAGAAATAGAGGAAATGAAATGAAGAAGAAGATATATATATATATAGAAATATATAAAAATGTTTATTGGGCCAATTAAGGGGCCGACTAGGTGCATCAGCACCATAGCCGACCACATGTAGCCAAGCGCAAGGCGCTCAAGCCAGCCCGCAGCCAGCAAGGGGCGGCGTCCGGCAGGCAAGCCCAACCAGCCACAGAGAACACAAGGAATATGTGCCCACAGAGAGGCCCACAGAGTAGACGAGGTCACACACTCAAGTTGTATGGCATTTTAGTTCAATAACAAGGAGTTGTCGACATTTATATAGCACCAGATTCTTTAGAAATTATCAACATGGGATTTAGAATCCCACTATGCCTTCTATTGTCGCAGTGGGCCAGGCCACTGATGAGCAACAAACAGATCGCGGCCCAACGGGCCGCAATCTAAATAACACAAGAGAGAAATATAGACCGGGATTCAAGCCAACCCGGTCCGACGCCCGTGTCTTTTCGGGCTGTTTAAAAAAAAACAAATATGATCTCATCCATTTAATGTTCTTAAAAAAGATCGAACAGCGGGATC
Source organism: Wolffia australiana (assembly GCF_029677425.1). Classification (NCBI taxonomy): domain Eukaryota; kingdom Viridiplantae; phylum Streptophyta; class Magnoliopsida; order Alismatales; family Araceae; genus Wolffia; species Wolffia australiana. The sequence continues at coordinate 22,317,288 of NC_135839.1, forward strand.
TTATTCGTCACATTTAATATATTTTCTTTCTTTCTTTCTTATAGGCTTCCTATTGGCTACCAGTGATGATGCGGATTGTGGGATCGTTTCAGGATGAATCAGAAGAAGGCAGGGATGAGTAGATGCTGATGTCGGCGGCTAACGGACCAGGAGCGGGGTACACCATTTAATACGGGTCCACGACAGTGATTTAATTACAACCGTTGGACCTAGATGAGCCCCATCAAAAGGCCACGGGCAGTTCAATCCAACTCTGCCCCTGGCTGTCGACGCCAACAGGCGGGCGGCGATGTTGGCTGGCGAAGGGGATCGCCAAGCCATCCAACGGCTTTGGAGGACCCCCAAGGCCCTCCCACTCCATGGGACGGCCTGGGAGGCCCTTCCCAAGACATTAAGGGGGGCCCTAAGGCCCCATTTTCAACCATCTTTCGACCATAAAGCCATATCGGCGGTGGGGATCTCTCTCAGACTCGGTGGCAGACGGCGGCGTCGTGACAGCACCGGTGGCTGTGGAAGACTCAGGGAGGCTTCAAGGAAGAGCTAGGAGCGCATGATTATGTGCCAGCAAGGGAGAGAAGAGAGGGGGAAAACGCATACCAAGGCTAGGTAGCGGCGATCGGCGCCTCCACCCCCATTCTTCGATTTAGGGCAGAATCGAGTAATCTGAGCTCATCTTTGTTGAAGTTCAAGAGTTTTATAGTTTAATTTTGTCTCAAGTTAGTTTAATCCTTGGTCGAATCTATTTCGATCAAAATTAGTCACCGTGATTTCTCTTGGAAATTTCATCGAACACCTCACGTGTTCGATGAATATATCTCAATTTATATAAGTTCTACCCCTCTCAACCTTATAAAAAAGTATAAAAAATATAAATACATCACTCTTGCCCGACTTCTATAGGGCATTCTGTCGAGCACCTCATGGGCGTTCGACATAAATACCCCTCATCTTTTTTATATAAAGTATATAAAAAAGCATATAAAAATATATTAATGTATATATCTGTTATTCGACCCCCTTTCGGGCATTTGGTCGAACATTCTACGCCCAATTTCTTACTATAACATATAAATACATATAAAAGATCTAAAAATACCTATCGTAATTCCATATTAAATAGTAAACCTATATAAGGGATATTATGCCACTCCAGGCAACCTTATATTAATATACTAATTATAAGTTAATACTAGTATTCCCTCTTTCCTCTATTAATATCTTTGTATCTATCTAGATACTTACTCAGTAATATTATATAAAAGAATTACTCTTATTAAGTACCTTGCTACTTTGTCACTAACTACATTACCATAATCCTTAACTACAATACCTAACATCTCTCGTTTCTATATTATTTCTAGTATCTTTAAAATATATATATATATATATATATATATATATAATATGATATTCTCTCTTATCTAGTTATCTTATTAAACTAATATTCCCTCTACTTACGAATTAGTTATCTCTTCTTATATTCACTACTTTTAGTATTATTATTATTATATCTTAATAACTAACAACTCCATTATCGAATACACACCTAAAGGCCAGTCCCTGTGGAGGCAACCTTACTCACGCTATACATTTGAGTGAGTTTATATATTTTATCAAATTTATTTGATTGTAGGCAAATCAAATTCACAACAACAATTAAAATTTATTATGAAATTTGCCTCTGTCAGTTCTCCAACACCCAGTTAGTGGCAATCCAATACGTAGTGATGCCTACTAGTTCAATATCATCCTTTATTGTCCACGCGATGGCATTTGGAGAGATATGGCCAATGTTGTCAAGTTCATGGACATGCTGCATCTTCATTTCACTCTATGATGCTCCAAATAATGCAACTACTCTACAACTTGGGATATGCATGTCAAACTGTTCACATGGCTGAGATCGTCTAACAAAAACCCTTGCAGTCCACTATACTCTATGGGAGATAATCAACGCATATGAACCATACGGGATCTATTTTAGTAGTTTTAGGGGTAATATCAGTCCAACTGGGGTCCTTGCTAGCATGTGGCCCATCATGTAGTAGGTCGGAGACTGATTTCTTTTTTTGGTTACCTTTTCAGCTCATCTTGTAAAGCACGGTGAAACGTTTTGAGATGTTGCAGAAAAAAATTATGTTTCTCTTCTCGTTCTTATTGATGATGGACTTGCTCTAGGGATGACCTTCGTACATACCTTGCATACATATTGTCAAGGTCCTTTCCTCCTTATGTACTTGGAATATCTTGGACCTTGATACATTATGCTTTCTTGATGTAGTTGACCCATTGATGTTAGATAAATTACCTTGTATCATGGACCTTCGCCTAGTGATTTAGTATTGCTTTGATCACATGTATGTTCACCCCCTCAATGCAAACCAGAAAGGGTGAGCTTCCAGATATCCCATCATATCTAGTAGATGGATAGCCAAGACATGTGTCCACATGTCTCTTGAAAGGCATCGATAGAATTCATTGTTTCTACTAAGCACAAAATAAGGATGTTCTATAATATTTCATTGATATGTTGTAGAAACATCAATGTTATCATACACTGATGCTAATGACTATGGAGACGTGTGGGTTTTTAAAAAATCCACGTAAATTCTAGTGATAGATTGGTTTAGTGAAGGGAAAACATATGATTTTGGAGACTATAGTACCTGAGAGGCCAATAGTCCACCCATCCATAACCCTCCATCCAACATCTACCGTCCATACATTCCATGTTCATCCATCCACTAATCCATCTAAGATCCATCCATTACTCCATCTATGAGGAATCCATCTATTAACCCATCTAATATTCATCCACTTGATGGAAATATATGTGGCATGCAAGCCAATCACACATTCCACATCTCGTTCCATGTTCATTAATAGAACATATTCATTATAGTGCACGTGCGATGCTTATAATGAAGTCCGTGAACACATAATCGAACTTGGTGAATTATGATGAGATCGTAATACGGAGATCACTAGTCTTTAATCATGTGTTCTAAACATTATTATTCATAGGATACGCGAGAAGGACATCAAAGTATCTGGATATAATAACACTATCTAGCCTCACTCATATGATGAGTATGGACGTTCTCGTAGCCATTAGTGTGGAGACATTAAGGATATATAGTGGGTGTTCTTTAGTGGAAAGAGTTCATTGAATTGATCCGTACAAATCCCTCAATGATATTATACCAAACTGTCAATCAGGTTGATTCACATCACGGTCGTGTAAGTGGTCCTTAGACGTGAGAAACCAAAGACGTCTTGTGGACGGACGGTTGTACTTTGGCTATGGCCAACGAGTCTCTAATGATGGGATTCTAAACGGTCTTAGTTCGGGTACATCAAGAAGTTCAGGAAGACGATTGAGTGGTCAAGATGGGATCCTCCACCCTTAGTATAAGAGGTGACAGCTCAAGGAAGATGATGCAATGAAGTCCTTGGCCAAAGCAGTGAATTATCGGAGAAGAGTTCTCCGATGATTTTTGAATGCATCAGTACGAACTCGGATGATCGACCAGGGTTTGACAGTCGACCATACTCTAAGTTGTCCGAGGAGCATCAAGTGGATGAAGGATTATATATACACAGTAACTGATGACAAACAAGTTCCATGAATGATTCGATACACACTCCTTTGTATCTTCTAGAACATGAGGTGTAGCTTGGCCCCCCACGTGTTGGAGACTCGACCTATCGATTGGGTTAAATCGATTCGACATTAATTAATCTATATGATGATATTGTTAATTAATTTGGAAGGCTAATAAAGGTTATTGGGTCGCTGGAGTCGTTAACGAGACTGATACATTGGCCTAGAGGGTCACACACAAATGGTCTTTGGACGTCGGAAGATATACTTAAGTTTTGGGGGTTTTATGAAAAATACCCACTTAGTATAAATAGGGGAAGACCGTGAACGAAATTCACCTAGGCCAGAATTGTTCAGGGGCCTTTCCCGTTCTTCTCCCTTCTCCCCATAACCTCTCTCCATCCCCGATGCAATCAGAATGATGTAACGATAATGACGGAGAAAGAACATGGCTCGTCAATGAGAAGGAGGAGATTTGAGGTCTCGAGGATCGCGTGGATACATCTAGAAACTACACACTTGAGCAGCTAAACTCGTCTTGCTCCGGGATCCAAGAATTCACGGATCCGATCCGTGTAAAGGTACTTCGTTTAATATTTTTTGTTGACGCCGTTCGATTCGTTCAAGTCTTTTGATGCGAATCATTTTTATTTATTCATCCACGTCAAGGCCTCTAGAACCTAATACCACCATCCATTAAGCCAAGAATGATTTTACAATTGATCCATACAACCATCCATTTGTTGATCAATGATCCATATATTCTCCGTCTACCATCCATTAAGCCACTATTCAGTTTACAATCCATCATCCGGCCATCCATTTTTTGATCAATGATCCATCTATCATCCATTCACCATCCATTAAGGCACTAATCAGTTTGCAATTGATCCATAGGACCATCCATTTTGTTATCAATGATCCATATATCCTCCATCCATCATCCATACATCATCCATTCATGCATAAGTCAATGAATGATCTATCCATCCATCCATCCATTGTCCACCCACCATCGGTCCATTCATCCATGAAGATGAATCGATTGGTACAGTATCCACGTACGGTGAGAGGATAATCAATGTCAAAATGTTCATATATTATCAAAATGTTCACGATCATCATGGCGATTGTCAGTGATGTCATAAATTGGCAATGGCAAACTAACATAGTACAGTAACCATTATCAATTATGATAAAATATCACATAAAACATGTTGATGCATGATAATAAATAAATGATTGTGTCTGAATACTTATCTTTTACTGAATAAAATTGATTAGATGCAGAATCTCACTGCATAGATGAATTTTTTTCCATGCTAGCAATAAAACTGAGGATCCCAGCTTCCTGAAGGAAACAGTATCTAAAGAGAACTTTGTTCATATTGATCCTAAAGAGAAAATATTTGTTGTGGATCAATCTGATATCTTTATTCGATGAAATGACATGAGATCTGAAAGAATAATTCACCGCCATGTATGTGCATTAGTTGATCGATGATCCATCCATCCATTCATCCGTCCTTCACCCACCATTGATCCATTCATCCTTCAAGATTATTTGGTTGATAAAATAGCCAAAAAAAGTGAGAGGGTAAACCAATGACAAAAATGTTCATATATTCTCAAATGGTTGTTTTATGATGGTTGCAACTCATAGTCGTCATTGTGCTTGCTTGTGATGTGTAAATGACAATGACAATTTAACATAGTATAATAATTTTTATCAATTAAACAAAAAATCACATATAAATCCATATTCATATGGAGTAAATATATGAGTGTAAGAGCACCATGTCCTTCAAGAAATTTCCTCATTCAATATTTCATTCAGATTTCAACTATCCAATTCACATTCATTACTATTTACAATTGTGGGTCATAATGTCCATGGATATGTTCAATAATGAATTCTTATATGAGAGAGTCTTCACAGAATTACAAACAAGCTCCACAAAAAGCAATTATGGAACGAGAGGTCAAGGTATAGGAATAAGGCCCAAATGAAGCTTTATTTGCAATGTGCATTTAAAGAGAGACAATGTTCAATACGTGTGCAATAAACATATTTGACAGTGTGATGGACTCTCTCATATATATTCAAAGTATGAGAGATGTATATTTTCAAAGTAAAACCATTGGCGAAAGAGCAAAACATTATTCATTTGAAATTGAGCATACCTTTTAACCAAGCACACCTCCCCAGATTACTCAAAATGAATAATACATATGGAAGAATGAAGAGAGGAAGAGTGCATAAATCAAAATGGTGGGTGGGGGAGAAGAGATTTTTGAGTATATGATCGTATTTATAGTTTTATTCGAACTTTCTATCTGATTTGATTCAAACCAGATGGTTCGAACCAAACCAGATCAAATTGTTTGATCCAAACATTGGGCATTGGGGTCACATCAAAAAATACAATCTTAACCATATATGTCGGTCGAGTCCAAATCAAATTTTCACTTGGGTCTGAACGACGTTCAGATTTGATCGTTTGAATGCTCGATCCGCTTGAACATTCAAACAATGAGTCCAAATCCCTAATCATTGTTTTAATAATTGATAAGGTGAATACCGATTCTATTCAATGTTAGGCATAACGAGTATAAGCGCCTTTAAAAAACATTGATAATTTATCAATAATATCAATTATTTGATTACTTGATTGAATCCGTTGAAAAAACATTGGCGCACGTGTAAATGAGTTACTCTACCAACTAAGCTATAGCCCTTGTGATAAACATCTTAACATATAGATAATTTATTTTCAAGATGGGTATTTGATGATCTCCATAAATTGACCAATAATTTTTTTTTAAATAGTCCTATTGAAATGATGCTTGAGATGGAAAGTTAAGTATCTAGATGAAATAACATAATATAGTCTCGCTCATATAATGAATATCACAGATCCCATAGCCATTAGTATGGAGACACTAATTGATGCATACAAATCCCTATATGGTATTACACCAAACTATTAGTCAAGTAGATTCATGTCTCTACTTTGTTAGTGGTCCTTAGATCTTACACAACAACAACGTCTTGTGGGTGAACATTTGTACTTTGACTATGACCTACCAGTTCGTAATCATGGAATTCAAAACAGTCTTAACTTGGGTGCATCGATGAATTTACAAACATAACTTTGTGGTCAAGAGGGGATCACCCACCCTCGGTATAAGACAAAACAACTAAAGTAAGATAATGTAATGAAGTCCTTGGCCAAGATAGAAGAAGATCATATAAGAGTTCTCTGATAATTTTAAGATGCACATGTAATAACTTAGATGACTGGTTATTGTATAATACTTTATCATAACTTAAATAATTTTACAAGTGTGAAGTGTAAGGGACTATGTACACAATAAACGATGTTAGAAAGTTTCGACAAACAAGTCAATATAGTCCATTTGTATCTTGAGACTCAAGCAATTGATTAAGTTAAATAAATATGTCATTAAGTAATCTTTATGATGATATATTTATTTATTTTTTAAAGGCCAATAACATTAATTAAGCCACCGGATCCATTGACAAGACTGATATATGGGCCTAAAGGGTCACATGCAAATGGTATTTTGGAAGTCTCAAGATACATTTAAATTTTGAGTTTTTTAAATAAAAAATTCCTATTTAATATAAACAGTGGAAGGCTCTAAATAAAATTCACCCATGCCAGAATTGTTTTTGGCCTTTACCTTCTTGTCCCTTCTCCCCTTGTCTTCTCTCTATTCCTGATGCGATTGGGATGGCATAAGAATGAAGGTGGTCCGAACGATGCTTGTCAGGATAAAGGAGGAGATTCAACATGCCATGGGATCATGTGGACATCCCTCGGGGATGAAAAATTAACAAATCAACACATCTCAAATAATGAATCAATAAATCCCAGATCATATTTGTGCCCAAGTGATTTGATCATCAGTTTCGAATGCCGTCAATTTTTTTTCACAGTCTTCCACCACATGAATCATTCAAATTTCATCTCAATCAAGGCCATAGAACCTACTAGTTACCGAAGTGTATATCTAATAGAAAATGATTTCTTTAATATCTTCGGGATCCTGAGTGCTCCATTAGGTCTCTATTCTTGATCTCTGTCTAACCTCTAAATGAACATCAACATTTGTTTCTTCACTAAATAGAAAAGTGATTTGAGTCAATGATTCATAATTTTGAAGCATCTATAATTCCGTGTCATCAACAGCTTATCAACAGTACTTTGCCCAAGAATCTCAGTTTATCAACAGTACTTTTAAAATTATTTTTTAAAATACTCACATCAAACCACACCAAAAAAATTGCACCACACTGCACATCGCAAGAAAATTCACCCTTACACAAAATTGAGCATGCCTAATATTTTTTCTTCCTCGAGTGGCCATCTGCATTGAAAATCCCAAATACTCTATCCATGATTCATAAACTGTCAAATCTAACATTTCTGTCAAAACCAATAATGGCTGAACTATTTGCTGCTACCATCAGGACTATATTACATGATCCATAACAAAGAGAGAATGGGCCGCCTACCACCGGCCCAGTACGATCTTCTTCGAGGACTCTTTAAGGACAACAAATTATGCCGTATTTTTACAAGCGAGTATGGATTTGAATTAATATTTCCTTCTGTCAGAAACTGGCGCGTGCAGAGCTTGCTTTCCGTCTCCTCGCTTCTTTTCCCGCCCATGCCCAGTCACTCAACGCCTTCCACGATCTCTGCAGCTTCTTCAGTCATCTGTAATGGCCAAATTGCATTCGATCGGCCAAGGTTTCAGTTCTAATCTCGGTTATTTGTTTTCGTTATTGTTTGTTGACGCCTGGATCTAATAAATTTCCAACTTTGGTCAGCAATACTCCGATCGACTGATTGCTAGGGTTCCTGCCATTATCGACAATTCGTCGTCCTTCGCAATTCCTTACTTACTGACCACCATCGATGTACCTGAATAATCCTTAGATGCGTAGCTAATTTCCTATTTCGACATGTATATCAAGCAGGTGAAGGACGAAATTAGAAGTACACTTTCGTTTTATTTTGGAGGTGGATGTCTTTTACTCATGTCTTACATACTTTTAGGTCATAATAGAAGGATTTAAGAGTTACCGTGAGCAAGTCTCCACAGAGCCGTTCAGTCCTAAAATCAACTGTGTTGGTAACTGTTTCCTTCATGTCCTTCTGAACATGTCATTAGTTTGAATGTTATCCCCGTGCTGACTTGTTTTCATACCCTGATTTGTTCTCAGTCGGAGCAAATGGATCGGGAAAGACAAATTTCTTTCATGGTAAGAAAGGATTGTTATAATTAGTTTCAAGCTCATCTTTCCTCTGGAGCTATCTTCTTCAGTTTTAATTACAGAGGTTTGCAATTTTAATTTCAAATGCTGTTAAATCAAACTAACAAACACTTGTGTGACGAAACTTAAAACTACAGCCATAAGATTCGTCCTCAGTGATCTGTTCCAAAACCTGCGCAGTGAAGATCGTCACGCCCTTCTCCATGTACGGTCTTCTACTTGGCATTTGACATCAGAATTATGGTGCTTTGAATATGAAGGATATACTTCTTTCGGTCAAAGTCATTAAAAAAATTAAATCTATCAGTTTCTAAGAACGGCACTTTTTCCGTTTTATCATTTCAACTATCCACTGTTCACAAGTTTTTCCTTTTGATGAATCCAGGAAGGTGCTGGCCATCAAGTGGTGTCTGCATTTGTCGAAATAGTTTTTGACAACTCAGATAATCGTATCCCCGTGAGTGTTTTCTTCGCTCTACTTCGAAATGTCAGATAATTTAAAAATATTAAATAGCCATCCGCATCATGACGCCTAAGGACTTAGAAATTCAAAAATGTCTTAGATACGAATGATAGGCAAAGCTGTGGAAATTGCTGTTCTCTTTTTTGATTCAGGTGGACAAGGAGGAGGTACGGCTGCGCAGGACAATTGGTTTGAAAAAGGATGAATATTTCCTCGACGGAAAGCATATTACGTATGCCTCTGCTTCATCATACGGCTTCTTTTTGAGCGATTGCAACCCATTTTTAAAGATACCAAATTCCTTTCCAGGAAAACGGAAGTCATGAACTTACTAGAAAGTGCTGGTTTCTCTCGTTCAAATCCATATTATGTGGTTCAACAGGGAAAGGTCAAGTATTCTTTTTTGGTCATCTGATGTATTTAAACTATTTATTGCATCATTTTAATTTTCGTATTTTGGTTGTATCTTTTATTCATCCGTTTATTTAACTGCATATTTTTTTGAACTTTGTTTTTCTATCTTCAATTATCTAATGGCTTACAGCTTATAGGCTTTCTATGATTTTTTTGGTCTTAAGCCATATGTCCGTAAATTGATTCTCTGTAGCTGATGTGTTGTAGATTGCGTCCTTGACTCTGATGAAAGACTCTGAGCGGCTGGACCTGCTGAAAGAAATAGGCGGAACTCGAGTTTATGAAGAGAGACGCAGAGAAAGCTTGAAAATTATGCAAGAAACCGGCAAGTCTTATATTAGAGAATGATGAATGTATTGTGTTATCAGAATGAACGTTTTGATTAGAGTTTTGACTTGCTAATCAGGCAACAAAAGGAAGCAGATAATTCAAGTTGTCCAGTATCTGGAAGAAAGGCTGAGGGAGCTGGATGAGGAAAAAGAGGAACTGAAAAAATATCAGCAGTTGGATAAACAACGACGATCGCTAGAGTATACAATTTATGACAAAGAACTTCAAGATGCGAGATTGAAGCTCGGAGAGGTCTCAAACTTCAAACTTTTAAAAAGTTTCTTACATGAATTAATTTGTAAGCATTATTCTGTTGACCTCTGCCTCTTCATATTGATCTTTACAATCTGTTTTATGTGTTGATGGACTTTGGGAGTAACGTTGATTGGTTTAAGGAAGTGGTTTTAGTGTTTGTCAATGGCATAAACATTTTATATTTCGATTTCCTTATGCTTTCACGATTTCTATTCTTAATCTGTATTTCTCATCTTTAACCTCAACAGTTTATCCCCGTGCCATTCTGAATAGCGTTAGCTTCTATGACTCCAAATCGAACAACACAATTATCTCTACTTTCACAGAACATGGTGCAGAATGTTCAGCGAAATTTTCTCTTCGTTTAGCTTAAATGCCGTTCTGCAATTATCTGATATTATTTAACCTACCTTGAATCCACGTTTGGTGACAGAACGCCAATGTGAAAACATGGAAATTCTTCAGGGTGCCCTCTCAGCACAATGAAATATATATTTAATATTTCCAGTGGATTCTACGGCTGATATATGCATAAGTAATGCGGTGTTATCTTTGCTGCAAATAAAATGATTATGTAATATATTTATTTCCCCTTTTCGAAAAATTCTTCTCATTAAATTTCATGATTTGAAGGGCCAACTCATGTGTCATACTGTACATTTATGTTTTACGAACCATGTATATTATCGAGAGAATATCATTTTATGCCTTACATTAACACTAATTTGGATTATTTTATAGATAGAAGAGGCTCGAAACAAAGTGTCAGAGAAATCTGCTCACATGTACAATAAAGTACTTGAAGCTCATGAAGACGTAAAGTCCTGGGACAAAGAAAACAAAGCTCTCAGTAAAGAGGTTCAGAACTTGCATAAGGAGAAAGAAGCATTGGAAAAGCAGCGGACTGAAGCTCTAGAAATGCATGCACAGATAGAACTAGATTTAAAGGATCTCGAGGAAAAGAGATCTGTCGATATTCGTTCCAAAGTATGATGCTTTCTTGTTTTTTGGCATGATATATTATATCATTGGTAGTTTGCTTTAGACCTAATCATGACAACGGTGTTGATACTGATCGCATAGTGTGAATTTATTTTCAGGCTGAGGCTGAAAAACAGTTAAAGAGCTTGAGGAAAGAAATTCAGGAATCTAGAGATGAACTGAATATGATAAGGCCTTCCCACAATGCCAAAGTAATGGAGGAGGAAGAAATTTCTAAAAGGTACTTGCTGTAACTCGTAGCTTCATAAAGAACTAGGGCTTTGTTGCTCTCATCTTTCGAACAGGTTTCCAGTCATTACGATTTGCTCATGGCCACATTTTGAAAAATCAGCATCATGGATCGCGAGAAGCAGCTCAGTATATTGTATCAAAAACAGGGGCGTGCCACCCAGTTTTCTAGTAAAGCTCAAAGAGACAAATGGCTCCAAAAAGAGATTGATGACCTCCAGCGAGTTCTATCATCAAATCTTGTGCAGGTGTTTGACTTGTTTTGTGGTTTACGACTTGCTGTTTTTTTATCAGTACTGATGACAGTGTGCCACTCTGAAATAAAATTTCCGTCTTGTGGGCAACCCTTTAAAAGAATAAAGTTCGGTCTTATGTCTTGTTTATGTGAGTTTGGTCCTGATTCGAGCAAATGTAGATAAGTATTTCCTAATGAAACATCTTGTTAAATACGTACCAAGAAAACCCTCTCGGTAGTTCAGAAATCCAAGTGGTGTAATGGAGTTGAAGAACTCGATGGCGGAGGAATAGAATCTGTTGGGAAATAGGTGGTGTGGCCTACTAGGTCCACTAGACCTTAGCCCACTAAGGGTTCCCTCTCTTAATCCCACATTGATAAATCTCTAATACTCTCTCTCAGCCCTATATAAGGGCATGTATCCCTTCTTTTCTAAGCAACAAAGTTCTATCCATATTATCTTCTTCAACAGAATCCATAAGAGGATGACAGAAATGGGTAGCTGAGGGTCTCTGGCAGATATCCCCCCTCTGAACAGCAAGCCCAACCCTGCTATCCAGAGACTAAGTTGCTCCTGCAACATCTTTTTGAAAAGAGACTGAATATCCCTGCTCCTTCCTGGTCTGTTTACTTAGGTTGCCACAAGGGCTGTATTAACGTACACATGTCTTCTCTTGATTGGCCTTCTGGGCAACTCATGGAGAAGAATAGCTATGTATCAGCTCTGCATCAAAAAGAAATTCTCGCATGAGGTCTATGTCATCTGGTGCAATACCGTATGCTATCCCTGATAGGACGATGATAAAGCCTCAGCAGAAGCTGGTTTTCCGCTAGAATATCTGGGATTGGTGCTTAGATTTGTTTGGGATGAACTGGGCTTGCACTGTTGCAGTCGTGAAAGTCATGATTGCCATTATTTTTCTTCTGAAAACAAATCTATGGTTTCTTGGAGGAAATCCCAGTATAATTCGGATTTTGGGGACTCAAGTTTCTGTTGAACGTGCATGGAGTTACGCTGTCCACATTAAACTTGGTCAATCTGGTCGACGATAATATTTTCATGTATTTGGACTTAAATATATTAGTTTCCATTGTGAAATTGTACCTCTTTAAGACGAAGATGCAGTTCGCACTAATTGGTTGTTGGTTTTTATTTTACGGTTGTAATATCTTGTCGGGATTCTTGTACTCTTCTTTGTATCAGAATTTTTTACTATTTTTACCTGTACTTTGGATCTATGAAATCGTTACTTTTTATTATATTCTTATTGGCAATTTTGGCCCTTCATGGTTTGATTAAATTTGAATGAATTTTGAATTATTTAGGAAAAAAAGCTTCAGGACGAGATTCAACTTCTCAAGGATGAAATTAACAAAATGGACTTTCACATCAAAGAACGAGGTGCTGAGCTGCAGAAGCAAAGCTCTCTCATCTCTAAGGATCAAGGTGATTTCAGCGTTTTGAAAAGGCAAAGGGATGATCTTCAGGAAACTCGAAAGTATGTTAAAATTTTCATTATTTAGTCTATGACTGTATGCCCTGTGCTTAGTTTTTGGGAGCTTTTGTAGGTCCCTGTGGAAGAGAGAAGGTGATCTCACGGCTGAAATTGACAGACTTAGATCAGAGGTATTAAAGGCACAGAAAAGCCTGGACCACGCAACCCCTGGAGTAAGCATCTGGTTCCTCACATTTGCATTTATGAAAGATTGGGAACTCTACAAAGATCTTTAGGTTTCTCTTCGATTCATAAATTTCTCTTCGATTCGATAAAAATGAAATATTTCTTCTGCCGACTTAATTGAACACTCGTGGGAAGCATTCAGTGGTGTGCAGAAGAAATCTATATATATATATTTTTTTGAGAAGAGAGTGACTTCAAGGTTTTAATGAAGAACGGAATAGTACTTTTTAAAACATGCAAAAAGTTAAGCCAGATTAAAACTTTTGTACATTCGAAAAACAAAAAATAGAATAAACATTCTGAAATGTAGTTAGAGTACTGCTTGTATTTTATATTCTATAATACTTATTTCATTTGAAATAAGTATTATAGAAAATAATACAATAGAGCGATGAAAATTGCAGTAAAATACAATAAGTATTATATAATATAATATACTACAACTAGTATGATACTTATTTCATCTTATTTCAATTTTCTCATTCCCGAATTGCAGTAAATCGATGGAGCTAAGTGTCTAATTTCTGTGCCTGTGCTATTCTAGATGTCTCATATCCTCCCTTTTTTTCCATAGGATATAAGGAGAGGGCTTTCCTCTGTGAACAGAATTATTAAAGATCACAATATTAGAGGTGTTTTCGGTCCAATTTTGGAGTTAGTGGACTGTGACGAGAAATTTTTCACTGCCGTTGAAGTTACTGCTGGAAACAGGTTTGAGAACTGAGTACCATGCCCTCCGATTTGTCCACGTTCTGTTTCTATAATTTCTGTCCTTTGTGATGTTTGTCTTATGATATTTATTCATTTGGCAGCTTATTTCACGTTGTGGTCGAGAATGATGGAATCTCTACGAAGATCATTAGATTTCTTACTTCTGAGAAAGGTGGACGTATTACTTTCATACCGTTGAATAGGGTCCGAACTCATCAAGTGAATTATCCTCATAGTTCTGATGTGGTTCCACTTTTAAAGAAGCTGAATTTCTCTCAGGATCATGCACCGGCGTTTTCTCAGGTTGGCAATGCTTCTGATTCTGTCCCTCTTTCTATTTCCAATGTTAGATGCAATTGGAGTCAAGATGAATATACGACTATTTCACTTCAAAGCAACAGTCGACTGCCATTAATTCGATCGACAAATTTTGTAGTTTATTTTGGCATTCGGTTCTCTTTTCTTCCATGTTCTTGATGATCTGTGGTCAACCAAGATGAGGGATGATTAAAACAATCATTATAGTGGCATACTTTGGTTTTGTGAAAATTTCAGCCTTATTCGCCCTAAAAATACTGCATCCCTACGATGAGCTATATTTTCTCAATATAAACGATTTATTCTTATGAGAAAATGGAAATGCATTTTCTTACTCTTCGCTGTAGTTTGTTGGAAACCTTTCGTCATGAACCTATCATGGGGAGGCTCTAAACATCGTTCCTCTTTCCATTTTCCATTTTGTGTGATGCTGTTTATCTTGGTTTTCAGGTCAGTTACACCTCGAGTTCTGAAAGATGTGTAGTGATATACAAGTCATTGCTGTTTTTTGTCTCTATTTTAGATTTCTGTGGCCTGCAGGTCGACAGCACTCCTCTCTTTCGTGTATAGATGCAATCATTATGTTGTTACAGTCTTTGATAATCAAGAAATGTCTACGTCCTAAGAAGCTTCATGAAAAAAAGTTCAACAATAATTTTAATAGTGATCCATAACGATAATGGTATCTTATAACGATGGTCTTCAATTTTCGTTGGATAAAGATGTTTATATCACTTTGGTTATTTCCTCTATGGTTCATTGTATTGGGTTGATCACCGATTCCAGGTAATATTCCTCGTCTTTTGAAAAAAATCTATGTTTCATAATATTCTCCTGTGCTTCTCCTGAGATTATGAGGATTTCTACGGTGAAATGTTATATTTAATCTGATGTAATGGAAAATAACTTCTACCGCATAAAAGGACTCCCTTCATAGCATAAAGTAATAACAAGGAAAGTGGGAAAAAAGTGGCATCTGTTTTGGTCACTACTGACAACAATAGAATCGAGACAGGAAGTGGAAGAGAAGAAGAAAAGAGAGAGTTTTCTATTTCAAAAACATAAATTTGTACATGCGATGTATATCGCTTTTTATACAAGTCTCAAAACGGCTAGTTCAACGGTCATATAACGGCTAGTTTTACTAGCCGTTATTGGGCAAATGGATTGGATTGGGAACCCGATATTGGGCCAGAGATGGCCCGATACAATGCCCCTTTATCCTGGGCTTCCCAAGTGGCCTATGTCTTCAGCATATCTTCGACACTCCCCCTCAAGTGCAGGAATGTATGTTCTTCATTCCAAGCTTGGATCTTAAATATTGAGTTTTCTTGATAGGTAGCCCCTTGGTGAAGATGTCTGCACACTGTTCATCGGAGCTCACATATTCTGTCTGTAGGTTCCCTTGTTCTAAGTGATCTTGGATATAGAATCTATCAATGTTTACATGCTTCATTCGATCATGGTCAACTGGATCATGAGCTATATTGATGGCAGACTTATTGTCGCAGCGGATGATAATTAGTCTTAGGAAGTTGATTTTCAAATCTTCTAGGAGATTCTTGATCCATATTGCCTCGTCGATTCCCGTGGACATGGCACGAAATTCAGCTTCAGTGCTTGATTTTGATACTACACTCTGCCTCTTGCTTCTCCAGGTTACTAGATTTCCTCCTAGCATTGTGCAGTACCCCGTGGTTGACCTGTTGTCAAGACGAGAGCCAGCAAAGTCAGAATCAGTGTATACAATAAGGTCGATCTTACCTGTTTTGCAGTGTGCGATGCCCAATCCTGGTGTGCCCTTTAGATACCTGAGAATCCTGTTAGCTGCTTGGAAATGCGAGTTCCTAGGAGAGTGCATAAATTGACTTAAAACATTCACAGCATAACATATATCAGGTCGCGTATGTGATAAATACAAGAGTTTTCCTATTAGACTCTGATAAGAGTTGATGTCTACTTTAGGTTCATTCTCATTTATAGTTAATCTATGAGTAACTTCGATTGGTGTTTCATTTATGTGGCAGTTTATATGTTTTGTCTTATTTAGGAGATCAAGTATGTACTTCTGTTGTGTCATTAGGATACCTTCACTTGACCTTGCAAATTCTATACCCAGGAAATATTTTAAGGGTCCTAGTTGTTCAATTTGGAAATTTTTACCCAAATGTTCTTCGAGAGTTCGTATTTCTTTTAGGTTATTCCCAGTGATTATAATATCGTCTACATATACTATTAGTGTTGTTAATAGATCCTTTTCGTAGTGTTTTAGGAACATAGTGTGTTCCCCATTACACTGGCGGTATCCTAATTGTTTCATAGTTTGAGTAAATCTCCCAAACCATGCTCTAGGGGATTGCTTTAGTCCATATAGAGCCTTTCGAAGTCTACACACTTTTCCCTTATCTTGATGTTCTTCATATCCTGGTGGAATATCCATATAAATCTCTTCTTTTAAGTCCCCATGTAGAAATGCATTCTTAATGTCATATTGATTTAGTGGCCAATCCAGGTTTACAGCTAAGGATATTAAAATCCTAATGGTATTGAGTTTAACAACTGGTGCAAACGTCTCTTGGTAGTCAATTCCATATGTCTGAGTGTATCCCCGAGCTACTAATCGTGCTTTGTACCTATCTATGCTTCCATCTGGATTACATTTTATGGCGTATACCCATTTACATCCCACAGTTCGCTTATCCTTAGGTCGATTGACGATTTCCCATGTGTTGTTCTGTAGTAAAGCTCTCATCTCTTCATCCATTGCTTCTCTCCAATGTGTACTTTTCAAGGCTTCTTGGGGACATTTGGGAATAGGTATAGCTTGAACTTGCGTCAGAAACATCTTGTATTGATGTGAGACTTTCTGGTAATTGAGATGGTTTGCCATTGGGTATAGTGGTTATTTTGTACGCTTCCTTGTGCCCTTTATTAGGGCTATTTGCCAATGCATTGCTTCATTGTTTTGATCTGCTGAATCTTCAGCATATGCCTGTTCCCCTTCATTTGATAGTTCTCCCCCTTGTGATAACTCTTGTTCTTTTTTCTTACCCTTTTGTTTTCTTTGATAATACTTGGGATATGGGGAAATCCGAGACGTCTCCCCCTTTTCGCCATTCACATCTGGTGTTTCGGATTCCTGGTCTTGTTCAGGCTCACGTGGGGGGCCTTGAGAGTTTATTTCAACCACATTATCAAATATTTTATGCTTTTCTAAACAGTGGTCACCTTTATTTTCTGGTGATTGCTGGTCCACCTTTGAGTGCTCAATATTGAGTACACGTGATACGTCTTGATGAGATTCATTCACTTGAGGTTTATAGTAAAACAATTTCTCATCAAATACAGCATCCTTAGTTACCATGTATTTCCGGGTTATGGGATGATAAAATTTATATCCCTTTTGTGTAACAGAATAACCCAAAAATACACATTTTAATCCTTTTGTTGACCACTTATTCTGCTTATGTGCATTATTATACACATATCCAACACACCCAAATATTTTGGGAGGTAGCCCAGTTTTCAATCTTACACTCGGGTAATATGACTCAAGTAATTCTAGGGGACTTTTAAGACCAAGGCGTATCGAAGGGAGTCGATTGATCAGGTGTGCTGAAGTCATAACCGAAAAACCCCATAGATTAGTGGGAACGTTTCCTTGTATCAATAATGTTCTCCCTTTATCCACAATGTCTCCTATTTTCCTTTCTGCTACGCCGTTTTGTTGGGAGTGTATGGGCATGAAGTCTCATGTCTAATGCCCTCATTTGTAAAGAAATCCATGAGTTCGTGATTCATAAAATCTCTTGCGTTGTCGGTTCGTAATCCTTGTACTGGATCCCCGAACTGTCTCTTAATGAGGTTACATAAACCTTTTAGGTTCTTAGTAACTTCATGCTTGTGTTTCATCAAGAAGACCCAACTAAACCTACTATAGTCGTCTATACATACCAAGAAATATCGGTATCCTAGTATATCTGTTTGAGGAGATGGGCCCCAACATCACAATGAATCATTTGGAAAGGTTTTTCCATTCTAGTAATACTGGGGGGGTATGTCCCTCTCTTAAATTTCCCTAAATGACATGCTTCGCAATGCAATTTTTCAACCACGTCTTTAAACATGTTTGGATACATGTGTTTGAGTAGGTGGTAGGATGGATGACCCATTCTTTGATGTCTCCAAGATGACTTCGTCAGGTGGTCTCTTTACTATGGTTACCCTTGAAGCCTCCCCTCGTGGTGGTCTTGAGTTCTGCCAGGGTAGGTAGTAGAGTCCCTGGTGTACTTTAGCTAGTCCAGTCTTCCACCCGAGCTCCTTGTTACATAAATAGGCATCAAGATTATCAAACAATATATTATATTCTTTACTCTTTGCAATTTTTTGTGCTGAGATTAGACTAACAAATAGCTTTGGAACATGTAAAACATTCTTTAATTCTCCAATAGGTTCAATGTTTAAACTGCCCACACCCATTACAGGTAGTAATGTGCCGTCAGCAGTTTAAACGCACTTACCCTGGTGAATCTTTTCATATGTCATGAAGAAGTCTTTCTTAGACGACATATGGTCGGTTGCACCTGAGTCCAGGATCCATGCATTAGATGGATCCTGGGTAAGTAAAGCAATATTGTGAAATAAATCTTCTTTACCAGAGTTTGCCATTGATGTTGACCCAATGATTGACCCAGAGTTGATAAACGTCTTTCGGCTTTGTAGTTCATGCATCATTTTCTGGAAATCTTGTGCTGAAGGTAGATCATTACTGCCGTCTCCTTGTTGTGTCATGTGGGCTCGAGCTATATGTGGGGGCTTGCCATGCAGCTTCCAGCACTTGTCCTTCATATGTCCCTTCTTTTTGCAGTAATTGCAGACGATGTCTTCTCTGTTTGGTGATTCTGACCTTTAGAGGCATATGCAGTGCTTTCAATACTCCCTTTATTCGTGTTCAGACGGCTCTCCTCCTGCATTGCCTTAGACACAGCTTCATCAAATGTGGGCTCATCTTCTCTGTTGTAAAGTTGGCTTCTGATGAGCTCGAATTCTGGTCTAAGTCCTTGCAGGAATTGGCACAGTCGATTTGTGGCTTCATGAGCTCGAGCTACTGGATCGATGGAAGGAGGTCGACAGTGGTCTAATTCATTATGAATTTCCAGCAGCTTATTTGAATAAGTGAGGACATCCATATCCCCTTGTCTGAGAGTATAGGCCTGGATAATCAGATTGATGATCTTACTTTTATCATTCTTCTTGGAATGATTTCGGTGAACGGCTCCCATAGCGTTTTGGAGGTTTCGTAAGAGGTATATGTGGTAAGTTGCTCAGCCGAAAGTGAATCAAGTAGCCAACCAAACACAAACTCCTATTCCATGACAAACTTCTGATAATCTGGGTGTGACTCACTTGGGCAGCTTTCCGTTAGAAGATAAATGAGCTTTCTCGGCTTCAATGCAGCTTGAATCGTCCTTGCCCAGAGCAGAAGATTTCTTCCATTAAAGATATTGCATTTGGCGAGAACAGGAAGATGAGTCAACCACCGATCTGGAACAACTAGCTGGTTTCCAGCAGGTATAGCTAGTCCTGTTGGAGTCTGAGGTTTGGTCGATACTTCTGCCATAATCTCTTGAAAGACTGGTTCAGGGTCTTCACCACTAGTCTTCCAATAGGATGACTATGAAGAAGAAGAAGACGAGCTTACTTGAAATGCCTCAGAACCAAAAACTCCTCCACCAGTATTCTCGAGACTTCTTCACAAACAAGATCCTCCCGAAGGATGATCCTCGTCGTCAAGAGGTGTTGAGCGTTGAAGGTCACACCTGCTCTGATACCATGACAACAATAGAATCGAAACAGGAAGTGGAAGAGAAGAAGAAAAGAGAGAGTTATCTATTTCAAAAACATAAGTTTGCACATGCGATGTATATCGCTTTTTATACAAGTCTCAAAACGGCTAGTTCAATGGTCATACAACGGCTAGTTTTACTAGCCGTTATTGGGCAAATGGATTGGATTGGGAACCCGATATTGGGCCAGAGATGGCCCGATACAATGCCCCTTTATCCTGGGCTTCCCAAGTGGCCTATGTCTTCAGCATATCTTCGACAATTACTGATATTTTCTTTCGCCAGAGTGAATATCTCAACGTTTTACCTCAGATTTGCAGAAGAAAACGGTTTTTATTATTAATAAAATCTCGGTAATGTCTCCCTTCTGACTATTTGGTTAACAATTTTCTCTTTTTTTGTGACTTCTCTTGGGTGTTGTGTTGCATGATGCTACTTGACTTTATCTGGAGGCCTACTTTATATTTTACTCGGTCATTGTTCCTATCAGGTTTTTGGAAGAACAGTGATTTGCCGTGATCTGGATGTGGCTACAAGGGTTGCTCGAAGTGATGACCTGGATTGTATTACTTTAGAAGGCATGATCATTTAATTCGTATGGCTTTCGTCTCTTTCTTACTTTTACAAAGAAGCAGCTCACTTAAATAATATTTCAGGTGACCAAGTGAGCAAAAAAGGTGGGATGACAGGGGGATTCTATGATCTTAGGCGATCCAAGCTGAAATATGTGAAAGTTATTAGAGAAAACAAGATTTTGATCCATAAAAAGACAGCTGAACTTGAGAAGATCGGTGATGACCTCCGAGATATCCTGAAAACAACTTTTAGTTGCGTTTTCCCACTTCAGTCCCTTTCGACTTTTGTTATTTTATAGTTTGACAATACAGAAATGTGATGCCTTCCTATTCCATTGACTTGATTCTTCTTCTGTTATTGCATCTTATAATGATGTTATTTGTTTGCACTTATGCTTGAAACAATCCTGAATGACCTACTCTTAATTACCCCACATGCATTTTGTACTTTGTTTTGAAAACAGAAAGGAATCTAAGATTCCAGTTCTAAGTTTGAGGTTGTCTGGGTTACTTCAGCATAATCCATTTTTCATTGTGTCACTTCCTTGACATTTTCGCACAGATAGATCAGAGAATTACAAGTCTGGTATCAGAACAACAGAAGCTGGACGCTCAAGGTGGTCATGTCAGATCTGAACTGGAGCAGCTCAAGCAGGACATCACCAATGCTACTAAGCAAAAACTTTCAGTCTCCAAAGCCCTAGAAAATAAGGTGGTTGTGCTATCAGCTTATCATGTTTTTCCTTGGTCTTTGCGTTTTTACGGCCTCTGCCTAATTTCTATTCAACTCTTTTAATGTACATGTAGGAAAAATTGCTTGGAAACGCTCGCAACCAGATTGATCAGCTTCGAGCCGGCATTGCCATCAAGCAAGCAGAAATGGGAACAGAACTTGTTGATCAACTCACTCCGGAGGAGAGAAATCTTCTTTCCCGTTTAAATCCCGAAATCACAGAGCTCAAAGAGAAGCTTATTGCTTGCAGAACAAGCCGAGTCGAGGTGAGCCGGAAAATTACAAGCCTAGTCAAGTTCTTGGTTGAGATCAGTTGGTCTCTTTTACAGATTGAAACACGAAAAGAGGAGTTGGAAACGAATTTATCCACGAATCTCATGAGACGGGAGGAAGAGCTCGAAGCCATTAAGTTGTCTGCTGATTCTGACTCTTTGCCCAAGGAAACAGAAAGGAAAAGACAGGAGCTTAAGGCATCCAAGCAATCAGTTGATAGCCTCACTCTTCAACTGAAAAGTCTGTCCCTCTTGTGTGAACTTTATTAATTTATTTCAGGTGATTATTACTTGGACGATAAACTCATAATAATGTTCTGCAGAGGATCTTGAGAATCTGGAAAATCTGAAAAGGAAGCAGAGGGAGATAAAAAATTCAATCGAGACAGCGAAGGTACCATTTTTACCCTGACTACTTTAGCTTAGCTTAGACCCGTCTTTTATCCAAATGAGTCGAATTCTGCCAAATGGCACAGAATCTCGAGGCCAACTATGAGCGGACGCTTCAAGATGAGGCAAAAGATCTGGAACAGCTCTTAAACAGGAGGAACCTCCTCTTATCGAAGCAAGATGACTACATGAAGAAGATAAGAGAACTCGGCTCTTTGCCATCGGAGGCCTTTGAAACGTAACATGTTTCAGATTTACCGTCATGCTCCTTCACTCTTGGATTAAACTATCATGTTCAAATCATTTCATTAGTCTAGTTCGTTTCCCCTTATAAATATCTTCTCCAGGTACAAGAGGAAGAATATAAAAGATCTTCAGAAAATGTTTCACAAATGCAACGAAGATCTGAAGCAGTTCAGCCATGTAAACAAGAAGGCTTTAGACCAGTACATCAATTTTACGGAGCAACGCGAGGAGCTTCAGAAGAGGCAAGCCGAGCTAGATGCCGGCGATGAGGTTTCATATCCTATTGTTTATATACATCTATTTTATCTAAAAGATTATATTTCATGGCAATTCATTTTCTTGCAGAAAATTCGGGAACTTATCTCAGTACTAGATCAGCGCAAGGACGAGTCCATTGAACGGACTTTCAAAGGCGTGGCGAGGCACTTTCGAGAAGCCTTCTCAGAGTTGGTTCAAGGTGGCCATGGCTACTTGGTCATGATGAAGAAGAAGGTCCAACTTCATTTTATTTATTTATTTCAAAATTGCGTTAAAAAAAAGAAAACATGAAGATCTTATCCTATTTGTGTCCTCTTTGACAGGATGGTGACAACGGTGACGATGACCTCGATGAGGATGGCCCCCGCGACCTGGATCCCGAAGGGAGGGTTGAAAAGTACATCGGGGTCAAAGTCAAGGTAAACTGTTGAAAAGGTAGAGCGGTCAACATCCACGGGTCTTGGGTTGATGTTTGTGGTGAACAGGTGTCCTTTACGGGTCAAGGAGAGACCCAGTCAATGAAGCAACTGTCGGGGGGGCAAAAGACAGTGGTAGCCCTGACACTGATATTTGCCATCCAGCGCTGCGACCCAGCGCCCTTCTATCTCTTTGATGAGATTGACGCTGCTTTGGACCCCCAATACAGGACAGCTGTCGGCAGTATCCTTTTTTATGCTTCCACTCTCATCTTTTTTTGTTGTGTTGATTGGTTTTTCCTTCACTCTTGGGGGGAAGATATGATCCGGCGGCTTGCGGATGTGGCAAACACACAGTTCATCACGACCACGTTTCGGCCGGAGCTTGTCAAGGTGGCAGATAAGATCTATGGAGTGACGCACAAGAACCGGGTCAGCCACGTCAATGTGGTCTCCAAGGACGAGGCCCTTGACTTTATCGATCATGAGCAGATCCACAATGCCGATTGAAGGTCAGCGCTTAATTATTTCCTTTCATTTTCTCTGGTTTTAGATAATTCTCCTGCCTCCAGAGTCCAGATGCAGGATAGCTGCAACAGGAGACTCCTTGCCCATTTAGGAATCGTAAAAGGGCTGCTGAATACTTGACAGTTAACACTTTGGTATGTAAGGAAGACAAGTGATTATAGATGTTATGAATATTTGCCAACTGGAATGCCTAGATTGGTGTTTTGACTAATGTTTATACTTGTGGCTTTATTGCTCAGGTCGTAAATAGACTGCTCAAACCTGAGTTAGTTTATTTTTTATTGCAGTTAACACATATTTAGTTGTTTACAATATTCTAGGACATCATGAATCATTTGTTGAGAATTATTATTTGACTAGTCAAATGCCCTGGTTAACTCATATGTAAGTGTTTCTTGAAATTGAGTTAGATCAATATATATTTGTTAGGAGAAATATGACAGAATTTTTATTCCGTTCGATGGAATGAAGAGAATCCTTTCCACTTTGCACTATATTTCCTTTGAATTTTAAATGCTGAATTTAAGGATTTATTTGGTCGATTCACCCAAGTTATAAGGTGTTTAAGGATAGCTGTAAACTTTATTTGATGAAAGTTAAATGAACGCAGTGATGTAAATTTTTTGGCCGCATAGTCTCTAATGTGTGAAAAAAATCAGAGTAAAATTTATTAGGGCATAACGGTCTTTCAGACATAAATTTGACTATGGTTCAAACCTACAATTTAATAGAAGTTTATGGATTAAGATGATGAAGCCTATTTTGCACTGCAGCCACATGTAAAAGGCAAAATGGAGTTTTACACAATGATGTCCTTGTTCCTCACTGAACTATCAGATATTGACATGACGGCAGATCATATGACACCCCAAGGTCTGCTGTTCTTTTAAACAAAGCAAAATAAAGAGCATAAGAGAGATAAAAAATTAATAGGGAAAAAGTTGGCCGCCTTGATTTATATAGGGATGATGAATCATTGCAGAAAGACATGAAGGTCTTTTCTAGTTGATGATAAAAATAAATCATAGATAACCTCAGAAGAAATCCACAGTAATGTACAGGGATATAACACAAATAATTCGATTTTATTCTTAAAATTTTGTGCAGACCTTTATTTGAATTGATATTTTTTGCTTTTATACATTTTAAAATAATATACATTGCATCTTCCAAGTTAACCTGCATGAGAAAAACTAATAGAAAATCTATAAAGTAAGACTTTGATGTACAATTTGTCGAAAATCTGCCTGAGGCAAATTCTGTTGGCTACAAATCTATAGAGAAAACTCTAGTCATTATAAAATTATAGAAAGTTTTACAGTACCAACATATGGAAAAGATGTGATCATAAATAATGATAATCAAATAAATAATGATAATCAAATAAAAGTGCATTGCTGTATCCTTTTGTTGGAACTAGGGGGTGATATGTACTAAGAGGTGGGATATTTATAATCATCGTTTATTCTCTTGAATACACACATGCACATCCCTTTATCTCTTTCGGCAAGATATTTATTCGGTGGATCTTGGGACCCAAAGTCTGGTGAATGTAGTTGCCTAGGAGACAGAGACATTCAGCAAGTGCTAAAAAATTCTTCCAGACTTAAAGGTTCACATGTTAAAATATTTAGTGGAAACCCATGTCTCAAAGACTACTCTTGGATGCGTCTCCTATATTCTTGAAGGTAACATTGACTCCCTTGTGTAGACTTTAATATATCCCTTTGTACTCCCAACTCTATTTGAATCAGATTTGTCTTTATGTCTTTCCCTCCTCAACACCACCAGGCCTCCTCGAGTATGCCTTCCTATCTCGGCGTGCCTCCTTTCCTGTAAAAAGTAGTAAACTGTTAGATAGTACACTTAACATAAGTTAACTCGTTGACTCCTAAGTTGAGTTATGACTCTTTACGAGTCACTTCCCAAGACTCCTTGTGTCAACCACAAAAGAGCCTTTGAAGCTAGTAAAAATTCTTCTGAGTAAAAAAAATGTCAATAGAACTTTCCAATCCATAGTTCCTCTCTAACATCTACTATGATAGTTTCTAAATTATCAACATCAATGATAAAATACAGTGACTGAATATCGATTGAGCTAGTTAAAACTTCTAGTTCTCCAGTTAATCTCCCATTTTAGTGTCTCAATTGGCCAATTGTACTGATATTACCAAAATGATAAATGATGACTCTAGGTTTCACACAAATACACATTTGTCATTAATGTTAAATATACTACATATTGATTTCATCAATTTAAATATTCACTCAAAAGTATCAACATGATCTCCACTAATGAAAAATCATGTTAAGGTCAAGTCTTGGTTTGATGCCAATTTTATGAGTGACATGTTAGAATAACCCATTAGTCCCATCTTGGGCTCTGTCTCTATATCTCTCTGCCCTTTATCTACATAAGACCATGTGATCCCATGCATCCTCAACCAAGTATGTTGTTTCTTGGCTTACATGGCATCAAAGCTAGGTTTTTGTTATGTGTCTAAACTTTTAGAGGCTAAATTCACAATTTAACAGCGAGCCGATCTTGATTCCCAAGTCAAGCAGCCTTCGCAGTTGCAAAATAATCTTTAGAATTGAGGAGAAATGGTGGGATTGCCAAGATAATTTATAGAGTTGGGCATGTGTGGCTGCGTGCTAATACAGCCTTGGTGATCTTGTACTTGGTCGCTACATCAATAGTGGTGGTAAGGCACTGTGCCTAAACCCCAGGTTGTCTATATTGACCATTGGCTGGAATGTCAATTTTGCTGCTCCGCTCCCGCAACATGCGCGTGCCCATGGTCGGTCTTGCCAAACACAATTACGCGCGTGCCCTAGAGGAGATCTATGATTTCTTGGTTCCTCGAGTAAGTGCTCAAGCCACTCAGATAGACACTCTAAACATATCCACACAAACTTCAGAGTCATCGATCTCCTCTTCTTTATGCAAACTCTACTTTTGGAAATATGCTTTTCTCTCTGTCTAGTTTCCACCAGAAGCATCACTCAGGAAAGAGGAAGAGAAGATAGAGGGAGCACACTAAAACTGATTCACAAGGGTATAAAATGAGGGTGCCCCCTCTATTTATATTATTCATGGAATTTTTCAGAAAATTCCCTAGAAACATTATAAAAGTCTCTTGGAATTTTTCGCAAAAGTCTTTGCCCTCGGGAACAATTAATAGAAGTCTCCAAACTGATTATATAACCCAACGTCCATAAACCTTTTGTTTGTAATCCTCTAGGCCCATGATCAATTTAATAAATAATTTTAGTGGCCCAATAATCTTTAAAGGGATGACTTTATTAATTATCTATATCCAATTAAAATTCATTAATCAACCATCAATTTAACCCATTGATTGGTTAAGTTGTTGGCCCCTAGGGTGCTAGGCTATACCTCATGCCCTATACTATACAAATGAATATGTCAATTATCTCATGGAACCTTTACTGTCATAAATATACAAAGGAATGTGATCTCTCATGTACGAACGACTCTCAAATGACTTGGAGTACAATTAATCATCAAACACTAATAGTTTATTCATGTTAGTACTAATGCATCACGAAATCATCAGAGAACACCTTCAATATTTACACTACCTCAACCACATATTTAACTTCATCATCTTCCTTGAATCAATCTCCTATAATGTCAAGGGCTGATGATCCCATCGTGACCACACAATCACATTTGTGGACTTGTCATTGCATAAAACTATGACAACATGGAGTCCTTTGATTAGATACTCGTAGGTCATAGTTAAAACACGACCGCCTATCCACAATACATCTTTTGTGTCTCAAGTTTAAGGACCACTTACACACTTGTTATGAAGGCAAATTACTTTGTTAATTTTGATATTGTTGTTACTTTAACTACATAAATTCTTTCAAATATCTATAGTAGGTGTGAGATCGTCTCCACAAGACTGGCCTTTAAAAATAGTTGAAATGTTTGAGTTAGAATCGATGATAAAATAGATAATAAGAGCATTTAATTATATAATAGAATAAAATAAGTGATATAGAAATAATAGTGAAGATAGTGAAAGGGTGGAGGATAAGTAATTAGTTTGCCTAAATAAGTAGTAAGAGCTAGAAAGAAATAAGGTATGTAGATGTAAGGTATTTAAAATATAAGATATTAATTTTTTTTTAGAATCATTACTTTATAGACATTATAGATTTTAAGGAAGAAGGGTATCCAAATGTATTTATAACACTTGTTAAAGAGGGGTAATAAGATAGGAAGTGGACGAGTTATTTTTTTAGTTTAATTAAGATATAAGAGTAATAAGGTGAAGAGAGCTTGGTAATCATACTATGATTAGTAAGTAATATATTTTGTTGGATTAATAATTTTAATTAGTAGTAGGTTATGAGTGAGATGTGAAGTATAGATATAGGAAGTAAAGAGATATTAATTTAAGTAGGTAGTAAATATGGACTTTTATTTTAGTTAGCTGAAAGAACAATAATGAAGAAGAAAGGGAATGAGAATATTAATGACAAGGAGAAGGATAGTATTCAATTATTTACACATTAATTGTGTGATATCATTATAGTTATAGATAGGAGTGTAATAATTTGGGAGATAAGATATAATATATTTTAATTTTTAGGAAATATTTTAATTATATAAATAGAGAGGAGGAGGATAAGATAAGATATATGGATTAATAAGAGTAACAAGGGAGGTAAGTATTTATATTATTAGATGGTAGAAGGGGGTAGATGATTAAAATGTTAATAAGTATTTATATCATCTAAAATACATCAATAAATAAAAAATAATTAAAATGTTAATCTTGGGTTGGCAGTACCCGACACCCTGTTTTTTCCAATAATAAAAAAAGATTAATAGAGTTCAGTTTATATACTTGATATATTTAGTATTTTTTTGTAAATAAAATCAAAAGGAAAATGGGATAAATTTATCAAGATGCCTCAATAAGGCCAAGCTATCAAACAATATTAAAAACTGGATTGCAGTGTTGTTTTTATCTATGTAAGGAATCAAACTTGTACATTACATATATACCAAATGAATTTCATAAGACCACTGGATTGTCCTGATTCAGAAGAGCAATGGTAGGAGTGTAGATCTCCGCTCGTTAACTTCTGTATGTGTCTCTGCTCATCTTTCTCCATGTTGGTACAAATCATGAGTGTTCTATACCCCCTTCAGCACCTTCATGAGCATGCCAAGCCTTCCAAGAGATGTCAAGGCCTCTGATTTGGCTGGACAAGATGCTGATGTGCTCCTGCCACTGCTCTGGATATTGATTGGGAGATGTGAAAATTAGGGGTTGTAGACTACTTTTTAAAGACTCCCATATGAGCTCCACTGGCCATGGTTCGGGTAGTCTTGCGGTGGGGCCTTGCCAAGTCCGTTGGGTTACCTTTGGTGGTCCCCCATGGCTAGGAAACACCATCTAGATGACATAATTGATGATTAGGGGTGTAGATTGATGGATCTACCCCTAACCATCTGATCTCCTTAAAAGAGGATCCAACGGCTGCGATTAAATTGTAGCCATGGACCTCACTAAACCCCAACACACTTGAGGGCCATGTACACAGCCTCGTCACATGCCTAGTCAGCTACCCCATTAGGATCTCATACTCTGGCTTGCCATTCATGTGTCCTCGTTATCCTCGCAAGCATATGTTGACAAATTGGAAACTTGCGAAACAAAATAAGATAAAAGAAAAAGCCGATGTAATGTGGACTAGCTAGTCAGCTGCCCCGTCAGGTACTCATGCTTAGGCTTGCCATTCATGTAGGCTCGTTGTCCTCAGTAGTATGTGGTGACAAAGAAAAAATCTGCGAAAGGAAAGAAACTAAAATAAAAAGGTGATATTATGTGAACTGATTAGTCAGCTGCCCAGTCAGGAACTCATCCTCTGGCTTGCCATTTGCATGACTCAATGGCCTCTTCAACATATGTTGACGAATCATAAACCCGCAAAAGAAAAAAGATAAAATAAAAAGTCGATATAATGTTTATTGTTCTATCTCCTTACCAAGATTGGCAGTCACAATTAAAATCAAACTTAATATTCGGCCTAGTCATATTTACTTTATTATTTTCTTAATATTGCTGCCCGTTGGGTCGAGATCAATTTATTCTCTTGTCAACCTGGTGTGAGGCTGAAAGAATATGTTTGACAAATATTCCAAATTGAAGAATATCTGAAACATCAGGGCTATAGAAATCCTATGTGAGATTCAAATGTGAATTAATTTACCGTTTCCCCCTTCTATGTGCATGTTTGGGCCAAGCTCTGTGTAGTGGGCCTTTCCTCTGGATGTTCTTGGGCCCTCAACGAGGGCCTACTAGGGGTTCTTTGTGATGTTAGCGCTGGGTGACGCTCCTTGAGTGCTGCCCTTTGCCATATGCAAACAGGCTTTGAGCACTTAGCATTCGACGTCATGAAATTAGCTTGAGTGCTGTTGTGCCTGGCATAGCTGCTGGCACTTCACTGTAATCCCTTTTTTCTTATATATATCTCTCTCTTTACATTTTTTATTCATTTCTTTAAATTTGGCTTCAGCACTGTATAAACAACATTCTAGAGAGAAGGATTAAACTCATTAAAATTGAGAATGTTTTAAACATTTTTTCTATCAGAATTGATGGTCATGTTAACTAATTATGTTCAAATTGTATGAACAAGTGTTGTTCAAATGAAATGGCCCATTTAGTTCATCAAATGAGAATACATTTCAAAATTAAGATAATATGAGAAATTACATTTACAGTAGGAGGGCCGATTAATCAAGGGGAGAGGGAGGAGAAGCATCCAAGGAGAGTCTTATTAGAAAAAAATTCTATTGGATCACTTTTTTATTTTATATTGAACCTGAATTTTCATAAAATCTCAATGGCTTAAGTATATCCTCTAATGTCTAATAAAATTGGTGTGTGATACTCTAGGCTCATGAAGCAGTGTAATTAACATCTTCATATGATAACATGCATTTTTAGTACCTTAATCTAATAATATTTGCATGTTTATTTGCATTAAATTACTTATATTTGCATATGATCAAGCTTAATGTGATAAAATCTAATTTTAGAATGATTTTCTGAATTTTATGCATTTTAATGTAGTTTTGGGGATTTTTATGATAATAGATTCTAAAAGAATAATTTTTTTTGAGATATAATATGATTTTGTGGATTGTTAGACATTAAATTTGGTAAGATATAATTTTTCTAAGTCAAAATATATATTTATTTTATTTTTTGGGCTTTTATTTTATTTTATATGAAATTTAGAAGAATTTTTAGCCTCTATATTATCTCGTGCCACCACATGTTGCTGTTTGATTTGTCGAACAGCAAAAAATCACACCTATCGGTGATGATTGGCGACAGTCAATCATTAACCTAGTTAATGACTGGCATCAGCCAATCATTTAGCAGAGCAATCATGGGTTTGTGATTCACGATACCATGATTGCATTTATGACTAATACATCAATTTTTGGATTTCACTAACGCGAGGGCGACATGTACCAATCAAGAAAAGGTGATTTTTTTTCAATTAAGGCTCGCCTGACCTCTTTCCATCCATACCCTCTGATCTATAAATAGAGGCCTGGATCACTTTGAAATGCATTCTGAACTTTCTTCCTACTTGTCTGGGCTGATTGAAAGATAATGAGTTTTGAGATCCATCAAGTTTGTTCTTAGTGTCTTGGGTGTGTGGGGAAAAACATTGGAGAAGAGGGGGAGCTTACAAGCACTTGCAAATTGCCGTGATCCTAGCAGAACGTAAGGATCTAAGGTAAGCGTCTTTGCCTTACGTTGTTTCTTTTCCGACATTATAGTTAGGTAATTAGGGTTTATCATTGTCTTCTCATTTATTATTTTACTTACTTATGTCACCATTATCTCATCTCTATCTTTCCCATTATAACATTTGCTCAATCGATCACTATTGTGTCTTTCACGTCCTCTACCTTATACTCGTAACACTTCTCAAAATTCTACTTATATTTCCTCGATATCACTATCTTGCCTATTCTATTCTTGTATTTATCTCTTCTTGTACCGATAATCAATATAGTGAGGAAATTAATCCTAAATCATCGTTCCATGCGGAGACGATCCGTACTCATCACTAACTAAATATTCTTAAATAAGTGATGTTAAATATATTTTTATTGAATAATCTCAATTACCAATGACGAATTAAAACCCTCAAATTTGAGATTATCAATATACTCAACAAGTAGACTAATTAAATATATTTATTTAATCAAATCAATATGTCAATATGCTAACACATGAGGTGACAAGTTGCAATATGTATTCCAAAACATACAAAAGAGTTCATCAGCTCTTTCATGGAACATATATAACATCAATTTTCATGCACATGTATGCCTCGTCTACGTGTCACTCTTAGAAGTGTTGGGTTCTAGTGGCCTAAATCTGGATGAACAAATCAAAAACGATGCGCAGCGGAAGTCTTTTGTGAATCAAACGGCATCGACAAAAACCATTAAAACGAAATACCTTTGCAAGAATCTCATTCGTGATTTCTTTGATCCCTAAGTGAGACGAGTCGAACTGCTCAAGTGTGCAGCCTCTAGATGTATCCACGCGGTCCTCGACGCGTCGGATCTCCTCTTTCTCGTAGATGAGCCCCGTTCTATCTCCGTCGGCGTCGTTACTTCGTCCTGATCATATCGGGGATGGAGAGGGGGTGTGGGGAGAGTGGAGAAGAAGGGGAAAGACCCCTGAACAATTCTGACCTGGGTGAATTTCGTTCAGGGCCTTCCCCTATTTATACTAAGTGGGTATTTTTCATAAAAACCCCCAAAACTTAAATATATCTTCCAACGTCCAAAAGACCATTTGCGTGTGACCCTCTAGGCCCATGTATCAGTCTAGTTAATGACTCCAACGGCCCAATAACCTTTATTGGCCTTCCAAATTAATTAACTGTATCATCATATTGATTAATTAATGTCAGATTGATTTAACCAAATCGATAGGTTGAGACTCCGACACGTGGGGTGCCAAGCTACACCTCGTGTCCTAGAAGATACAAAGGAGTGTGTATCAACTCACTCATGGAACCTGTTCATCATCAGTTACCGTGTATGTATAATCCCTCATCCACTTGACGCCCCTTGGAAGACTTAGGGTATAGTCAACTGTCAAACCCTAATCGATCATCCGAGTTAGTACTGATGCATTCGGAAATCATTGGAGAACTCTTCTCCGATATTTCACTGCCTTGGCCAAGGACTTCATCGCATCATCTTCCTTGAGCTGTCACCTCTTATACTGAGGGTGGACGATCCCATCTTGACCACTAAATCGTCTTCGTGTACTTCTTGATGTACCCGAACTAAGACCGTTGAGAATCCCATGATTAGAGACTCGTTGGCCATAGCCAAAGTACAACCGTCCGTCCACAAGACGTCTTTGGTGTCTCAGGTCTAAGGACCACTTACACGACCGTGACGTGGATCAACCTGATTGACAGTTCGGTATAATACCATTCAGGGATTCGTACGGATCAATTCAGTGAACTCTTTCCACTAAAGAGCACCCACTATCTATCCTTAGTGTCGCCACACTAATGGCTACGGGACCGGCCATACTCATCATATGAGTGAGGCTAGATAGTGCTATTCTATCCAGATACTTTAATGTCCTTCTCGCGTATCCTTTGAATAGGAATGTTTAGGACACATGCTTAAAGATTAGTGATCTCCGTATTACGATCTCATCATAATTCACTAAGTCCGATCATGTATTCATGGACTTCATTATGAGCATCACACATGCACTATAATGAATATGTTCTATTAATGAATATGGAACGAGATGCGGAATGTTTGATTGGCTTGCCGGCCACATATATTTCTATCAAGAAGGACTTGGCTTATGGGGAACATTAAACCATAATTGGTGATTCTAGCTGATTGATGCATTAAAAAATGACTACAGAACTCTTTTATCGAAAAGAGTTTTGATTGCCTTGTTCAATGAATTCATTGCATCATTCTCCTTGAGTCATACTACTCTCATATTTAGGTCAACTAACCCATTTAGACCATAAAAGCACCTTTGTGCACTTGTTTTGAATTTTGATAACTTGCAAATTAACATGATTAATTAATGAATTTTACATTATATTTATGTGTTTTAATGACTATATTCGCATGTTATCATATTAAAATAAAGATAAATAACTTACACTTTCATTTTCTATTATTTCTGAATTTTTATCATTTTTCCATGGAATTTAACCTCATTTCAGCGAAGACATATTTTTTGCAGGGCTTTAAATACTTGGCTTAAGGTTGGTAAGTGTTTTCATGATTTTTATGGAAATTTTCCATATTTTTATATAATTTTTTGACCATGATATAGCTAATAAATGATTTTTATATATTTAAATAATACATATTTAATTTATTTGGAATTTTATAATATATTTTTATATATTAAAGGGCATCCACGTCATTCGCTCGAAATTCGGGCGAATGAGTGGATAATTATTATTAAATAATAAGAGAGAGACTATTATTTTATACCCCCACTGACATGCACGTGCGCAAGTGTGCATGCGGCGTCGCGTTGCCGCATGCATTTAACGCACGCGGCATCCGACATTTTTGGAATCAACACTTCACGGCGTTGATTTTCCGCGTACATGCGGAAATCGATGCCGTAAATCAATATATATTTTTTTAAAACGGTAAGCTCACCGCCCTTCTTTTTATTGAAAAACCAGTAAAAAATTATGGCTATCAACGGCGCACGTGGGTCAAATAATGCGGCTGTACGATTTAAAATATATAAAAAGAGAGAGAGAGAGTCTTTTGTTTTTATTTATTTATTTCAGGGTAACGTGGCTTTTTCCTGGCCATTTAAAGAGAATGATTGTTCTCCAATCACTGCGGGCGGCCGACGCGGACAACGAAGTGTCGACACGTGATCCGATAAGGTGGAAAACGAGAAAGAATGCTCAGCCAATCAGAAAAATTGGTTTTTTTAGAAAATAAAATGATCCAACGGTCTAGATTTACCCGTACTAAAACCTTGATAACTTGAGATCTACATGTCCGATTGGGCTAAAATTTTAAGGGTAGGTTCTTCCTTTCTCCCTCTACAATCTAGACGGTTGGATCTTGAAATAGAGTCTAGAAATAGGCAAAATTCACTTTTGGAGGCTCTCCCCAAGCAATTGGCCAGGAAGGACACATGAGGGGTTCTTGAAGTCGACAGATCTTGCTTCTGCACTCAAAATTGTAAGTTTTTGATTTGTATTTCAATCATCTTCTTGAACGATTCTAAAACGCCAAAGCATGGGCGAAATGTACATGCCCTAGAAGTTTTTTTTGAATGAAATTAGCACTTCGTTTTGATTCTGATTCAAGATCTGGTTTTTGATCCTTAATTCTAAATCAATTTAGAACATTTCTGCATCATTAGATTTTTAATTTAGGGTCGAATTTCATATTTTCCCCACTCTCTTCACTTTCTCTCTCTCGGTTAATTTGTCTAGTTTCTCTCTCTATATTTCAATTTTTATTGTTTAGGAATTTAATTCGATATAAAAAAAACGTAAAAATAAAATTTGATTCAAAAATTCATCTATCTTAAAGTCCAATTTAAAAATCCCTTTCTTGATTATTTAATTCCCAATTTTAATTCATAAAATTTTTTTTAAAATTTTTTAATAATTGGGAAATTAATAACCTGAATTGATCTGAGCTTAAAATTAAGATATTCATATATTGAATTTTCTGACCGAAATATTAAAAATCAAAATTAAGTCTTACTTAATTTTGATTAATTAAAGAATATTATTAAGGATAATTAAGATTTATTCATTGCAAAATTAAATCATCTTTGAATTAATTCATTGAAATTGGATAAAAATTCTCATTTGTTGCCTCCTTGTGGTTCGACCCCTTACTTGCTCTATATTCTATATTTAGTGATTAAGGGAAATTATAAATTTTATTGTATAAGTGTAAATCCAAAATCAATGACATCTTTACGTGCATTTTTAGGCTTATCAAATTTGAACGAAGATTATTTGGAATACTGTCATTGGAAATTTGTAGGTCATCGTAAGAACAGAAGTACCTGTCCACAATGTCTCTAGTACGTCATATCCATGTTGACAATCATGATTTCAATAAAAGTGGTAGATATTTAAGTAAAATACCATATAAATAGTCACACAAATAAATTCACTAAACTCTCCCTTTAGAGCAACATTATTTCTCCTTAGTTTCTCCACATTAATATTTATGGGATCAATGATCCATGTCATATGAAAAAGGGTAGAAAACACTATTATATCAGGATATTTGATACCTATCTTGAAAATACTATGAATACGAATGTTTAGGACACATATTTATTGATAAGCGTGAAGCAATGCAGGGCCAATGTTCTTCTATATTAAAAAATGAGAGGCTACGATTTGGATAATAAGAACAACAAATTTCTAACCAGAGGCCACTGGCTTAGTTACCAATTATAGGTGAAGGGTCCATTAGGAGTAATTCGCTAATGGGCCAAAGTAATGAAGTTAACACATATAAAAAGGGAACGGTGCTTGCATTCAACACCCCTCGTCAAGCTGGGTATGTATGCTGTACATGAAAATCTTGATGATTAACTTGTGTAAGATTGATGGAGGGAGTCTTTTGTTGAAGATATCAACCATCTGACCAGATGATTCAACGAAGGCAAGATCAACAAGGGCACTTTCAATTTTCTCTTTAATGCGTGGTAATTAATCTCCACATGTTTTGTCTAGTGTTTCTGAACTAGATTATGTGCCATTGTTGTTGCTGACTTGTCATAACACACTTCGATTGGATCGTCAGATTCAAACTTTTGACCACGTGCATTCAAAATGCCCTAAATGCATCTTCATCACTTGATCTTTTACTCTTACAACTTGTTTTTTCTTTCTCCTACAATTAAAAAACTACCACATACAAATGATCAATTGTCTGATGTCAACCTTTGATCTATTGTTGAGCCTACTTAGTCAACAACGGTGTAGAGTTGCACACATCTATATGAGTTCCTCCTGAAGTGTGATCCTTGTACATGGGTTCATTTCATGTATGAAAAGACTCAATGGGAAGCACTGAGATGTATTTGATGAATTTTATGTGGTCATGAATCCAATCACACCACCATGTTTATTTAAGTTCATTGAATAAAATATTGCATGCATTATTGTTCTAGTGTGATGATTATAATGAAGTCCATGAATACGTGCAATGACCTAGTGAATTATGGTGAGATCATAACACAGTGATCACTAGTATTTAAACATGTATTCTAAATATTCCTATGCAATGGATAGTTGAGATGGACATCGAATTATCTCGATAGAATATCACTAACTAATCCCACTAATATGATAAGTATAGTTGATAATGTGGCTATTAGTGTGGTGACACTAAGGACATGTAGTGGGTGATATTTGGAGAAAGAGTTCACTGAATTGATCTGTATGAATCTCTGAATGGTATTATACCTATATGTCAATCAGGTTGATTCATGTCACAGTTGTATAAGTGATCCATTGACTTGAGACACCAAGGACATCTCATGGATGAAGAAATACATTTTGACTATGACTTACAAACCTCTAATCATGGGATTGAAACAAGTCATAGCTCAGATGTAGTAAGAAGCTCATAGAGATGATTGAGTGGATAAAATGTGATCATTTTGATCCCGTTTTGTATAAGAGAAGATTGATTCAAGGAAGACGATGTAGTAAATCCCTGGCCATGGTAGTGAGGATACTGGAGGAGTTCTCCAATGATCACCATTACACATCAGTACTAATTAAATGACATATTAGGGTTTGCAGATCAACCATACCCAAAGTCATTCGAGAGTCTCGCGCGAATGATGGATTATACATAAATGATAACTGATGACGCTAAAGGTTCCATGAGAGATTTCAAAAAATACTCAGTATCTTCTAGAGCATGAGGTGTAGCTTGGCACCTCAAGGGCTGGCAACTTTGCCTATCAATTGGGTTAATTGGTCCTTAGTTAATTAATTTATAAGTTGATATAGTTAATGAATAAGGTTGGCCAATAATTGTTATTGAGCCACTAAAGTTTTTAAATAAAATAATACATGGGCCTAGAGGGTCAGACGAATAACATCATAGGGCATTGGATAATATATTTTACTTTATGGGCTTTTGAGAAAAATTTAATTAAAACATAACGAGGGAAGGGGCACTCATTTCAAGCATCCAGGCCACAATTAAGAGCCCCCCTTTCTTCACGCTGATCTCTTCTCCACTCAACCAAGGAGAGTGTCTTCATGGTGAGAAGATATTCAAGATTTTCAAGGAGAGGTGGAGATCCAAGCGCCAAGTGATTGCATGATACTTTTAGAGGTCGGACATGTGAACAACTTCAGAACAATCTCAACAAGAGTTGGTCAAGGGTGGAACAAGTTCTTGAAAAGGTACATTTGATGCATTGTTTTATATATTGATTAATAATTGAGTTCATTCTTTCACATCATGGAATCATGTTTTCCATGGTTGAACCAAGGCACAAACCCAACAGTATCTACCAAGTAACATGCATATATTGTCTTAACCCACTTATTACAAATCCAGTAACAGGTAAATCAACTTGCCAATTAATCTCTAGTAAAGGTCTTGACTTATAATGGGTTTGGTTTCTCCTAAACCCAATTCTCGTTAGGATCCATAAGAGTGCTTGTAGGTTTACATGCAAACTGATCAGTTTCTTGAAGTAACTCAAGGGTATATTAAATTTGAGATATAAATATCCTTCCTCTAGAATAAGACACTTCAATTCCTTATCATCATCACCAGTGATAATGATATCATCAACATATATAGTCAGGGAAGTCAATTTGGAGTTTTGGTGCTTGATGAAGAGGGTGAGTTTGTATAACATTATGTATAATCCTATTGCTTCATTGTCTTGTTAAATCAGCCAAACCACATCTGAGAGGATTCCTTCAAAATGTCAAGCGAATTTTTTCGTTTGCATACAAAACCTTTATTACTTGTATCTGAGAGGTATAGATATGTAAACCTTTTCATCATGTTCTATGGAGAAATTTCTTTTTAAATCATATTATTTGAGTACCCCCTATTCATATGTGGTTAAAAAGCAGTCAATACTGATGGAGCACGTCCAGACGACACCAATGAATCATCATTGGAGCTAGCATCATCGTCATCAGCATCACCGCCGGTCCATGTCCAGTCCGATTGGCACGCCAAAGCATCCGTGAAGATGCTTGTGTTTAAGTACCCTAGGTAGAGCATGTATTCGCATTTTAGTCATCTATTTTTGTTTGTTTAATTTCTGTTTTGTGATCGTCACGATGAGTGCACCTTACTTGTCGTGACGCATCCGTATCATTGTGTTTTTGTATCCGTCCGTATCATTTTATTTTCACATAGTTTAATCTCTTAATTTCCTTATTTATGTTGTAAATGGGGGGGGGGGTCTCTTATTGGGCTCCTCAGGTTGGACTCATTGCAAGGGGCCTATCATGGCCCTATGTAAGGCCATGATGGGACCACGTTCAAGTTAGATCTGGATTTGTATTGTTGGCAGTTACCACTCATCTAGGTCTCAGCTTGAGAGAAGAAGAGGAAGGAAGGAGAAGGAAGAAGAACGAGAAGAGGAGAAAGAAAGAGGAAAGGAAGAGGAGACACACAAACCATCATACATGACTCCTTGTGCCGTTGCGGCATTTTCACTTCGAATGCAACCGCGGCGCTATCATCAAAGTCGCCCACACGGGCGAGTTGTTTCTCCGCCCCGCTGCCAAATCGGAATACACTGCTAGGCACTGCTGTATGATCTGATTCACTTCGCGTCATCATCACCCAACGAATAGTCTGTCGGGGGCCGTCCTCGCACTCCGCGTCCAACAGATCCCTCGTTTGCAAACTGCCAAGGCACTCTGTTCCACGACATCATGGAGTGTTCATGTTTCCCTCAACGTGTTGACTGACAGCGTGTATCATAAATATGTTGTGCTCCACCGCTACCGTGCGGGTTCAGAGGCAGCATAGGCTACAATCCGACGACCTTCCCCAAGGTTGTTGGTCGCACCAAGGGTTGCTGACCGCGACGGTTGTGCCCTCGCCAACTGGAACCCTACGGATCACTTTGATCACCTTGGGTGCGCGTTTACAAGCATTGCACCCACCTGCCATCCCATACCAAACGCGTGGGATCGCCGTTGAACGCAACACAAATCTGTCTACACTTTTCCTTCTGCACCTACAATAGTCTTTCAATGGGCTTATCGCGTTGTGCCGTTGTCATTTTCTTGGCTGCCCCTGTACAAGGATCAGTCAGTCACTATCGATCCTCCACACCGCTCGTACCGCTAGGCGATCGTGCTAGAGTTGTTGGGTCGTCTGTTGTGCCCGTCGAGCTTTCCGTTGCCGTCAACAAGCGCGACGTTTGTGCTCTCACGGTATTTCAATAAGCCCGTGTCACGAGTCGACATCGACGTGAGACGCTCATTTCCATTGTTGCAACCCGGCGACCTTGCGCCCTGTTGCCAATTGACGGCAGGCCCGCGCATCAATTGTGCCTGTGAAACCACGGCATCCAGGATCCTTCTACTGTTCTTCATTACTCCTCACCTCCAAATCTCCGGTATTACGCTCCTGCACCTCGCCATCGTTGCCTGTCGAGCTACACTGTGCCTGCCTCTGGCACGCCTCTGTAGACCAGCCCGTACTGGTTCACGCCAATGAATCGGTACAGTCCATACTGGTCAGTATATCTTCAGCTGCACTCCACCGTGCTCAGGTTAGAAAGGTGAGAGAAAAATTATTGAGAAAACTACGATTTGAGCAAATTCCTAGGTACGGGTTGAGCCCGCCCATTACGTGCGAGCCCCAACAAAATTGTTCCATTCGGTGTCGTAGTCGCCGTCGTCATTCCGACGAGGGTCAGAAGGTCACCGTCATTGTCATTTGGTTACCCACCCCATAGCTCGGAAGTCAGCTATCCTCCGCAAGTTGGATCTGCAGGTACACTCATCTAGGGTTTCATCGCATCACGTAGTTACGTTTCTTTAGTGAATTATCCATAGGACAAAGTTGTTGACGACGTTCGACATCAAATACCTAACTACCAATTTGGACATTGTGTTCAAAAGTCTCAGAGTAGTTTATGCTACGAGAAAGGTTGAAAACCTTGGCTACCAATCTGACTTTGAGTCTTTCCAAACTTCCATGAGCTATATACCTAGGAGTGTATACTCATTTACACCCTAACACATTTTCACCTAGAGGGAGTGATGCTAACTTCCATGTCTTGTTCTTCTCAAGGGTCTTCAATTCCTCATAATTGCTTGATTCCATGGGTTTATTGGCCAAAGCTTGTTCTACATATTGTGGAATTTCAACTTTCCACACATTAGCCAATAAAAAATGATAGGAACCTTAGTCTTTCATAAGATATGAAATTTTA
Organism: Wolffia australiana; assembly: GCF_029677425.1. Lineage (NCBI taxonomy): Eukaryota > Viridiplantae > Streptophyta > Magnoliopsida > Alismatales > Araceae > Wolffia > Wolffia australiana. The sequence goes on from NC_135839.1 coordinate 22,358,627, forward strand.
GACACATTTGGATAATGCAATGGGCCAATATGACTATGAATCCATATCTTCTTGCTTTCTAGTTCTGGTTCTACATAATCATCAATAATCACATTTTGGGCCACTTCACCTGGGTGACTGGTTTGAGAAGTGGAGCTAGCACCACTTCCTCTAGGCACCTCTCAATCTAGTCGAAGTTAGGGAAGTCTGATTTTGGGGATCTCTTTGCAATTTTTGACTGCTCATTGACAGGGTACTGTAAGACACAATAATTATCACATGGAATCTTCAAACTGGCATGTGGCTTGCCTGGTTTATGGGAATTTCTACCTTTGTGAAATGCTTTTGCCTCATCAAACACAATGCTAGCAGAGATATAGAATCGTCCCAATGCAGGAGGGTAACATTTGCATCACTTTTGACTAGATGAGTAGCCCGCAAAAATGTGTTTTATCGACCTTTCATTTCTGACACATCTAAAATTCTTGGGGATGAGATAAATCCTCAACTTTATGTGAGAAAAATGTTTGGAGAGTTTATGTAGAGAAATCTCAAATCCCAAATTCCTAGAAATCTCATATGATTTAGAAGATGAAACTGAAACTAAGTTTCTAGGCGTCACCATCACGTACTTAATTCATTGGTCTAAAAACCCATTCTATCGAGGTGTGATCGCACTTGACAATTTAAGGAGGATTCCCTTTTGTTCAAAGTAGCTTGAGTTGCTTTATAATTAAATTAGCTTTTCAGACCAAAGTCTCTTCACAAAGTTCTAAAACTATTTTTTTTTCATATCACGAAAAAAATTTCACTATCATTGTAACTCAGATTTAGCCTCCAACAGATAAACCCAAGTCATCGATGCCTAAAACATCAAATTTATTCTGGTCCCCCTTCTACTGTTGGTTTCCTCTCCATGGTGGGTAACTGTGCAACTTGAAGCATGTTTCCTAGGTATGTCCATTACACTTGCTATTTAAGTACTAAAGATCATCTTTGGATTCCCATTCATAGTCATCCTTTGAGCCCCAAGAATTATGATATTTTGATTATGTTTGACTTAGAGCAAGCTAGTGAATCTTTTGGGAAGCTATAGTAGAGAAAATCAGGTACTTTCTCTCAATTATGGACCCTCTTTTCTAGCGCACTACTTCATATTCTAGATTTGGATATTATGTGGCCATCAAGCCAATCACACCATGTTTACTTAAGTCCATTGAAAATTTTTAGATTTATTATTATTCTCGTATGATTTTTATAACGAAGTTTGTGAATACATGCAATGACTTAGTGAATTATCATGAGATCATAAAAATCACTAGTTTTTAAACGCATGCTAAATATTCTTATTTGATAGATAACTAAGATCGACATCAAACTATCTGGATAGAAAAACACTATCTGATCCTAGTTACATATTAAGTATGATTGATCGTGTGGTCATTAGTGTGGAGATACTAAGGATATGTATGACAAATGGTAGGTCCTCTTTGGAGAAAGAGTTAACTAAATTGATAACTATGAATCCTTGAACATCAATCACGTTGATTTGTGTGAGGGTTATATAAATTATCCATTAACATGGGACACCAAGGAAATATCGTGGATGGAAAGTTATGTTTTGAGTATGATTTATAACTTTCTAATCATAGGATTTATATAAGTCTTAGGCCATATGTAGTAAGTACATGAAGTCAATTGAGTGGTCAAGATGGGATCATCTGCCCTCAGTATAGGATAAGATTGACTCAAGGAAGATGATGTAGGTAAATCCTTGGCCATAGTAGTGAGGATATTGGATAATGCCTTCTCCAATTATCCTTGATACACATCAGTACAAACTGAATGGTGCATTAGGGTTTGGTGATTAACCATACCTTAGGTTGTACAAGAATCTAGCATGGACGAAGAATTATACATGTACGATAATCAATGATATACATTCTTCCATAAGAGAGTTCAATGAGTACTCTATATCTTCTATAACATGAGGTGCCACAATCTGGAAACTTAACCCATCAATATGGGAAAATAGATATTTGATTAATTAACCTATATGTTTATTAATAACATCAAATAAGATCAGTAAAGTGTGCTTTTGTACTTCTTTTTTACCACATATTTTAGATTTGCACTTGCATTATTCACCATTTAAGGATAAAATGAGAATTTTATGATTGATTTTTTCTAAATCTATTTATATATTTTTTATTGATTTTTTAGACTAAGCCCGCTTGATTACTTAGAGTTAAGTGGATTTGTCACATCTTCTTGGAGTTTTATTTGACAAGGCATGACTTAAGTAAATACAATGGTGAATTTGGGTAATAAATGGGAGTAAATGAGAAACCCAATTCATCTCAAAGATAATGAGAAGAGGCCCAATACACAAGAAGCCCACTCTTGAAGCCCAATCAAACCTCCTTAAGAACCGAGTCTACTAAAGTCAAGAATTGTGGAACTAACCCATAATTCGAATTTGAGAGGTCCAGTCAGGAAATCAAGAAATCCTAGCCATCCAAGTCCTTGGAATTAAATATAATGACTGGAAAGTTAGGACACTTGTATTTATTATCTTCTCCCCTCTCTTTGTATCTCATTTTGGATTTATGCTTCCAGTTTGTTGTTGGAGGCCTAGTGCATCATATTTCTTTGACCATTTCTTGTTCTATAAGAGTGTAGGAGAGAGATTTCAAGGGAGATCACGATTCTTGGAGAAATAGCACCACTTGGCCATTGAGAGAATTGACAACAAGGTTTCTAGTGATCTCCTAAATTGTTTATTTTAATTTTATCACCTTTTGTCTAGGTATACATTTCAGTAGATATAATAGACTTCAAGATTTCCAACGCATCAAACAGCTTTCAAAATTGCCTCTTTTAGCAAAAATTACAAAGTTTTCAGTCTACCTGCCCAACGGAGTGCTTGCGTCCCACAAATTATGGCCGAAGGTTTTCTTCAACTTTAAATCTTAAGTATTGCCCAAAAAATTCTCTAAAAATCAAAATTTACTATTAGAAATTATCTAAAATAAAATAAATATGTATTTAACTTATTTAAAATAATTTTGACTAGTTCTCATTTATTTCATTGATTTTCCTATTTAGAAGCTTCTTAAAAACACATAAAAATAAATCACCTAAAATAATTATTTGAAAAGTATATATCAAATACAATTTCTCTCTCATTAACTGCTCCTTGTAGATTCAACCCTTACTTACCTTATTCTAAATAATAAAAAATTATAAATATTGTTGCATAAATCAGAGCCTTAAAATGACTTTTTAAACCCAAATTATGGTTTATCGGAGAGGAATTGGCCAAGAGAGAGAGAGAGAGGGACATTGAAAAAGGAAGAGCATGTCTGAGCAAGAGGAGGGAGGCCAAGAGAGAGTGAAAGGGAGAGGGTGAGATAGAGGGGGAGAGAGAGACCGAAAGAGGAAGAGGGAGTCCTAGAAAGAGAGAGAGAGAGAGAGAGGGAGTGGGAGGGGGTTGGAGACCAAGAGAGAGAGAGGGAGAGAGAAGGTGACAGAAAGAGGGAGAGAGAAGGTGACAGAAAGAGGGAGAGGGATTCTGAGAGAGGGAGAGACCAAGATAGTGAGAAGAAGTGAGAGAGAGGGAATTTGAGAAAGAGATAGAGAGAGAATTTAAAAGAGAGAGCGAGAGAGAAGGAAACAAAAAGAGGGAGGCAGATTCAAAGAGAGGGGAGGAGACTGAGAGAGAGAGAGAAGTGAGAGAGAGAGGGAATCTGAGAGAGAGAGAATTAGGGAGAGAGAGAGGGAGGAGAGAGATAGGAAGTTTGAGAATGGGAGAGGAGAGAGAGTAGATAGGAAGTTTGAGATTGGGAGAGGGGAGAGAGAGGAGATAGAGAGAGATAGGAAGTTTGAGAGAGGGAGAGAGAGAGAGAGTGAGACCAAAAGAGGGAAGGGGAGAGGGAGTTTGAGGGGGGGAGAGACTGAAAGAGAGAGAGAGAATCTGAGAGAGAGAGAGAGTGAGACCAAAAGCGGAAGGGGAGAGGGAGTTTGAGGGGGGGAGATACTGAAAGAGAGAGAGAGAATCTGAGAGAGAGAGAGAGGACATAGAGAGAGAATCTGAGGGAGGGAGAGGGATAGAGAGAGGTGAAAAAAGAACAAGAAGATAGATAGGATTGATAGGCAAGAGCATAGAACAGAAAATAAAGTTATTCAGAGATCTAAGACGTGTACAGTTTGAATTATTTATAGACCCTGCGGATGGCGTAACAGGACAGTGATCATTCTGTGATTCAGAGGCCATTGAGGCCATAACAAGAAGGTGGCCAATCGGAGGCCGTTGAGACGGTAACAAGAAGTTGGCCATTATGACGTCTATTTGTATGTTTGAATTCGCTTTATTTATGCTTGTAGCTTTTTTAAAGTGGGGTATGTGCTAGTTTCCTATTTGATGATCTATTCAGTGGATCATGAATGGTCTATTCATTTTCATATCTAGTTTTTGTATTCTTGAAATGGTGTTCATGTCCTTAGTTTGTTTCCCATTAAGCGGATTCCTATTGGTTGAATTTCCTCTTTGAGTTGACTCAGATAGGCTCTAAGTTCAAAGCCTTCATTTTGACGCAACTAATATTTGAGTTTGAATCATTTTTCAGTAAAAAACCATGCCTGGATAGTGTGTCTTGAACAAGAGAATGGGGAGAGAGAGGGTGTGTGTGTGTGGGCAGACCAATAAAGAGAGAGAGCGGGAGTACAAGAGAGGGAGAGGAGAAAGATAGAGAGGAGTTTGAGAGAGACGGGGACAAGTAGAGAGAGGGAGTATGAGAGATGATGGATATTATGTGGCCATCAAGCCAGTCACACCACAATGATTATTTAATCAAATAGGAATATTTGATTATTATTTATGTCTAATGTTTATAATGAAGTCCATTAATATTTTCAATGACCAAGTGAATTATGATGAGATCATAATACAATGATCGGTAGTCTTGAAAAATGCATTCTAAATATTCATATTGGATGGATATTTGAGATGAACATCTAATTGTCCACGAGGTGTGTCAACTCAACGAATCACTTGTACAACCAATACATGAGTCAACCTGATTGACATTTAGGTATAATACCATTTAGGGATTTTTCAGATCTATTTAGTGAAATCTTTCTCCAAAGAGCATCCATTATCTGTCCTTTGTGTCGCCACACTAACAACCACAAGTAGGATCAAATAAGAGTCATAGCTCAGATATAGGAACAAGCCCACATAGATGATTGAGTGGTCAGGACGAGATCATCCGCCCTTGGTATAAGAGAAGAATTACATAAGAAAGACGATGCAGCTAAATCCCTAGCCAGGGTAGTGAAAATATTGGAGAATGTGTTCCACAATTATGCCCATCATGAATCAATACTAATCAAATGACTGATTTGGGTTTAACAATCAACCATACCCTTGGTCGTTTGGGAGTCTTATGCAGATGAAGTATTACAGATATACGGTAATTGATGATTTTTTTTTTCAAAATATACGGTAATTGATGATGATAAAGGTTTTATGAGAGAGTTTGAACAATACTCAATATCTTCTTGAGCACAATGTGTAGCATGACACCTCATGACTTGAAAACTTAACCTATAAATTAGATTAGATCGATCATAAAAATTATTTAAGTTGATAAAGCTAATTAATAAGGTTGGCTAATAATTATCATTTGGCCACTTAAGTTATTAACTAGAATGATGCATGGGCCTAGAGGGTAACACGCATAAGTTCATAGTGGTATTGGTGACTATATTTTACTTAATGGGTTTTTTGAGAAAAATATGAAGTGAAAATATAAATAAGGGAAGGTGCAAGCATTTTACGCACCTTGGCTAGCCAGAGCTGGGCTCCCTTATTCCATTTAATTTTTTCTCCACTCATCTAAGAATAAAGTCTTCATGGTGAGAAGCTCTACAAGGCTTTCAAGAAGAGTTGGAGAAGAAGAAGTGGATATCAAAGAACAACTTGAGTGTGTGGATACTTCTAGGGGCAATGCACATGAACGACTTTAGAGCAATCTCAAAGTGAGAAAGTCAAGGGTGGAACAAGTTCCCCACAAGGTACATACGATGTATTGATTTTAGGGATTCTTTTTGAAACGATCAATGCTTCTGTTGCATAAAAACAGGTTTCTATCATTCAACCAAGGCGCCATAATCCAAGAAGAGTGAGGGAGAATAAGAGAGAGGAAAACAGAGAGAGGTAGTCCAAGAGAGAGAGGGAGACATACATAGAGAGGGAGTCTGAGAGAGAGAGGGAGACAGACACAGAGAGGGAGATCAAGAGAAAGAGAAAAATGTTTAAAACTTTTCAAAAGTAAATAGTTAAAATACTCAATTGTGGATACGCCCTTTCGTCCCCTATGACAAGGATGGCATTCGGCGGTGGGATGAGGATGGGATGATGGCTCTAGTGATGGTGACGAAAAGGTGACAGAATTTTTGGAAATCCTAGGATGCATGAAAGGGCGGGAGACATGGCGAACTTTATGTTATGCTCTTGTCTGTCAACACTTTCCATTTGTCCCGTCACATTCGAGCCATCACTTCCCAATTGCATCATTTTGTAATCATAACTGATAATCCTACTGAATAGTACAACCTTAAGAATGCCATTGAAGGATATTGGCTCCAAATTTAACAAGCAACATCAAGCGGCATGCATGGCTTGTGTTTTCAACTTATCTGCAATAAAAGGCTTGAAGTTCAGTATGCATTTAATTTGAAAGAAAATTTTATTACATTATTGATTACATTCAATTTTTTTATTGCATTTAGGGGCAAAGAATCCAAATGAAGAGGGTAGCAATTATATTAAAAGTGTAGTTCAAGATAGCATTCCAATATTATCCAAAGATATTGTTCACATAATTAAAAAGCTAGTCATTGCAGTCAAAGCTTAACCACAAAGGCTTCACCATTATAAAAATTTATGTTAGAATTTGGGATGAAGAACTATAGTTAACTCGTAGAAGATGTCCCCACAAAGAGGAACTCAACACATGACAATGATGCAACATGAGAGAAAGGAAGAGTATAGAGAATATGGCAAGTGAATACATCAACATCAATAAAAAGTGTGATTTTACATCACTCATGAAGAGTGGGATGTTTTGTAAATATTTTCAGGTGAGATTCAAGATTTTTATGACATAAAAGAAGCGATACCAAAGTCTAAATCTGTTACATCATCAAAGATTTTGGGGCTTATGGACATCTATCAAAACAATTTCAAGCATCAATTAAAGGTCTAGACAGCCCTTGTCAAAGTGTAGTGAGGGTGCCCATGAGCTTTGAAAAATCAAAATCACTTAAAAGTGCATAAATCGTCATGAAAGAGAAATTTTTAGAGTATGAAGTTCTCTCAAAAATGAAATATATGCTCTATATTGCTACAATATTTGACGCAAAAATGAAGTTTGTATTTATTCTCTTGAGTGAGAAGAATTTTGTCATTCGACCTGTAATTTGGCTGCTGATAACATGCATTTTTAGTACCTTATTTACTCATATTTACATGCTTAGCTTAAAACGATTAAATCTATTTCAAGAATGAATTTTTGAATTTTCTACATTTTTATGCATTTTTTGGGATTTTTCTAAAAATATATTCTAAAAAAAATATAATTTTTGAGACAGAATATGATTTTTATGGAATATTGTTGACATTAAATTTGCAAAGATATGATTTTTCTGAGTCAAAATATATATTTATATGTATTTTTTGGGTTTTATTATAACTAATATGGATTTTAAAATATTTTAAGCCTTTTATTTAACGCCGCCCCGCGTCACCGTTCGATTCATCAAACGGCGATGAATGAGAAATGATTCTAATGATTGGCGATATCCAATCATTAACCAAGTTAATGATTGGCGTTAGCCAATTGTCTCATCACGCAATCATCGGTTTGCGATTCGCGAATTAGTGATTACAATTATTGCTAACGAAGGATCTTTTGAATTTTTGACGCAAGGGGCGACGTGGACGAATGAAAAAAAGAAGGCATTTTTTGCAATAAATGAGCACATGGCCGAGGGAGAAAAAGACAAAAAATGCTTTTTCACTTTGTTTTTTATTCTTTTTGGTAGATCGGGAGCGACATGGCTACGCCATGCGAGGCCACATGTATACGTGGCCCACACAAGGCGACGTGGTGTGCACATAGTTGCTACTAAAAAAAAGGGCCCATGCTGATGTGGCGCACAGTGAGGCGCCGCCACGTCAGCCGCGAGGAATCTTCTTTTCTTCTTTCTTTTCTTTTGCTTTTTCTTCTCCCTATGTGCACATGGCATGAAATACAAGGAGCGTCATGCGGATTATGAAAAGCGCAGAATGTGGAGCACTTTGACTTCTCAACGGGCATGGAAAATGATGATGATGACAAGGAGAGAGAAAATTTCGACGGCTAGGATTTCTTCAGCTTCAAAAGTCCATAACTTTTGATCTACAACTCTGATTGAGCTGAAATTTTCAGCACTGCTTCGTCTTCTCCTCCTCTTTCCATCCATATACTTTGATCTATAAATAGAGGTCTGGATCATTGTGAAATTCATCTTGAAGCTGCTTCCTACTTGCGTAGGCTGATTGAAAGATAGTGAGTTTTGAGATCCAACAAGTGTGTTCTTGATGTCTTGGGTGTGTGGGGAGAAGCATTGGAGAAGAGGGGGAGCTTATCGGCACTCATAAATTTTCGTGATCCTGGCAGAACGCAAAGATCTAAGGTCAGTATCTTTGCCTTATGTTGTCTCTTTCCCGACACCATAGTTAACGTAATTAGGGTTTATCATCGCATCTTCATTCACATTTTTCTCTCTTCTCTCGTCTCTCTATTCTCGCCATCATACCACTCCACATCCAACCACTATCCTCGTTCAAACCATTGTTCATCATCGTGTTCTTCACATACACTTACTCTTTTCTTTAAGTTAAATTAACATATAACTTACGTATTTTTTTAATCAATATCACTAGCTCATATCCTCGAATCTTGTCTTCATCTATCCTCTTGTTGATCATCACTAGCATAAGAAATTAATTCCTTAATCATCGTTCCTTGTGGAGACGATCCGTACTCATCACTAACTAAGTATTCTTAAGTACGGTGAAATATAATTTTTTTTAATAATCTCAATTACTAACAACGAATTAAACTTTTAAATTGAGATTATAAGCTGCGAGAAAGCACAATTACTTTGTTGAATTCAAACCCTTATTCAGTTATTGAAAGATAGACTTATTGCAAGTGCCGAGAAATATATAAGATAACGAGTGTATGGATTGGAGCAGAGCAAATAAACAAAACAATGGTATCAATATCTTCAGATGCAAAATAGATGGTTATCTAAGTGAACGTCGCATTGGTATTGATGACAACCCACTTGAATGGTGTCAGCATATTTGGTCTAAAAAATATTTACATCTCGCTATGCTCGAAAATAGTTATTATCGGTTTGTGGTTCAAGTGCTTCGTTGAATCATCTTTTTTCTACAGGGAGAGGAATTATGACATTTAAAAGAGAAAGGATATCTGCAGTAACAATCTCGATTCTAATGATTTGAATGTTGGACTCGTGTGGACCATACGGATTATGCAGTAGAGGAAGCTGAAGTAAATGATAATGTAGAGAAACTCAATCAAGTCCTAATTTTGTTTCAGATGGTATTCTCCTCTTTTATGAATTTATTTTTTCAATCTGATGCCATTTAATCATGAATTATGTTGCATTTTGTACACTCATTACAGGTTGAGAAGATTGAAGACTACTTCAAAACAACTTAGGGGTTCCTAGTTGGAGGAAATGTAATAGCTGAATGGAGCTTAAGGAAGGCAAGAGAAGCAGAGATAACGGGCCACGTGCAGTGGTGTACTTGGAATGAAAACGTAATATATTTAAGGACCCTAGAACCTATTTTTTTCCTCATGAAGCTTTATTATAGATGAGCAATGCTAAACTTTTTTGGTTGTGTAGTGAATCCATGACGAAAATGGTGTATTTACTAAAAATTGATTGCTTATTTCTTTTAATTAACATTTTGATTTTCATTTTTAAACTTAGAATTAGATTTGTGCGGTACCCTGTGACCAAAACTTACAAGTTTTACAGAACTAAAACCTCGTATGTTTAGGTTTTTGCCAAAAACCTACGCCAAGGCCGAAACCAATATTCCCTAGTTGTAGGCTTAGGGAGGTCAATAAATCGACAGAAGGGCATGGAAAATCATAATCGGAACATTGCTGGGTTCAGATCGAACATAGCTCGCTCCAGGCCTTCCGATTTGATCTGCGCAGAACCCTATCCCACATTTAAGAGACAACACTTATTATTCATTGACAACTATCGCCCTTCTAATGTTACTGGACAGTCACAACGGGGACACGAGTAGAGGAGGCGGCTGGCCTTCACGGAGATGGTGATTTTCGGATCTGATCGGACGGTGACAAATGCAAAACGACGGTGTCCACTGACAAAATGAGGAATTAAAAAAATCTCGGTTATTTAAAATGGTCGTCTCCAGCGAAGACGGCAAAGGCATGCACGTAGTATAGGGATGGCGGACTGGGACAGCCCAGCGAAATGACAGGGACGCTGGCCACCTCCTGAATGTATTGACCCAGATCCACGAATTCTCTCTCTCTCTCTCTCTCTCTCTCTCTGTCTTTATGTTCGTGTCGGTCACAGAACCTCGCTGTCCTCGGGGAGGTAAAAAAAATGAAGGAAACGAGAGAGATGCGCAGGCAGCGATTGAATGCTCGGCGGTAGAGGAACGAATCGAGAGAATGAGAAAACTCCTGAGTTGGAGAGGTAGCATCTTGTCCTAAGGTATGGATCAGTACTTTCAGCCTTTGCGGTAGCTTCCTCGACCTGATTTTGTTCCGATTTGTTATTATTTCCGATGTCGAGGATGTCCACTTCTCTATTAGATCCGCTTGTCGATGACCTCGTTATAGTATCTCTATCTGTCTCGATCTCTAGAGTTCTCTCTCTCTCTCTCACACACACACTTCCACTCTTAATCTGTCTCCTTTCCTTTATCTATACTTCATTTCTTCACTCAACCGCTTTCCCCTTCTCCTTTCGGTGTCGCTATTTGGGTCCAGGTTCGGTTTCTTTTTCCTCGCGATCTCTCTTTCTTCCTTTCCGTCTCTCTCTCTCTCTCTCTCTCTCTCTCTCTCTCTCTCTCTCTCTCTCTCTCTCTCTCTCTCTCTCTCTCTCTCTCTCTCTGTCTGTGTGTCCTTTGCTACAACGGTGTCTGCGGAACATTGAATGTCTACTTTCTCTCTTAACATTCCATCTGCGTGCTCTTTTTTACTCTCTCTCCGCCATTAGAGCTCTCAATCCCGATGCTCTTTTCCCCGCACTTAAGTCTCTCTTTCTTCTCACGGGGTCTCTGTCAGCCCGACCAGTGGCCGCAGGAGCGATGACGAAGGATCATTCAGTCTCGCCGAAGCTTCACAGGCTGAATATGAAGAAGCGCAACCTTACCTGGGTGGTCGGAGTTAGCGCTCTTTGCCTCTTTTTCTACGTCCTTGGCGCCTTGCAGCCGCCGTCGTCCTCTATCTCTAACGCTGTCAGCAAACCCCGCTGCGCCACCGCGGCATCCTCACCGACGGTGGACCTCGACTTTGCCGCCAGGCACTTACCGCCGGCAACCAACGATAGCTTCCCCGACTCAGGCAACACACTCGTCCCATCTTGCGACGTGAGCTTCAGCGAGTACACTCCATGCTACGATCAGAAGCGCTCTCGAAGATTCGAGAGGCGAATGCTCATCTACAGAGAGCGCCACTGCCCGGAGCCGGACGAGAAGCTCCATTGCCTCATTCCGCCGCCTCCAAGGTTTCCTCTTAACATCATCATCTTCCTCGTCACGTCATCAGCATCATTGTCATCTTCGATTGTTCGTCGTCGTTGTCCTGATCGTCATCATTATCGTTTCCGTTTTAACCCGCCTCCTTGTCGTCATCGGCATCATATCATTGGCGTCATCAGAGACATCGTCATTGTCCCCAGCATCTCACCATTATCATCATGGTTATTAGAGTTGTATTCGTTATTCGTTAGCACCGTCATTTGAATCATCATTATCATTGCGGTCAGAGTAGTCATCAACGGGCCATAAATATCGTCAAAATCATCATCATGGTGGTCAGTAGAGTCATCGTCGACATCATCAATAATCATCGGGCTGACGGGCTCAATAGAATTATCATCATCATCTTCAACAAACATCTTCATCGCGGTCGTTATGGCCATCATCGTCGTCGTCATTGCGGTCATTAGATTGATCATCATGGTTCCAAAAATGGGCAGGTACAAGATCCCGTTTCAGTGGCCAGCAAGCAGGGACGAGGCTTGGTTCGACAACATCCCCCACCGCGAGCTCAGCATAGAGAAGGCGGTGCAAAACTGGGTCCAGGTCGACAACGATCGCTTCCGCTTTCCCGGCGGAGGCACCATGTTCCCCCGCGGCGCTGCCGCTTACATCGACGACATCGCCGCTCTCATTCCCCTTGCCAACGGCGCCATCCGCACCGCTCTCGACACTGGCTGCGGCGTACTCTCTCGTTCTCTTCCCTCTCCTTCTTCAAGCTCGCCTTCAAGGTCTTCCGCTCGCTTCAACCATGGCTTACTTTGCAGGTAGCTAGCTGGGGAGCGTATCTGTTGGAGAGGAAGGTGCTGACGATGTCCTTTGCCCCGAGGGATACGCACGAGGCACAGGTGCAGTTCGCTCTCGAGCGCGGGGTTCCTGCCATGATCGGAGTGATGGCATCTCAGAGATTACCTTACCCCGCTAGAGCTTTCGACATGGCTCACTGCTCCCGCTGCCTCATCCCCTGGTTCGACTTTGGTGGGTGATCTTCTTTACATTCTTTATCATCATCATTATCAAAATCGTCATCATCATCATCGTGGATTCTAAGGGGCTGTAAGTGATGGAGGTGGACCGGGTTTTGGGGGGTGATTTTCTTCTACATCGTCATCGTCATCGGCATCATAATCATGATCATCATCATAATCTACGTAGTCCTTGATTCTGACTGGCTGTACATGATTGAGGTGGACCAAGTTTTGATGAGCGAACGTCTTCATAATCGGCATCATCATCGCCATTGTCATCATAATAATAATACTCCTCGTCATCATCATCATCGTCTTCTTGGTTGTGGATTCAGATTGGCTGTACATGATGGAGGTGGGCTGGGTTTTAGTGATTATCGTCTTTGCAATCCGCATCATCATCATCATAATCATAATTTTCGTCATCCTCATCATCATAATCATCATCGTCGTCTTCGCGGTTGTGGATTCAGAGGGGTTGTACTTAATGGAGGTGGATCGGGTTCTGAGGCCGGGGGGCTACTGGGTTCTGTCCGGGCCGCCGATAAGATGGAGGAAGTATCACAAGGGATGGGAGAGGACGCCGGAAGATCTCCGTCAAGAACAGGAAAAGATTGAAGACCTCGCCCGCCGCCTCTGTTGGCGCAAGGTCATTGAGAAGGACGATCTCGCCATCTGGCAGAAGCCCATCGATCACCTAAACTGCCTCCGAAACCGCCGTACCTCCCCCAACTTCTGCTCCTCCAACTCCAGCCACGCCGACGTTGACGCCGCCTGGTAAGCTCATCTCTTCCCCATCCAGTCTTAGTCCTCCGTCGAAATTGAGTAGAGAATGTTAGAGTTTCATGGGTTAAAACCAGTTTTCTTTTGCGCGCTTGTAGGTACAGGAAGATGGATCCCTGTATAAGCCCACTGCCGGCGGTGGGCGGCGACGGAGAAGTCGCCGGCGGTAAGCTAGAGAACTGGCCGGCGCGGGCCGTCGCCGTGCCGCCTCGCATACAGAGCGGCTCCGTCGCTGACGCCACGCCGGCTAAGTTCCTCGAAGACAATGAACAATGGCAGCGCAGATTATCCCACTACGAGCAGATCGCTCCGGCCTTTGCCAAAGGACGATACCGCAATATCATGGACATGAACGCGGGCCTCGGCGGCCTTGCGGCGGCTCTGAAGAGCTCCCCCGTGTGGGTGATGAACGTCGTCCCCGTTATCGGCGTTGACACGCTCGGCGTAATCTACGAGCGGGGTTTCATCGGCACGTATCAGGACTGGTGCGAGGCTTTCTCCACGTACCCCAGGACCTACGACCTTCTCCATGGCGACGGCATCTTCTCTCTTTACGACGGCAGGTGAGAAAACCGTAGGGTTAGATTTTTGTGGGGGGTGAGAGTTAACGAAGAGTGGGGTTGTGCAGGTGCGAGATGAAGGAAATACTATTGGAGATGGATCGGATACTGAGGCCGGAAGGGTTGGTGGTGTTGCGGGACGACGTGGACGTGCTGGTGAAGGTGCAAGCGACGGCAGAGACTATGAGATGGAAGAGCCGAATCGTTGATCACGAGACAGGACCGTTTAACCCTCAGAAGATCCTCGTCGCCGTTAAAACTTACTGGACCGCCGACAGCGCTCCCGTCCAGAGTTAGAATAACCCAAGGTCAGCCCCTCTTCCCTCTCTCTTTCTCTGTCAGTCTCGTCTGTCTGTCTCTCTCTCTCAGCTCCCTGTGCAGTCTTTTTCTGAAGTAGCTCTAATGACGACGGGGTCCACGAGTAGAAAATGGCTGCATCTGCCCCACTATTGATTCGATTCCTGATTCTACCATTAATTTTTTTTACTCATGCTCAGTTAATGCAGCAAGAGCCTCGCAAGGTAGAAGAGAAAGATGCCCCATGTTTAGTTTGATGACTGAGAGCTCGTACATCGCATAGTGCAGTAGAGATGTTGCCTGGCGTGGCTGCGGCCAAATAAAACAATAACCATCTTAGATATGTTAAATTGAGTTCATAAATGTTGGACCTGTAAAACTCAAAAAGAAATTACACAAGAATGGAATGATTAACGCGTATCATTTCAACAGAGATAAAATACATTGCCTCACAAAAGATTTACGAGGGCAACAGTTTCATTAATATTATATTATTGCTTGGAAGTACAAAAACAATGACTCAAAAGGTAATGAATTTAGTTCAGCAAGAGATTAAGGCTATACGAACAACTAATGTAGGTTGGTAGGAGGGAGATAAATCCTAAAGTTGTATGTTGTTCAAGGTTCTGGAAACTGTAAACTAGGCCTAAACGGTTGTCAGTGAAGAATGAGCTTTCAATGGTTTGGTTATTGTCCAAAAAGATGATTTCCTAAAGTCAATATAAAATTTAAAATTGGAGCTTAATGGTTTTGATTTATAATCATCATATTATGCGAAATTCTATGTTAACTGAAAAATGTGATAAACAACCTGAACCTTTTATTTCTAAAACCAAAAATTGATATAGAATAATTCAACAAAAAATTGAGACTCAACATCAAACACAAGATGGATCTGTGCCTTAACCTCAATTTTATATCATGTATGAAAGAAAATAGGATAAATATGAAATCCAAGATAATTAAAATAATTTTATACTCAAAGTGTAACTCCTAAATCTCTACAATATCTAATAGTAGCTCAATCTTGATATAGAATTATCAAAATAGTAATGTTATAAAAATATCCATTATTGCTATTAACTGAAAATAATTGAATATATCCATAATCCATGTACACAGTTATTTAAAAAAACACAAAGTAGAAGAGTTTTTCAAAATATCTAGGACAACAAATTTCTCTAATAAATCTTGAAAGAAAAGTCAAAGTGAATAATTTAATGATAAATATAAAAGGTGATACCATGAAAAATAAATCATATGTATGTTACACATTAAAAGGAGCTTATTGACTTATCAAAAATTAATACACAATATCATTAACCCATTAAATGACCAAAAGAAAATCACATGACAGGGACCTAGTGACGTGTGATCATGTTCAGTATGCTTGCCATCAAAAGTTACAAACTCATCTATCACCAAATGTTTATAAACGTTATTCATTTTTTTAGTTTGGTTGGATTCACCATTAGAACGTCCTATGTGTGTTAGATGTAGCAAATACCTTGTTAAATAAAAAAGATAAAGTCACCAATACCTTGTTGAATAAATTAATTTGATTTAGCCAAGGGCGGTTATTGTCTATTAGGTTGAGCTTTTCAAGTTGATACATAGACCAAAGGACTAGGTAATATCAATTATTTAACTTGGTTTCTTTAATACATTATAGATTTAGGTTTACTTTATTGTGAACTGTTGAAAATATACTGAATATACATAATAAAATCATGATTTTTTAATTTATTTTTCTTCTCATTGTAAAATAAAAAATAAAATGGATTCAAAATTCAGGTTTTATTATATTATTCAAATTATCATAAATCATATATTTTAATGCTTGAAATTTCATTCATTAAATTCATCAATATTTCCTTATTTCTTCTGGATAAAATCAGAGGCCCTCATTATTACAAAGAAAATTCCATTTGAGATAGTTTACATCATATTTTGAAAAAAAAAGATTTTTAGAGCTCATTAATAAGAGGGTTTAGATTATAAATAGTTAATATTTAAGGCCAAGTATTTGGCCTAAAATTCCAAAGTATTATTTTTATGAATTTTTGACTTTAATGCTTAAAATCTTAAATGGAATAATCAATACATAATCAAGTACATAGTTTCATCTAGGCCAACACATGTCAACCATGGGAAAATTTTCAAAATGGAAAGAAATGTATTAGATGGATGAAATGCCTTAATATGGTATCTAATAATGTTAATATTTTTTAAAAGCTTCCTTTTAATTAATGGCTAAAACATTGGCTTCTGGATAAGATATGTTCATGAGATGGATATTAGTATGTCCTCAAACATTTTTCAAAAGTATAGATGAATGCTACTTAAATTCAAAACCTAAATGACATGGGCAATGTTAAATTATATTATCTCATATTTTCAAATCATTAAAATATTTTCTGGACAATTAATGTTTGTATGTGAACTTTTTCTTGACAGTAAATGATGTATACTTACAGAGGAAAATACTGAAATTTATTGGTGAAATTTTATGTGGTATTCAAGTTATTTAAGTATATCAATTTATTGTGCTATGTTTATAAATATATTTCTAATGCTTTAATAAATATATATTGAACACCAAAATGTTACTTCAAGAATATATGAAGTCTTCAAAATTTTAAAATCATGTTAGTTATAGCATTTAAGTAGAAATGAGAATGTTGAATAGACAGTGGGAAATATTTTAATAAATATATACGTTTATCTCAAAGATTGTAAAAATCCCAATACTTCACTTTTTCCTTTAAAATCACAAAATTTCCCCGCGTTCAGTTCAGTTTGAAGTTCTAGTATCTTATTTGTAGTGTGACCTTTCAGGTAGTAACCTAAATAATAGTTTCTATGTCTCAAACCAATCATTTAGATTTTAAATAAGAGAAGATTCTCTACTTCAGATAATTTTAATGTTTTTTCAGGAAATTAGAGATCAAGAAAAAGTGGAGGTAATGATTTCTTCATCTTCACTAAATCTTGAGGTTTATTAGATAATGATTTGACTAAAAATATTACAATAGTATAATGAATTTTATGGCCCATTCGGAAAGGCATCTATGAATATCCTAAAATGTCTTCTCATATAGTGTATTCATGATAAATTTGTGATTGATATGTTTAACACTTCATGCAAGTGTGTTCGTTTGTTTCAAGGTAAACGTACAATCTACAGAGAACATAATGAGCATTGCTAAGGGACTACCAATGATAAGTTGGGTGGGGGGAGATTTGATAATCATAAATTGGATGTTATTTTTAGTAATAATTTCATGTGCTTGTATTCCTTAAAATGATCATAAATCCATGCCTTTAATGGTTGAAATCATTCATTGCACTATTGGAATAAATTTCCATTTTTTCCTGATTTTATGGATAAAATAATTCCTGACATTAATTTCATGAATAAAATAATTTTACAAGTTGAAAATATTTATTTATATTTAGTTAAATATTTTAAAGGACTTATTATACTTTTAAAATGATATTCTGGTTTTTGGATCTTGTACTATTTTCATGAAAATTTTTGAAGTTAAATTCATAAATAAAATCATTTTATAAGTCAGAAAATATAATTATGGATTTACTTAAATATTTTTAATGACTTAGTCAACTATTCCTACTCTTACATGTTCATGCCACTCCATAATTTGCCATACAGTTCGAAGAAGAGAGAAGTTGGAGGAGAGCAGAAATTGGATGTCTCAAATTTCTCCAAACTGAAACAATGATATCTAATGATAGAGGAGTTTCAGGCACAATTTTTTAGGGTAGTTCCACATTTCCAAGAGTGACGGCTTGACATTGAGGTCAAGACACGTGAAGAAAAAACCTCTCTTGGCTATTTGGGAACATGATGACGAGGTTCGTGTGATCTTTGTCTCTTTCCAACTACCATTTTTGTCTTTTTTCAAAGATTATCATCAGTAGCACCCGATGTTTACACTATCATGCACCGCACTTTCAACTCTGTCGCTCATAATTGCATATCCAACTCTGTCTCTTTCCATCTGTCGTTCCAGAAATCGTAAAATCATCATCACTTGTAACCACTCCTCCACCCGTAGGCTTGTATCTGCCATCATCTCCCTCACAATTAACATGGTATCTCTTTCATTTGCTCCACTCCACTCGCATCAATATCCATCTACCATCACTTGCCAAGGTGCTTTGAAATTAGTATTTCAAAATTAATATATAAAACCTGAATAGATTGGTTTAAATAGGAATAACATTATTTGACCTTCCAATAATTATTTTGGATTATTCTTCCCTACTTTTCTTTCTTTAAATTAAATTTAATTCTAAACAAATATAAAAGGCTATGAAAATAGAAATTAAAGATCAAATTTGGTTATTCAATAATGTCGCCCTATGGATTTGACTGTTACTCATGACTTTCCATCTTGAGTTACCTTATCCCAAGGACATGCTAATCCATGATATTTATTAGAAATGAAAGGACATTATTGTTGGGTTCTTTGCCTTTGTTCGTCCATGGAAAACACGTTCTATGAATGCGAAAGTGTGTCGATCGATTCATAATCAATCTTTAAAACAAAATATTGAGTGTACCTATTGGGTAACTTATTCCACCCTAGACATGCTCACTTTGAGATCGTTCCGAAGCCGTTCACGCGTCCGACCTCTAGAAGTATCCACGCGATCACTTGGCGCTTGGATCTCCATCTCTTCCTCTTCAACTCTTCTTGGAGACTCTCTCCTTGGTTGACGTAGAAAATGAAGGGAAGGGCTCTCAAATCAGGCTTGCACGGGTGCTTGAAATGAGGCTCCTTTCCCTCTTTATATTTCACTTGAGGTTTTTCTTCAAAACCCTACAAAGTAAAATATATCCACCAATGCCCTTATGACCTTGTGTGTGTGATCCTCTAGGCCCATGTATCGTTCTGGTTAATAACTTTAATGGCCCAATAATATTTATTGAGCAACCTTATTAATTAACTACATCAACATAAAGATTAATTAAATAAGGATCCATTTAACCCAATCTATAGGTTAAGTTTTGACTGGGGGGGGGGGGCAAGCTACACCTCATGCTTTAGAAGATACTGTGTAGTCTTGAACTCTCTCATGGAACCTTTATCGTCATCTATTACCATATATGTATAATCCATCATCTGTGCAAGACTCTCGAACGACTTAGGATATGGTTTATCGTCAAACCCTAATCCGTCATTTGATTAGTACTGATGCATAACAGGGATCATTGGAGAACGCCTTCTCTAATATCCTTACAACCCTGGCCAGGGATTTTTCTGCATCGTCTTCCTTGAGTTAATCTCCTCTTATACCTAGGGCGGATGATCCCGTCTTTGACCACTCAATCATCTACACAAGCTTCTTATTACATCCAATCTATATATTATGTGAATACCATGATTAGAGGCCCGTAAGTCATAGTCAAAATGTAATCGTCCACACACGAGATGTCCTTGGTGTCTCAGGTTAGTGGATCACTTATACAACCGTAACTTGAATCAACCTGATTGAAGTTTAGTTATAATATCATTCAAGGGTTCGTACGGAGCAATTTAGTGAACTCTTTCTCCAAAGAGCACCCACTATCTGTCCATAGTGTCACCATACTAATAGCCACAAGATCACTATACTTATCATATAAGTAGGATCAGCTAGTTCTATTCCACTTGGATAATTTGATGTCCGTCTTGATTATCCATCGGATATGAATATTTAGAATACATGCTTAAAGACTAGCAATCAATGTATTATGATCTCATCATAATTCACTAGGTCATGCACCTATTCATAGACTTCATTATAAACATAACACGGAATAATAATGAACACAAATATTTTAGTCAATGAACTTAAATAAACATGATAGTGTGATTGTCTTGACGGTCACATAATATTCATCAATTATGACATTTTATTAGTAATAATTATGGGTTGAGGGGAGCTCTGATTTCAATCATAATATAAAAAGCTTGCTTGAAACTCTGTTAGGTGGGAGGACAAGAAAGTAACAAGTTTTCATGGTTTGAGGACGTGAAAGCAGTTATGCATGAGTTTATGAACGTTAGGAGCAAAATTAATAGTTTCAAATTACTTAAGAAAATAAGGTTAAAACTTCAAGTTAAAAACTTACTGAATATGAATATTGATGTTACAAAGTCAATGAAGATGAAGGCATGACTTTAGGAGAGGTGACACAGATAAAGCAGATGATGATTCAAAAGATGAAATTTATCTTATTTTTCACATAAATGTGAATACATAATAAACCCTGGAAAATATTTTTCCTTTTGAGTACATTGCTTCTTAAAGTAAAACTGTGGCTACTAATTTTAGCTACCCTTCCTCAAAAGTTCATGGATTTTGCCTAAAGCCGAACCCGCTTTTGAGCTCTTAGTAACCACTTCAAGGATGCTAAAAGTTATATTTCTGTCAAATGATCTGACCTTCCTTAGTTCTTTCAATTTCCAGGCTCCATTTTCATTGGAACCCATTCCATATTTCCCAATGCAAGCTTACCATGCTTCATGCCAATGCAAAAGCAAATTTACTCATCGAGATTTCATCACAGATAGTGGACTACATTAGAGTAGACACTAATATGATATATACCTCTATCAGAGAGTGAACCGATGAGCCTATTTCAGCCATAGAAATTTCACATTTTTCTTGTAGTGCTCACTTTGTAAGTATCCATTATTTCTTCCCTATCTTTTCATTTTTCTTGTAGTGTTCACTTTGTAAGCATCCTTTACCTCTTCCTTCTCTTTTCAATTGACTGTCACAAAAAAGTTTGAGGTTAAGAATATCATTCTGTATTTTTTTTTACTATCCTGTTAAAATTATTTCTCTCAATCGTAGTTTAAATAAACTTTTTAATTCAAATCTCGGCGACTGAATGTTAGAATCATTGAGAGAAGATAGCTCAAACATACAGTTTTGTAGTGTTTATTTTCTTCCCTATATTTTTCTGGGTTATGTGCATGTACACTAGATTGAGGAGAAATTTGAGTGTAGTTTTGAATTAATTTTCTTTATTATCTGTCAATATCTTCATGCCTCCAAAATCTGACCAGACATTTGAATGACATGAAAGCCAACATAAATGAAATCGAATTAATTCTGGATGCTAAAATTACACGTGCCCTTCATTGGTGTTGAACACTGAGGGGGAGAATTTGTGTGCCTTCTTTTCCTCTTTTAATTAATTTTAGATTCCTTAAAAAATTCTCTCACCTCACCTCTCTCTTTGGGACAGCCAGTTTTTTACCTTTTTTGGATTATTAATGTCACATAATCCAGCTTCGAGGAGTAAACTTGACACCAAAAAAAAACTTTACCAAAGTGCAACACAACCGTTAAATTAGCATATTTACTGTACAACGTATAGGCTAAATAGTCTTACAGCTGCACGCCTTCAATCTTCACCACGGAGTTTGACATCTCCCCCAAAATCTTTAGTTCACTTCATGAGCCTTTCACTGTGCTCTGAACTTTGCTTTCAGTTTGGCCATCATCTTCAAAGCTCTTGCGTTGTTGACAAACATTGTGCTCCTTCACTTGTGTATGCTTTGTCAAACATGGTGCTCCTTCCCCCAAAATAAAGTAATGTATTCTCTCCTTCATGGCCTTTTGGTCAATAGTTTTGACTTCTACAAATATTAAATGCTGAATTAAAATTCAAAAGTCAACTTTGCCATTGTGTATTTACTATTGAAGAGTCAGCCAACTCGCCAGCTGAGTCAGCCAACCAAGCCGAGCTGTCAGCACAATCAGCAGCAGCGAGATCGATAGGAACTTAAAAAGATTAGCTAGTAAGGAACTGACATGTAGCCTATAATCGTTAAGAGATTAGTGGCCAGGATTAGATCTGGGATTCAACATAGATAGGATTCAATATAGAGGGCTAGGATTAAACCATAGATGGGAAACATATCAGTTGCATCCAACGGTTAAGATTTGTCTTAATATATCCGTTATGACCAGTTATAACGCCTATGATTAAAACAGAAAACATTATATACTATACTTTCATACAAAAGTATAAATAAGAATACAATTTTGAGTTCAATCCTAAACTACCACCTATCTTTGTCTCTTGCCCCTCTCTTCTTCTTGTTTCCTGTCCTCTTTTTCTTCTATCTCGTTTCTTGTTCTTGATTCATCCTAGTTCCAAGATCCTTTACACTTACTTCCGAATAGATTATAGCGTCGCTCAATCTACTCACGAACATTTATTTCAAGACTTACAAGAAACTTTCGTAAATCTCAGTTGACAACTTGCCAAATTCAATAGAGTATTAACCTCCTCAAATCACTTTGCGTTCAGTAAATCGTCAAGATGTCAAATAACAAATATAAATAGTTAATAACATCAGAATATATGGTTAGTTGAGCAGTTGATTTAACCTTAGAATTATACTAATATGGTAGGCGATTTGAAATTCAAATATGTTCCGAGTCGAGCAGACGATTAATCCAGAGAAATCAGTATTAAATAATATCTAAATTCAGAGGTCAAATGCCAAGGTTAACGACATTAGAAAAAATAGGTTCAGAGATTGCGTCAAAGATTACAAACGTAGATTTTTAGGACTTTTGTCAACAATATCGGATGAGGTGAAACGAAACGAACTCAGAGATATAGTTTGATGACGCAATCGGATATCAGAGAGAGAAAGAGAATTCGATAATCAAATAGCAAGCAAATACTGGTCAGGAGAAGAAAGAAAGGCAGAGAACATCGGGAAACCAGGTTTTGAAATATTTGCTAAAATTAAGATTGGAAATTAGGGACAGTTTAAAACATATCGAATCAAGGAATAAAAGTCGAAGAGCAGAACAGAGAGATCAAACTAGAAACTTCCGGTTAGATCTGGACCACATTCTAAGATCAGAAACTTGCGGCAAAATTGGAAGAAACGATAAAAGTATGACCGGAATCATGCAGAGGGACACTCCAACCAGTAATGGTTCTTTTGTCAATCAAGGTTAACACCTCTCGCAGACCTCGAATTTCTCCACGGCCAATTGAGATCCAAGAAAGCGTATGAACGATTTCAGCAATAGCAAATATATATGGAGCTTTTTATTGAGTTCAATAAAATTGGGAAATAATTTGGAAGATTTTGATTGTGAAGAAATTTAAGTTCCATACATATTTTCGTATGAACAATTTCTGACGTTCATCGGAGTATCAATCGAACAGTTTCTCTCACGAGCTAGAGAAAAGGTTATCTTCATGGGGCACTCCTAGCCGTCCATATTTGGCAGCCACAAAATTGTCATCGATTATTCACGGAGAAGCACACTGAAATGCTCAAGTTCAGGATCGAACAAGGTGCACAGTGTGCGGTGAAGGCAGAGTAATAGACAAGTGGAGGGTTGGACGTGGAGTTCCTTGACGCTCAAGTTTAAGATCCTGAGTGGTTATGCGTACACCTTATCTTTTTATGCGCTGGATAGTTGGATAGACTTGGAAGTTTCCCCGGCGTCCGGTTCCGAGCTAACTTATGTCGACCGCCCAACCACCGCCCCCGTTACCCCCATGTTCTTTGATTTTTCTTTGATTCGGAGACAATTTTGTGTTTGTAATTTTTCTTTGATTCGGCTTCGACTAGATCCAAATTCCTTGAACTTATTTTGAATTCACGAAAGAAAAATGTGTCTTTTTTGCAGGGGAGATGGGACCCAGATCCAAAGAATAATCAATCTTGTACAATTGAACCGACGATTCTTCCATGTCTATGATCGCACCAATTTTCTGGTGCGATAATCGCGATAACATCGGCAAACCATCAAGCAGAGCTCGGCAACATACCAGCCTGGAGTTCCAACTTCCAAGTCTACTGCTCAGTTTCTTGTCGTGATTGATTTTTTCAAGAGAGCAGAGACTTTCTTTACCTCTTCGCGCGTCTGCTAACAAAGCATCGATACTTGTCACGGTAACCCTGGTACAATTGATTTTTCGACGACGAACAAAAAACACAAACATTTTTTTATTCTGGCTAGAAGAGGAACAGTAGAGGAGCCCTACCATCGCTCGAAAGGGACTCACTCTTCGCGCTTCTTCACTCCATTAGTCAAATCCTTCACCCGTCCCTCCTCTTCTCTCAGCTGCTCTTCCATTACCGCCGCGTTCTCTTACATTCAGAGAACTCAAGAATGGCGAGCGAGAGTCTTCACATCGTGCTGATTCCCTTCCTGGCGCAGGGCCACATGATTCCAATGATGGACTTGGCCGGCCTCCTCTCAGAGCACGGCGTGCAAGTAACCTTCGTTTCCACGCCGGTGAACCTCTCGCGGATCCAAGCCTTCGTCCGACGCGTACAAGATTCAGCCCTCCCGATCGAGTTTCTTTCTCTGCGGATACCCACCGAAGAGGTGGGCTTGCCGCCGGGATCCGAGAACACTGACCTCATCCGCTTAGAGGATGATCTTCCGCAAAAGCTTTTTAAGGCCTCTAGCCTGATGCGCGAGCCGCTGCAACATCACCTTCAACAGAGCTCCCCCCCCCCTAGTTGCATCGTATCCGACTTCTGCACCCCCTGGACCCGCCACGTCGCTCGCGAGCTCGGAATCCCCCGCTTCGACTTCTACAGCGTCCCTTGCTTCTCTCTTCTCTGCGAGCACAATCTGACGCAACGCAAGACGTACGATGGAGTGGATAGCTTCGACGTTTCTGTGGTTGTTCCGGACCTGCCAATCAAGATAGAGGTAACCCAGGCGCAGGCGCCGGGGTTGTTTCCGGGGCCACTGTGGAAGTGGATGGACGACGATGTTAAGGACTCGTTGCACTGCTCGCAAGGAGTTATAATAAACACGTTTGCGGAGCTTGAGCCGGAGTACATCAAGTTATACGAGGAGGCTAAGGGGAAGAAGGTTTGGCCCGTGGGACCTGTGTCTCAGTGCAACCAGCTGGACTCGATGGCCTCCAGGGGCAACAAGTCGTCGATCGAGGAGCAGACGTTGCGGGCCTGGCTCGACTCCCAGAAGCAGCAATCCGTTCTCTATGTAAGCTTTGGGACCCTGGTTAGAATTTCCGGAGCTCAGTTGATTGAACTCGGTCTAGGCTTGGAGGACTCGGGGTGCCCTGCGATCTGGGTGACAAGGCCAGACGATCAGCAGCAGGATTTTGAAGAATGGCTCGCTGGAGGGTTCGAGGAGCGAACAAGAGATCGTATTATCATCATTAAGGGATGGGCGCCTCAGCTGATGATTCTGTCGCATCCTTCCGTCGGAGGCTTTCTCACCCACTGCGGGTGGAACTCCTGCTTGGAGGGAATCGCCGTTGGGGTGCCCTTGTTAACTTGGCCTGGATTCGTAGACCAGTTCCTCAACGAACGATTCATAGTGGATGTGCTGAGGGTGGGAGCTCCCAGCGGAATAAATAAGCCATTCTGGCACGAGACGGTTGTCGGAGGAGAAGTGCAACTTAAGGGGGAGGACGTGAAGACAGCCGTAGAGAAGTTGATGGGCACAGGCAGAGAGGCCGAGGAGATGAGACGCAGGGTAGGGCAACTTGGAAGGATGGCCAGATGTGCTATGGAGGCTGGTGGGTCTTCAGAGAAAGCTATCATCCAGCTGATAAACGAGTTGAGGTGTCTCGTTTTTGACAAGATGGGTGATCAGCTTTCCAAGTGATTGATTCCATTATTTCGAGATTATGAATGCTGTATTCTAATTCTGTTCATGAGACCTGTCTAAGGTCTGCTTTGGCCAAGCATAACTGCAATATCCCGAAATTTTCAGATCGG
The DNA here is from genome assembly GCF_029677425.1 of Wolffia australiana. Classification (NCBI taxonomy): domain Eukaryota; kingdom Viridiplantae; phylum Streptophyta; class Magnoliopsida; order Alismatales; family Araceae; genus Wolffia; species Wolffia australiana. The sequence continues at coordinate 22,384,872 of NC_135839.1, forward strand.
GGGAATCCTTGGTTGCATACGCCCTGATCGAGATTTTTGACCGATCGCTGATCCTGCTTTTTTTATCACTTCGTCGTCGGTCTCCCCATCGGTCTGATCGCGGAGTGATCGAGGTCTGCCATCTGATAAAGGGATGATCATGATCGGTTATCACCGATCTCATCACCCCGTCGATCAGATCGATCAGCCGCCGCCCGCTTTTGCCCCCTGCTTATCGGCGATCACGATCCGATCGGCTCAAGATCGGAATTGTGAAGTCCCTCAACGAATTCAAAGAACTCGCCATCGTTTATGCTCGCCAGGATATCAAACGGATATCGATATCCTGATATAGAAACCGAAATTCGTACAGTGAAATCTGCTTCTAAGATTTATTTAAATTCGACGGACCCATTCTCCCATATGTTAAAAAAACTAGAAAACATTATAAATATTTTCAAAAGGAAAAGTATTGTGAAATAAATTGCACTCTATTAACCATCTGTTGACCAAGTCCAATCTGGCTTGGAGTTCGTTGAAGTGGATATAGAAAAGCTCCTGCCAGTGCAGTCTATCTCAATTGAATATTGATTAAACTCGTCATCAATAATTAATATTATTTGCACAGAGAAGAAATACACTCCATAGCGTAATTATGTAATAAAATCTTTCATTATAAAATGATAAACTATTTAAATTATGTCTCAACATTTAATCAGATATCGCAAGAACCGATATCCAAAACCAGTGTCCAATATAGTAACCGAAACCCTAGAAAACAAGAGGGATTCCAATATCAGGATGGATAATGGTGCAGGATATTCGATATCATCATCCAATATCCGGATATGGGCAAACATGGGTATCAGATATTTCCATTTTCAATGTCCGGTATTTCATCCTTTGTTCAACTTTTTCTTCTTTGTTTTCATCTCTTCTGATCCCCCATTTTACCCTCCTCTATTGATTTTCTCTTATTCTTCTCTTCCTATATTCATCTGCAGTTCTGTATGACTCTTTTCTCCTTTGCTTTTTAATTCTTCATATCTTCTCTTCCCCCTTCTCTCCCTCTTCCTTTTTCCTCTTCTGTTCTTCTCTTCCTATTTTTTCCTTCTCTTCCTATATTAGTCAGCAATTTTGCAGTTTTATTTTCTTCCTTTCTTCAGTTTTCTTCTACATTTTAGTCTTTTTTCATTCCTTAATTTCTTCACTCCTCGCTTCTTATTTTCTTCTCCTCTCATCATGCTCCTCTCTTAGTCTTACTCTCGTGTAATCTATTTTTCTATTTTAGTCTTACTATACTTTCTCCCCCTAATTCGTCCTATACATTTATTGTTTTCCTTTTTCTTATAATCCCCGTTTTCTCCCCCTTCTCTCCTTCTTTCCTATTTTTCATCCACTATATATTTATTACTTACAGCTTTGAGATCTTCCATGAATAAAGGATTTCATGTTCCCTTTATATACTTTGCCATGCCATATTTAAAGTGAAAAAAAAATTGGCAGAAGCAGTGGATAGTGTTTGACCATCCTGAGCCCCTAACAGACCTCGAATTCACGAAGGATGCGGTACCGGATATCAAAAATGGGAAATATCAGTTTATCAATTCATTCTAAAGTAAACCAAAAATATATTAAATTAAATGACATGAAAATCACTCGGGAGTACAAATCCAACGGAAATTAAATCACCTCGAACTCAATTCAAGTCAGAAAATTATTAATTTTATTTGAGATTTCAAATAGCCTCAATGAATCACTGTGAGAGGAAATCAATTTAACATCAATAAGTTATTACAATAAAAATAAGCATATTAAAAGTTAAATTTCTCAAAGAAACGAAATTAAACAACTTAATGTTATATTGGTGCTCTAAAGTGAAATTTTTCTATTTATATCCAAACACTAAGTCTCCTAAATATTTCCTTTCAATTTTAACTCAATATCTCCTTAATTATATCTCAAACCCGTAGATATATAGGTCAACAAAAAATATCATTTTCTTAAATTTCTTAACAATCAAAATCTTTCAAATTATCTTTCAATTTTATTAAACTCAAGAAAAATTTCAACTTAAAAATAGATTCAATAATCGAAAATGGCAAAAAATGTGTGCTATATATCTATTAAAATATGAAGCGAAGCATTTTTTGTGTATCTGTTTTTAATATTTAGACCGATTGCTCAAGATTTTTTGTTCATATTTGAAGATGCTGTTTGAAATCATTTTAAAGCCAGTTTTGACTACTTCAAAAATCGTGCGGATTGAAGACTTGGAAACGTTCGAAACAGGCTAATTTGCCCAACCCATAAGGAGTTGGCGTGCACGGGACAGGCAGGAAGCCGTCAAATAACTCGAAAGACGGTGACCGAATCCGTCTTTCCCCTAAAGGAATAAAATATCTTGCCCTCTGTTATCGGACTTCTATAAAATATCTTGCAAAATTCTATACAGTATTCACCATCTCGTTTCTATTTGCTTTGTCTAAATCGTCAAGATGTCAAATAACAAATACAAGTCTTTTATAACCTCAGAATATATGGTAGGTTGAGTAATTGATTGAACCAGAGAATTATACTTATGTCGTAGGCAAATTGAAATTCAAATATGGTCCGAGTCGAGCAGACGATCAATCCTGCGAAATCAGTATTAAATAATATCGAAATCCAGAGTTCAAGTACTAAGGTTAACGACAGCAGAAAAGAATATATCAGAGATTTTGTATCAAAGATTGTAGCATTGCAGAACATAATAAACAAGATCAGATAAGGTGAAACGAAACAAACTCAGAGATATAGTTTAATGACGAAATCAGATATCAGAGAGAGAAAGAGAATTCGATATTCAAAAACAGGTCGGGAATGGAAACGAAATTAGAGAAGATCGGGAAACCAGGTTTTGAAATATTTGCTGAAATTAAGAATGGAAATCAGGGACAGTTTATAAAACATCAAAATCAAGGGATAAAATTCGAAGAGCAGAACAGAGAGATCAAACGAGAAACTTGCTGTGAGATCCGGACCAAATCCTAAGATCAGAAACTTGCGGTAAAATTGGAAGAAACAATAATGTATAACCGGAATCATGCAGAGGAACACTCAAACCAGTATGGTTCTTTTGTCAGCAAGGTCAACGACTATCGCAGACCTCGAATTTCTCCACGGCCAAGCGTATCGCAAGACTGATCGCAATGAAATGAGAAAGCGATACAGTGCGTTTGATCATTGTGTTCACGTTAGGGAGGTACTTATACCTCATATTAAGAGCGTCCTTGTGGGCAATTAATCTAGCGGCTATTTACTAGATAATCTCAACAGACAGAGCATTCTCAATATTTTCCTATCTTTATCTACTCGACGTTTTGAACTCAATATATAAATCATCAAAATTCATACTTTTCAACAAAGCTATCCAGGCACTGAGCAGCACCAGCACATACATAGTTTGTGGCTGTGCCCACATCATCTCGTTCGCCTTAATTGTTCAAATACGAGAACTCCTACATTCAGTAGGACTGTTTGACTCTAAATTTTTGGCATACTAAAGTAATATCCAGACACTCTCCGAAATCGTTTCTCATGTAGGGATAACGTGGGGATCAATACTAAGCTGAAAATAACATACAAAGTTCATAAAAGTTATGTTCCGCAGACGGTGTGTGAATATGCGTATGAACGATTTCTGACGTTCATTGGAGTATCAGTCGAACAGTTCCTCGCACAAGCTAGAGAAAGGGTTATCTTCATGGGGCACTCCTAGCTGTCCATATTTGGCAGCCACAAAATTGTCATCGATTATTCTTGGAGAAGCACACTGAAATGAACACGAAAGGATCGAAGAAGGAGCACGGTGTGCGGTGAAGGAAGAGGAATAGACTGTTAAGAAACGTGAGATGCCCCGTAACCACGAAGATAGAAGTAGAGAAGAAAAGAGAAGAAGAAGAGAGAAGGGGCATCTCACGATCTTCATCATCGAGCCATTCAGGCTGAATCACCGAACAGAAGGTAGATTGGGATTAGAGGATGGACAGGGCGACGGGCAGAGCCGCCGCCCTGGGAGACACAATAGAAAGAAAAGCCTCATTGAAACAAGAGCATTAGAAGGTTTTTATAGCATATTGTTTGGATTCAGTTATAGCAACTGACCCTTTCATTGCCGTTTCCTGTTTCAACAGTTTCCTAATTCTTGATTTCCCTTTGTCTCCTTTACATAGACAAGTGGAGGGTTCGACGTGGAGTTCCGTGACGCTCAAGTTTAAGATCCTGAGTGGTTATGCATGCACCTTATCTTTTTATGAGCTGGATAGTTGGATAAACTTGGAAGTTTCCCCGGCGTCCGGTTCCTGGCTAACTTATGTCGATCGCCCAACCACCGCCGCCGTTGCCCCCAATTTTCTGTTGCGATAATTGCGATAACATCCGTAAACCATCAAGCAGAGGTCCCCGCAAGATACCAACGTGGTGTTCCAAGTCTATTGCTCAGTTTCTTGTCATGATTATTTATTCAAGAGAGCGGAGACTTTCTTTGCCTCTTCGCGCCTCTAGCCCTCTACTAACAAGGTCTCAACACTTGTCACGGCATCGCCGGTACAATTTATTTTTGGGCAAATACTACGAAACGGCACCAACTCCATGTTTCGTTCAAAAAGTAGCCCGAACTTTTCATTTTGTTCAAAAAATAGCCCGCGCTAGCCTACCAGCTTTTCATTTGGCGTCTTCTTTTTTTTTTGCCAGCGATGGTCGAACAGCTGACGTGGACTCCACCTGGTAGCCAGGTAGACTCCACGATGGCATCCACGCCAGGTGGACTCCACGTCAGCTGTTTGAACATCGCTAGCCGTTGCCGTCGCTGCCCGTCGCGGGCGGCCACCGCGGGCGCCCGTCTATGGCCGCCGCCGCCCGTCGCTGCCCGCCGCCGCCGCCCTCTCTCTTTCTCGTTCTCTCCGTCCTCTCTCTTTCTCGTTCTCTCCGACTCTCATCACCTCTCTCTTTCTCGTCCTCTCTCTTTCCGCCCTTCTCTCTCTCTCTCTCGACCTGTCTCCCCCTCTCCTGCTCCTTCTCTCTCCCTCGCTCTCTCTCCTCTCCGTCTAACCCTCGCTCCCGCGAGTTCTCTCCCTCTCTCATCCCTCTCTCGCGCTCTCTGTCTCTCGCCCCCTCTCGCCCCTCTCCGTCCGTCGTCGACGGTCAGCGGTCTTCTTCTTCTATCTCGTTTCTTTTTCTTTCTTCTTTGTCGTTCCTCCCTTGTCTCACCGCACTGACCGTCTCCGGCAGTACGAAGAGCATGGAGAAGAGTTCATCGACATGCTGGACGAGGAAGAGGAAGAGGAAGAAGACCGCTGACCGTCGACGGCGGACAGAGAGGGGCGGCGTCGGCGGCGGCCGGAGAGGGGCGGCGTCGGCAGCCGGAGACGGGCGGTGTCGGCGGCGGCCGGAGACGGGCGGCATCGGCGGACGGAGACGGGCGGCATCGGCGGACGGAGACGGGCGGCGTCGGCGGACGGAGACGGGCGGCGTCGGCGGACGGAGACGGGCGGCGTCGGCGGACGGAGACGGGCGGCGGCGTGGGCGGACGGAGCCGGGCGGCGTCGGCGGCGGCCGGAGACGCTGTTGGGGTGCGTCAGCTCCCCCATTATGGGAATGTGAAGGGGGAGGGCTTGACTAGTCAAACCCCAATAAAAGAAGGGCGAGTTTTAACCCCCCTCCTCTTGTCTCTTTGTGGGAATATGAAGAGGCTTCTTTGGAGAATATGAAAAGGCTCTTGGCTTTTCATGTTCCAGACCTTTCAAATTCCTTGAAAATGTAATTGGCCCTCTATATATAGAGGGCAAATCTATTCTGAAATGATATAGGCATATGAGTTTTCTGTTCATTCTTCTTGTCTCTTCCTCTCTTCTCCTCTCTCTCTCTCCTTTGGTTTGTCTTCATCACTCCTTGGTGGCCGCTCCCTTGTCTTGGGAGTTTGAGGAGTTGCTCCGCAGCACCATACGAGAAGTCATTGCCCTGCACCAAGAGCCTTGCACGTTGACGTCACGCCGATGACGTAAAGAGGTTCTTGTTTCCTTTCTCTATACGCTGACACTGTTATCACGTCCGAGTTGATTCCGCATTTCACCGTAGCGTCTTGGGTCGTTGTTTCTCTTCAACGAGTTACAACAGACGCACGACGGCAGCGACCAGAGACGCGCGGCGGCGGCGGTCGGAGACAGGCGGCGTCGGCAGATGGAGACGGGCGACGGCGGGGGCGGAGACGGGCAGCGGCATGGGCGGACGGAGCTGGGCGGCGTCGGCGGCGGCCGGATACGTGGATGCCACCGTGGAGTCCACCTGGCTGCCACGGTGGCTACCACGTCAGCATTTGACCACCGCTGGGAAAAAAAAGAAAATGCCACTTGGCGTCTTCTTATTTGTTCTTGCTATTTTTTAGACAAGCATGAAAGTTCATGCTATTTTTTAGACAAAATCCATAGTTGATGCTCTTTCGTAGTATTTTCCCTATACATACACATATAAGTGTCAACAGATTAAGAAATTAATCTAACACTGCTTTCGTCAATCATAACTGAAATATCCTGAAATTTTCAGATCGGGGGAATCCTTGATCGCATACACCATGATTGAGATTCTTGACCGATCGCTGATCCTGATTTGATCACCCGTCTTCGGTCTCTCCTTCGGTCCGCCATCTGCTAAGGGGATGATCATGATTGGTTATGACCGATCTCATCACCCCATCGATCAGATCGATCAGCCGCCGCCCGTGCCCCTCCGTCTTTTTCCCCCTGCTGATTGGCGATCACTATCCGATCGGCTCAAGAGCGGGATTGTGAAGTCCCTCAACGAATTCAAACAACTCGCCATCGTTTGTGTTCAGCAGGATACAAAATGGATATCGATATCCTGATGTAGAAACCGACATCCGGACAGTGAAATCTGCTTCTAAGATTAATTTCAATTCGACGGACCCATTCTCCCTTATGTTAAAAAAAACTAGAAAACCGTATAAACATTTTCAAAAGGAAAAGTATTGTGAAATAAATTGCACTCTATCAACCATCTGTTGACCAAGTCCAATTTGGCTTGGAGTTCGATAAAGTGAATATAAAACAGTTTCTGCGATTGCAGTCTATCTAAATTGAATATCGATTAAATTCATCATCAATAATTATTATTACTTGCAGAGAGAAAAAATACATTCCATAGATTAATGATGTAATAAAATCTTTCATTATAAAATGATCAACTATTTAAATTCTATTTCAATATTTCATCGGATATCGAAAGAACCAATATCCTATATACTAACAAAAACCCTAGAAAACAAGAGGGATACCGATATCAGGATGGATAATGGTGCAGGACAAACGATATCATCATCCAATATCCGGATATGGGCAAACATGGATATCAGATATTTCCATTTTCAATGTCTGGTACTACATCCTTTGTTCAACTTTTTCTTCTTTGTTTTCATTTCTTCTCTTCCCCCATTTCACCCTCCATTGCTTTTCTCTTTTTCTTCTCTTCCTACATTCATCTGCAGTTCTTGTTAATATTGTTGACTTTTCTACATACTTTTATGTCGGTTACTTTGTGGGTTGGAACATACGTTCCTATATATGTACCTAGTTTGATAATAAAAAATAAGTTTTACATTTCATTTTCTGTGATATGTGTTGTGTTACATATCCAAGAGAGTAGTGAAGTTTGTTCTCAAGACCCAACAGTTCTGTATGTCTCTTTTCTTATTTGCTTTTCAATTCTTCATATCTTCTCTTCCCCCTTCTCTCCCTCTTCCTTTTTCCTCTTCCGTTCTTCTCTTCCTATTTTTTCTTTCTCTCCCTATATTAGTCAGCGATTCTGCATTTTTATTTTCTTCCTTTCTTCAGTTTTCTTCGACATTTTAGTCCTTTTTCATTCCTTAATTTTTTCTCTCCTTGCGTCTTCTCATTTTCTTCTCCTCTTATCATGCTCCTCTCTTAGTCTTACTCTTGTTTGATCTATTTTTCTATTTCAGTCTTACTTTACTTTCTCCCCTAATTCGTCCTATACATTTATTGTTTCCTTTTTCTTATCTTCCCCGTTTTCTCCCCCTTCTCTCCTTCTTTCCCACTTTTCATCCTCTATATATTTATTAATTACAGCTTTGAGATCTTCCACGAATAAAAGATTTCATGTTCCCCTTATGTACTTTCTCATGCCATACTTAAAGTAAAAAAAAACTGGCAGAAGCAGTGGATAGTTTGTGACAATCCTGAGCCCCTAACAGACCTCGAATTCAGGAAGGATGCAGTACAGGATATCAAAAATGGGAAATATCAATTTATTAGTTCATTCTTAAGTAAGCCAAAAAGATGTTTAATTAAATCACATGAAAATCACTCGGAATTACAAATCCAACGAAAATTAAATCACTTCAAAGTCAATTCAACTCAGAAAATTATTTTTTTTATTTAAAATTTCAAATTGCTTCAATAATCAAGTGAGAGAAAATCAATTTAACATCAATAAGTTATTACAATAAATATAAGCATATTAAAAGTTAAATTTCTCAAATAAATGAAACTAAAAACTTATTGTGATATTGGTGCTATAAACTCAAAATTTTCTATTTATATCCAAACACTAAGTCTCCTAAATGTTTCCTTTCAGTTGTAACTCAATGTCTCCTTCATTATACCTGAAACCTATAGATATATAGGTCAACAAAACATATCATTTTCTTAAATTTCTTCACAATCAAAATATTTCAAATTATCTTCTAATTTTATTAAACTCAAGAAAATTCTCATTTTCAAAATAGCCTCAATAATCGAAATGGACAAAATATGTGTGCTATAGATCTATTAAAATATGAAGTGAAGCTTTTTATATTTATATGTTTTTAATATTTAGACCGATGGCTAAAGATTTTTTGTTCATATTTTAGTATGCTGTTTTGAAATCATTTAAAGGCCAGTTTTGACTACTTCAAAAATCTTTTGGATTGAAGACTTGGAAACGTTTGAAACTGGCTAATTTGCCGACCCATAAGGAGTTGGCGTGCACGGGAGTGGCAGGAAGCCGTCAAAGAACTGGAAAGATGGTGACCGAATCCGTTTTTCCGACGAATGAATAAAATTTCTTGTTATCGGACTTGGCCAAGTCACTGTATGAAATCTAGTCGCACTACCTCCTTGGCCAAAGATATCCAGGGGATGCAAAATTTTGCGATATTTTAATACAGAGAAACACCTCTACAAAATCAGAGTCATCGTGGGAATTGGGGAAAGGCTCATCTTCTTCATCTTCGTCTTCCTCTCGCTGTTGCAGGCGCTCAAGAACAAAGATCAATGGACATGCAGGGAAAAGAGAACACATCTGCCCACTTCGTTCTCATCCCGCTGATGGCGCAAGGGCATATGATCCCCATGGTTGACACAGGTCTCCTTCTAGCAGCTCGAGGGGTTGTCACGAGCGTCATCACCACGCCTCTCAACGCCGCTCGCTTCAAGATCACAGTCGAAGAAGCGCAAGCGTCTGGCCTTCCCCTCCGTCTGGTTCAGCTACCTTTCCCATGCCGAGAGGCCGGACTTCCAGATGGCTGCGAGAATCTCGATACCTTGCCGTCAAAAGAACTGATTATCAATTTCTTCAGGGCGATCTCTTTAATTCAATCGGAGGTGGAAGAATACCTGTCGAACTTGGAGTTTCCGGCGACTTGCATAGTCTCCGATATGGGTCTTCCCTGGACGAGCAACACCGCGAAGAAGCTGGGTATTCCTAGGTTGATCTTCCACGTTTCGTGCTGTTTCTCTCTCTTGTGCAATGTCTTGGTCCGCAGGTCTGAGGTCTACGACAGCGTCAACTCAGACGACGAGCCGTTTGCCGTGCCCGGAATACCGCATCGGATTGAAGTGACGAGGGCCCAATTACCGTCCAATTTCGCCATGAAATCTTCCATGAAAGGCCTCCGCGATGAGATACTCGAGTCCGAGGCTGCAGCGCAAGGGATTATCGTCAACAGCTTCGATGTCTTGGAGAGAGGATACGCGGAGCTTTATCAGAAAACCATGGGAAAGAAGGTGTGGACTGTTGGGCCGGCCTTCTACGGTGGCCCAAGGATTCCTCGCAATGTCTCGAGGGGTAGGAAGGCTTCAGTCGACGAGGAGAAGTGTTCGAGCTGGCTTGACGGTAAAGAGCCGTGCTCTGTGATTTACGTTTCTTTCGGCAGCCTGGCGCGGTTCTCTTTCGAGCAGCTGGTTGAGATAGGGCTCGGTTTAGAATCCGCGAATCACCCGTTCATCTGGGTGGTGAGTGAGAGGTACAAGGCGACCCAGACGGAGGAATGGCTTGGAGGAGGATTTGAGGAAAGAACGAAAGATAGGAGTTTGATTATCAGAGGCTGGGCGCCACAGGTTTTCATACTATCGCACCCGTCAACCGGAGGTTTTCTGACTCACTGTGGGTGGAACTCTTCTCTGGAAGGAATTAGTGCTGGAATTCCGATGGTCACTTGGCCTCTGTTCGCGGACCATTTCTTCAATGAGAAGTTGGTTCTCGAGGTGGCTCAGGTCGGCGTTGGCGTTGGGGTGAAGTCTGCCTCTGTCTGGCAGGACGAGACCCCAGGAGTATCTGTGACTAAAGAGGAGGTGCGGAGAGCAGTTGAAAACTTAATGGACCGCGGCGAAGAAGGAGCAGCCAGAAGGCGCAGGGTAAGAGAACTCGGAGAGAAGGCAAAGATAGCTCTAGAGGCAGGGGGTTCTTCTTACGCCAACCTTAACAACCTCATAGAAGAGATGGCAAACCGCTCCGGCTAACACTTTCCTCCACCTGGAACTCATATCTCAATGTGAAGAATATCAGAGGCCTACCTTGTCCAAAACGCTCAGTACGGAATATTATGGATAGACGTATCATGCATTTATTCTTCTTCTTCTTCTTGAGTTCCACGAGAGGTTTAACAGGAAATTCAACTGAAAAAAATAGCTTCTCATGTCACTATACATAGGCTCATGTGTTAGATTAATTTCTTAATCTATGGACAATTATATATATGTGTGTATATAATTGCATATTGTTAAGCTATGAGTTATTAATCCCAATTTATACATGATTCACTTAATGATCGGATTAAGACATTTATAGCAATAAGTGTGGTTATTAATTGTGTAGAGGCTAAGCCTGTCTTAATTATAATGATGGGATTAATAAAGATAGGCTTAAGAGGCTTAAGTATCTCCTCTTCCTATAAATAGGGGCCAGGTCCTTGGGTCATAAGGCAATTGAATTTTCTCCTAAGCATCCCATTGCTCAAAGAGACTTCAGGAAGTCATCCAGTATTGATCCAAAAGGCCTCCCCTCAAGCTTGTTCGATTCAACTAGAGAAGACGTGATGGATCGAGGTATGTTTTACATTCATTTACATTCATGTACGATCTTCATCATCCTTTAGAATCGATGCAAGCCTCCTGCGGATCTAACACCTCGATGTACCAAAAATAATGTACAAAATTCTATGTTTCAAATTTCTTGAATTTCATCATGCATAATGGTTGGTGAAAGATATAGCAACAAGGGGATTTCTTCTAATGGCAAACCTCAAGGAGAAGTAACTTAATATACATAACTGGCAAGCTAATCACATATTACATATCTTGTTCCATGTACATTAATACAATGTCATCCGTATAATGCACCAATGATGCATATGATGAGGTCTATGAATACATGATCTGACTTAGTCAATTATGATCTTAAATCTACAGTCCTTCAACATCTTTTCTAATATTCCTATTCAAAGGATACTCAAGAAGGAAATCCAAGTGTCTGGGTAGAATAACAATATGTAGCCTCCCTCATGTGAAGAGTGTTACCAATCACGTCACCACTAGTGTAGAGACAATAAGGATAGAGAGTGGATGCTCTTTAACTGAAAGAATTCACTTAATTGATCTGTATGAATTCCTGAATGGTATTATAGGAAACTATAAATCAAGTTGAGTCGGTTCATGGTTGTGTTCGTGGTCGTTTGACCTGAGATACAAAAGATGTCTTGTAAACAAATGCTTGAACTTTGAATACGACTTATGAGTTCCTATTCATGGAATTCCAAATCATCTTGGCATGAATGCTGCAAGAAGTTCACGAAAATGATCGAGGGCTGAGATGGGACCAACCACCCTCAGTACTCAAGGAAGATACCTCAGATGACCCATTATTTTTTGAAAGTTGAATGTACCCTAAGTCATCCTTTGAGCATCAAGCCAATTAAGGACTATACATACACAGTAATTGATGACATAAAGGTTCCATGAGTGGGTTAATACAGCCCTTTAGATCATGATGTTTAGCTTGACACCCCATGGTCTGAAATGTCAACCAATCAATTGAGTTAAATCAATCCATGATTAATTAATCCATACCTTAATATATGTAATTCACTTAAAAGTCTAGTAAAGGTAATTGGGCTGCAAGTGTCATCATCTGGATTGATACATCTACCTAGAGGATCACAAACAAATGGTATTCTGGACATGAAGATATACTGTTCGCTATATTTGATTTTATAATTATTTGAAATTTGGCATGTACCTTTGTTGTTTTTTTCTTTATTATTGCTTTTGTTTCTTATGATCGATAAATGGCTACTATGCACAAAGCCTTGATGACCTCCTTGATGGATATTATTGATGTGTATTATAGGAAATTAGTTCTCTTTGTATAGTCAAAGTTTGAACATCATGATCCTGAACTCCATCAAGAAACTTATTAGAAACTTTGTTACTTTCCATTATAGTTGTATGTGGATCTGGATATTCACCCCTAGAATCATTACTTTGAACATTTAAAAACAACATCTGAATATTACAAGTATCACCAAAATATCTTCATCAAAATATTATTTTCTTGAACATATATCATTTTCATAAGTTTTGTTGAACATATAGTTTCATCTTTATGTTCAAAAACTTATTTTTCTTCATTTGAGATTATATCAATTGGAATAGAAATTTCATTATCAACCACATGATTACAAATCTCAACACATTTTCTTGTAATACATTCAACCGAATCTTCTTCAAAGTAGTCCTCATCTGATTCTTCATAATTATATGAATATGGTTTAGCAAAACAAATCTCCATTTTTCTCTTGTTCATTTTTCTTATGAAATAAAAATTTTCAATTTCACTACATTCTTTTAAAAATCTCAGCAATAAATAATCGACATCTTGTAAAAAGTTCATAATTTTTTATAATACTCTCCTTACTCGTAAATGTCAATTTCGGAAATATATTTCTAACCATATTATGAAGTACTCTCATTCTGAAAATACATTTATATTTAAATTCATCGTTGTACTTCTTAAAATACTCTATTAAATATTGATCATTTTCATAAGAATCATCAGGTTGTGAACTTTTATTTTGAATCGATGCATAATCATTATCCCTACTTTCAGAATATTCATGCATTTGGCTTTATGACAAGATTGAAGATGATGACTATAAGAAGTTTCATGATTTTTAAAATAACTAGGGACGTCAATAAACTTTTGTCGAGAGGATTGAAAATCAACATGAAAAGGTCCACATAAATGTGGATCAAAATTTCTCTCATATCTCCTTTCATGAAATTCATAAGTTCATTTAGGAAGATTTGAAATCATAATATGCTATCTAACACAAACTCTAAAAAGACATCTAAGAGTTATATTCAGCATTAGGAAGAAAAAATTTAATACCTGAGAATGATGATTTCCGCGTCATTGGCATACTTAGTTACCCTTAGAAGATATTAGTATACGGGAAAAAATCACTAGAAAGAATATAAAACCTTAATGGCCACTGTTTCTTGGCAACGGCGCCAATTGATAATATCAATTTTACGGGTCTTAATTTGTCGTTGGTAATTGAGATTATTCAATAAAAATATATTTAACCATACTTAATTAAGAATATTTTTTTAGTGATGAGTACGGATTGTCTCCACAAGGAACGATGATTAAGGATTTAATTTTTTCACTATACCGATTATCAGTATGAGAAGAGATAAATACGAGAATAGAATAGGCGAGATAGTAGTATCGAGGAAATATAAGTAGAATTACGCGAAATGTTATGAGAATAAGGTAGTGGGCGTGACAGATATGATAGTCATTGAATGCGTGAAAAGTATGATGGTGAAGATAGAGACGAGATAATGGGGACGTAAGTAAGTGAAATGATAAATGAAATGATAATAACAAATTATAATTACGATTAATGATGATGTCGGGAGAGAAACAACGGAAGGCAAGGACACTTACCTTAGGTCCTTACGTTTCTCCAGGGTCACGGTGATTTACGAGTGCCGGTATGCTCCCCGTCTTCTCTAATGCTTCTTCCCACACACCCAAGACACCAAGAACACACTTGATGGATCTCAAAACTCTCTATTGTTTAATCAGCCACACAAGTAGGAAGCAAGTTCAAGATGAAATTCACAATGATCCGGGCATATATTTATAGATCAGATGACTTGAATGGAAATAAGCCGGGGAAGACGAAGCAATGCTAAAAATTTCAAGTCAATCGAAGTTGTAGATCAAAAGTTATGGCCATCTGAAGTTGAGTCAATCCTAGCCTTTGATTTTTTCTCTCTCCCCATCATCCGTTTCCTCATCTTCCATTTATGGTTATATTGTCGCGTCGCTTAAAGTTTTCTGCATCTCCTCATCTTCTGCTCTTGACTTCTCATCTTCTCGGCCAAGTGTACATGAAAAAAGGACAAAAAAGGGGTGATGTAATAAAAATGAGAAGAACCTTCTTTCTCGAGGCTGACGTGGCAACACATCAACGTGCCATGTTGCCTTTCTTCTTCTTCTTTCTTTTTGTTTCAAATGAGTGGCCATCAGCGTGCCACATCACCCTGTGCCAAAAACAACAAAAAAAAACGTATTAGTCATTGTGCAATCATCGCTTTGCAAATCATGAAACGATGATTGCTGGTTAATGATTGGGTGACGCCAATCATTTACTTAGCTAATGATTGGCTGGCGCCAATCGTCATTGGGGGCGATGATTTGTCGTCGTTCGACAAATCGAACAGCAACACGTGGCGACGCAAATAATTGGGCTAAAAATACTTTAAAATTTCATGTTAAATAAAATAAAGCCCCATAAAATATGTATAAATATATATTCTTTTACTTAGAAAAATCATATATTTCCAAATTTAAAGTCGAAAATTCCAAAAAATCTTATTCTGTTTCAAAAATTATATATTTTTAGAATCTATTGTGAGAAAATTCTCCAAAAATGCATAAAAATGCAAAAACTTCAGAGCATTTTCTAAAAATAGATTTAATCATTTTCAGGTATAAGTAATTTAATGCAAATAAACATGTAAATATGATCAAATAAGGTACTAAAAATGCATGTTATGAGCACCCCATGGGCTAGAAATTTAACCTATCGATTGGGTTAAATCGATTCTTAGTTAATTAATTTATGTGTTAATATAGTTAATTAATAAGGTTTACCAATAATTGTTATTGGGCCACTAAAGTTATTAACTAGAAGGATAGATGGGCCTAGAGGGTCATGTGCATAAGGTCATAAGGGCATTGGTGGATAATATTTTACTTTGTAGGATTTTTGAGAAAAACTAAAGTAAAATATAAAGGAAAGGGGCACTCATTTTCAAGCACCCAGGCCATCCAGATTTTAGAGCCCCCCCCCCCCTTCTCCACTCAAACAAGGAGAGTGTCTTTTTGGTGAGAAGATCTTTGAGATTTTCAAGAAGAGTAGAAGAAAACGAGGTGGAGATCCAAGCGCCAAATGAGCGCGTGGATACTTCTATAGGCCGGACGTACTAACGGCTTCAAAAAAATCTCCGAGCGGAAAAGTCAAGCAAGGAACAAGTTCCCCAGAAGGTACATTTGATGTATATTTTAAAGATCGATTATGAATCTATTAACATGCTTCCGCATCCATGGAATCATGTTTTCCATGGATAATAAACCAAGGCATAGATCCCAACACTCCTCATATTTCTCTCTTTAGGAAGTCTTAAATTGATAGGACTTAAAAATAGTGAGAACTAGGTGATCTTGAGCTAGGACTCACAATAACAAAACACCAACTCATTCCAAATTAAACTAACGAAGGAACCATGGTTTGCAATTCATTTTATTTTCCCCATTTTTTATTGCATAAGGAACAATGCATATTTAAGTTAGTGGGGATAAAAATGTGGATTCCAATTTTTGTATTCCAATGCATCATTTTAAGTTGGGGGTAGCACTCACTTGTATAAATTTAATCATGATCATCTTGGAGAATCGATGACCCCATAGCCTAGCAACATGAGTATTGAAGTAGGCTCATGTATCAGATCAAGTACATCTCTTGATGGTTTGAGCCATGGTCTAGATTCATGTGTTTTTTTCCTCCCAAATGGCTTGGATATCTGGTAGGGTGAGGAACATACATGAATGTTAAAGGGTTGAAGAACTATTATATTAGGCTGAGTCAACCACCTACGTCCATCCTTCAACGTGTCAATCTTATCTAGTGTTTTGGACTCCACTAATAGTCATTTTTCTTGGGGTAAAAAAAGTCATTTCTTCAAATCTTAAACACATTATCACCTTCAAATGATCCACCTAGAGCCATCTTTGAAAACTATGTGTGAACCCTCTTCATCTATTTTCTTAGCCTACCTTTAATCATTTCACCTGTTGTCACTCAATCCTATAGGTACCCATCCATTCCATGTTTCCCTTTATGATTATGATACACTTACTTCCATCTTTTATTCTCTTCTTCCCCTTTGAGATATCATATTTTCATGATAACTTTTCTAGTTATCCCCTTCTTTATTTTCACCTATATCTTCTCATCTTTTTTGTACTAACGTGGGATGAATATTATGATATGTGTATATTTGATCAACAATTATTTATTTTCATCTCTGTTTGCCCCTTTTGAAAAAAAGGGAAGAAAGAAAAAAACAGAAAAAACAACAAAAAGAGTATATATATATTATGAGGTTTCTTGGAAGCATTTAATGTTGATCTTTAATGCATTGTTGATCAATCTATTTATCATCCATGCAGAGGTGATGCATGTCATGTTATAAACCAGTGCTTCAAAATTATAATTTTCATCTTCATTGCATTTATTGTATTCTTCTGGTGTATTCTGCTTTTGTAACTCACGTGGAGTAAGCTATCTGAGTATTGTATGTCCATCCTTTATTCCCTACATACCTTTATTCCATTATTTTGAGCCATCCATCATTCTCATCTTTCTTTACATGTAGTTAGATAGGAGCCTCATCACACATGTTTCCTTGAAACACCGTTGATATTTTGTGCTTGATTGAGAAGAGAAGAATGACCATGTTTTACTTTTCAGGTGGGCAGAAAGTTAGTGGGAAATCTAAACAAGTAGTCACCACTCGTGAGTGATTGATGTGGATAAAATAAATGAGAGACAATCACATAGATTATAGTGTCATACTCAGAGAGAAGTAGGATGCAATACAATCTTTGACAACCTATTATCATAAATCATTTTCCGTCCAATCAATAATATTCATGATTCCGATCCACATTTTTCACATTTCTAGCTTTAAATACAGTAACATTTTCCTTGTCGTTGTAACACAGGATTAGTCTGGTGATAAGTGACAGAAACATATAATTTTCTATTCGTCAAACTTTATGCATATTCTCTCAAATCCTATGAATTCAAAAAACTTTTAAAGTTTTTTTACAAAGAAGACATGATATCCAGAAACTAATACGGCAGGGAATATTTTCATCCCCATAAAATGTTCTCCATAAAATTGGCAATAAACATACTCAATATAGACAAAGTCATACATATGATCTTTGACCTTAACATTTGCTTATTATAATAAATGTTTTTATGTTAAACTGAATCCATGAAATGGTACACGTTAATCTCATTGTAATGAAAATTTTTGTTCCAAACTCAAGATTTTAAGATACTGAAGATACTTTTGAAAGTCAACTTTTGACATATGTGTGAGGATTCAATGCAGTCACTTCATTGCACTCCACCATGACTAGGCCAAGTTCTAAACAAACTTCTTCGTGAGCTGACGAGTTCATTTTAAACAATAGAGACTTAAGTTGAACACTTGTCAACCAGGTAGATCATTGTAAGTCAGATGATTTGACCTTAAATATCATCTTTACAGAATAAATGATGAATGGTAGGATGGATTTCTTAGTTTTTTTGTGATTAGTGCTTCTGAAGAAAAATGTTTATAAGGTTAGCCTACTTCAGATCTTGGGTTTCTTCAATGCTTATAAAGTTAGTGTCACTCACTTATCCCATAATGAATGGAGAGAGGAAGAAGCACATTAAAAAGTGTAGAATAATTTACTCGCGGTGAATCTCTCACCTATTTTGCTTATAATTCCTTCTCGTGGTTTCAAATTCTTCAGAATCATCTGAAAACGTTAAGAATGAGCTTCAACCATGAAGCTTCTTTTCATATTAAAAATGAGGAAGATTCACCCGATCCTACCACAAATTTATTCACTCTCATTTATTAAGAACAGGGAGTTTCTATTTAGTAGCATTTCACAACTGTAACGGATGTTTATCGACCAAATTAATGCAATAATATATTATATACTGGCAGTCACTAAATTAGTTACAACTTAGTAGCATATGATTTCCATTAAAGGATACCATTTATTTCTCAATGATCTTCACCGATAAATGTCTCTATAATAACGTTTCGTAACTGTAAAGGATACGTTCTCGTCCAAATTAATACAAGTACACCCTCGATAATACTTAAAGCTGTCGACCAAATTAGGTACAATTTAAATTTTAAAAAAGGCATGTGTTACTCGTCCGCATTAATTTAACTAAATTCTCGAACACAGGTTACCTCACTCAGCCAAATTAGCCATAATAATAAAGGACATAATTTTCCACTTAGGAAACAATTAGTAAATAAAATTTCTGTAGCATTTCGTGACTGAAATATTCGCTACTCGTGCAAAGTAATTCAGGTTAATTTTCGACTCTGGTTGGTTACCTAACTCGGCCAAATTAGTTATATAATAATAAAGGATACACTTTCTACTTAGGGGGATACCATTATTAAACGATCTCTAATGACTGATTTAGAACTGTGGGGTCCACTGTGATATTAGCCAGCGATAAATAACTCTTTGTGTGAATAGCTGTCCGCGTGTCATATGTGCGACTGGAGAGGCAACTCTGGTCTTCAACCCCTTCCAAAATCCGGTCTTAGGGCGTTCAATCTACCTCAATTGTTCGGAATTCAGGTAGCTTTCGCTTCTGTGCCATGATCGGACCCTTCATACCTTTGATTTTCGTTTAATTTCTTGGCCTTATCGTCATCTTCTCATCGTGTTTTCTGCCGCCCGCTTTCATATGTTGCGTCGTCTTCTGTGCATATTTCTATCATCCTTCCCCAATTATTATCCGGGTAATCCTCCGATTGTGGTTTTTTTCCAGGAGATCAAACTTTGTTCAGATTTTGTCTTGAACTTTGATCGTTGTTCTAGCGACTACGTTGGCGTCTCGGAGAATCTTTTCCTTTTCTAGTCGGAAAGGGTAAGAATGGAGATGGATGAGATCGGCGAGAGCCGCCCAAAGGACTGCGATCCCCTCCTGGGGAATCGCTCTGAGGGTTCAGGCCCTAGCTCTTCGACTGAGATACGGCCTCCGGATGGCTCCAAGGAGATGAATAGCGATGATATTGAATCTGAAACCTCCGCTTGTTGCCGCATATGTCTGGAATGCGATTCTGATCCGGGTGAAACCTCTTTTCTGATCTTGTCTTACTTTTCCTTGTCTCCGTCGGTTGCGGTCGTGTCTGCTGATGGGATGTCATTCAAATTAGCTTTTTAAAGATGCTTGGTTTTTTGCTTATCAATTCCCCTCTCAGAAAATAAATTTCATAAACCAGAGATTTATAGAATGTTCAATGCGCTTCATTCTATAATTTGGACTTGTCTAAAACTTTTTTGTTTTTGGTCTTGTTATAAGAAATGAATTTGATTTAGTATTATCTAAAAGTTGGGAATCGAGCGACCTTCACTGCCATCTGATTAAGATTCAGCGGGGTCTGGTACGGAGTTGTGTTCTCTAATTATTACTGATCTATTATTTTCTGGTTATTCCATTTCACTTAGACAAAATACTGCATAATCGTCCCAATTATCAATGTTGACACGCTTCTATGCTGTCAATTTTCCTCACGCAACATGAAATGCACGACTTCATGCTCTGCCATAAGTTCCATGTCAACCGTTGAGAATTTGAGGGAAGTTATGGTATCGGAAGGTAGTGTTGAATATTAAATTCTTGCTCATGCAAAATTCTTTTATTTTGAAGAGAGGAAAGATATGATGTAAAACTTACAATTATTAATTTTGCTTCCCGAGTAGATATTATCAATCTTAATTCTAGTCCTTGGTTCCATTGACTCTTGCTGTAGCAAATTTCATTCGAGATTCGCTACTCCACCTTGTAATCACATGCCATGGTTTATTTTGCATTCTATGTTTTCTGTTTGGTCTTTTTGACGCATTGCTAATGAGTCTCTCTGTTTTTTTCCTGAAGGAGATGAATTAATATCTCCCTGCATGTGCAAAGGAACTCAGCAATTTGTTCATCGATCTTGCCTTGACCACTGGCGGTCTGTCAAGGCAAGTTCTTCCCTCGGTGCTCTGATTTTTTTTGGGGAGTATATGTCCGATATAACTTTGCCCTTGAATTTTTTCTCTTTCAGGAGGGATTTGCCTTTTCTCACTGTACGACTTGTAAGGCACAGTTTCACCTCCGAGCTGAGTTTTTGGAAGATAATACATGGCGTAAGATAAAATTCCGGATATTTGTCGCTCGGGATGTGCTGCTTGTCTTCTTGGCGGTGCAGACTGTAAGATAACGCTCCATAATTGCCTAGTTGATTCCATGTGTCTCGCTTATTTTTTTCCTTTTTCCTTTTGAATTTTCCGGCTATCTGTGAAGAACTTTTCTATGGTCTGACTTGAAAAATTTTAGTGTATATATGAAATAATTTTAGTTTTTTTAATTTTTAATCCAATCTTTTAATGTTTTTACATTTACTGAATCTTTATGCCGATGACAATATCATTCAGGTGATTGCTGCGATGGGTGGTTTTGCCTTCCTCCTGGATAGGAACGGGGACTTTCGAAACTCGTTCAGCGACGGTTGGGATCGTGTATTATCGAAGCATCCTATACCGTTTTATTACTGCATAGGTAGGTCGTGATCTCATTGCTTAAAAATATGAATGTCTTAATTATGGTGACATGGTGATGATTTTTAGTTGGTGATTATACTGGGCGCCCTGTGAATTTCAAACACTTAAGATCATGGTGATTTAACGCAGTTTTGTCACTGAAAGTCAATTAACTTACCATGCGATTTAACTTTAAGCAAGATAATAGCGCTTGATTACTTTTGAATTCTAGATCTCATAAGTTTGTGATCCCAATGGATCGTGATGGATTGAATCTTCAGGTGTGCTTATCTTCTTCGTGTTCATGGGATTCTTTGGACTGGTGCTTCACTGCTCGTCAGTCAGCAGTAACGACCCATGCAT
Organism: Wolffia australiana; assembly: GCF_029677425.1. NCBI lineage: Eukaryota > Viridiplantae > Streptophyta > Magnoliopsida > Alismatales > Araceae > Wolffia > Wolffia australiana. The sequence goes on from NC_135839.1 coordinate 22,406,460, forward strand.
GGCCGGGTGTCGCAATTGTTGCTACGGCTGGGGAGTTCTGGACTGCTTTCCCGCATCCATGGAGGCCTGTTTCGCGCTCGTCGTTGTCTTCGTTGTCGTCTTTGCAATTCTCGGCGTGGCGTACGGCTTCCTCGCCGCCACCATGGCAATCCAGAGAATCTGGCAAAGGCACTACCACATCCTAACCAAGAGGGAGCTGACCAAGGCAAAGATACTTCTCCCTGCCACATAATCCATTTCTTCAATTTCCCATGACTGATGACAGTCCGTCATCGTCCCCGTCATTCGTCCTGGGTAGGATGTTGATGACGACAAGACAAAAATCATCACCTCTTGCCTTTGTCAGTTTCTAGACATGGTCGTTCTGTTCTTTTTGTGCGAATTGTTTGTTCTGTTCGGTTTTCCGAACAGAACAAAAACAAATTGGAACAGAACATCGCACAGACCCGTGTGCGATTCTTTTGTTCGCTTTGTGCGAATTTTGTTCTAGTTTTGTGCAAATTTATGCGAATGTGCGAATTTTGTTCGTTTTTGAGAAAAAAAAAAAGAACAGAACAAAGAACAAGGCCCTGTGCGGTTGTTTTGTGAGATTTTTTTGTTCATTTAAAACGAACTGAACAGAACAACCATGTCTATCATTTTCTTAGCCTTGCCCAGATGACGAGAGGCCAAGACGAGTATTTCGTCGGCGTCATTAAACACTACCACGTTTCTTTTCTTCACTTTGATTAAGATTTCGCGCTGATTTCAGGAATACGTGGTGGAAGATCTGGGGGGTTGCTACACGCCGCCGAAGCTGGAGCCGGAGCACGAGCAGCGGCTCAGAGCGCTGGCGCTCCTGTGATTTCTCCAGAGTTTTTCAGGGGTTGTGGGTGTACTACTTACTACTAGCGAACTAAAAATTTTACGAGAAGAAGCGGTTGATCAAGGGGAAGCAGCAGAGCAATGGGATTAAAGACAAGAAGGGGGGAGGATCAGAGGGCAGAGAACTTGGGGACGTCTACGGGGAAGGCGTGAATCTCGTCCGTCCATGGGTTGCGCTCCTCGGCGGGGTTCACGGATCGGAGGGCCTTCCAGACGGCGCTGTTGCACTTGAAGCCGGAGCCGAAGGCGATCTGCCAGGTGCGGTCGCCCTTGCGGATCCTGCCCTTGGCCTCGGCGTAGGCCATCTCGTACCAGAGCGAGCTGCTGGACGTGTTCCCGAAGCGGTGAAGCGTCATCCGGGACGGCTCCAAGTGCCAGTCGGAGAGCTGCAAATTCTTCTCGATCTCGTCCAGCACGGCGCGGCCCCCGGCGTGGATGCAAAAGTGCTCGAACGCGAGCTTGAAGTCGGGTATGTAAGGCTTGATCTTCATCTTCAGAAACCTCTTGCAGACGAGCGTGGCGAAGAAGAGCAGCTGCTCCGACGCCGGCAAGACCAGCGGCCCCAGCGTGGTGATGTTCGTCTTCAGCGCGTCCCCGGCGACGCTCATCAGGTCTTTCGACAGCGCCACCCCGACCGTCCCGTCCTCGTCCTCCTCCTGCGTCACGCACCCGAAGCACTTGTCGTCCGCGCCCTTGTGGGTCCGGACGGTGTGCACCAGCCGGTACTTGGCGCGGCGGCGGTCGGACCGGCGGTTCGAGAGCAGGATGGCGGCGCCGCCCATGCGGAAGAGGCAGTTGGAGACCAGCATTGAGCGGTTGTTCCCCCAGTACCAGTTGAGGGTGATGTTCTCCATGCTGACCACCAGCGCGCGGCAGCCGGGCCGGGCCTGCAGCAGGTGCTTGGCCAGGTCCACGGAGATGAGCCCGGCGCTGCAGCCCATCCCGCCCAGGTTGTAGCTCAGGATATTCCCCCGGAGCTTGTAGTGGTTCACGATCATGGCCGACAGCGACGGAGTCGGGTTGAAGAGGCTGCAGTTGACGATCAAGATGGCCACCTCCTTGGGCCGGACCCCGGTCTTGGAGAAGAGCTCGTCCAGCGCGCCGAACATGACCGTCTCGGCCTCCTTGCGGGCCTCCGCCATGCAGGGGTTGGGCGGGATGTTGTGCACCGCCTCGGGGAAGTAGGTGGACTCGCCCAGCCCGGACCGCTCCAGGATCTTCCTCTGGAACTCGAGGTTGTCCTCCGTGAAGGCCCCCGTCAGCCGCGACCGCTCCAGGAACATCTTCCGCGTGCACTTCTGCGACTCCGCCGGCTTGTAGCACGCGAAGTCCACCAGGTACACGGCCCGCGGCCGCGTCAGCCAGTAGAGCGTGCAAAGGAAGACCAGCAGCGCCGAGCAGAGCACCACGGAGATGAGGTTGTACTGCAGGTGCGCCCACAGCTCCTTCGCGTCCGCGCCCGACAGCGCCGACAGCTGCGCCGCCACCGCCCCGCAGACCGGCACCAGCACCAGGAACATCCCGTGCGTGACCAGATAGTGGTACCCCAGCTTCACGTACTTGAGCTTCACCGACTGCTTGAAGTCCGGCAGCCCCTCCGCCGCCATCTTCCTACCCCCTCCCTCCCTCCCTTGACACAGGACGAGGCCGCTGCCACCCGGGGAAGAAGAAAGAAATAATTTTGCTCCCGGACAGATGTGGTTTATTTATTTATTTATTGGCTTCTCTTCCTCAGAGTCTCAGACAGATGAGACACGCGGCCTCCGAGCTGTCCATGGGGGTCCAAAAAAAATGACTTTTTTAGATTTCTGATGAAATTTAGATTTCTGATACGCAGATGGGGGGTCCAAAAAAAATGACTTTTTGATGAAACCCATTAGAGGAAGTTTAGGTTTCTGATTCGCCGATGTGGGTTTGACTTGTGGGCTATCCCGAGTTTGATGATCTTCTTAGTGTTTGACCATGGTCGAGGAGTTATGAGTTATGACAACCCATCAAGCCAAGTGAGGTCACGTTCTTGCCAACCCAGACAAGGGCCCCCGCAGGATCCGGCCCCCCCGGGCTCAATTAATGCCTGACACGGCGCGCAGAAAAGATTACTCACACGCCAGCTAATCCTTTGGTTTTTCTCGTTAATCGGAGTGGCTTGTCTCGGCCAGGATGAACGCATTTGAATCCCCATTTGACCGATGAAATTCAGACGGCTGATAGCGTAGGCTAATCCCACGTCATAACTGCGTGTCTGCTTTCCCTGTTCTCTCTTTGTTGAGTGGTGGCGAGTGAAAGCGTGGGCCACGACGAATCAAAGTTCTGACGGGGCTCTGTTCGATCTCGTGTAGTTTCCTCGAGAAACGGAGACTAAAGTGCCGTCGTCTTTTTTTTTTTATTATTCAGATGAAAACAATTTAAGACCCAACCACGTGGCTACAGTGGACGGGGAAGACAGAAGAGTCGCCCCCCTCTTAAAAGCAGATTACACGCCATCCCACTATATGGTTGAATTTTTCTCTTGACTTTGGTCTCTTCGGTCAGCCCCTTGCATTAGTTGACGTTGCTCATCTGGTCAGCGCTTTGGCTATCTCTTTAGTGCATTTGTTTCTGGTGGGTCATCAGCCTCGACTGAACGACCTTCAAATAAATTTCTCTTGTCATCCACCAGTTAGATTTTGGCATCCTCTTTTGTCTTGACTTGATGGTCATTAGTAGGGTTTGACACTCCAAACCTGGGACCAGTCAGACTGCACCTAACCAGGGCTTTCAGTACACCCTTTTAAGGTGTACCAGCCAGTCGATCAGCCCGGATCTGGTTCGATGGTCAAACTGGACCCGGGACTGGGAATTATTAATAACTAAATTGTTTTATTTTGTTGGTCGACCCCCCTTCCCCCAGTCATCTTCCTCCCCCCCACTCCAACCTCCCTATGGTCGCGCACTCCCCAACCTCTCTTCCACGCCATCCCTCCCTGCCCCCCTGGTTGCTCTCCCTCCTTTCAGTCACCCCCCTCAGCTCAGTTGCCTGACCAGTAGAGGGGGAGGGGAGCAACCCCTATTGCACTTCCCCCTCCCCTCCTCCCTGTAAAGAGCTGTGTTCGTCGAGGGAGAACAATAGAACTCTAATAACAATAAGGGGGAAAGAGGAAAAGGGGAGAGAGGGAGAGAGAATAGAGAGAAAGATATGCAACTAAGATTATTGTATTGTCCCACGAATGAACAAATACATGTGTGTTTGTATTTATCTTACCACATAATATTTAGTTATCTACTTCATAATCCAAATTGTTATAACAAACATATCTACTATATCAAGATGAAAGCCTACCGTTAGATTAGTTCTTATCATGAGTGTGAGGACATGATACTTGATAAACAATACCTTTATTTTTAAGATGCGTGTGGAGAGCTATATACTCTCCGCTCTAGTCAGTTTAGAGATACTGGATTTTGGCACTCAATGGTTTTCAACGCAATTCTGAAATTCTATAAAGGTTTGCAACAAATCAGTTTTCCTTTTGAGTGGATAAAGCCAAGTGTATTTACCAAAAATATCAACAAAAAAACATGATAATAGTATGATTAGTAATGGAGAAACAAAGTTTAATTAATTAATTACAAACATTTCTCTCAAGTATGATTAGTAATGGAGAAACAAAGTTTATGGGATTTTGAAATTTTGCAAGAGTCACATATGACTTATTGGCTTGAATGAGTGGCAGGCAAACCAAATTTAGTGATGATTGAGACCGGCACAAAGGCATCGTGGGTTTTTCAGTTTGCCACAATTTCATCAAAATTGAGGTGATGGACGTAAGCATTAATGCTTATCACGAATTGGGCATAATCAGCCCCAATTCCTCTCAAGAAAGTATAGACCATTGTTGATTTGCTTACTATTCGTTTGACTGACTCAAGCAATTCAACAACAAATCTTAAGTGTCTCACATATTGACCAGTTTACATGGTACCTTTCTTCATGTTGTGGAATTGATGTTGAAATGCCACAACTCAGACCTAATTTCAGCTAAAAAACATGCTATCAACTGACTCTCGTGCTTCTCTTGTCACGTTTTCTTTGCTTATGTAGGGTGTCATGTCCTTTGATAGTGTGGAGTAAAAAAACCCAAGACCTTGTTGATTCGTCCTCCAGATCTTGAATTCTGGATTCTGAATTATGTTTCCTTGTCCATCTCAAATTGAAACTGGAGGAAGAATATCTTTGATAAATCTCATTAAATCATTACCCATTTAAGATTGGTAGGATGGCGCTTCTCTATGACAGAGAATTTTCATTTGTCAGCTTTACACATACCATTACGCCCAGATGTATAATAACTGGTACTTGCACAAACAACGCCATGTAGATCTTACTTGGAGATCTGAGCAAACTAGGTGACGCGGCGAAGACCAAATTTCCCTCAGTCATTTGAGTTCCTTCTTTGTTCGGATACCTTGTAAAGTGCTGTGCTCATCTAGCGAAAAAAATAACTCAAAGAACAATAAGGGGGAAACAGGAAAAGTTAGGGAGAGAGAGAGGGGGAAGAGAAAGAGATACAGTTTAGATTTCTGGATTATCCCATGAATGAACCAATACATGTGTGTTTGTATTTATATTACCACGTAGTATTTAGTTATCTACGTCTTAATCCTAGACGTTATAACACACAAATGGGTTATATCAAGATGAAAGTCGGCCATTAGATTAGTTCCTATCTTTGTGTAATGTAATGTTGACTGTCTATATTTGATCATATCTACGTGTAATCTTACATTTAATCCTAGTCGTCTAATCTCATAAAGACTGTAAAGGTTCGCTTCTTACTGGCTAATCTTGAAGTTAAATCCTATTGGTCCACATTGAGCTCCTTGCTCACAAAGGTGATAAATAAGTGCCGAGTTTTTTACTCCTCTACACTTCCCCCCTTGAATTCCTCTCCCCTAGCCGCACTCCCCCTCTCCCCAGTCACACTCACCCTCTACCCTAGCCGCACTTCCGCTCCTCCCCTGGTCTCACTCTTCCTCTCCCCTGATCGCACTTCCCCTCCCTACTGTTGAGGTCTACATGCCTTGAGATGGATGAACAAATAAAAATGATCAACATTCAAAGACATAAACGGAATCGTAACTTCATCAATAAAACATGAAACAAGGAACCCGTGCACAGATCACATTCATGATTTCTTGGATCACATAGTGAGACGAGTCAAGGAGCTCATGTGTACAGCCTCTAGATGTATCCACATGATCCTCGGCACGTTGAATCTCCTCCTCCACGCATACAAACTCCATTCACGCTTTGTCATTATCGTTATGCCATCCTGATCGCATCGGGAGTGGAGAAGAGGTGTGGGTAGAAGGAAGAAGAAGGGGAAGACCCCTGAAAAATTCTGGCCTGGGTCAATTTTGTTCAGGACCTTATCTATTCATACTAAGTGGGCATTTTTCATAAAAACCCCCAAAATATAAGTATATCTTTCGACGTCCAAGGACCATTGTGATGCCGGACATCGTCGCAACTTCGTCCGATCGTCACCGAGGGTACGGGCTCGGTGTCGTATCGCTAACTAATCGGACTACGTAGAATGACGCCGTCTGATGGATGCGAGTGAGCAGGTATAAATGACGAGATGAATGAATGAAATTACGTCGTCCGATGGATACGTGCATGCGCCGACGAGAAAAGTTTGCCGTTCCAGAGAAATGACGGGTCGCCTGAGTGAAGCCTGACGGGCCTCCTGAACCTCGCCTGAGGGGGGGGTCGAGGGCGAGTACGTCGCCGAACGGGGGAATCCCCGCTGAAGTGCTCACACGCGTCGGGGTCTCCGACTCGTACCGGACGGGTAAAGACTCTCGTGAAATTCTCGTCGTTGTCTCAACCTGTCTCACGCTCACCTATCTAACCCGAGCGCGGAGGAGGCAAATCGAAAGTGCACTGAAGGACATAAGAGACGTAAAAGGAGCAGAGTAGAGAGGTACCTTCGTCGCGCTGGCGACGATCTTCTCAAGTCAGTAGGAGATCCCGAGATAGGAGGAACGGTCGCGGGAGGGTTGGTGTCGGGAAAGGCCCCGGGTGGCAGCACGGCAAGGATCTGACAGGCGGCGGTTGGCGGATGCGGTTGTGGGCGAAGTGCGGGCGTCGGGCGTCGAGGGGAAAGTGCGCGATGAACACTACTCAGCGGGCACAATCGTCGGCAGGGCTGCACACATGCGGATGTGCGCCGGCGTCGAATGCGCAGAGTGGGCGCTGCGGGCGGGCGCAAGGTCAGCGGCGCGCCCGTAGACGGGTAGGTGCAGGACCGCGCGCCCGCGCAAAGATCACGAGTGCAGGAGCGTCTGGTGGCGCCATCGGGCGCTGCTCCAGGCGCGGCAGAGGGCGGACCTGGCGCAAGCCGTGCACGCGCCGTCCGCGAGAGATACGGTGCCGGTCCGACTTCCAGGGGCGAGGGGCGAGCGGTTCCCGACAGGTAGGCGATTCTGCGATCGAGCAACAGTCGGAAGGAACCTCAAGGCCGAGGCGCGACCGACAGGGACGACAAGATGGGTGGGCGGCGGACGGCGGGCGAGTCACGGCGTCCGTGAGCGATGGAGGTGGCTGGCACGATGCGGGCGACGACGTATTCAACTGCAGCGGTGTGACGGTGGCGGAAGGCGGCGAGTTCGGTCGCAACGGCGCCGGAGGCGCGAACAGCGGCTGAATCTGGTGGCGACGCTCGGCGGAGGCGGCGGGATGGACACGGACGACGGCGAGACCGGCGGCGGTGAAGGCCTCACGGGCAGGGATGAGGCTGAGCAGCGATGATGGCGGGGTGACCGATCCTCTTCTCTTTCTTCTCTTCCTTCTTCCTCTTCTTTCTCCTCCTTCCTCTTCTTCTTCTTCCTTCTTCTTCTTCCTTTTTTCCTCTTCCTCCTCCCACGATCTGACTCTTCGACTCCCACGTAAGAAAAATAACTTCCAAATTTTCAAAGAGAGTAAGTTTGGACGCCCACCTCTTCCCCTTATATAATGGGTGAAAGTGGGCCCCCTTGTTAACAACAAAGAAAAAGATAAGAAAATAAGAAAAGAAAAGATAATGGGCTTGTCAGGCCCATGTGAGGGGAAGATGTCCTCATATGGGCTCTTCCCCTCACCACACGACGACACAAAGACATGGTGACGAAAAATTAAAGATGTAAAGAGACGACAGGTAAGATACGAAACGAAAGCGAAGGGGAAAAGTGGGTTTCTTTGATGATAATGTGCGCGTACGTCATGCCGAGTATTTGAACTCGGGGTCGCGCGTTGCTGCAGCGGCTCGTCGTGTCGGCTGGACACGTGACGGTGGCGGGCTCGATGACGATGGTGGCTCCTCGCGATCTGGCTCGATGACGTCCGGTGGCTCCTCGCGTGCTGGCTCGATGACGTCCGGTGATGCTGCGCCATCACATTGTATGTAACTCTTTAGGCCCATGTACCCCTATAATCAATGAATCCAACAGCCCAATAAATTTCATTGGCCTTCCATATTAATTAATGGATCATCATACAGATTAATTAATTCATATCAATTTAACCCAATCGATAGGTCGATTCTCCAACAAGTGGGGTGACAAGCTACACCTCGTGCTCTAGAAGATACTAAAAGTGTGTATCATTGGTTACTGTGTATTTATATTCCCTCATCCACTTGATGCTCCTAGGACGACTTAGGGCATGGTCAACTGTCAAACTCTAATCAGTCATTCGAATTAGCACTAATGCATATAGAAATCATCGGAGAACTCATCTCCGATATTTCATTGCCTTAGACAAGGACTTCATTGCATAATCTTCCTTGCGCAGTCACCTCTTATACCGAGGGTAGATGATCCCATCTTGACCACTCAATTGTCTTGATGCACCCCATATATCATAATCTAAGTAAAATTGTATGTCCACAAGACGTCTTTGGTATCTCATGTATAAGGACCAACTACACTACCGTGATGTGAATCAACCTAATTGAATGTTTCATATAGTACCATTCAGGGATTCGTACGGATCAATTCAATGAACGCTTTTCACTAAAGAGCACCCACTATTTATCCTTTGTGTCTCCACACTAGTGGTTACTGGAATGTCCATACTCATCATATGAGTGAAGCTAGATTGTGCTATTCTATCTGGATACTTTGATGTCCTTCTCATATCCTTCAAATAGAAATACTTTGAACACATGCTTAAAGATTATTTATCTCCGTATTACAATCTCATCATAATTTACTAAATCTGATCATGTATTCATAGACTTCATTTTACGTATCACATGTGCACTATAACGAATATGTTTTATTAATAAACATGGAACGAGTTATGGAATTTGTGATTGGTTTGTGGGCCACATATATTTCCATAACCAACTACTCCCTCCCAATTTCCCTCCCCACCCCAGGTGGCATACTCCTACTCCCCTCCTCCCCCAGACGCTCTGTATTCTTCTTTTGACCCTTTTTTCTTCTTCCATTATTATTTTCTTCTTCTTAGTTTTGTCATTTTCTTTTATTCTTCATAATTTTATTTTCTTCTTCTCCTTTTTATTATTCTTATTTTATTCTTTTTACTTTTCTTCTTCTCCTATTTTATATTATTATTTAATACATTTTCCCCTTCTTTTTGTCCTTTTATTTTATTTTTCTTTTCATCTTCCATTGTATTCTCTTTCTATTCTTCTTCTCCTCTTTTTATTATAATTTTGTTCTTCTTTTCTTCTAAAGCTATTCATATTTCAATGTTATTTTATTATTCTTCTCTTTTTTCTTTTTTCTATTCTCTTTTTCTTCTTCTTCTCTTGATTTTCCTATTTCACATTATATTTTATTTTCCCTCCTGTTATTTTTCATCTTCGATTCTTATGTTTGCTTACTTCTTCTTTTATTGTTATAGTCTTCTTCTATTTTTATTTTATTCTATTTTTCATCTTCCAAAATGGAATTTATAGATTACTTTTCAATATATTTTTCCTTTTAGGAAAAGTCCATTTTTTAGATTTCTTTGGGTTTGACTGGTCAACATACGGGGACTGTCACCGGACAAAAATGGATTGGAACCAGACCAAACTTTAAGAAACATTTAAGTCCTTCCTAAAAATGTGGATCAGAAAAGGACTGTCAAACACTAGGCATCAGATCACAACATGGTGATTTTGAGAAGATGAAGCTGAGGGCCAGCATAGCATCTTCTGAGAGAAGCTTGTCGCATATGTGTCTCCAGGTGTGGTTCTTCTCTTCTGGTTTGTTCCTCGTGTGATCCTTCTCTCATTGTTTCTTTGTTTCTTCCATTATTAACCTCTATTGTGCTCATTGAGCATCCTATTCGAGTAGGTTATTTTTCTCCAATCAATGTGGGTTTTGCGTAATCTCATCCCTATACTTTTGGTGCATTCTTGATCTTGTGGAATACTTATTTAGGCCACCTAAGTTAATATCCTCAACAAACTATTGAATCACAACACCATACAAGTTGCGTTGCAATATATGTTGGATATAGCTTGGATACTCAATATGTTAGACGCATATAAATGGCATATTTGTCTGATATTTATTTTATGATTTAATGAAGTACGATGCTCTTACAGTTCCTAGATCGCATTGGAGATATATTTTTTAAAGGCCTCTAAAGTTTGTTTGGAATCTAAAGCCTTCGATATTTTGATTCATACATAGTATGTATCGAGACGATGCCTTCATTTGCAGCGACTTCTACAATGATCTCAAATATGAAGCTAAAACATCCAATACCATGAAAAAAATACCAATATTGTAAAAAGTGGATACTGAGCATGAGAATACCACTAGTTAAATTATATTTAAACAAAAAATATTAATTGCATTTTTAATTAACATTATTCAACTCAAGAAATATTATATGCTATATTATATGAGTCAATCCTTTTAGTGACAAGTCAAATCAATTATGATTGATATAAATATTTTACGAGTGATATGATTCCAAAAATTTTAGGGGTCTAAGATCAAACTTTCAACACTATTACTATACATTTTAAATTGACTTTTACCATAACAACGTTGATATTGTACTAAGTTCATTTTTTTTTAATTACATAAGTTTTTTTTCAATTAATGTCTAAATTTTTACTAGATTGTATAATTTGTTCATGGTATAATGTTAATGTATACATTTTAAAATTGTTACTCATGAATTACCTGTAGATTTAATAAATTCCATTGTAAATCATCAATTCCACAGTCATCTAACAACTAATGCAGGCCATTTAAAACATATCCTTTCGATATCAGTTAGCATGTTATTTTTATGAATAAATAAATATCATTAATAAATTTGCATTCACTTACTTTTGTAGGCTATATAGACTTTGATGCAGGTTTCAGAATACATCCAAATTATTTGATTATTTTTTTTGTTAGGAATTCTATTATGTAGGAGTAGATATTTTTATGCATTTTGAAGCCATTTTCAGACCATATGATCAATGGGATAAAATTAAAAGAAAATTCTGGGCAATGCCGAGGTGATGCTTAAATCAGTGAGTAAGATAATTTGGTGAGCACTAAATTCTCTTCTATGTTCTTTCTGTTCCTAAATTTCTTCTCTTAGATCTGACCTTCTGAGGAGACTAGAAAGTCAAATATTACATCTGATAAATATTGGTACATTTATACTTAGAAATGGACATTGTGACATGACGTGGGATGATAATCCATGAACATGTGCCCCATACTATAACTTAAAATCCCACTTGATACGATTGTTTCCATTTTTGTCTACACATTTACCATCATCCAACCAGCTTTGCGACCACAGTTTGTAATTCCAATTTTGCAAACTGCTAGCTTGTTACTTCAACCCCACTGGACCGGATTCAACAACCTACTAACATGCTGTATTGACCTGTGGTCTGGTCTGCAGATTTAATAAACCTATAAATCCTAAAAGCACAGAGGCAGTCATATAAACACACATGTATCCAGGATTGTTGTGAATTGAGCATCTATGGAAGATGACATGAATATTCCAGTTTAAGTGACTCTAGGGTCTACGTTGCATATAAAAATCGTTTTCAAATTGGTTCCAAATGCCGAAGCATTCTCTCAGGTTTTTACATTGGTTCACTTTGTTGCCTTCAGCAAGCAGTTCATTTTTCTACATAATAGTAGACGTATGAATGGCAAGTAGTTGTGATTTATTCTAGTTGATAAAGTGGTCATGATAAAAATACATTGACTCGATATAATGATGCCATTTAGATAAAATGTTTGGATGAAATTGGAAAATATAAGATAAGATACGTCTCAAATTGGGCACTATATGTCTCTCAAACTGACATAAATTAAGATACTTTTGACTGAATAATCCATATTTTATCAGGGATAAGTCTACTCCAGTGGATAATCCATCGCACAAATTTCTTCAAAAAGTTGAATTATGCTAAAGGCTTCTTCAAAAACAGAACCATCATCAATCCCCCTAGATCATGATATTGAAGAACTTAATGGATTTTGAAGACTCCCCCATTATCACTATATTTACAATTCTGGATAGATGTTGAAGTCTCCACCTGGACCTTTAAAGTTGGGCAACGGAGTTATGGGTTTAGCCAAGGATGCAAGTTCTAAGAATATTGAATTGACGATAGGCCCTTTCAGCCTCTTTACGATGTTTTTGAGATACTAAACATCGATTTCCTTGATGCAACCAATTGACTTTGTACACTTACTAATGACTTGAATTTATAAATAATATCCTTCCAAATTATTGACTTGCCCAAATGTGAAGAGGCTTACTATATCCTTCTCCACTCGGTGCTTACATCTTGGCAAGCTTTCCCTTAATCTTTCCCGTATAGCTTTCCTCCTCTCTCTTCCCTTCTCTATCTTGTTGTTTTCTTTATTTAGCTCTCTTTCTCTCTATCTCCTTCTCTCTTTCTCACTCTCTCTCTCTTATTGCTTCTCTCTATCTCTCTCTCTCTCTCTTTGCTTCTCTCTATCTCTTTCCCTTTCTCTCCATCTCCCTTTCTCTCTCTATCTCCTCCTCTCTCTCTCTTTGCTTCTCTCTATCTCCCTCTGTCTTTGTTTCTCACTCTCTCTCTCTTTGCTTGATTGCTTCCATCAATCTCCCTCTCTCTTTCTGTCCATCTCCCCTCTTCATTTCTCTTTATCTCTCTCTCTCTCTCTTCGCTTCTCTCTACCTCTATCTCCCTCTCTCTCCCTCCCTCTATCTCTCTCTCTCCACTCTGTCTCCCTCTCTCTTTCTATCTATCTCCCTCTCTCTCTTCGTTTCTCTTTATCTCTATCTCCCGCGCTCTCTTTCTTTTTCTCTATCTCCGACTCAGCCTCTCTCTCTTTCTTGCTCTCTATCTCTCTCTCCCTCTCTGTCTCTCTCTCTTTCTCTCTTATCTCTTTCTCTCTCTCTCTCTCCGTCCCTCTCTCCGTCTCTCTTGGATTTGCTCTGACCACGGCAATCTCACATCCGACCGGTTTCCACATCTTCCGGTCTGTGGGTGGTGCGAGGAAGCACGCGGACTCGAAGACCGAGTTTTCGGCTCGTGCCTCGTGGTTTGGGCGGTGGAATATCGCCGACAATCACCCACCGTTCATCGCGCATCCAACGGTCCGCTGCAAGCGAAGAGCCGTCAGCACGCAGTATTATCGGGCCAACGACCGGGCCCAGTAATGACCAACCCAATATTGCCACGTGGATTAACCACGTGCCACCCCGACCCGTCGATAGACGTGCGACAAACGTGCGAGCGGATCTCGCTCGTGCGGTTGGGCGCATGTGCTAAGCTATTGTGCGAATTTTCGCACAGGAATTTCGCACACCGCACCGCCCACCGCACAGGGGTCTGTGCGGTGCGAAAATTCCACATTGTGCGAATTTCGCATCCCCTGCCCCCCTACCCCCCTCCCCCCCGTCTGCCGGTCGGCCCGCCGCCCGCCCCCCTCTAGCCTGCGCCCCTTCCGGCCGCCCCCCTGCCTCCCCCTCCGGCCGTCACCGCCCCCCTCCACCCCCCTGCCCCGCCGCGCCGCCCCTCCTCCCCTGCCCCACCGTGTTGGCCACCTCCTCCCCTGCCCCCGTGTTGGCCACCTCCTCCTCCTCCCCGCCGCGCCGCCTCTCCCCACTGCATCCCGCGCGCCGCCGCCCTCTCCCCCCCCCTGCCCCGCCGCGCCGCCGCCTCTCCCGCCCGCGCCCCCTCCGGCTACGACCCTTCCCGCCGCCCGCCCCCCCGCTAGCCGCCCCCTCTCCAGCCCTCCTCTGCCGGCACCCCCCTACCCCCAAACCGCCGCCTTCCCTCGTCGCCGCGCCCCTCCCCCGGCCGACCTCCGCTCTCTCTCCGCCCTCCACCCCTGGCCGCCGCCCCACACCACCCCCTCCTCCCCCACCCCCCCGGCCCCCAGCCTTCTCTCCACCCTCCTCCGTCGCGGCCCCCCACCCCCCGCCGCGTTCGCCGCCTTCGCCGGCACCGTCTTCTCCGGCGACGCCGTCTGGGCGACGCGGCGGCGCCGCCGTGGGCCGCCCTGGGCGTCATATTATTTTTAATTATTAATTATATTAATAATTAAATATAGCAATTATACCTCTTATATTAAGAATTAAATATAGTTATTTTATTTTCCAAATAGCATTTAAAATCTTTTTTTAAAATCCTTATAAATGAGCGAATTTAGTGCGATGTGCGGTGCGCTTTCCCGCACAAAAGCGCACTGCACACCGCGCAGGGCATTTTGTGCGTGCGAATATTCGCACACTCGGTGCGAATTTTCGCACCGCACCGCACGACCATCTCTACCCGTCGACGATGGAGGGAAATATCCCAGAAATAGCAGGCTCCGAGTTTCGACCGTTGGATCCGGATCTCGAGGCGTGGATCTGGATCGGACGGTCAAGATAGACAACGGGGAAAAAGCGCGGGGGTGGAAAAAGCGCTTGAATTAGACCGTTGCCACGTGTACACGGCTGTCCAAGCCTTATCCTCCACAATAACGTTGGGAGTCGTGACTATAAAATGGGGAAAGTCGCTACCCCTAGAGAGAGAAAGATTTCTACAGAGAGAGATTTATGGCTTCCGCTCCTCTTCTCTCCTTCAGGCCGGCGACGCTGCGGACCTTCGCCGCGCCCGGCGATTCCCGATCTGGAAGAAAACCGAGCCGCGGCGGCGCCGCCGGCGGAAGCTGGTGGTCGCCGCTCTTCGGATGGTCCTCCGAGGCGGACTACATCGACGGATCTGACGGCGGCGCCGCCGGAGACGCGGCGGAGAAGGCTTCTTCCTTCGGCACGACGGAGACGAGGAAGAACGCAGCGCGTCGCGTGGCCTTCACCGACGATAAGGCGCGAAGACTGCGGATGATGACCGCGGAGAACTCGGCGTTCCACGACATCATGTACCACTCCGCCATCGCCTCTCGCCTCGCCTCTGATTTCTCCTCCCTATCCGAAGACTAGGTTGGATCGCGCTTTTCTCCTCGATTTCGTGGAGCTCGCGTAACTATATTTTTGCAATGTTACGAGTGAAGTTCTATTACGAATGTATGAAAAACGGAGCTTATCCGTCCGCTTGTTCTACGTGTTCATCTCGGGAATCACGTCGCGATGCGTTAATCTGGCGGAAAATGAAAGAATCTTGGCGGATCTGCCTCTGTAGAAGGGATTATCGAAGAATATGAAGAACGCATATTCGCATTTAGGGTTTGATATTTGGACCTTGGACGATATTTGGGCCTAGTCGGCTGGGCCAGATCTGGGCCGACGGTCAAACCTGACTGGGACAAGAAATTAATTATTATTTTTAATTTTTTCTGCCTCCTGCTAGCGATGCAGTTAGAATTTGGGTGATCAAAATTCAAAAGTCATGGGCATTTTAACCCTCTTTCAAGTTATAAACTTGCCACTCAAGTTATAAATTTAGGTAATCGCCGCTCCGAAAGTAGCGCCAGTTTTCGAACATATGTATTTAAAGAATATCAGTCATCCGTTCCTTAAATTGTACCGCCGTTGCACTTTAAAGCTCGAGCGGAAACTGTAAATCATGTATCTATTCTTATGATCTTATTTTATTGCTTCACGCTAAATTTTACAGTTGCGTGTGTACATTCCCGAGTTTCTCATTGAATATTGCTTCAAAATTTCCTTGATTTTAAAATTTCTAAGCGTGATGTATTTGGCTCCTTCGAAAGATGTGTTCCAACTGATTCATATATTATTGAGAAAATAATAACTCATAGAAAGGTAGATAGTGGGCTGTAATTAAAGTCGTAGAAACTTATAAGACACTCATTCTTTAAGGCTGGAGCAGCGAAATGACACCGAAGCAATGCTATGTTAGATGGTGGGACGATAGATGGAAGAACTTTTTTCTTTATGTTAGGTTTAGGTCTTTATTAAAACCTATTGAGAGTATCAATAAATAACATTATGCAAGGTGTAGGTCTTTGATAAAAACCTGTTGAAAATTCAAGTGGAAGAACAATATGGAAGAACTTTTTTCTTTGTGTAAGGTTTAGGTCTCTAGTAAAACCTATTGAGAATATCAATGGAAGAATATTATATTCATTAATGTTCTTTAATTTAAATATTATGTAAGGTTTAGGGCTTTGATAAAACCTATTGAGAATACCAATGGAAGAACATTAGGTCTTTGATTTATATATTATGTCAGGTTAAGGTCTTTGATAATACCCATTGAGAATACCAATTGAAGACCATTATGTAAGGTTTAGGTCTTTGATAAAACCTGTTGAAAATATCCATGGAAGAACATTAATGAACTTTTTTCTTTGTGCAAGGTTTAGGTATTTATCAAAACCTATTGAGAATATATAAGGGTTATATAAGGGTTAGTCCTTTGATTCACATAGTATGAGAGGTTTGGGACTTTGATAAAACCTATTGAAAATACAAATGGAAGAACATTACGTAAAGATATAGGCCTTAGATTCATATACTATGTCAGGTTAAGGTCTTCGATAATACCTATGGAGAGTACCAATGGAAGAATTATGTAAGGTTTAGGTTTTTGATAAAACCTATTGAGAATTTCAATGGAAGAATATACTGTAACGTTTAGGCCTTTTGTATGGATTTCTGTTTTACGAGTGAGAATATCCTTTTATAGAAGAATAACCGTGGAAAGAGGGGGTAATAGTAATGGGTGGGAGAGAACTGGGGAGGATCGATCGGGGGAGATCAAAGAAGGCGGCGGGAGCGGTGGATGGAGAGCACCCGCACGTCGTCGACGACGGGGCCGCAAAGAGAGCTCAGATCGTCGTTCCTTGTGTGGTAGAAGGTGCTGAAGAACATGATACGAGAGCGAGAGCCAGTAGCGGTGAACTCGAGGACAGCGCGCTTGAAGCCACCCTTGCCGGTGGACTGGTAAGGGACCTTCGCCGTTGATCGGTCGGCGAAGGCCTCCACCACCATCGAGCCCCGGCAGGTGTTGTTGGCGTCGCCCACGGCGAAGCTCAGCCGGTAGTTTCTGCCCGGGACGGTGCGCGTGATCTGTACCAGCGCGCCCTCCCGGCCGGCCAGCAGCTCCACGGCGCGGCGGCCCTGCGGCGCCGAGAAGTGCGCGGCGTCCACGTACTTGACGGCCTTGAGCGACTCCACGATCCAGCCGGGCAGCGGGCTGTGGTCGTCCTCAGTGATCGGCGGGATAAGAACCCCCCACGGCGTGTCCGGGAAGACGTAGGGCCCCTCCTCGAAGTCTCCGTTCTTCAACAGGTTCTCTGCGCGCAGAACATCACACTGTTCAGATTCAAGCTATCGTTACCTACTTACATTTGCAAGGACGCCAGCTTTCCTCATAAACATCTGTCATTCATTCGCGTTAAAAGAATATACGTACGTTTAAAAATTGGGCCTATTCTATTAAGGATAATCGATAATCGATACTATTAAGGCCAAAAGTTAAAGGGTATCGAGGAAAACGAGGAAAAGAGGAGATATTTGGAGGATATCTATTGATTCTGGACTCAGGAGTAGATCTTACGATTGCTGGCTCGGGGAGGGTGGAGGGCCTTGATGGCGACGGCGTCGAGGAGAGGCCCGCAAGCTGGGTCGTCTTCGACTCCGGGGTTGTGGATACGAAGAGAGGACTCGGCGGCGACGGCCTTGAATGCCCAGGCGTAGGAGTCCCAACCGTTGCTGCTGTACGTGGTCTGGATGGGCAGCACGCCGGAGTCGCCGTCGACGGAGATGTTGAGCCTCTCCTGTTGCCCGCAGGTTCGCCCGGCGCTGAACGTGATCGAATAGAACTCGCCCGGCGTGACCTTAATAGTTTGCTTGATGGATGCCTCGTTGCCGAGCCGCACCGCGAAGGCGCCCTGCGGCACGACGAGTAGCATATCGCCCTGCATGTGTCCCGCCTCGATGTACTCCACGAAGCCCGAGATCTCCCATCCCGGCACTGCCCGCCGTCCGATCACCTCCGTGCCCCTCAGATCCGACTTGTTCGGCCCCCGCTCGAAGTTGCCGTTGTCCAGCAGCCCTGCCAAAAATTCAAACATGACCCAAGTTATGGCCCTGTGCGGCGCATTTACTCTCTGTTACAGTTATGTTCTAGCAGTCATGTCACCGATAAGATTACAATAATGCGATCTTCAAACCCAAGATCCCGCCAATTCTTTTTGGTCTCTCGCATTTACTGCAATTTAATGGACGGACGCTGCATTGGCGGCAGCGAAAACCCTTTCGGAGGACGAGGTAACCGAATAACGAGAGCGACGAAGATGAGTTTTAGAGCGTACGCGTTCGTCTTCTCCGGCAGGCTAGACAAGCTAACAGAGTTATCGCTTCTACCACAGTGCGAGAGAGAGAGAGAGAGACAACGCGAGAGCTTTAACAGTTTGGAGAATGGTGAAAGACGTACCATCGGAGACTGCGAGAGAGACAGTGGCGACAAAGCCGAGTAGCACGGCAGCAACAATCACGACGGACTTCATGTCCAGAACCCGTCAATTCAGACGAGGGAGAAAGAAGAAGATGGAGACGACGCAGACCAATGACGACGAAGGAATAGGTTGGCGGTGCTGCGAAATTATATGGAAACACCGTAGGAGATAATATGCTCTTCAATGCGAGACAGTCGGTGCCGGATGACGTCATTTGCCGAAGAAATCCACCACACAGCATATGTGCTTGGCCCGCCTCTTAGATTCCAGCTCATGAATACATGAAAATTCGAAGAGCGCCGCGAGGTGGGACGTTCATCAGAGACACGCCATGAGGTGGGCCTGTCACTCTCTGTCGTCAGTAGGTGTGGGCAGAGAAGTGGACGTAATCAAGGCAGCGATAGGTCCGGCGGCTATACTTTTGGCTGTGAATACGTCCCCTGGAGGGGATGGGCCATGCCCACAATCCATGCCTGATCACATGGCTTGTTTTACCCTCTCCGGATTCACTTGTCCATTTTCGTGTTTGTGATGGACTGCCAGGTTACTAGTATGTTGACTTATACCAGCTGGAGATCACAGTTGAAATGTTAGGCATAAGATGAATGTTCAATGGGTTATCGCGAATAGTGTCTTAGTTCCCACCGGCAAAGCTGAACGCTGGATGGTGAACAATCTGATTTCTTATTTCTTTATCCTCGTGCATTTCGGCTTTAGTCAAAACAGCTGCAGGTGTAGTTAATTGACATTCTCAACTGAACTGATGACATCATAATGATAAGCATGAGAGAGATTCGACAAGTATTAGAACAAAAACATAACCATTCGTTGTCATGAGGAAATATTTAGACTGATTGAGCGATCTCTTCAATATTTTCTAGACAAAAAGATTTGATTTTGAAAATTCGTGATGACGCAAACAAGTGGACACTGTTGTTCTAACCTACTTATTTCCATGAAAATGATGATATATCCATGTTATCTAGCTTCGAAAATTACATCTGTTTCACAATGATGTTTAAAGTTTCTTCAAAATTCTTGTACTTTCAGAATGTTCTGATATCAGGTTCATAGAGGAATTAATTTCACAGAACATGACATGTGATGACATTAATTAATGTAATGACATATAAACGCTCAAAATCATGATCAATACCAGACGTGTCAAAGCATGAAACCCAGACCAAAGAAGACAACAAGAAATGGAATACATTGAGGGGAAGTATTTTTTTTATAAAAAAAGGATACAAAAACCTAAAACGATGTGGCGCCGGCGAAGATAGAGGATAGAAAGAAAGTAGAGAAAGTCAATCGCCAGATTGAGAAAAATTTTAGATTCAATATTTGATGATATAAAAGGGGAATTGTGATGAAATTTGGATAGTAGCTTTGCCCTTTTATAATGGAGCTCCTGACTCTGTAAAACTATTTGAATTTGCTCCTACATTGGTTGGCCTTGTTAAATGAAATGAGTTTGAGATGTATCTAGTTTATTTTTATAATTCGTTTCAATGAAGTTTGAGGTGTTCCAATGAAGTTATAAGACAAAAGAGAGGAGGAGCCCATCCTGGAATAGTAAATTGCTTATATCGGGATCTAAGGCGTGTCCCTGACACTTACATTGTCATCTTGTTCTTAGTGGCTCCATTTAATTAGAACCATTCATCTCATCCATCCAGATCCAGTTTATCCATCTGATCCACTTATCATCAATTTCATCACACCATTTATGATACATCCACGTTCCCCCTAATGTATAAATCAATTTTATATAAAATTTATCATTACATACATATCTAACTCAACTCATCCTCCATCTCATCCCTTCACCAGTTTCACACACTACTCGTTCTTGTCTTAAAATATCTCCCTGAATTCTATACTTTCTATCTTTATAATTTTCATATAAATATTTTGAATATTTATTCTTATTAACCACCACCTTCTTGTATCATCATTTTACTTCTCCCTATCTCTATCTCTTTTAGTATATAATATCCCTTCTCTTCCCTTGATCATCATTTAAAGAGAGATTAGATCTCTAAAAAATTTCCCTTTTGTAGATGCACATTGCTCAACATTATCTCATTATATCAAAATGTGTTGTCCAAACCATGTATTTTTGAGAAAAAATACAAGGCTTTGAGAAAATCAAAGCTACTTAAAAGTAAACCTGTTCGAGACAAATTCATCGAGCTAGACATTGGGAGAGATCTGTCTTAAGGTCATCCCGTTCCAAGAAGATGAACACAAAAAATATGAATAGCACTTTAAATGCAAAATGCCTCCTGAACTTGTTTGATTATCCTTTATTGGGACTCTTCTTGAAATAGTTATGTAGGGTTCTTCAACAGTTGATTGTCCAAAAAGGATATTCAAAACATGAGATATACAAATGAAACCTTTTTTTAAAAAATGAAACACATTAATGAATTGATCGCCTCTTCCTGAGTCAAATATTTATTTTTTAGGTCTCAGGCAACTTGTGTCCAACCGTAGATATATGCATGTGGTTCACGACGGGTCATATCTCCTTCTCTTCCCAATTACTGTGGTCATAGGTCTGGAAGAATCTTCTCACCATTCTAGACACTCAAGGAGGAGAGTATATCTAATAAGCAAGGGAGAATAAGTATAAGAGGGGGTTCCCAAGGAGAGGCTTGCATAGGCGTTTCTCCTTATGGACTTTAAGCCATTTTTATAGTTAATATATTTTTTCAAAAAAAATGGTTCATATTGAAATCTATCCTCTAACGTTCAATAAACCTGTGACCCTCTAGGGTCATGCACCAATCTATGTCTCTATGATAAGATACGTGGTTTGTTTGTTGACCTGATTTATTTACTATAGATCAATAAGTTTGTTTCACCAACATGTGCAGTAGACTATGCATTCAAGATGGTTTAATAGTGTTTATAAGATGGTCTATGGAACCTATCTGAATCATTTAATGCATACTTATATACCCTCAGATGCACAACAATTAAAATTTTAGATTTTAAAAGCTTCATTGATCTCCAAAAATTGATATACTCAACAAATATAATTGAAACAAAATAAGATTAAACTATAAAAATTAAGATGATCTCGTCACCTCATGTGGAATTGGCTCCAGTCTCTCTTTTCTCCCAAGAAGATTTCTTCAACACACCTGTGCTTTTCGCCTAGAGATACCCATGTGATCAAATGATGATAGATCTCCGCTTGAACTTCTGCAATCCTCCTTGCTCTAGAAATTACATAAAGTAAATAAACTCACTTGTGGAACATTTATCAATGTCAATTACTGTAGATATAATCATGAATCCACATACGACTTCTGAATGAATTAGGGTATGGTCAACTATCAAACCCTAATCTTTCATTTCAGTTAGTACAAATGCCTATCCTAGATCCTTTTAGAATATATTCTTAAAGATCTAAACTACCATGGCCAGGAAATTAATGATTATTCTTCCTTAAGTCAATTTCCTCTTATACTGAGTGCAAACGATACCATCTTGACCACCCAATCACATGCATACACTTCTTGCTAAATCCGAGCTAAAACTAATTTGAATCATATGATCAGGGACTTATTAGTCAAAGTCGTAATGTAGCCATACATGCATAATATTTCTTTGTTGTCTCCTGTCTTAGAGAAACTTACACACTTGTGATATGAACCAACCGGAGTGACGTTTATGTGAATCAATTATGCAAACTCTTTCCCTGAAAGCACCCACCATTTGTCCTTGGTATCTCTAACTCAGCTCATCATTTCTCATACTTATCGTATAAGTTGAATTAGATAGTGCTAGTTTTTATGGATAATTTGATGTCCATCACAGTATCCTTTTAATAAAAAATAATTAAGTTACTTGTTTGAGACTAGGTATCAATGTGTTATGATCTTATCGTAATCCAACTAAGTCATTGATATTAGCATAAGCACTTCATTTCCAACGCAACACTAGAATAATAATAATAGTGATTATTTGTTTCAGCAAACTTTAGCTTGATATTAAGTGTGATTGTCTTGATGACTAAATAATATCCATAAACACTAACTTAGGGCTCAACTAATAAACAAACCCTGACTGATTATCCTGATTAGGACTATTACATTTGGAATTTATTAGAATTTTTTTTTACAGATCTTCTTGAAATCTATTTACTCTTTAGATCTTCCTTAGATATATAATGAGGGAAAATGATCCTATTTTGATCACAAAATTGATAACGCAGTTAATATTATATTAATATCATGAGCCTTCCATATTTATTTACATTAAAACTATTACGCATGAGTATTATCATCAATAACATTCAGGTAAATTTTGGAATTTTCGTATATCTTATTCATAGATTAAATAATTCCCCAGTCAGGATGCATAGTTTTAGAATTTAATGATATTAAATTCATGAAAAAATTAAGTTGAAATTTTTTTGAATTTTTTGATTCAAGTTGTAGAAAATAATACTTTCATAAATCATAATATATGTTTAGATATTTTGACATTATATTGCAAGATATTATTTTTTCTTATTTCAAAAACATATTTTAAATATTTCTTAGCATTATAATATCTTTTTCTGAAATTATTAACAGTTTATATGACGTTTTTAACATTTCCAAATTTTTCATGTCATGTTATCTAGCCACCATATGAAATTGGATGGCTCATCATGTTTCAATTTCAAATCTATGATATAAGGTGATCCATAGTGACTTTTGGGCTGAAATTTTGAGCATAGCTTTATCTATCTCTCCTATATACTTTTACATGGGGTATATGAATATACTCCTAGATTCATGTAAAAACAATATTGGAATTAATCATATTTTAGTCGTCCAAGTGAAGGGATTTCAAGATCCATCAAATTTTATTGCGGCTCATCATGGATTGAAGTTAGAAAGTGAAATATAAATGAGGAGGCTTTCCGGTTGTCACAAATTACTTTAATTCTCGTAGATGATCTTTGGTGAGTTGTATTGTGCTTAATTTTTCATCTTCTTCTTCACATCATTGCATATTTGCATAAATCCATTCACGCCTACCTATCCATATCCATCTTATCCATCACCTCCATTAACCTTGTTCATATCTATGTAAACTGTCATTGTCATTCATCGCATCCACTTATTCTATTCATGTGTTAGTTATTATATAAAACAATATTAAACTATCTGATGTAGCACGTCCAGATGACGCCAACGAATTGTCAGCAGAGCCATCTTTGTCGTCATCAGCATCACCGCTGGTCCGTGTCTAGCCTGACAGCCACGCCAAAGCATCCGTGAAGATACCCGGGTTTAAATACCCCGGGTAGAGCACGTCGGCGTTTATATCTTCATATTTTGCGCTCTCTGTTTTTGTTGGTTTAATCTCTGTTTTGTGTTCGTCACGACGACTGCTCCTAGTCGTGACGCGCCTGTATCACCGTGTTTACGTATCCGTTTGTATCTTTTTCATTTTCAGGTCATTTTATTTTATTATTTTCTTAATTATGTTGTAAATGGGGGGATGTTCTTATTGGACTCCCCTTTATAGACTTCTTATAAGGGCCCATCATGGTCCTATATAAGGCCATGATGGGACCACGTTCATGTCAGATCTGGGATTTCTTTGTTGGAAGTTACTCCTATTGGGTTCTAGAGGCCTTGACTTGGATGAACAATATCAAAATGATTCGCAGCGAAAAACTTGAACGAATCAAACAATATCAATAAAATCATTGAAACAAGTACCTTTCCACAGATCGCATCCGTGATTTCTTGGATCCTGGAGCGAGCTGAGTCAAACTGCTCACGTTCGTAGCCTCTAGACGTATCCACACGGTCCTCGGTACGTCGGATTTCCTCCTTGTTGATGAGCCCCGTTCTTTCTCCGTCAGCGTCATTGCGTCGTCCCAATCACATCGGGGACGGACAGGGGGTGTTGGGAGAAGGGAGAAGAAGGGAAAAGGCCCCTGAGCAATTCTGGCTTGGGTGAATTTCGTTCAGGGCCTTCCCCTATTTATACTTAGTGGGTATTTTTCATAAAAACCCCCAAAATCTAAGTATATGTTTCGACGTCCAAAAGACCATTTGCGTGTGACCCTCTAGGCCCATGTATCAGTTTAGTTAATGACTCCAGCAGCCCAATAACCTTTATTGGCCTTACAAATTAATTAATATCGGATCGATTTAACCCAATCGATACGTCGAGTCTCCAACACATAGGGTGCCAAGCTACACCTCGTGTTCCAAAAGATATCAAGGAGTGTGTATCGACTCACTCATGAAATCTGTTCATCATCGGTTACCGTGTATGTATAATCCCTCATCCACTTGACACTCCTTGGATGACTTAGGGTATGGTCAATTGTCAAACTCTAATCGATCATCCGAGTTAGTACTGATGCATTCGGAAATCATCGGAGAACTCTTCTTTGATATTTCATTGCCTTGGCCAAGGACTTCATCGCATCATCTTCCTTGAGCTATCACCTCTTATATCAAGGGTGGATGATCCCATCTTGACCACTCAATCATCTTCGTGTACTTCTTGATGTACCCGAACTAAGACCATTTAGAATCCCATGATTAGAAACTCGTTGGCCATAGCCAAAGTACAACCGTCCGTCCACAAGACGTCTGTGGTGTCTCAGTTCTACGGACCACTTACACAACCGTGACGTGAATCAACCTGATTGACAGTTCGGTACAATACCATTCAGGGATTCGTACGGATCAATTCAGTGAACTCTTTCCACTAAAGAGCACCCACTATCTATCCTTAGCGTCGCCACACTAATGGCTGTGGGACCGACCATACTCATCATATAAGTGAGGCTAGATAGTGCAATTGTATCCGGATACTTCGATGTCCTTATCGCATATCCTTCGAATAGGAATGTTCAGAACACATGCTTAAAGACTAGTGATCTCCGTATTACGATTTCATCATAATTCACTAATGACGATCATGTATTCATGGACTTCATTATACGCATCACACGTGTACTATAATGAATATGTTCTATTAATGAACATGGAAAGAGATGTGGAATGTGTAATTGGCTTGCCGACCACATATATTTCCATCAACTCCACGTCCAGATCTCACCAAGAAGAAGAAGAGAGGAAGAGGAAGAGAAGGAGAGGAAGGTGGAAGAAGGGCAGGGTGAGGAAGATCGGTGCTCTACCTCCATGCTATCATGCCCGTTAAGGCCCCCTTTCGTGTGAAAGTCTTCAACAGAACGGTCAGTATTGGATTGTTGCATCGCGTGGTCTTCATCACCAAGCCGAACACTACGCACCATAAAGAGTTGTACCATCGAGTCTTCCGTCGCACGTAGACCCGCAATGGACTCCAATTTTTTTGACTTACCCAGGCGTGAGATCCCACGACCGACGAACCTGAAGATCCACATGATCGCTTGTGTGACCTCCACGATAAACGATCTGCAGCTACTCTTCCAAGCTCGGTCGCTTTAGGAATGTACCCGCACAGCTTTCATCGGCTCCGCTGACTTCTCCAAGTGTGAGATCCACGGTCGACGATCCTGCCGACCGCTCAGCCTCCCGGGATTTGCACCCCCTCACCGTTGAACAATGGTCCTCACCACGCGCGTGACGACGCGTTGACTGTACCCAGAACTACACATTGTGCAATGCCCAATTGGATCCTGGATGGCCCATGAATCTACCCACTGTTTGAATGCTTGTCGGTGGGTTTGGTAAAGCCAAAGATATGCACCGACGATGCAAATGAACCTCGTTGTCTGCACCAAGCACCTACCCCGCGAGGACACCCCGCAAGAACAGCCCTTGACCAAGACTGACCCCTCGACAGGGGGGAAGCTATCACTTGTCTTCGCAGACAGTCCACAAACACCTTCGGCTGGTTGTTGCACTACTGGACGGTTCCGCGAACACCGACGGCCGTGTTTGCTTGTGTACCGCCAGGTGGCTCCGCTATCGCTGTGCCTGCACCCTAGCACAACCGGGTTGCCCCTCTACCGTCAACATCTCCGACGAACGCCTGTCCCCCTGTTCCGCTCCGGCCTCCCCGCTGAGCACGGTAGCACCGTTGAGCCTCAGACATTCGTTTGGATCGCTCGCCGCCGCTCTTGGCTCTCCTTGCCTTTGTTGTTCAACTCTTCGCTCCAGCGCTGCACCAGCGCCACCAGTCGAGCTACCCCACCGTTCCTGCCTGAGCGTGCGGCACCCAGTTTGGGGAGCCGAGCATGGCGGCGTCCGAGCAGATTGAGCAAAATACCAGCACGGGTGATGTGATGTGCGTGATTGCATCGAGGCAGGGCTGGCATGTGTGATCACCAGGCCCCTGAGCGTGCGGCGCCTGGCCCGGGTCTCGCATGTAGCGGCAATGCCATCAAGCGCACGGGCCCCTATCTAGGCGTGTGGCGCCTCGTCTTGTTACTTTAGTATCAACCCTGGTCTTCCCCCTTGTAATGATCATGACTAAGATGTAACGTCTTATGATATTAATGCAATGACCCTATTCCTTGATGGGGCTACGTCCCCATACTCTCCTCTAACCCCATAGCAAAAGATTTCTATTGCAAAAGAAAAATGTTGCCCAGTGTTCTACTCCAAGCGCTAAGGCCAGCACGTGCCAAATTTGAGTGATTGACATAGTTTGGGATTTAACCGTGTGACAATTGGTATCAGAGCCAGGTTAGGTTGCATCCGCATGTGTTCATGAACCAAGTAGGAGGAGAGATGGACCTTATGAAGATGTCCAAGTTACAAAAGGATAAGCTCTAGCGGGAGAGGCTTCACCGCGCAGAGAAGAACATCTTGGGTTGGAAGACCCAAGTCGACAATAACCATGATGAAAATAAAGCAAACGTGGAAGATCTAAGGGCAGAGACCTGCCAGAGACAAGATTACCTCGAAGAGACAGTTCATGAACTTACAGAGATGGTGATGTCCCTGAAGCTTCAATTATCTGAGCGACGGGATGAGAGTCCTAAGAGCCGCCCCAACAACGGTGGAGGGGAGAAGGTAAACGATGTCTACCCTGAGATTTAGCGAAGCCCGCAATGAGGCAAAAGTGGCCAACTTCATGTACGATTGTGATAGATATTTTGAAGTCAACGAGTTCTCGGAGGAGAAGAAGATCCTCCAAGCCTGCTACTTCCGTGTGGACAACTTTGATAACTTAAAAATTATAATGTTTAATTGATGAATATTACATCACATTTATGTGTTTTATTGGCCATATTTGCATGTTATTATATAAAACTGGATATAAATGACTTACACTTTGGTTTTATTATTGTTTGCAAATTTTTAGTATTTTTTACATGGTGTTAAAACTCATTGCATTGAAGAGATTTTTTTACAGGCTTAAAATACTTGGCTAAAGTTGGTAAAGGTTTTACTAATTTTTCAGAAATTTTCCATATCTGTTTATAATTTTCTGAGCAGTATTTAGCCAAGGAAGGAATTTTAGAATTAAAATAATTTTTTAAATAATTTATTTAGCATTTAAAACAATTTTATTTTGAATTTTTGTGGCATTTACGTCATTCGCCTGAATATTCGGGAGAATGATTGGATGTGTCAAACAAGCACATTATTGGCTCATTATGGCATCGCAATGCGCGATGCCATAAAGAGCGAATCATTAATTTGAAGGATTACCTGGCACGTGCAACAATGAAAAAAAAAGTAAGCATATTTTTTCATTGATTCTTTTCGTGTAATCAATGCACGTAGATAATTGATCTCCGCATGTATTTATTAAAGTAGAAACCTCGTACACAGTTGATTAGCCGCATGACACAATGTGCATTCAAAAAGAAAAGAAATAGTGTTGTACTTATTACACGTGCAATCTTTTTTCATCTTTTATGTTTTTTTCAAAAAAAGGGCGACGTAGCGCATTCTCCACATAAATGAAGCATCATTCTCCAATGATTATGCCCTGTGGAAGACAATGACATGTCAGAATGTGAACCAAGGGCGGCAAAAACAAGAAAAAAAGGCGTCAGCCAATCAGAAAATGCCATTTTTGACCTACTTGGAGGAGAGATAAAATTAATCCAACGACTAGGATTAATCCTTAGTAAAATAACAATATCTTGAGATCTAGTCGTCTGATTGAGCTGAAATGTTGAGGGTATGTTTGTCTTTCCCCCTATACAATCCATACGATTGGATTTTTAAATAGAGGGTTGAAGAAAGCTAAATTTACTTTTTGAAGCTCTCCCCAAGGATTTGGCTAGGAAGGACACAGGAGTTGCTTTGGAAGTTGACAGATCCTGATTCATCATTGAAAGTTGTAAGTTTCTAATTTGTATTTTAAACTTCTTCTTGAAAGATTCTAAAATGCCATGGCATGGGCAAAATGTACATGCCCTTGAAGTTTCTTTGAAATAAAATTGGCATTGCATTTGATTTTGATTCAAGATCTGATTTTTAAGCTTAAGTTCTACATTGATTTGGACCCATTCTGGATTTTAGATTTTTATATTAGAGTCGAACTTCACTTTTCCCTAAATTCTTCTACTTTCTGTCTCTAGGTTATATCTCCTATTTTCTGTCTTTAGATTTCAAAATTGATTGTTTATAAATTCAATAAAACATTTAAAATACCTAAATCTAAAATTTCCTTAAAAAATCGTTCATCTTCAAGTCAAATTAGAAAAATCCCTTTCATGCTTATTAATTCCTAAATTTTAATGCATAAAAAGTGTTTTGATAAATCACCTTGATTTGAAGATTGGAAATCCAAAATTGATCTGATAAAATAATCAATATTATCCTATCCAAAGTGTCTTGACCAAAAATATTAAAATCAAATTTAAGTTTCTACTTAATTTTAATTAATTATAAACATAATTAAACATAATGAAGGTCTATTAAATGCAAAACTGATTCTATATATATTATTGAATTAATTGATTGAAATTGGATAAAAATTATTGCTTAGTGCCTCCTTGTGGTTCGACCCCTTGCTTGCTCAATATATATATTATTTAGTGATTAAGGGTTATTATAAATTTTATTGCATAAGTCTAAAAGCCCAAACAAGGACATAATTACACATAACTTTTAGGCTTATCAAATGCCAAACTATGGTGGCACCAACAATCAGAATGTGGAAATTTGCTGCCACCCACTTATGAAGATTGTGTATGGGAGATAAAGGACAATTGCATTCCCTACAACATGGCATGGATGGCGAGGGGAGAGCTTGACAATTTGAAGATAGACAGATACTCCGAGGGAAAATGTGAGACAGTTTGTATCCATAATCCGGAGGATTACCAACATGTTCGAGGTCGACAAGCTCTATTGTTTCACTAAGGAACTCCCCTAGTGGCTCCAGACAGAGCTAGAAAGAGTATCGTGTAGAGACCTCAGCTCCGCCTATCAAGTGGTGGAGGGGACAGAACTCCGCCACAACAGAGCGACAAAGCCGGAGGAAAAGTTTGGTAAGCGGGGCCAGCCGCGCCAAGAACGTGCTGAAGTTCTAGCAACCCAGAACAGTCCAGGCCTTAAGAGAAAGTGGAAACCAGACTACGGCATGAGCTAGGACAAGGGCAAGAACTCAAGACTAGGGAAGGCAACTCTAGGTAGTGGGGGCAACAAGCTAACTTGTTTTGCGTGCGGAGGCCCCCACTTCATGAGGGATTTCCCGAGGGGTATCAGGGCGGCACCAACGTAAACACAATGGTCATACCTCCTCCCCAGCCTAATGTTCCCTGGGGTAGTAGTACTGTAACCCTGAAACCCCTCTAATGCTTGGCGGCACTACAAGGGGGTGCCCTGGTCCAGTATGAGGGTTTGAACCTCTTGCATGTCTCGATACTGATCAACAGCAAACCTTCCACGGCCATGGTCGACACGGGGGCGACACACAGCGTCCTTGCCAGGAGAGGGGTGTTGCTGTAGGTGGGATCGTGAGAGGGTCGAACCAATTTGATGGTGTCCCCATGGATGACTTCATGGTTATCCTGGGTCTCAACCTCTTGATGGGATCACACGCGGTTGTATTTCCCTAGTACCGTGGAATACTATTTCTAGAGGGATCTCACCCATGTTTCGTGAGGGACAAAGGGGCCCAGAAGCCACGGAACACCGCTCTCCTGTCCGTAACGCAAATCAAGGACGGGCTGAGAAAAGGGGAAGAGACCTTCTTCGTCACCATACGAGGGCCAACACCCCAGAAAAAGGGTGGAAGGCTGATGGAGAACCATCCCGTCGATCAAGCCCTGACCCATTGCCAGCCACGTCGCGGAGCCCGAGCCAACATGAAGAATCTACAGTTCCATTTTCAGGTTTGAGAAGCGACGACGTCGTCTTGCTTCGAGTTGTGCATCTTTATGTTCTTTTAGTTCGTCGTATTTGATTGTCAGGAGGCCCCTCCTGCATGAGTACCAGCCTCGTGTGCATTTTTTAATTTTATTTTAGTTCCATCTTTAGGGGGATGAAATGAAGGTTGGACATTCTTCTCCTCCTAAAGAGCCCTTTTAAGGGGAAGCCCAATAGGATTTCCCCTTAAAAGGGGGCCCAATTGGGCCACCCCACAACTACCACTTCCCTTCTATAAGAGGTGGAGAAGTGGACGTGGGATGTGGGCTTTGATCATTTGACAATTTCCTGATCTCGTTTGAGTATTGACAGTTACTTCTTTGTTCATCGTGCTTGTTTTTATTTTCTCATAGAAGAAGATAGGTACATCGTAGAAGACGAAGAGGATACATTGTCAGAGAATGAGAAGAAAATTCCTTCGTTACCTGATTTGCGGGAATAATAGAACTATTCTAAAGTCGCACAATCAGTGGTTATCCTCGGATCTCGACGCTAGCTGACAATTGAAGTCCGTTCAACATTTTCTTCTTCTTAGGAAAGATCGCCTGCTTCTGGTTGTACCTTGATTGTTATAATACTAGGTATTCCAGAATAGAATAGAAATCGTCGCTTGTTCCATCGTCAAGCCTTCACCGGAGGATTCTTTTCTCGACACTAGTGAATCCCATTGATTTCATCCTTTGAAGAAAAAAGTGTTTTTTCGGTAGTCCAGATGTTCTAAAATTGTGGCACGGTTCTTCTCCTTTGCATTGACTGGGAGTTGTCAACCCTCCGATTGCATCATTCTACTACAAGTTGGATTCATATTGCGAGCACGCATTCTTAACCTATGGCCAGATTGTTGAACGGCAAGGACAAAAAATGGCCGCAGACTCCCACAGTGCCTGTTCGTGATTTGCGTCACTAGCGTGCTCTAAATCTTTGATGGCTTCATCTCCATGAAGAACATCCTCGCCGGTTGTGTTCGTCACATTTTCTGCTGGGAAATCTGGGCCCCTGAACATTGATTCTATGGTCTCACCACTTTGTGATTCATCTCAATCGCTATAAATCACTGCCACTGGATCCTCTAAGGCAGATCAGTTACTTCAACTATTGAGAACTAAAACGGATGAACAATTCCTCTACAGTCCTGTCTTTTTTCTTAAGAAAATAGAAGTGCTTTCGGTGGTCGACGATGCCCTTCTGAATTCTGCTCACGACTGACGATTTTACAACCAGTATTACTACTTCTACATGATCTCTTTCCATCATGATCAAATTCCCTCAATAAAATATGGGATATTGGTCACTCACGGTTGTTTGTGAACTGCTCTGTAGTGTGAATGAGATCGACCCATTCATCTCTTCTTTGTGAGTGCTCATTGGCCACCGAATGATGTACACTACCAATCATCCCAGAAGAATTAGTTGTTCATTGCTACTCCACTATTGGTCTCCACCGCTATCGGCAATTCACAATCAACATATCATGGAGTTGCTCTCACTACTAGTGTATTGGAATCCTATCTTTTGTGTCATCCTGTCTCAAAGATCTACTAGTGTTGGATTCCTCTATTCTATCACAAAGGCCACGGTGTTCTCAAGCATGAGCGACATCTTCAGGTCATTTCCTCTCCTCTTTTTTAGTATTATTATCTCTCTCAATGTTGATCTTACAATTGCTTCGCTGCTAAGAGAGGATCTTACATGAGCATTGGATTAGCCACTTGTTTTTGAAAGAGAATTTCCTTTGAGGGTATTAGACCCGATCGCTCACTTAAGGGTGAAACAACCTTGGACGAAGAATGTCCCCCACTACGTCGTCCTTTTCTTTTCGATTATGTAGATCATTGGGAGCTTGACTGTGTTAAAACCTGTCATGTGTCATCCTATTGACTTGCGACCCAGGTCATCTGACAATTGGCATACTTTTCACTATTATTTTCTCAAATCATATTCCTTATTTCATGTCATTATATTGCATTTAGAGTTTTCCCTTCGTACGCAACACAAGTGTCGATTTGGACCGTCGTGTTACATCAAATGCAGGGGTGTGCGCCAGCCCATTTAGCTGCACTCAGTTGGGGGGATGACGACGACAATAACCCCAACACTGTAGCGAGTGGACTACCAAGGCCAATTGAGGACGTACTGTGGGAGTTTGCCGGTGTGATGCCCGCAAAACTCCCCGCGAAGTTGCCGCCCAGGAGGGATGTGGACCACACAATAGAACTACTCCCTAGTACCCGTCCCCCGGCGCGGGCACCTTACAAGATCCCACCTTCTTACCTGGAGGAATTGAGGAAACAGCTGCAAGAATTGCTGGAGAGCAAGCTAATCCGGCCGGCCAAGGCTCCCTTTGGCGCCCTAGTCCTATTTAAGAAGAAGGATCGGTCGCTCCACCTTTGTGTGGAGACCGAGTGCTGAACAAGATAACAGTGAAAAATAAATATCTTGTACCCTACGTTGAAGAATTGCTTGACAGGCTCGAGGACGTCCATTACTTCTCGCGCACGGACTTGAAGAGTGGGTACCACCAAGTGCGGATCAAGGAGGGGGATGAACCAAAGACGGTGTGCGTGACACGCTAAGGATCTTTTGAATTTTATGTGATGCCTTTCAGGCTCACAAACGCTCTTGCTACTTTTTGGTGTCTCATGAACACTATCTTTTGGGACTATATCGATGATTTCGTTAGTGTGTACTTGAATGATATTCTCATATATAGCTGGAGCTTGGATGACCATGTGAGGCACCAAAGGAAGGTGATGGCCAAGCTGAAGGAGCACGAGCTATACCTCAACCCGAAGAACTGTGAGTTCGCCTTGTAGGAGATTGAATTTCTCGGGCACCTAATCTGGAAGGAAAGTATGTGCATAGATCCATTGAAGGTGAAGGCCATCCGAAATTGGACAGAGCCGAAGGGAGTACCACATTTGAGATATTTCCTTGGTCTGGCTAATTACTACCGAAAGTTTATCAAAGGCTTCTCCTGATAAGCTGCCCCATTGATGGAGTTGTTGAAGAAAGATGTTAAGTGGCAGTGGACAAATCGGTGTCAAAGAGCATTCGACGAGTTGAAGAGTGCAGTCTCTAGTGAACCGGTGCACCGATTGCCCAAATTTGACAAGCCATATGAGGAACACACTGATGCTTCTGATTTGCACTAGGAGGTGTCATGATGCAGGAAGGACACCCCGTGGCTTATGAGAGCTGAAAACTGAATGACACAGAGAGGAGGTACTCGATGCATGAGAAGGAGATGACAGTAGTGGTACATTGCTTGAGAGTCTTGCGCCACTATCTCCTTGGAGGAAGATTTGTGGTCTACATGGAAACTGTGGCCACCAATTGCTTCGAGTCCTAGAAGAAGCTGACCCCAAAGCAAGCAAGTTGGCAAGATTTCTTGGCGGAATTGAACTTTGTCTTGAAATACAAGCCGGGGCGGGCTAACAAAGTTATCGACACCTTAAGCCGCAAGGAACCAGAAGTGTTTGTGGCTGCACTTTCAGCTATCCAAGGGAGCATTCTTGACAAAATCAAGTTGGCGCTGAAAGATGATCCAGAAGATGTTTGCCTTATGAAGCACATTGCTGCGGGCGAGACGAAGATATTCTAGGCTGAGGATGGCATAATTTATGCAAATGGGAACATGCCATATGTGTCGGATGCGGGTGGGCTGCGATGGGAGCGCCTCTATGAAGCACACAACGCACCCCATGCCAGACACACAGGACAAGAACTGATGCTTGCACTCGTGTCCAACAGCTATCACTGGCCGGGAATGGAATGAGATGTGGAGGCTTATGTTCGCTCATGCCTAGTGTGTCAACAAGACAAGATAGAAAAGGCTAAGGCTAGAGGAACGCTAGAAACTCTTCGAAGGGTGAGCAGACCGTGGGAGTCTATTTCAATGGATTTCATCACTTGCCTTGCGTGCGTGGGTGGGCACGATGCCATCATGGTTGTTGTGGATCATTTTTCTAAGTATGAGACATTCATCCCCACCACGTTGGAGGTGCACGCAGATGGCATGGCTCATCTCTTCATGTCCAATGTGGCGAAGTATTGGGGTCTTCGTCTGGACATCATTAGCAACCGTGATACAAGATTCACGGGTCGTTTATGGGAGTCGTTGTTCAAGTACATGGGCTCCAAGCTCAAATTTTCTACCAGCTTCCATCCCCAGACAGATGGTCAGATAGAACATGTAAACGTCATGGTTGAAGAGTATTGGGTGGAGCTAGTTGGATGCAATGCAATTTGCACATAACATCAATTGGAACTCGGCTACAAGGCATTCGTCATTCGAGATTGCAACGGGAAGGCGGCCACTAACTCCTCCAAAAGTGGTAAAGAGAAAGGGGAATGGACATTTCCCCACGGCCTTGCGCTTTTCGCGCAATTACCATGCTCGCATTAAGGAAGCCCACGAGGCACTAGAACGTACTGTACAGAGAATGAAGAAATACACCGATCAACATACACGGGACATAGACTTCCAAGTCAGTGACCTGGTATTGTTGAAGACTAATGCGTAGATGTTGAAGACAAAGCAATTAAAGCAATGCCATAAGGGCCTAGTACCTCGCTACGATGGGCCTTTCGAGGTGATAGCTAAGATCGGACAAGTTGCCTACCAGCTTGATGTACCCCGTTGGCTGGCAGTCCATGCGATCTTTCAAATCCCAAAGACACGGTGAGGAAAAAGCCCTAGCGTGTGCCGCCAAATGTGCCGGCGCATTTTGACCAGGAGGCAGAAGTGGTCCTGGCGAAAAGTAAAATTGACTGGGGAAGATGTCACGATTGCTATCACAAGATTTTTATCTCATCAAGTGGAAGAACAGACCTACCGAATCAGCAACATGGGAGCGTGACTCGCATTTATGGCAATTCAAGGACCTATTGCGAGCATATGAAGCGGAGTAGCTGGCATCGACAAGGGCGTCGACAAGTTCTGGCGGTGGGGGCGTGTTAGGCCCCTAACTAGGCATCATTCCCTGCCCAAAGGCCTGCGTGCTTATTGGGAGGGTGTGTTCACGTGAGACTCACGATGTGTAACGGCTGAGTCCTTTTTAGTGCTACCATGCACTAAGTGTGGTGACACCCTGAAAGTGGTGATACACTATGGACAGTGCATGTGTCCGTTCATGCTTATGCAGAACAAATCAGGTGAAGTTCGCGTGTGCTGCGCGCATGAGTCGACAAACATGAGCGTCGGGCGCCAAGCACCGCGCGCGAGCGCCAAGCGCCACGCGCGGGTGCCAACGCTTCGTGCGAGCGCCAAATGTCGCGTGGGAGCACCAAGCGCCATGCGTGGGCACGGGACGGGCAGGCTGCGCGGCATGCCGCGGGTGTAGCGCACGGAGTTGTGCAGGCAACACGCACATTGCGTGCAAGGTGCGGGGTCAGGAGACATCCCGCCATGAGAT
Source organism: Wolffia australiana (assembly GCF_029677425.1). NCBI lineage: Eukaryota > Viridiplantae > Streptophyta > Magnoliopsida > Alismatales > Araceae > Wolffia > Wolffia australiana. Next base: position 22,442,926 of record NC_135839.1, read on the forward strand.
TGAGGCTATTGGCGCTCAACGAGCACCGAGACGGCATGGGGAGTGTGCGGCGCCCCCGCAAGTAGCAATGGGCGCCCTGCGCCCAGCTTGAGGAACTGAGCACGGCAGCGTCCGAGCGGATAGGGCAAAAGGTGCCAGCGCGGGTGATGTGGCGTGAGTGATCGCCTTGACGCGGAGCTGGCGTGTGTGATTACGAGGCCCCTAGGCGTGCAGTGCTCGGCTCGGGGCACGCGTGTAGTGGCAACGCCGTTGGGTGCACGCGTGGGGCTGTGGGCCTCAAGGCGCAGTGGTGCCCCTACCTAGGCGTGTGGCGCCTAGTCTCGTTACTTTAATATCAACCCTGGTCTTCCCCCTTGTAACGATCATGACTACGATGTAACCTCTAATGATATTAATGCAATGACCCTATTCCTCGATGGGGCTGCGTCCCCACATTCTCCTCTAACACCTTCTATGCAATCTTAAGCTATTGCAAAAGACTTCACCTGCAAGAGATCAAGGCTGCTAGTGTTCTGCTCCAAGCACTAAGGCCGTCTCGTGCCAAATTCAAACGATTGGCATATCTCAGGATTTGACCGTGTGACACATAAATAGAGATAGATATACACTAATGAGTGACAATGCTGTTGGTGGTGTGCTTCATATTGCAAACCTATGTATCAGTGACGATAAATTATGAAAAAGGAAAAAAGATGTGAGTTCAAAAAAAGACCATGACCACACTAACCTTGTTATCACTTGCCCATCATGCCGAGTGGTGTTTTTTCTCCATACATCTTTATATGAACATCATTCCTTCTATCTTTTGCTGTTGGAGTACAAGAAATGGATCCAAACAAGATTTTGAATGAGAAAATCACTTTGCTAATTGTAATTAGGAAAAAAACCCAATGATGACTTATTAACAAGGATGGGGGGTCTTATTTATAGATCCAATATAATGAATGAATAAAGGAGGGAAATATGTAACTACCCATACTTTGTCATCCCAAGACTCCTTCCTGATAGTTATATATCATCATTTGAATTTAGAACAATCTATGACATCTAATTGTCCCTCGCATACTATTGGTATGACATAATGCCAATGTAAGATGTACTTCTAAGAGTGTAAAAGGCCAATGAATTCATTAAAAAAAATTAAAAATTAAAAATATATCTTTATGAATTTAACTTCATAAAATTCCAGAAAAATATAAAAAGCTCAAAAAATCAGAATATCATTTTATAAACGAAATAAACCCCTTACAATACTTAAATGAATAAAATTAAATATTCTCTGAATTTTTAAATTATTTTATTCATGAAATTAATGACAGAAAACTAGTTTAAAATACTATAAAATCAAGAATGGAAATTACATTCTAATAGTTAACTAAAATCATTTTAACAATTAATTATTGAGGAAAATGAATAAGAAAAAAATGAACACAAACACAACAACTGGTCAAACATGTAAACCATAGCAACAACCAATAAGAGGTTGAATAAAAGATAAACTAGCCAAAAAAAGACACCTACCCCATACCCACTGAAGAGAAATGGTCAGGATTAGCCTACTTATACAAAACATATAAGTAGTAAAGATCTAGTCCAATCCAGCTGTTACAATCTGTCACAACGGCTAGACTAAAATGGTTATACCATCCTTTCGTACATGACTGCCCAGTCTATAAATACAAAAAATCTGTGTACTCATGCGAGGGATTGTGTTCTTAATCACTTATAGTGGTGTGTTCCCTTCTCTTCCTCTCTCATATGTTCTTATTTTCTCTCTCCACTCTTGTTCTCCTGAACTCTATCACTCAGAGAAGTTCTAACATCTTTAAAGTGAATAAATCATTTTAACCATTAGTAACCTGCATTTATGATTTTTTCAATGAAAATAAGCACATAAAATACATGAAATTATTACTTTAGAAGCATGATGTTTGTGATTGACATCCTAGGAAAAATTTTATAAGAAGAATGATTTGAAACCAAAAAATCAGCCAACAACTTTGGGACCACAGATATAGGAAAATATGATATTTATGAAGTGATTTATTTTAAAATTTAATGTATGGTTTAATTCTACTTTAATTAGAAACATCATATTTAAAGGAGCGGAACACTAGAATTAAGAAGAGTGTTAAAAAGACCACGAGGAGCAACTTGGCTTCAGCCTTTTTTCTCCCATTTCGTAATCCCTCATGACTCTCCCAAACAATCAAGATTCGATTCTATCCCCTTTTATATTATTTTTAATGGCATTTTCCCCTCTTTAATGTTTAATATTAATCATGTATCACCCCCTCGTCATCACCCTTCATCTGTAGGGACGCTAGGGAGTTTTATCAAGAGCTTACGGTATCATCCTTCTGTTCATGAGGTGTGAGTGATGATGATAATTATGACACTTGAAGCTCCAGTTGGATATGCCTAACCACAAGGACCTAAGGGTGAACCTGTAGGTATATAACTAACAGCCTTTTCTTGGACCTCATAGTAATCAGGTCTAGTTAGAACCAATATTTATTCCCTCAAATAAATGTCTCTAATTGAATCAGTTTTGAGTAATTTATGCTGAAAAGTTAATAGCCTTGGTCTAACATGTTGTTGTGCACCCCTATCTTTTCTTTACGTGTGAACCCTTTTGGGGGACTATGTTGAGAAACCTGTTTTCTAAGTCCATAAATTGAGTTTGGATGATATCACCCAATTGCGTGTATCAACCTGAATGACCTATGTAAAAATAAGTAAACCTTCTACTTGCAGCTTCAATCTCTAATTTTGATTTTTTTATCTTTTGTATGGAAGTGTTCTTAAAACTGATAGGTTTACCGTGAAGATACAAGAAAACCTAGAAGGTAGGGAATGCAACTCAACAGAAGATGTTTATTTAAAATTAAACGTAATGTTATGCATCGTACAATCCATATTGAGACGAAATAATAATAGGGTAATTGTTTTTGTAAAATTAAAAATCTCAAGATCCCAAATTATACATATGATTGAACTTGCTTTTACTGAAGATAATACAGAGTTCCTTTAAAACTTTAAAGTTCATGTTGTTACATTTTTAAAATAAATGTTAACTAGTTCATGCCTTGCAACTACTTTTGCAAAAGAATTATATGTTTCTTGATGTATATTTACTTGTATAAGATAGAGGGGCATTGCAATGTTAGTAGGTGAAAAATACTTTCAAAATTTTTAAATATGAAAAACCATGTGAGGAGTGAATATGGTTTAAAAAATGATAAATAGTGATATTATTTTCAAACATATTTTATAATCCCTGGTTATTGAACTCGATTTGTGTTTGAGTGAAAATTTTACACATCTGCTTGTTATGATGCATAACATTGAGTGAAAACAAGCAGTAAATGAGTTTTATTGGAGGAAATGAAAAATAAATTCATTAACAACTAAAGAGGGAGATATGCAAGAGATAAACACATCATGATAGCAGAGACCCAAGGACAATAAGATTGGTTGTCTTGGTTGGGTTTCTAATAGTTCATCGACAGTATGGGCCTCAAAAATCTTGTTGTGCATTCATACGAAAAAACAATATGAATTGTGTGATGCCTATTCTTAGGCCCCAACCGATAGTTGAAATTTTAAGGAACAATGCTACAAGAGATATCAATGAAATATATTGTGAGGTATTGGTAAGATTTGTGATGCAAGGAAGAAAGAAGAATGGAAGGGGCAGGTGAATTTTGGTGGTAGGCATAGGTAGATGGTATAGGATGGATTAGTGAGGGATACCAAAATAATCTGCCCTCAAAGAGGGTGCCAAGAGGAAGAAAGTTGAATGATGATGGAAATTGAAACCTTGATAAACCAAGTAAACTTCAAGTTGAAAATATGTCTACCATGTTCTGCACTATTTGAGACTTAAAAAAGAAACATTTGAAAAATAAGTTCAAAAGTAATTTTAAGTTTCAGTAGTAAATAGAATCAGCATATGGTTTGTTGTATGTTTACATCATATCTTAGCGGTTTGCTGCATTGATTTGAATTAGTTGATCTTCAGGTGGAATATTGTACATTCCGCCAAGATATAATAAATTTAGGGATGGAAAAAAAAATTCTTTCATTCACGAATGTGCAAATGAACATGAACATGAAAAATCTCATCCGAACAGGTTTGCAAACGGTTCATGAACAGTCGATCAGTTTGCATACAGTTGGCGTTTCCAAGGAACTTTTTTTATAAAATACTTATAGTACTGTTTTCTCTCTCTTCTCTCTGGTTCCCTTCCTGCCATAAGATAGAGAGGGATCAGCAATCCCTCTCTCTATCTCCTCATCACCTCTCCCATGCCTCCTTCCCTCTCCTCTCCCACCCTCTTTGTCATTGTATGTCTCTGTCTGTCTGTCTGTCTCTCTATGTCTCTATCTCTGTCTCTGTCTCTGTCTCTCTCTATCTCTCTCTCTCTTCCCTCTCCCATGCTCCCCTCCCCTTTTGACCCCCTCTCGTTTGCATATCATCTTCCCCTCTCCTCTCCCCTCTATCTCCATCTCTCTCCTCTCTCTTTCTCTCTCATAATATAGGTTTTTTTACTGTTTCTGGAAATGCATAGCATTAACAAACTGTTCGAGAAGGAATCAAACACGAACATGAACATGAATACAAACACGAACATGAACATGAACACAAACCCTAATTTAGACATGTTTGTGGATCGCCTAACAGCATTTGTTCGACGCCGAACAAGGAATTTCCCATCCCTAAATATAGTATATAATATCTATCAATATAGATATTTCTGCTTTTATCAAGGAAAGAAACCAATTTTGAACATTAAATATTTTTTACTCATAATTATCAATTTTATTAAATAAAGTATCCTCAATAAAAATTGTATTTAGAACATTTTTAAAGAGGTGGCATTGCTATTTTGCTTTGAAATTTTTAGAATGATGTACTGCTTTCTCTTTTTTGAGATCTTTAATTTTATTCACTAGACATGATGCCACGCGATCTCCACATTTGGACTATGTATCCAGGGTCTTCACATTTGAAAATTGATGTGATGAGTTCCTTGGCCAAGGTAGTAGAATATCGAAGAAGAGTTCCCTGATGATTTTGAAACACATCAGTTCTAACTTGGATGATATATTAAAGTTTGATAGTGAACTTTTGCCTAAGTCCTCCTAGGAGCATCAAGCACGTGAGGGACTACATGTACACAATAACCAATGATAAAAAGGTTTCATGAATAAGTGCAGTCCTTTGTATCATCTAGATGTGAGTTGTAGTTTGCTACTCACAGCTTGGAAGCACAACATTTTGATTGGATTAAATTAATTATTTAATAATTAATATACAAGACAGCCAAGGTTTAGCTCAGGACCCCCCTATTCATTGTATTTGGTTTGTTATTGGTACCGTGCAAGACTTCAAGAGCCATGCTGATATTAATGAGGAACGTCTTTATCAAAATATTTATAGATAATTAGACAGCTAGAGACATTGAATTTATTAATACATAGACATTAGAGGTCCAAAATTGATAAGAAAAATTTTTAGTAGCCCAATCTGACCCATATTTGCATTAAATTGATTATATTTATGTGTAATCAAACTTAAAATGATTAAATTTATTTTTGGAATGATATTCTAAATTTTTATGGATTTTTACACATTTTTATGGATTTTTCTGACAACAGATTCTGAAATAAAATAATTTTTTGAGTAAAATCATGATTTTTCCTGAATTTTTTGACATTATATTCATAAATTGATTTTACTAAGTTAGAAAATATAGGGCTTAGATTTACTTTAATATGAATTTGGATTATTTTTAACCCCTTTTATTTCCACGATATCATGTACCGTCGTTCTATCCATCAAACGACAACTAACTAAAGATTAGGATTAATTACATGCGACAACCAATCATTAAACTCTATTAATAACTCGCATCAACCAATCATTAAGCGAAGGCCATTATGGCAATATGAATAACAATGCGATAATGGCTATTCATGTTTAACGGTTTTCTTTAGCTTTTTCTACGTAGGGGTGACATTGACTAATTAAAAAAAGAGCTTTTGCAATAAGTGTAATGTAGGGATTGAGGCAAATTTGAATTTGAAAATCATGAATAGTAAAATATGGTTGGGTCTGATGATGTATCACGTGACACGTGGGGCCATATGCACAAATGGTGCACATGTGTCGTGCTCTAACTTGAGAACTCAAAAGAGGATGCTAACGTGGTACACGCTAATGCACTGCCAAGTCACACATCCTATTGTTATTTAAATATTGATATAGTAAATGTAGCGTTATTTGTGCCTTTTTTCTTTTTCCTAGAGTGATATGTGGTGGAATGAGTGTTGTTGATCACAGATGACGAGGAAGAATAGGAGCCAAACATCGTAGTAATGCCATGATGAGACAATACCTTAGCAAAATGACATTACATTGCTGATGAGGAGGATAGAGAAATATTTTGATTAAATCAAGAACTAAGAATCGTCCAACTTTTAGGCTTGATATCTGACGGTCCTGAACTCAGATGGAGCTGAAATTTTAAGGGTAGCTTCATCTTTATGTCCTATATCTATCCAAAGACTTGGATCAGAGCTCACAATCTTTATAGAAACATATTTAAGTTCACTTTATCCAAGAGAAGAGATTGAAAGAAAGTGAAGTTTTGAAGGTCCATCAAGTTTGTTCTTGGTGTCTTTAGTGCTTGGAGAGTTAAATAGGTACATCATCTAGCACTCCCAGTCATGATTGACATCCATCCTGATCCATCATCATCACAACCTATCATCACCTACCATCCCCCTCATGTACCATCATCACAGTTATGATCTGGTCACGTGTCCCTCTCTTTTTGTATAATAGAACATAGATCACTATCCCTCCATTTCACTCCTCACTCTAGTTCATATCACTACCTCAATCACCACAACCTACACCATTGTCTTCATCCCATCTTACCTTCCCATCTTCATGTACTATATTAAACCCTAAGTTAGTAAGCCCTAAATTATTAAACCCTTAATCAACCTATTATTATTGTTAACTTTCATCTCATCTCACCTTCATTGTGTGCATCTTCCTCCATCCTAAGCTCTAGCTCCTACTCAGTTGATCATGATCTATTACTAGTGAGATACATGCCCCATGTTCGTAAATTTCTTCTGCACCTAACTTGATCACTATCTTAGGCCAATCACTTTCACTTATGTTATACGTAATCCCACTCACCTTCAAGAATTAACATTATAAAATGAGATACTTCATAAGATCTGTGATGACATCAAATAGGTAATGATAAATATGTGTTTTAAAATTGTATTTTACTATTTTAATCAAGAATATGCACAAAATTATCACTTATTCTTGTTGAAAATGAAACTAACACTCAGTTTTCTAATTAGTCCTAATTAATGGGGTTTAATGACTTGTGAATTAACCCACTTTATTCCTTTGAATCAAGTGGTTTATTTTTCTCATGATTCCCTTGGAGCTTCATTTATAAAAGTACTCAGATAATTGAAATATTGATGGTGTAGAAGAGAGGGACCTAAAGCATGATGAAGCCCACTTTGGAGCAACCCCAATCTGGATCCCAAAAGGAGCTTGAGCCCAGTCAAAGGAGAGACATATTTTAAGGATAAATTCACGTGGATGGTTGTTGTTTCTTTACTATAAAGGGGGGAATAAAATTGACTGGCCAAATTGTAGGTTTCTCACATTGAGAATCTAGGATCCTTATTTGTACCCCCTTTCTCCCACAATGTAACTGATGGCGCAGCATCACCGGATGTCATCGAGTCAGCACGCGAGGAGCCACCGGACGTCATTGAGCCAGCACGCGAGGAGCCACCGTCGTCATCGAGCCCGCCACTGTCACGTGTCCAGCCGACACAACGAGCCGCCGCAGCGACGCGCGACCCCGAGTTCAGATACTCGGCATGACGCACGCGCACATCGTCATCGGAGCTGCCCACTTCTCCCCTTTGCTTTCTTTTCGTACCTTTACTTCTTTATCTTTCGTCTCTTTACGTCTTTATCTTTCATCACCGTTGTCTTACATGTCGTCGTGTAGTGAGGGGAAGAGCCCATATGAGGACATCTTCCCCTCACATGGGCCTGACAAGCCCATTATCTCTTTTATCTTCTTATTTTCTTTGTTGCTTAAAAGGGGGCCCACTTTCACCCATTATATAAGGGGGGAGGTGGGCGTCCAAACACACTCTTGAATTTGGGAAGTTATGTTTTAAGAATTTGAAGAGTCACGTACGTGAGAGGAAGGAAGAAGAAGAAAGGAAGAAGAAGAAGGAAGAAGAAGAAGGAAGAAGAAGAAGAAGGAAAAGGAGAGGAAGAAGAAGGAAGAAAGAAGAAACTGTGCGATCATTGGGGTGGTTGCTGTGAACGCCCAGCCAATTGCAGCGCTGCCCAGATCGGCACGCCGCGGTCGTTCGATGTCGATCTGCTACCGGCTTGCGACCTGCCCTCATCGCCGCCGACAGAGCTTGTTCGGTTCCCGACTCGAAGATCCTCACCGGCTTCTACGAACATCCATTGCGGGGTGTTGGCTGCGTGGGCAGTACCCAACACGGTTGCGCGCGTGCCGCGCACGTACCACGCCCCGCCTGCGCTCGTTCGCCAGACGCTTAGCAGCCTCCCCCCCTGCACTCCACGCCTTCACGACATCGTGGACGACGACTATTGCCCACAACCGATCCGCGAGGGCGCCTACGCCGCGGCCACCCGTGCGTCTCCAGCTTCCTCCGGAACCTATCGATACGATCAGACGTCGCCAGCGCGACGAAGGTACTCCTTGCCCTGCTCTCTTTTCGTCTCTTACCGTCTTCAGTATACTTTCGCATTGCCTCCTCCGCGCTCGGGTTAGATAGGTGAGAGCGAGACAGGTTGAGAAAACGACGAATATTTCTCGAGAGTCTTTACCCGTCCGGTACGAGTCGGGAAACCCCGACGCGTGTGCACACTTCAGCGGGGATTCCCCATTCGGCGATGTACTCGCCCTCGACCCCCTCGGGCGAGGTTCAGGAGGTCCGTCAAGCCTCACTCAGGCGACCCGTCACTTCTCTGGAACGGCACCCACTGCTCATCGGCGCACGCACGTACGACATTAGGACTTTCATACATTCATTTTTGTCTGTTGTATCTGTCCACTCACCTCCATCGGACGACGTGACTTGACGTAGTCTGATTAGTTATCGATACGACACCGAGCCCGTACCCTCGGTGACGACCGGACGACGTAGTGACGGCGTCCGACATCAGTAACCATCCCTAAATTTCTGTCCCAAAAAATGTTATGGCAGCCTTGAGTGAAGGAGTGTTTCTTGTATCCAATCTTTTTGAGTGTTAGTTTTAATGAAGAAGGGAATCAGATTATCAGGTTTGGAGGAATTGAAGAATAATGCATCATTGGCCTGAAAGGGAGTGACACCACATGTTTGTGCATTCTAGGAGGTTTCTTCCTTATACATTGGACTTTTATGGCTTTAATAGAGGATGTGATACTCATACCTAGGGCTTTCCAATGCCACAAACGGGACTCAAAAATTAGTCCTACAACTCACGTTATTGCATTTTTACTAAACTAAAAAATTGGAGAGCTGCCACACATTTTTCTATGCCGACATGTCAAGTTTGGGGTTTTCCTGTGAGGAACCCTAGGACCCTCTGCCAAAAAAAATACAGTAAGATATTTCTAGTGGTTATTATTTGATTTATGAATATTAAAAGATTGAAATAAGGTTTATCATTGAAGTTATTCTCAAAAAATAAGAAAATTATTGCTTCTATTAGAGTTTGTCTATGCTTTTATCTAAAAAATTTAATCAGATGGAAAACTATTCTAATTTACTTCTGGCTCTTTGTGGTTTGAAATTTACTCTAATATATACTTAGTAAGGAAACATTATAAATTTGTTTTTTAATCCAAGAAACGACAACCTAATTCCTAGACTATCAATCTGTTCCCTCTAGAGACAACACTGTCTCATTACTAATTATTTTATGAGTAAAGGTTTATAAATATTAATCAATAACTATTAGGTCATAAAGGCAATCTGATATATCCTAGAAACTAAACATTTTTGTAAATTTTTTTAATGTGCAAATGGAATAGCTAGGTGAATTTCATAATCTCTCCTCTCAATCACAGTAAGAGCTTGTTTATGCCGCTCAAGCCAAACGATTTAGAAATGCAGACCAAGATCAACTGGAAAAATCACAAATTACACTAACAAATACTCCAAATGACACTAAAATTCAAATACAAAGAAATAGAAAGTACCAAATAGGGTTGATCCAGGATAAAGCTCTTATGTATCTTACAACTGTGATAGATCCACCTCCAGAATGAACTCCTCTTGAAATTCAGCTTTTATACTAAGGTTAAGGGCTCTGTAGTCTTGATCTGAATGATCCAAACATATAGATAGAAAGAAGAAATTGAGACGAGGAAACCCATAAAAAAATCACCTCAATCGGACTTCAGGATCAAAAGTTAATAATAAATGAAAATTGACCAATGTAAGCCGTTGGATCAATTTTCATTTAATTTATTTAATTTTTTTTCTACACGCAATGTAGTATCATTCACTGATTGGCTGACACATTTTGAATTTCAAATGGTGGGTTCATTCTCCACGCGCCACATACCCCCGTCCTGAAATCAAAATAAAGAAAAAAAGGGTAAAAAATAATCGTAATACATTTTGAATGCACTTACCTTGAGTTGTTCCTAGTGCTACCCAACCAGAATGTGCCACATCGCAGCCCGTGCGTGCGCTTTGTATGTGCCGCACGGGCGGTGAACTTATCACCCTCTAGATAAATAAAATTGGGTAGCATTTAAGCCGTCGGATTCGCATTTGACGGATAAGATTTGGCCACACATCCACCTGAAACTTTGTCTTGGAGTTTTGCGCTTAAATCCCTCCTATAGTGTGCATGCTCAATTTGATGCCGCCCAAAAGTATTTATGTATATGTCTTTTCACTTTCTCTCTCCTCCATTTTCCTAAGAAACCATTAAAAATCTTGATTTATTTCAATAAAACCCTGCAACTATTTTAATTGTATCTATACGCTTACAATGGACGACCGAGAGCTGTTTTACGAGCATAAATGCAAAAAAAGTTTAAGAAAACCCCTCCGACTTTAGAAATTGCTTAAAAACCTTTTCCTTATATATATATCCTTCTTCTATTTAAAATTTCATTTCTTCCTTGAATTAATTTCCAAAAAATCCAATGAAATTCTAGAATAATCTAGAAAATTCAGTAATTTGTTTCCACAGTAATAATCATTCAAAGTAATTTTTAAATCTGTCATTTTCATTTAAAAAGAATTATTCCAAGATTAGATAAATTCATTAAATTCATAAAATTAACAAAAAAAGTAGGTAAAAATTTTCTGAATTCACTTGGAAAAATTAATTAACATTTAATATATGATAACAATCCTATTTAAACTCTATAAATGCAACAAATTCTGATAATTACTTAAATTAAGTTCCAAATTTAGGGTGTTATCAATTTATGTGTAAAAAATCACAATTAAAAAAATTAAAATTCATCCTTCATATCCCTTCTCACGTTAGTGTCGCTCGACTCTTGATACATCCAGAACGACATAGCAACAACAATAGACTAATAAAAGGGATCATCAAGATGGAGGATGACTTTAAATGTGTATGGGATGGTGTGGATACATCTTGAAACAAGACTCATGAACAACATGTCTCATTTGGGGAATCAAGAAAATACATATGATTTGTGCATAAGCTCGACTACCCTCTAGGCCCATGTATCAGTCCAGTTAATGACTCTTGCGGCCCAATAACCCTTATTTGGCTTTCTCAATTAATTAGCTATATCATCATACATATTAATTAATGTTGGATCGATTTAAACCAATTGATAGATTGAGTTTCCAACACGTGGGGTGCCAAGCTACACCTCATACTCTAAAAGATACAAAGGAGTATGTATCGACTCACTCACTCATGGATTTCTCAACTATACATACATGCTCATCATTGATTACCATGTATGTATAGTTCCTCATCCACTTGACGATCCAAGGATTACTTAGGGTATGTTCAACTGTCAAATCCTAATCGGTCATCTGAGTTAGTATTGATGCATTAAGAAATCATTTGAGAACTCGTCTACAATATTTCGATGCCTTGGCCAAGGACGTCATCGCATCATCTTCCTTGAGCTGTCACCTCTTATACTGAGGATGGACGATCTCATCTTCACCACTCAATTATCTTATGGAAATATATGTGGCTGGCAAGATAATTACACATTCCACATCTTTTTCCATGTTCATTAATAAAATATATTCATTATAGTGCACGTGTAATACTTATAATGAAGTCTATGAATATATGATCGGACTTAGTAAATTATCATGACATCATAATACAAAGATCGCTAGTATTTAAGCATGTGTTATAAACATTGAAGGATATGTGAGAAGGACATCAAAGTATATGGATAGAATATCACTATCTAGCCTCACTTATATGATGAGTATGGTTGGGCGCGTAGCCATTAGTGTGGAGACACTAAGGATAGATAGTGGGTGTTCTTTAGTGGAAAGAGTTTACCGAATTAATCCGTATGAATTCCTGAATGGTGTTATACCAAACTATTAATCAGGTTGACTTACGTCACGGTTATGTAAGTGGTCCTTTGACCTGAGACACCACAGACGTTTTATGGACGCACGATTGTACTTTAACTATGGCCAACGAGTCTCTAATCATGGGATTCTAAGCGGTCTTAGTTGGGTTGCATCAAAAAGTTTACGAAGATGATTGAGTTGTCAAGATGGGATCGTTCACCCTCGGTATAAGATATGGCAACTCAAGGAAGACGATGCAATGAAGTCCTTTGCCAAGGTAGTGAAATATTGGAGAAGAGTTCTTCGATGATTTTTGAATGCATCAATACTAACTCAAATTACCGATTAGGGTTTAACAGTCACCATACCCTAAGTCATCTAGGGAACATCAAGTGGATGGGGGACTATACATGCACGATAACCGATGACAAACAGGTCCCATTAAATGAGTCGATACACACTCCTTTGTATCTTCTAGAACACGAGGTGTAGCTTGGCACCCCACATGTTGGATACTTAATATATTGATTCAGTTAAATCAATTTGACATTAATTAATTTGGAAGGACAGTAAAGGTTATTGGGCTGCTAGAGTTGTTAACTAGACTAATACATTGGCCTAGAGGGTCACACACAAATGGTCTTTTGGGAGTCAAAAGATATACTCAAGTTTTGGAGGTTTTTATAAAAAATACCCACTTAGTATAAATAGGGGAAGGCCCAAAATGAAATTCACCCACACCAGAATTCTCCAGAAGCCTTTCCCTTCTTTTCCCCTATCCCAACACCCCTCTCCATGCCCGATGCGATCAAAACTGCGTAACAACGATAGTGGAGGTAGAACGAGACTCGTCAATGAGGAGGAGATTCGATGTACCGAGGATTGCGTGGATATGTCTAGAGGCTACATACTTTAGCAGCTTGACTCATCTCACTCTAGGATCCAAGAAATCACAAATCTGATCCATGCAAAGGTACTTCATTTAATGGTCTTAATGATGCCGATACAATTTTTCAAAAGTCTTCTGATGCAGTTCGTTACCATTTGTTCATCCAATCTAGGTCTCTAGAACCCAACACCATCTTCGTGAACTTTTTGATGCACCCAAACTAAGACTATTTAATATCCCATGATTAGGGACACATAGATCATAGTCAAAGTACAACTATCCACCAACAAGACATCTTGGGTGTCTCAGGTCTAAGAACTACTTACACAACCGTGATGTGAATCACCATGATTGGCAGTTCTATATAATACTGTTCAGGGATTCGTACATAATAATTCACTGAAATCTTTCTACTAAAGAGCGTCCCCTATTTTTACTTAGTGTCTCCACACTAATGGCTAGATGGTGAGGCTCATAATCAACATATGAGTGAGGCTAGATAGTGTAGTTTCTTCTAGATACTTCGAATAGGAATATTTAGAACGTATGCTTAAAGACTAGTGATCTCTGTATTACAATCTCATCGCAATTCACTATGTCTAATCATGTATTCATGGTCATCATTATAATGCATATGTTCTATTAGGAACATGAACAAGATGTGGAAGGTGTGATTGGCTTGTCGTCCACATGTATTTCCATCAATTTCCCACTTGGACAAAAGCCAACCACTCTTAGTGAACAAACCCTTTATTTTTGAGTGATGCTCAAAATACATTGAGCTAATGGCTCCACCTATGGATTGGCTATATTTTTTGTCAATGGAACACTACCATTATGTAATCTCCACTATAGATGGTTTTCTTAATTATGTGAAGTATCCTAAGAAGTTATCTAACTTCAAATGAGACCTAGACTCTTTTACTTGTGCAATACCACCGTTGGTGTCACACAACAATTGAATAGGGTTTATGATCAAATATAACTCTAGGTTAAGTGATGAACATTTGAATCACTCTTTTTGCATTGGAGACTTCAACTACAGTGATGTACTCCTTTTCTCGTCGTTAAGTTTTAAGTTGACCTACTTGGAAACTTTCAAATAGGTTTTACTTCCATATTATAAAAGCAAAATTCAAATGTCAACTTTCCATCATTTGAACTGATGGATATTATGTGGTCGTCAAGCCATTCACACTACCATGTTTATTTAAGTTCATTGAATAAAATATTTACGTTCATTATTATTCCTTATGATGTTTATAATGAAGTTCGTGAATCAATGTAATGACTTAGTGAATTATGGTGAGATCATAATACAGTGATCAATAGTCTTTAAACATGTATTCTAAATATTTCTTTTCGATGGATAGTCGAGACAGACATCAAATTATCCGAATAGAATATCACTAGTTGATCCTACTTATACGATAAGTATAGCTGATCCTGTAGCTATTAGTGCGGCGACACTAAGGACAGATAGTGGGTACTCTTTGGAGAAAGAGTTCACTGAATTGATCCATACGAATCCCTGAATGGTATTATACCTAAACGTCAATCAGGTTAATTCAAGTCACTGTTGTATAAGTGATCCACTGACCTAAGACACCAAAGACATCTCTTAAGTGGACGAATACATTTTGACAATGAATTATGAGCCTCTAATCATGGGATTCAAATAAGTTATAGATCGGATGTAGTAAGAAGCTTACGAAGATGATTGAGTAGTCAAGATGGGATCATCCGCCCTTGATATAAGAGGAGATTAACTCAAGGAAGACTATGCAGAAAGATCCCTGGCCAGGGTTGTGAGGATATTGGAGAAGGTGTTGTCCAGTGATCCCATTACACATCAGTACTAATCAAATGACAGATTAGGGATTAACGATAAACCATATCTTAAGTCATTTGAAAGTCTC
The DNA here is from genome assembly GCF_029677425.1 of Wolffia australiana. NCBI lineage: Eukaryota > Viridiplantae > Streptophyta > Magnoliopsida > Alismatales > Araceae > Wolffia > Wolffia australiana. Next base: position 22,458,364 of record NC_135839.1, read on the forward strand.
GCTCAGATGATGGATTATATAATTACGATAACCAATGACGGTAAAGGTTCTATGATAGAGTTCGAGGCTACTCGGTATCTTTTAGAGCATGAGGTGTAGCTTGGCACCTCGCGGGGTGGAAACTTAATCTATCGAGTTGGTTAATTTGTTCCTTATTTAATTAATATACATGTTGATATAATTCATCAGTAAGGTTGGCCAATAAATGTTATTGGGCCACTAAAGTTATTAACTAGAATGATACATGGGCCTAGAGGGTCACATGCACAAGGTCATAAGGGCATTGGTGAATATATTTTACTTTGTAGGGTTTTTGAGAAATATATTAAGTGAAATATAAGGAAGGAAAGGGGTCACATTTTAAGTACCCATGCAAACCTGATTTGAGAGCCCCTCCCCTTTCTCCACTCATCCAACGAAGAGTGTCTTCATGGTGAGGAGATCTTCTAGATTTTCAAGAAGAGTTGATTAAGAAAACGTAGAGATCTAAGCGTCGAGTGATTGCGCGAATACTTCTAGAGGCCAGATGCATGAATGGCTTCAAAACGATCTTAGAGTGGCAAAGTCAAGGATGGAATGAGTTCCCCAAAAGGTAACTTGTAATGTTTTGTTTTAAATGTCGATTGTGAATTGATCTACAAGCTTCGGTATCCATGGAACGTGTTTTCCATGGCCGAACCAAGGCACCGAACCCAACATGAGCATCTTTTAAAAACTCAATTTTATGTAACCCTTGAGTTTATATTCGTCTTCTCCATAAACTAAAATATTTTCTTGTCTTCTCAAGACATCAAGAATATATCTCATATTTTTTTAGTGCTCATAACAATCAGAGCTTGGGACACGTTAGGGCTCACATATAGAATGATGTCCATGATTAATCATATTATCATGTTATAATGAACCTCTCTGAGAGCTCTCCGTCATAAAAAAATTTTTGGTGATGATATCTATGTTTATGGACTTGGAGAATACTGATAACCGTTTTGACCTATCTCTATAGATCTATATTCTCAATGCGTACATTAATTCTCCAAAATCCCTTCATGGAGAAGATATTTGCCAGTCATTCGTTTATTGAGTATAACATTCGTACATCATTCTCAATGAGTAGCATGTACTCTACCTACACAATATGATAATTATGATTGTATTTGTGCTTCCACGGGTTTTTGTGTATACTCGCATGGCTCGTTCTTCATTCTTAATGAAGACATGAGATCTGATCACTCTATCAAAACTCAATTCTAACTTCAGAATGCATGCTTCAATCCATAATTGGATTATGACAGCTTCCACACTTGGATGTATTATTCTTGGTTATATCGTGTACACCTTCATCCATTTCAAGATTCCATACTCATAATGTGCTTCTATGGCAAGAAAAAATTTGGTAGACTTTATCATGGCAGCTAGTGTGATTCCTTCATGAATGAACATTTCCTTTGAACAATTTCAATTTGTCCATTAGAACCTAATCTTTATCAAAATATTCACTTACTAATGATGGGGTACCATATCCTTCAGAGTGTCGACCAAGTTCAAAACTTGGTTGAGAAATGTGGACTAAATTTCAAAATCCATGTGTCCTCGATCATTCTAAAAGTTAGAATAGCCTCCTCATATGTTAGATATTACCATCTCTTAGATAGAGTATCTTGGCATAACTCAAAATCATGATGTCCAACATGAAGATTGAGTTATCTTGATCTTTCTACCAAACATATGAACTTATTCAGTATACATCTAAACAAGTTTAAGACTAAGTCCTCATCAAATGAGTTTATGATATTTTTGGATCTAGAATTCCTTCAGAGACTACTTTAGCTCACACTATCTTCTCATAGAAGATATATGTCTTCCAACAAGACAATCCTTACTCAACAAAACATTTTTGTTTCTTAAGATGGTAAAAGTAGTGTCCAAAATTTTCTTATTTGGACATCTATTAAATCCATATTTCAAAGTCCTCAACTCCATCTTACTATTTCAGTCAGTCCTCATCGTATGGGCTCGACTTCCCATTCATAAAATTGTGCATTCATTAGAAGTCTTAAGTTGCTCGTCATGGATTCCACTATGTCCAACATAGTGTGAATCTATCTCTTTGATGAAGCATTCATCTTGTAAGTAAGTGGATGACTAATTTGAGATAGGTAACATTATCATGTAGGAACTATGTGAATACTGTATTCAAGAATTATTCTCGTCTCATCTCTTTGAAAAGTTTTAATACTTTCAAGTATGTAGAAACATACATCTCAATGTATCAACCACAACAAATCATCGGCATGTTCTCCATTTCATAAGTTCGGAGGCATGGGTACTTCACCCAAGAGGTACGATTAGCATGTAGCATATGATTAAAAATCAAATGCACTAACTATGCATTCAATGCATCTTAAGTTTTATACATTTTTCCACTGCTATGTATGCTTATAAATATGAGTTTTCTTTAGATAATTCTTGCTCTCCTGAGGTGCATTATCACTTTGTGTCATGTGATCAAATCCCGAGCAAGGACAAATGCTCGAATCTAATGCGTGCGGGCCTCAGCGCTTGCAGCAGAACATTGAGCAGCCTTAATCTCTCGTAATGGAAGTCTCTTGCAATAGCTTAAGTTTGCATAGAAGGGGTTAGAGGAAAGGGAGGGGGCGCATCCCCGTTGAGGAATAGGGTCATTGTATTGATATCATAAGCAGTTACATCATAGTCATGAACAATACATGGGGGAAGATGAGGGATGATACCGAAGTAACGAGACGAGGCACCTTGCACCTTGGTTGTGTCACTCCTGCACCTTGAGGCTTCCCAATCCGCGTGCACGCAACCGCCAACCCTATCGCTACACATGTGCCCTCGGGCCAGGTGTCACGCGCACACGGGCATAGCGATCACACATGCCTCCAGCACCTGTGTTGACACCTATCGCGCGTAGTCTGCGTGACGCCGCCGCATTCAGCGCCCCAAGCTGAGCGTAGCATGCCCGGTGCTACCCGCAGGGACGCCACGCGCCCATGCCATCTAGGCGCTCACTGTGCGCCATTGCCTTAGCCTCCTAGCAGGATAACTCTCACCTTATGCCCTACAAATGCGATGCACGCAATGCCTGCACTGCCGCTATGCAGCTCTCCACACAACTCCGTGCGTTTCACCGCAGCACTGCCGCCTGGCCTATGCGTCCCACGCCCACGCATGGCGCTTGGTGCGCCCAGTACGCGCACAGACCTCGCATGATCAATCCCCCCTAAGTGCGAACGGGCACACACATCATCCGAAGTGTATCAACCCTAAGGAGGGAATGGCATAAAAGATCCGGTTGGCTTCACCACCCTTAGTGCGTTGTAGCACTAAATAAAACTCAGTCATTACAGATCGCAAGTCCAACCAAACACACCTTCCAATAAGCACGCAGGCCTCTGGGCAGGGAATACCGCCTAGATAGGGGCGTAACACTTTGAGATAGTGATAAATATCATCCTCTAGAATTATTCCCTTTCTATTGATGCTAAAGCAATCAATTTTATTTCTCAAATAAATGGAACAACTATTGTTCTGAATAGTTACGGAATATCCAAATCTATTCATATCATATGTGATGTTCTTCTTCAGGCTAGGAACATGATTATATTCCAAAGATACCATATCTCCAAAGTGAAACTTGAGGTTCACTATCCATGTAGTAATCATCGTAACCTTTATGATACTTCCTCTCCTCAACTTCATGTTTTATTTTCCTCAAGCAATTAAAACAATTTAAAAATCCCTATGTTTTAACTTTCTCTAAGCGATCTTAACGAGTTATTACACATACTACCTCATCTAGTGACTTTTCAAACCATAGTGTACATATTAGTTATTGCACATGTCCTTTTGTGATAGGGATACCTTGACGTGCTTTGTTAACTTGTCCTTCTCAACGACATAGAATACCTTTCTCGTTGGTCATACCAAATAAGGTGTCTCGGGATGTTACCTTCTAAAGGTTGAACGTCGACATTCTTAAGTAAGTTAAGTATGAATCATGAAGGAATTAAATGACGAGATCAATAATAAATTAAAGGGAGAACCATTCTACAACTATATATAACTTTCTTGTCACTTCAATCATCTTCAACACATCCTTATATCCAGAAGATCCCTCAACCATGTGAGCCTTGGATACTCTTGGGATTGCACATCCATAAGTCATATTTTACTCTTCAAACAATTATCATTTAGTCTTACATAGTCTTAGGTTCTATATCTTCATGCTTTCTCAATAGCTAACAGCTCATTGATAGTGCATTAATATTGAACCATGTCATATTGAACTCTTCACTTCTGACTTCTTACTCGTATCCCATCATCAACATCTAATGCGGACCTAATATATGTGTCATTCGTAAGGACATAAGCTAACCTTTTAGACTTTAAGATTCTCATCAAATTCAAGAGCACATGATAAGTTATCGACTTGTCAATGAGCTGCATCAAACATGCAATGTAATGGGCTACTTGACGACGAGTGTTTAAAGGAGATTAGGTTAATGAAAGACCTTGAAAGTTTTCTAAAGTGTTCTATTCATCAATAAGGGCTCCCACTAAAATTATCAATTCATGCAACCGTTACGTGTACGGAAGCGGAGAAACTGACATTATCCTAGTGAGGATCAGAATCTCAAAACATATACTATGACCTGGAGTATACCCTCACCAATCATAATACACATCATTGAGCACCCATCTTGTGGGACTTCCAACCAATTGCAATGTCCGATCGTAGTTTGGTCTCCACCCTCACCAACCACTTAGTTTGGTCAGAGCAATACCTTCATTACTTGATGAAAATAGATTTGCGTGTAATCCTGGAGTATACCCCCACCAAACTATACGATTAATCTACCCCGGTCTTGTGTCATACACTAGTACTTAGTTTGATGGAGGACCATCCGAATGAGCACATTCAGATTTGTCATCAACCGCATCGTGTAGCTCGAGCCGATGCGAGGAATCTGCATTTCTTGTATCAGACCTGACGTTGGGTTCCTCTACGATAGTTCTATTTTACATGATCATTTTTTTCGTGCCGTACCCGTTGTTTTATTTCCTTCTACCTTTAGGGAGGCTCCCTTGTATGTGTTTGGGCCTTCCCATGAATGATGTCTATATGTTTGTCTTATTGATTCACTTGTACCTTTAGGGGGAGAGTTCATTTGACTTCTTACCCCACCTAAAGGACCCTTTAGGGGAAGGCCCAATAAGATTTCCCCTTAAAAGGGTCCACTAGGACGTCCATGACCGGGCCCCCCCTCTTCTATAATAAGAGTGGGGAGGGTGAATGTGGAGGTCAGACATGTTGCTTGAACCAAAACCAGATCTGAATCTTAGAGTGGGAAGTTTTTTTTTTGGGGAAGAAAGGTCGCCTCGGGTCACCCAGCTTGTGATGTGCTTCTCGTTAATTCTCTAACATACACATCATTTCTTCTTGTCACATGGACTTTCATATTCGTTTCCGCGGTAGCGCAGCATGAGCCGCTCGATCCCGGCATCCGCCGTGTTAGATCATAGTCCCACCTCCCGAATAAGCGAGTCTGGAGTAGACTCCACCAACCCAACTTAAAGGGATTTGGATCCTAAGACTATAACGAAGGAAGACCATGCTTGAGTTTGTCACTCTCGCTTTGCGGCTCAGAGTTTAGTTTGAGGGGTTTTAGGTTTGGTCTCTACAGTCATGAATGTAATATCTCAAATCACATGTGTCTTCATCTAGGGTATATGAATAATACACATCCCATAAATGGTGCAATGATGTGAATGCATCTTGACTATCAATCATAGTCAAAATACTAAGTCCAATGTCTCTCTATATTGGTCAACCATATCCTAGCGATCCCACATTAGGTCTATCTCGATTTTTCTATGTTCTCATTCCATCCACCATTCCACAATATAATATTAGTCTTTTGTGTGGACAGTGGCCTACAAACAAGACAAATTGGTACTAAAATCTTTAGAACTAAATTAATAGTCATAACATCCAAGCATGAAACATGTGCATAATATAAATAATTGCCATTAAACTTCCCTTTTTTAGGTGTACTGGAAGTTGGGAATTATAAAGCATGAAACTGCACAGATCACTCTATCTCCAAAAACTATGTGACAACAAGTAATGGACAAATAAGTACCGACAAAACTTTTCAAAATTGAAATTAATGATCCAATGTACTGTGTTGAAAATGGTTAAATTTAATTTACAAACATCAGGACCATCTATAGCAATACATGATCATATCGATGAGAAATTTATAATTTCAATCATAAAACTATAAGGCTGATATATGCTTGTATCCGCGCCACCAAAGAAGACATCTAAAAACACATTCAGGTGGACAATGAGATCATACTTATACATTGGATCAAAAAATACATTTACCTTGAACGATGATTTCTTCTTTCGTTTATTCAACTCTAATAACACACTCGTCCCTGATAATTTGATCAAATTCTCAAACGAGGAATGAAACATTCATATGATTCTCATCTCTTCTGTCCAATCCTTAACTGGTAGCTCTGATATACACAGTTTTTCCTCAAGGACAAGCGCATATGTCCTCATGTCACATTCACATATCAAATTAACATATCGTGGGAATTAATACTATAAGAACTCAAACCCCCACCCTCCCCCCCCCCCTACCCTGTCTTGAAAGACAAAAATCAATACTTCTCCTGACCTAACGAGAGTTCCCGCGCAGCGTGCCTACTCCCGTCTCCGGCAGCTCTTCGGCGGCGCTAATGGAACTCGGCGACGGCGGCGCCGCCTCGCGTCCCCGGGTGGACAAGGAAGTGGACTTCGCGAACTACTTCTGCACTTATGGCTATCTCTACCACCAGAAAGAGATGCTCTCCGATCGCGTTCGCATGGACGCCTACTACAACGCCGTGTTCGACAACGCCGCCGTCCACATCCGCGACAAGGTCATTCTCTTTTCCATCTCGAAACCCGCCATCCCCCTCTGAACTAGATCGATTAGTCGTGTTCTAATTCTTTCTCAGGTTTTATCTCATGTTTTTCCCTAATATCTTCACCACCAGAAAGAATTCTCAAGGGTTTTTGTTTTAGGGCTCGTAGAATCAAGAATTTGATTGTTTTTCTCGTGATTTTAGCTATTTATGGTAGATTCGTGGGTTTTGAGCTGGCTCTAATCTTGCAAATGCATCAAAATCAGGTTGTATTGGATGTGGGCACTGGCAGTGGCATTCTAGCCATCTGGTGCGCGCAGGCGGGGGCGAGGAAGGTCTATGCGGTTGAAGCTACGAAGATGTCGGATCATGCTCGAGAACTTGTCAAAGCGAACGATGTTAGCGACATTGTCGAGGTCATTCATGGATCCATGGAGGACGTGGTTCTTCCAGAGAAAGGTCAAAGATTGAATTAATCAAAACCCATGTTTAATCTCGTTTTACATCTTAGTCTGATCTTCCATGCTTGTGCTGCAGTGGATGTCATAATATCGGAGTGGATGGGATACTTCCTTCTGCGCGAGTCTATGTTTGATTCCGTCATCTGCGCTCGCGATCGTTGGTTGAAGCCCGACGGAATGATGTAATTTTGATGTTATTCATCGAAGAGACGAGCAACCTGTTCTCAAATTTTTGATGTTATTCGCTGCAAAACTTGAAATTTCTTGATGGTTTCAGGTATCCGAGTCATGCTCGGATGTGGGTGGCGCCGATCAGGTCTGGCCTCGGAGAGCAGAAGAAGAACGATTTTAATTCCGCCATGGCCGACTGGCACAGCTTCGTGGATGAAACGCAAGCGCACTACGGCGTTAACATGGGCGTCTTGGAGAAGCCTTTCCACGAAGAACACGAGAAGTACTTCCTCCAGGCGAGTGTTCTTCTTTGCTTTTCTTCAATCGCCGTCTGATCTAAGATCATCGTTTACTTGATCGTTCAGACATCGCTATGGAACAACGTCCACCCTGATCAGATCGTCGGCTCCGCTGCGCTGATCAAGGAGATCGACTGCCTGACGGCCTCGGTGGAGGAGATCCGCACCGTTCACGCAGAGTTCTCCTCCAAGATCGGAGCAGATCGCACTCTCGTCTCCGGCTTCGCGGGATGGTTCGATGTTCACTTCCGCGGAAATTCCAAGAATCCGGCGACGCGCGACGTCGAGCTGACCACGGCTCCGAGCGCCGAGGACTGCACGCACTGGGGCCAACAGGTTCGATCTTCGATCAGATCCTGATCTTGAACCGCGATTTGATCTGCAAGTACTTCATGATCGCAGGTGTTTCTTCTTCATCCGCCGATCAGAGCGAACGCGGGGGACGTCGTGGGGGTGAGATTCGTGATGAGCAGAGCGAAGCAGTACCACCGGCTGATGGACGTGGAGATCACCACGACGGTGCGAACCTCGGGGGGGAAGTCGCTGCAGCCGCGCTCCTCCAAGTTCTTCATCGAGTGAGGAAGAAACCCTAGCTCGCCTTCCTCTCCTGCGAGTTCTTCATCCATCGCCTGGATCTGATCGTGTTCTTCCCCGTTTTCTACGGATTTTGAATTTTTGGAGTTAAGAGCAGTGGGAAATCGTGGTTGAAATGGGGGTAACGTGGGGCGTTGTCCGCCAATTAGAGGTTTAAATGGAGCGCGGAAGGCGGGAAGAAGAGGGAAATTGAAGAGGAGAGATCGATGGAGGTGAACGCGGTGGTGTGGTTCAGGAAGGGGCTTCGAATCCACGATAATCCGGCGCTGGATCGAGCCAGGCGAGGCGCGACGAAGGTTTTGTACCCGATCTTCGTGCTCGATCCGCGGTACTTGGAGCGGGATCGCGACGCGTTCTCGCCGGGATCGGCGCGCGCCGGGCTCGGTCGGATTCAGTTCCTGCTCGAGAGCCTGACGGACCTCGACAAGAGCCTGCGCCGCTTGGGATCCCGCCTCGTCGTCCTCCGCGGAGGCGATCCAGCCGAAGTCCTCGTCCGCGTGCTCAAAGAGGTAGGCCGGATCGAAATTTGCCGTTTTCGATTCTGCGTCTCTGAGATTGATCTCGCAGTGGAATGTTGGGAAATTGTGCTACGAGTCCGACACCGAGCCGTATGGCCAGGCGAGGGACGCTCGAGTTGAGGTAATTGCTGGATTCAAGCGTGATTCTCGATTTGCTTCGCGTTGTTTGATGGTTTGATTTTTTTTTGCAGGTTTTTGCATCTGCGGCGGGGATCGAGGTCTTCTCGCCGGTCAGCCATACGCTGTTCGATCCCGCGGACATCATTCGGAAGGTGAGAAAGGTATCGATCTAATCAGTCGGTGTTCAGCCTGTTGATCCTTGCGCGGGTTCTTGTACTCTAGAACGGAGGAAAACCGCCATTAACGTACCAGTCGTTCGTCAAGCTCGCGGGTCGACCTCTCCCCCCAATCGGACAGCAATTCTCTGCACTTCCGCCTGTCGGAGACCTCGGAGAATGGGAAGACGTCGGAGTTCCGACGATTCAAGAACTTGGTTATGGCGACGTAGGCCAGGTTTTGTCTTGATTTATCCCTTCCTCCTGTTTATCAGAAAGATCAAGAACGCTTGAATGTCTGGGTTGCAGGTGGAGTTCTCTCCTTTCCGTGGCGGCGAATCCGAGGCTCTGAAGAGGATGGATGAATATCTCTCCGACAAGGTTTTCTCCCGTTCTAATCATCACATCTGATATTTCTTGCTCTTCGAGCATCGCATCTGTTTGATTCATTTGCCATTATAACAGGAAAAAGTAGCAACTTTCGAAAAACCCAAGGGCGATCCATCGGCGTTCCTGAAACCAGCGACGACTGTGTTATCTCCTTACTTGAAGGTGAGTTCTTCTACTTCTTGCTTGTGGTCAGAGAATGTAATTAAAAGCATGGGCGAGTTGATTGATTTGCTGTTGTTTCTAGTTTGGTTGTCTTTCTTCGCGACTGTTTTATCATAGAATCCAAGAGATCTACGTGAAGGCGAAGAAGCTCACCTCGCCGCCTGTTTCACTGCTGGGCCAGGTTGGGCGCCTCTGATCTGAATGAAAATCGTTTCCTTTTGCGTTATTTTTTTGACGGTGTTAACACAAGGCGAAAGTTGGGCAGTTGCTATGGCGAGAGTTTTTCTACACAGTGGCATTTGGCACCCCTAATTTCGACCGAATGAGGGGAAATGAAATCTGCAAGCAAGTAAACACTCAAATCACATTTGCCATTCGTTTAGAGTTCTTTAATCGTTCAAAAACTCAGATGAAATTAGAGAGGGAGGATCCTCTTCCTGAAACTGCTACTAAATTATGACTGTTTTATGTGACGGTAGATACCTTGGAAGGATGATGATCAATTACTTGCATCATGGCGTGATGGCCGGACCGGGTTTCCTTGGATCGACGCCATCATGGTTCAGGTATTTCATTTTCCATAATTTGTGGGTTTTAATTGCTTATAAGGGAGTGACCTTTATTGATTTTTCGCTACCAAAAACACAGCTCCGGCAGTGGGGGTGGATGCACCATCTTGCTCGGCATTCAGTCGCTTGCTTCCTCACTCGTGGAGATTTGGTGCGATTCGTATTATATCAATTACTTTTGCTTAATCAATAAGAGTATACCCGCTCTTTGTAAAACCTTCAAAGGCTATTCCAAGTTACCGTTGTCTTGGTTGCAGTTTGTTCACTGGGAGAAGGGCCGAGACGTGTTCGAGAGACTGCTCATAGACTCTGACTGGGCCATAAACAACGGTAACTGGCTATGGCTATCTTGCTCCTCGTTCTTTTACCAGGTAAGCCTCGTTGACTTAATTAATGGTTCATTATTTTAAGAATGATAATCTGACCCTAGTTTCTTCCTGTTGCAGTACCATCGGATCTACTCACCCATCACATTTGGGAAGAAATACGATCCCACCGGGAAGTTCATCCGCCATTTTCTCCCCGTACTCAAAGGTAGACCTTTTAATTAAAATTTTATATTTTTTTCTTCGAAATGATGGAATTAATGACGAGTGTGATATTATACTTACGTAGACATGCCCAAGGAGTACATATACGAACCGTGGACTGCGCCTTTAAGCGTCCAAAAGAAGGCAAAATGCATCATTGGAACGGATTACCCTAAACCAGGTGATCGAATTCTCATCTCCCTTTTTTTGCTAAATAATCTGTAAGGCAAAGAAAATTGCAGAAAAAGTATGAACTTGTAAGCCTGACGATGACTCTTCTCGGTTGACTTCGTCAGTTGTTTCGCATGAGGTGGCAAACAAGCAATGCAGGCAGAAAATGGGAGAGGCGTATGCCTTAAACAGTGGAGGCCCCAGTCAAGTCAACGACGAGAAGCTAGTGGAGCTCCGAAGAAAGTTTGACCAGGAGGAGTCAACGGCAGCCGACCAGGGTCCGAAGCTGAAGCAGAAGCGGCTGACCACCTGAACTGAACCGGGTGGAACCTGTTGACCCATTGAGTCAGAGTCAGCCTCAACGGGCCCACCATAATGAATGCCGAACCAAAGGTTTGGTGTTGGCAAGAAGGATTGCAGGTGATTCCTGGTCCAAAGTCTGACCACCGATTCACAAATGTTATTCAACCCATAATTTAGTGAGTGGCGCCAAATCTTTCTATGTATTGCTTCTTTCGCCTCTTTAACAGTCAAAGTACCTACGGTACTAGTTTGTATTTGCTTACCCGAAGCTCATGTAGTGGCATCTGTGGCAAGATTCATCATCTTGACAGGAGTTTCATTAAAATTGGGAGTATAGTGCTGGGACGCGGACGGGACGGTTTTTTCGTCCCCGGATGAAAAAATCGTCCTGTCCGGGGGCAAGGACGAATTCTGGGACGAAAATTCGTCCGGGGGACCGCTGGACAGGATGGTTTTCGTCTTCTGGAACGAAAAAATCGTCCGTCTGGAGGTCCCCGGACGACGGAGGGATGAATCTCGACGGGACACCGTCAGATTCACATTCGACGGTTGAGATGTTGACATGTGGCCTCGCGAGGACAATTTATTATATTATAATATATATAAATATATAATGTATTTTTTCGTCAGGGACGAATTTTGGGACGAAAATTCGTCCCGGGAGGACTGGACGGGACGAATATTAGTCCTGAAATTATTGGACGGGACGGTTTTTTTGACCGCAGACGAAAAACTGTCCTGTCCTTCATCCATGCTCTAACATGGGACGTAGGACGAGATGAATTTCATCCCGAACCGTCCACGTCCCATCCCGTCTGCGTCCCTGCACTATAATTGGGAGCCCCACTGGTTTTTGATTTTCAATCCCCATGTTTCCCAAAGATAGTGAATTTGTTAGAGACTACTGGGTGGTAACTTCCAAATTCAGAGAAATCCTGGAATTAAAAAATGTGCAATCGTGAGCCGAATCCTTCTTTTGAGAAAAAATATAGGTGAAGAGACTCAGGTGGAAGACGTTTCAATGAATGGAGTTGATTGCATTTGCATTTGCACCTGGAATTAGTATTTCTAACTAAAAAAGGCTAAACACACATTTCTATCTAATATATACTGATATTTCAACTGATTGATCAGGACCCGGACACTTCTATCTAGTATTAAATTTAATATATTAAATACATCAATAATGCAGAAATTAAAATAAAATTTTTTGTAATTTCAGATTTTTAACTTATTATAAATTCACTGGAATTTAAGTAATAGTTTAATATTTATTAATCAAATCGTTCATTCCATAATCAGGACCTGAATGCAGAATATAAAATTTATTATATTTAATATATCTGTAATAGAGAAATTAAAATAAAAAAGTTTTGTAATTTCAGATTTAAAACATTATAAATTCACTGGAATTCAAACTATAGTGTAATATTTAGTAATCAAATCATTTATTCCATAGTCTGATTATTATTATATTGACAATAAAACAAATTGGATGAGAATAAAGATAGAGTATTTTTGCACATCACTAGTGAGAATGAAATTTATAGTAAGACGAAAATCATGAGGGTTCAAGTCTCTCTATCCCCCCAAAAATGATTTGACTTCCTTAGTAGTTTCCCAAATATTCCAAAATACTGAAGTGACTTATTCAAAATTAACAATCTCTAGTGTTAGGTTATCCTTTCACTTATGATACCAATCTTAAAATTCCTGTTTACATTAAGACAAAAAAGTCAAAAAAGCTTTAAACGCCTAATTTTTTTGTCCTGACATGTTAATGACTACAAACAGAAAAAAATAGATTGAGTAAGATGAGGTGAGACATGTCTAATAGTTGTGATTACTTAGTTGGTAGAGCTGATGACCAAAAAGTCGTGTGTCACTACTTTGAACCTGTTCGATAAAAAAATTTAATCATCAGAAGAATAGGACACTCATACATATTCATCTGGAAAAAATGTCTTGCTTATATGTATTTAGTAGATATCGATACATAAATTTTCATATATGTGGCTTGTAGTTAGATAGAGAACAATATTTGATGACTTTAAGATAAGTGTTTTGGGTTAAAATCCATTATACTTACTTTTGTGTATAAATTGTGACTGATCTCATTGATTAAAAAGTTTCATTTCTTCCCATTATAACTATTTAATTCTATAATTACATTGCTATTAGCTAGTTAGATTATGGTTATATCTAAATATATTATTAATAAATTAAATATATTAATGAATAAGAATAAAAAAGTGCATAATAATTCCAAGACAAAATTCACTCACTTTATATGCATTTGGATTATTATATGCATGAGAAAGTCAAAATAGCATCCTAACTAGTCTATAGGGATTGAAAGAGATCAAATTAATGATCCAATTTTTATACAAGACAAATTAAATCTGATTCTTTTTGTAATTGTTGAATTTATGCTTTTATTCTTACTTGTTTTACTTGATCTCATGGGATTAATATACATGATATGCTTGTTTTAAAAAGTTCATTATACAGAATCCTATTCATTTACTCTATTGTACATCTGTGTCAACAAACAAATAGCATTTTAAATTAGGTTAGGAAGATCATGAATTGCCCATTTGTAACTGATGGCCACTACAAATTATTATCAAGCAACTCTGGTTTATAGGGAACAGACCTTAAAGGGAAGTATTATTTGACCTGAAATATCCAAGTGACATTAGTTTATTGTCATTTAATATTGCATAGAAATTGGTAGTAGTATAGTCCTCACATAAACACCAGCGTGTCCGACTTTCATCCATCTAAATACATTTAAGCATGGACATTGCCCTTAAAAATTCCCAACATATAGGATTCAGGTTCTGAAAAATCTGCCTTCTCTAAAAATGCAGACTGCCCGTCCGGTTCAATTCCCTGAAACCAAACTTTGGTCAGACCGTGACCTTCCCTAGTTGAACAATCCACAGCGGCCCGAGAGGCCCTACCTTGATTCTCTCCCTAGTTTCCTAGGCCACTTCTCCTCTCCCTTTTTGCTGAATATTTTTAAAATAATAAAAAAAAAGAGAGAGGATGAGGTCGGGTGGCTCATCGTTATCCGATGAAGCAGAAGGGGGGAGATAATACGCCAAAACTACGGGCCGTAGTTTACGTTGAGAAGGTATTCCGTTGGTCGAGGGCCCATTTCGTAACCTCCAACGAACGCCCACCTTAGAAATACCTCCTGGACCCCACGCATCTCCTATCCTGCCTCCACGTACCCCCTCCACCCCCATTAATTAAATCCCTTTTTTCATACCACGCTTTGCAAATTTAGTGAAAATCTCTCGTTTTTTTAATTTTTCTGGAACGGCTAAGAATAGGTTTATGGCATGGATTAAATGAACAAGAATCTTGCCCATGATTTGATAAATATTCGGAGTGTAATTAACCGGGTTCAATTTCCGAATATTCGGGTGCGTCCACGTTTCACGTTGGGGACATGCCTGAGGTTTCGAAATTCGTCAAGAAAGAAAGCTCTTGGTAAAGAGGGGAAATTTGGCGTCGGGGTGGGTGAAGGAAACAGGAACAACGGGGGACGACGAAGAAGGAATTCATTCGAGGGGCGTCGAACTAGCCGAGGTACGAAGATCGCAGACTCTCATTTCCGCTTTTTTTCCGCATTTCGAGGAATTGTGTTCCATTTTTTTGTCTTTATGAGCTGATTTTGGAATGGATCGATTCGATGTCGCACGCTCTGTGCCTTCTCCTCCGGGTTTTAATCGGATTTTATTCTGCAATGGCTTTTCTCCGATCGCTGTTCGTTCTTCTGATTTTGACCTCCGTTTGATCATTCTCAGTGTCCCCAATCGCGTTACATAACTGTTTAGAAACGTTGCAGTTCAATTCGTTTTCTTTCGCCCATCTTAAAAAGCGTTTCCTTTCATCGGCAGAGTTGTCATAATCTTCGATTAATTCCCCGACAACCAAGTGCAAATTCCGGGACAATGATGTACAAGAAGGGGACGAAGGTAGAGGTGCTAGACAAGAAGGAAGTGCCTTGCGGTTCTTGGAGGCTCGCTGAGATAATCTCCAGCAGCGGACGTCTCTGCCGCGTGAAATACGATCCCTTCGGTTCTGGCATGAACGATTTGGAAGAAAAAGTTCCAAGAAAGTTCATCAGGCCGCGTCTTCCTCAGGAGCACGGCCAGATCAAAATTCTTCCTGGCGACATCGTTGAAGTTCTAGACCGCACTTCATGGAAGCTTGCAGAACTGGTCACCGGATCTTCCCTTAATTTCTTGACTGTCAGGCTCTTGGGATCTCCCCAAACTCTCACAGTCCAGAGATCTGGCCTGCGGTTGCGCCAGTGCTGGGTCAAGAACAAATGGGTCGCCATTGGAAAGGTAAATCCGCCTTGCCCATCAACTGGAAATCAAATTATGCCTTTATGAAGATTTTGATGATGAGTTCTTCGTTGTGTTCCTCAGGAAGGGAGATGCAATGGGGGTGAAATGTTACCGCTCAAGGTGGGAAACTATAAAGGGTTCGTGGAAGATGAAAGCTTTGCGAAAGGGAAGAAGAGAGGGCTTCAAATCCGGCCTGGGAGTCGCAAGAAACTCAAGGGAGTTGAACCAATACCGAGAAAGGTAGAGAAAGATTATGAGTTTACTGGAATTGTAGAGCCCGGTGATGCTTCTTGTGGTTGTAGCTCTAGCGGCAGCAATGAATTGGGTATGGTTTACAGTCCTGAAATGGATCGTCTCTCCGACGATGCAAGCTGTTCTTCTTCTTCTTCTTCTCGGCCCAAGTTATGGGAGAGGGAATCAAGCTCAAGCATAAGGGAGATGGCAGAAAGAATACACAGGCTGGAACTTCATGCATATAGAGCAACCATGGAGGCTTTCTACTCTTCTGGGTCCATCACTTGGGAACAAGAAGAGCTGATGACCAACCTTCGGCTCGAGCTCCATATTTCTAATGATGAGCATTTATCAGAACTTAGATTCCTATCGTCTCAGTCCTTGTAGCATTTTAACTCCTTTTCTTGAATTTTTCTTTGTTCAAATGTAGAGGTCGATGTAATGTTAGTATTAATGTTCTCTGGCCAGGCATATTTCCTGAATTTCTTGCTCGTTTTGTACCTGTAAAGAGAATTCGTCTTCTTGGCGTGTTTGTGTCCTGTGTTCTTGCTGTATTTACTCCTCTTTCCCTCTTTTTTCTAAAGCACATATTAAAAACCGAGGCTCTCATTATTTCTCCGAACTTGAATGTTAAAATCATCATGCAATCTGCGGCTACTCGAGATCCATTTCAGAGCATTTTCTCCTCAAAGTCGGGAAATTATATAAAAAAAAACTTGTTCCTTGATTGATGTCGAGGTTCGTCGGGGCATCAGAACCACCTCCATCCAAAGAATCGATGATTTTCCTGCGAGGTTTCTAATCCGCGGAAACACCAAACAGATCTGTTCGTTTATGAACTCTGATCGACCCGTCTAATTCAAATTTCAGGCCGATTTTCTCGGAGAAGAGAACTGAGGAACTCTATTCGGCGCGGACGAAGAGATTTGTACCTGCGATCGGGCGGAGGAGACTTCTCCGGCGGAAATTCCGGCGACAGCGAAAGCGGAAAGCGCAAGTCACCGCTGGCGTAGAGCGAACGAATGGGAAGAAGAAGCACGGAGAATGCGTGGCGGTCGTTGGTCGCGGGCCCGTCTGGCCGGGCCGGGCCGGGCCGGGCCGGGCCGGACCGGGTTAGAATGATTTGGGCCGGGTTTGCGTGGAAAATCAGGCCCATTCGGGTGAGACGTGTCGAGTGGGGTGGGGTGGGGTGGGCGGTTAAAGCCACGCTCGCTTTTCCTTTTCTTTTTTTTTCTCTTTTCAAAGGGCGAGGGCCGACCGAGATTGGGAACTTGGGAGAGGACGGGCAGATTTGATCGCCGAAGCTTGGTATGCGGACCGCCGCCTGATGCTCTTTATTCGACGATTTTTATTGTTGTTTTTTGGGATTTTTATTGTTGTTTTTTCTTCGTTTGAATGTGGTTTCGTGGTATTCTAGGCAGGAGTATTTTGGATTTGCGGTTGATTTGCCTTTAATTCTTTTTCTAGGGGCCATCGGTGGTGGCATCTGTTTTTTTCTCGCTAGGAATCCGGCCTCCGACGTACTGGCCTCTGAGATTATGTTATGGATTATCGATTCCTGGAAGAAGAACGCTAATTTTTCTCGCTTTAGGTTGTTCTTGTGGCGATTTGCGTTCCTCTTCCTCTTGATGTTGACATCTCTTCAAATTTTTTTTGATCTAGTTTGTGTTCTTGCATTCTTGGTTTTTTCCTCTTTTGATTTGTACGTGAGCTATATTTGGAGATCGATTCTACATAATTTTCCTAATTCTTTTTTGAAGAAAATACAAAACTTTCGTATACTTTCAGTTTGCGGTATCAGAGAAGATTTCCGTGTCGCCGCCGTCTCTTTCCCTTTTCCTTTTCCTTTTCCTTTTAACCTTTTTTTTTTCTTGACTCTCTGAATTTTTCCTCTATTGATTTGGACGCGAACAATCTTTTGGTACCTAGACAACGAATGTTTCCTGATATTTTCAGTTTCTCTGTGTCTGACTACGAATATTTCTCTTATTTTTTCTCGATTCTCTGTCTCAGAGAAGATGACCTTTTCCTGAGCCTCTTTAATCTTTTTTTTTTAATTATTCTCTTTTTTCCCTTGATTCCCTTTTCTTTAGATGACGAATATTTCTCCTTTTTATTTCTTGATTCTCTGAATTTTTTCCTCTTTGGATTTATGATGAATAATATTTGGATACCGAGGCTACAATTTTTTCTGTATCTGAGAAGATTTCTCTTTCGTGTCTTTCCTTTTTCCTTGACATTTTATCTTATTTTTTTCCTTGATTTTGGGTTTTCAGATTTCTTCACGCAACATCGCAATCATGAAATACAAGAAGGGCACTATGGTGGAGGTATTAAACAAGAGAGAAGTTCCGTCGGGTTCCTGGTGGCGGGCCAAGATCATCTCAGGAAATGGGCATACTTATAGCGTCAGATACGACCCAGCGCCATCTGGGGTTTCCGAACTTGTGGAAAGAGTTCCAAGGAAAGCTATCCGGCCATGCCCCCCGTCCAATCAGGAGCCTATCACCTTGATGTCTGGTGATGTCATTGAAGTATTTGACAATGGGTCATGGAAGCTTGCCGAGGTGTCCAACGTGATTGATGGAGGCTTGGTCTCTGTTAGAATCCTCGGATCTTCAAGAGTTTTCAATGCAGAGAAGTGCGATATCAGGCTACGTCAATGCTGGAAAGACGATCATTGGATTGTGATTGAGAAGGTGATTTCCTTATCTGCCGGACGGATGAACTTCTTTTGATGTTATCGTTTCCAAACTAGTTAATGAGCTGATTGTGACAGTACCTACTGATCATTCTAATCGCCGTTACTCTTTTGTTTCAGGAAGTACGGAATTCTGAAAGTGGTAAAGGATTAAACGCTCGGAGTCATAAGAGATCGAGTTCCCCGGCAACGAGTGGATCCGGTAGAGTGGAAAATTGTGAGGAAACCACAACTTCTGAAGAGCCAATAGTGGTTTTCGCTGGTGGAAAGAGAAAAGTATTGCATCGTGACCGTTTTGTGCAGAGGTCTCCTCAAGAATCTGTCAAGAAAGCGAAGATAAGTGGGGGCACAAGAAGGATAAGTCGTTACTCGCTGGAAAATCAATACTCTCTGCCAAAAAAGGTAGATGCTGTTGCCTCCCAAAAGATAGTACAGGGAGAATCGAACACGCATGCTTCCTTGAAAGACGGAACGAGATTTTCAGGCTTGGAAACGCTGTCAAGAAAACCAAACGGTGATGTTAGTCGTTTCCTTAATGCACCCATAGAGCCAGAACTCAGCGATTCGTCCGTTTGTAGTTCTTGTGGTAGTAATTACTCGCCTATGTTTTATTCCCGCCCTCTATATGCTGCTGCCATGTTGGAATGCGGCATTCTAGTAGATGATGCCGATTCCACCGGTTGGTCAAAGTTTTAGGAATTTCGTCTCTTCAAAGAAGACTATTCTACAGTAAAATTCATCCCAGTCCTGTGTTGTAATCATACGTAACCTGTTGTACCTTTCTGGGATTTTACTTGGGCTGAGTTGTGGACGGTTCACTGTCCCTGGGAAAATCTGTAATCTTCCTGTATGAAGATTTTATTCTCTTGAGTTTTTCTTATTTTGTTTCATTCATTATTTCTCTTGCCAAAAATGATGAGAGAAAAGTTGCACGGTGTGTAGTTTTGCATTAGCTCGGTTTTTGGAGCTGTTATTATTTTGTAATAATTTCTTCAATAGTTAGTATTGTTTTATTTATTTTCTATTCTGCAGTGAGTGAATTTGAACATAGGGGCATTCGATAATGATGCTGCAAAGTCAAATGTCGGCAGCTATTGCTGTCCGTATAAACATGCTTATCTGGTTTTTCTCATCACCTTGGTGCTGAATGGAATTTCAATATGAAGATATTATTGATTCATTCCGTTTTCCAGGGCAGAGTTGAGGGCTTGTCATGCGTGCATCGCAAGTTCCAACATGAAGGTGGGGGCTATTTTATTGCTTTTTTTATCACACCTGGGATTATTGCTGGCTACAGCGGACATTTGCATGATAAGCCTACAACTCGGCACGATTCAGACTGGTATTAAGCGCGAGTTAGAAAGTTTTATTAACGAGGTCTGCCATTCGATGTTTCTTGGTTACCCAATTCATAACAATTTTTTGTCTGGTCGTATGCCCTTTGTAGCCTATTGGGGGGATGCCTATGGCGCTTGCTATTGTTGGTCAAGGCATTTCTTCAAGTTGTCAACGATAATTCATGCAAGATTATTCAGGCTAATATCGTAACGCAGCAAAGGAAGTTGACTGCTGTGGAGAAATTCATGCCACGTCAAGGGAGATTAATCTTTTGTTCGAGTACATCTGTTCAATTGAATAATGCCGTTGTAAAAAAAGCTGAAATTTACTTTCCTACCTATTTATTGAAAGCAAATTGGAATTCCTGCGAGTGTATCTTATATTCGAATTTCAATAATTTTTTAATGGTCCATTATGATTTTTTCTTGATTAAATAAGAATTCAGCACGTCCTATCTGTTCCGATGCGGCATGACGATAGAGTCAAGCCCATGCCTGCTCTGTGGAAATTCCTATGGCGACGGTGGAACGGGTGGGTCTTTTGTTAATATTTTCCCAAAGTCCAAAGTTTTGATTCGTTCTTCAACTAATTTTGCAACTTTTTGCTGTACTAATATCAGCTCTCAAAATCTTTTTATTCGTCGGCACTCCGGCGCCAAATCAATCTGGCAGGTAAAATAAATGGAAACTCATCATTTTCGGTGGTTCATCGTGAAAAGTAGGATCCTCTTGACGGGCCGCTGTTTACCTGAGGCCCAATAATTCTTCCGGCCGGCCCATCTTGCCTCTCCATGGAAGAAGAGTAAGAACTGTTTCTGTTTTTCATCTTTGAGTATTCTTTCGACAAAAAAACTGTTGAAACTGTAATATACTTTAAAATCGGACTAAACATTGAGCAGTTCAATTCTTTACTTTCCCTGTGTCCGAAATATGGGCCGGTGGTGATCGGCCCATAATTTGATTTATGTGACCCGGATTTCCGCCATGGAATCAGATTAGATGGGACTTGACTCGCCTTGCGATGGAGGAGCCTCAATGCTTCTTTCGGCTCCGATTACGAACAAAAGCAGTGCCAGAAGAGCAGCAGCAATTAAGTAGCTGGCGCGGCTGTCTCTTGTCTCTCTGTCCTCAGAGTTCAGGCTTTACTGCCGGCGAGAGGGCTCATCCTCTGCGTGTTCCTGACAGAATGAACAGCCCTCTCTCCCTCTCTCTTCCCCTCTCTCTATCTCACTCTCACTGAATCATCTAAATATATCCATCTACGGCACCCTTTTTTTTCAGTTGGAATGCAACAGTTTAGAGGGTGAGTGGATGTAGTCAGAGGCCATTAAATTTTACAGAGAGCGGCTTTGCGCAGGCCTGCGCCTCTTTTAAGGGAGGAATGATTTTTTTCACGCGCAGTTAATGAAGGGAGCGGCTTAAGCAAAGTCTTTTAAATATGCAGTGTTGCGGAGAGATGCAACGTGAGTGATTCCATCAACCCATGTGGCCACCCGGCAGGGAAGAAGCAAGTACAGTGAACTCAAGTCATCCCCTCTGCTTTGATCTTCTTCTGTAAGCGAAGAACCCGTCTTGAGTAATGCTCTCTCTATCTCTCTCTCTCTCTCCATGTATCTATATATAATTATCCGTGGCAGGCAGTATCCGTACTCCCCGCTGGCGGCTTTTTCTGCCCGAGGATATAAAGCCGTGAGCAGGAAGAGGATAGAGAGAGAGAGATGGATGATGATGATGATATGATGATGATGGGGAGATGGGACAATGTTAGGCTTGTCAAGAGGACTAGGCTTGAGATTCCGGAAAGGTGCCGCGCCGAGGTGGTACAGGACAAGAGGGCAGGCCCCCCGACAAAAGGCGCCCCTCACTGTTTTCCCTACAAGAGTAGATTCATAGATAGACAAAGATAAAGATAAGAGAGAGAGATAGAGACGGGGGTCGCCGTCGATGAATGATGAGAGCATTAGCATAGGGAAAGGTGGACTGACTTGATGGGATGGCTGCTAGTCGTCATCGTTTCCCAGTTCCAAACAGGCGCACAGCGACGAGGCAGAACGAGAAAAAGAGGGAGATTGAGATAGAGAGATCGTTGCAGAGCATTATTACTCTCTCCTTGCCTTTATCTCTCCCTCTTGTCGGGCCCCCCCCCCCGCCCCAAACGAGATTTTGTTCTTTTCCGATCTAGAGAGAGAAGTTTGTCCTTGCACTGGAGAGGAGCGAGAGCCGTTATCTCTCCGCGCGAAACGGAAAGATTGAAGCGATAGATGGATGGAGAGAGAGATGATGAGTTTTATCTATCTCTCTCTCTAGATCCCAGGTTGAAAGTGGAGATCGTAAGATTCTTCCACGTCGGCTCGGGCAGCCGTTAAATCTCTCTCGTAGACGCAGAACGGCGGTCCAGTCTCGGGAATATCGGGGAGTTTCGGAAATTATCGAAGACGACAAAGAGATGGGTAGCTCTGTCGGCTGACGGGACACTCGGGCTTCTTCTTCTGCATCAGATGACGTGGACGTGTCTGATTCGTCGTCGCGCGTAATCATGCATCACTTGCGTTCCATACTCACAGCTGGCAAAGCGACATCCCATAAACGCCCCCGTTGACAACTGGTCAACTCTCTCCCTCTCTTCCCTCCTCTTCTCCAAACATGGCCGTCCAAACAGGGAGATACGTAGAGAGAGAAATACGTGTAGACAGAGAGAGCTATACATTATAGACACACAGATAGAGACCCATTGAGACACAGAGAGAGAGCCATAGAGAGATATATACATACAATGATATAGAGAGAGGTACATAGAAAGAGAGAGAGGGTTTGAGCGAGAGAAACATAGAGAGAGAGAGAGAGAAAAGGAGAGATTTAGAGAGAGATAAAAAGAGAAAGTTAGAGAGGGAGTGAGAAGGAGAGAGAATGAGACTGATTGAGCTATAGAGGATACAACGAGACTGGAAGAGAGCTATAGAGAGAGATACAAAGAGACTGAGAGAGAGTTATAGAGAGAGATACATTGAGACTGAGAGAGAGCCACAGAGATAGATACATGGATTGTGAGAGAGTGTCATATAGAGAAAGAGAGATAGAGACATAGTGAGAGCCAAAAAGAGAGCTAAATGGAGACACAGAGAGAGAGAACCATCGAGATAGATACGCAGAAAGACAGAGAGATACATAGAAAAAGAAACAGATGCAGAGAGAGAGAGATGCAGAGAGAGAGAGAGAGAGAGGGGATAGTTTATGGGCCGAGGGCCCAGGGGCCCATGAAGGAGGAAAGAGAGAGGGGGGAAGGGGGCCCCGGATGCGGCCAAACCATAACGTAGGATGCGAATAGGGAAGCTAGGCGTGATAGATAGATAATAGACGGCTGGCCCGCCTCATCCCTCTTGCCGCTCGCTAGTTATGTTGTTTCTCATGCTATCTGTCATGTGATGCGATTCATTAGCAACCTTCCAAATCTCGCGCCTTCTTCTCGGCCGTCTCCTTCACCCTCCCCACTTCTCTCGCCCCCCTCCTCCCCCCCCCCGTTGACTTCTTCAGCAGATCACAGCTGGGTTCTTCAATCTTCATCCCCTTCCCCCATCTCTCTCTCCTCCTCCTCCTGAGTTCATCATCCTCATCCTATCGTCACGGTCATTATGAAAACCGTCATCGTCTTCCCTCCTGCTAACGCTATTTTCTCGGCCTCTCTGCCGTCGTAGTTTCCGAGAACGGGGGGTTTCCGAGGGGCTGCCGTCTCTCATAGAAAACTTTGGATACGTCTCCGACCCTCCTCGTTGACCTGTATTGCTTCTGTAGGCGGGCCCTGCGGACCCACCCAGCTCCAGCTCAACCTTTCTATATATACATGCTCCTCTCCTTTCGCTCTATCTCCCTCCCTCTCTCTCTCTCTCTCTCTCTCTCTCTCTCTCTCTCTCTCTCGTGTTCTTTTTTAAAGCCCAAACACCCGGATTTTCACTGCTCCAGAAGAAGAGGGGAGAAGCTATGGAGGCGGAGGAGCCGTCGCAGTGGCGGAGAAGGCTGCTGCCGGTGCTGCTGGCGGGGGCGATCCTGGCCGTCGGATTCCGGCTGCTCGAGCTGCTATGGTGGCGTCCGAGGAGAGTGGAAGGGCATTTCTCCAGGCAAGGAATCAAGGGCCCTCCTTACCGCTTCTTCCTCGGCAACGTCCGCGAGATGGTCAGCCTCATGCTCGACGCCTCCTCCAAGTCCATGCCCATGTCCCCTCCCTTCTCCCACAACATCCTCCCTCGCGTTCTCTCCTTCTACCACCAGTGGAAGAAGCTCTACGGTAAACTCTCTCTTCTTCTTTTTCTTCTTCTTCTTCTTCTAGCTATCGCTTCTCTGTTACCGCCAGGGGGAGGCGCCATGGCTGGTATCTCTCTCTCTTTTCTCTCTCTGGCCATGTGCTCCGTGAGATGCAGAGCAGATTCCTTTAATACCTCCGGCTCCTCTTTATTGTCCCGACGCCGCGCCGGAGTTGCCACTCTCCGCGCGTTCAATGAAGGATGTTGCAGGTGGTAATGGCGGACCCCTTTCTCTTCTGTTGCAGGGCCCAGCTTTCTCCTCTGGTTCGGGCCCACGCCGCGGCTCGCCGTCGCCGACCCGGACCTCATCCGAGAGATCTTCGTCTCCAGATCGGACCTTTTCGAGCGCTACGAGTCTCATCCTCTCGTCCGCCAGCTCGAGGGCGGCGGCCTCGTCAGCCTCCGCGGCGACAGATGGGCTCACCGCCGCCGCGTCATCACTCCCACCTTCCACTTGGACAATCTCAAGGTCTCTCTCTCTCTCTCTCTCTCTATCTATCTCTCTCAATCTCAATCTCTCTCTTTCTATCTCAAGACTCTGTCTTTTGTCGGGCAGCTGTTGATTCCGATGATCGGGCGGAGCGTGGTGGAGATGGTGGACAAGTGGGCGGCGCTGGCGTCGGGGTCCGGCGAGGTGGAGGTTGACGTGTCGGAGTGGTTCCAGTTTGTGGCCGAGGAGGCCCTCACTCGCGCCGCCTTCGGCCAGAGCTACGATGACGGCAAGGCCGTCTTCCGTCTCCAGTCCCAGCAGATGGCCTTCGCTGCCGAAGCCTTCAGCAACGTCCTCATCCCCGGCTACCGGTACTTCCTCTTCTTCTTCTTCTTCTTCTTCTTCGAGCTTCTCTGACGACGGGAGCCGCGGCAGGTTCCTCCCGACGAAGAGAAACACCAACACTTGGAGGCTGGACAAAGAGGTGAAGAAGTCGCTGCTGCAGCTCATCGGCCTACGCGGGAAGGTCGGGGGCGGCGGAGGGGAGAAGGACGGCGGCATTAAGGACATGCTTGGTCTGCTGATGAACGCCAGCGCCGCCGCGAAGACGGCGGCGCCGCCGGGAGACGCCCCCGCGCCGACGGTTATCGCGCTGGAGGATATCGTGGAGGAGTGTAAGACGTTCTTCTTCGCTGGGAAGCAGACCACGTCGAACCTGTTGACTTGGGCCACCGTGCTGCTCGCCATGCACCCCGAGTGGCAGGAGCTCGCGCGGGACGAGGTGCTCCGCCTCTGCGGCTCAAACGAGCTTCCCACCCGCGATAACGTGACCAAGCTCAAGACGGTAAGCCTTGTCTCCGCTCCGCTGCTTAATAAGAAGGCGTTGCTGACTTGTTTATCCGGCAGCTGGGGATGGTGCTGAACGAGACGCTGCGGCTGTACCCGCCGGCGGTGGCGACGCTGCGCACGGCCAAGGTGGACGTCGAGCTGGGCGGCTGCCACGTACCCCGCGGGACGGAGCTAATGATCCCGATCCTGGCCGTCCATCACGATCCGAGGCTGTGGGGGCCCGACGCGGCGCTGTTCAACCCGGGCCGGTTCGAGGGCGGCGTGGCCCGGGCGGCCCGCCACCCCACGGCCTTCATTCCCTTTGGGCTCGGCGCCCGCACCTGCATCGGCCAGAACCTGGCCCTGCTCGAGGCCAAGGTCACTCTCGCCGTGCTTCTCCAGCGCTTCTCCTTCCGCCTCTCTCCTTCCTACGTCCACGCCCCCACCGTGCTCATGTTCCTCTACCCCCAGCACGGCGCCCCCGTTATCTTCTCTCCCTTCCCACACACGGCGGCGCCGCCTTCCCCTTCATGACACCGCCGCCGTCCTCCCCCCCTTCCCTTTTATCTCTCTCTTTCTCTCTCCTTTTCTTTTCCCTACTCTTCTTCCCCTCTCTACAGCGAGAAAGGAGAGGACTTGGTTCACGTGATGAACGGACGAGACTGGTCGAGGCGTCGGCGATGCGGACCACCGGCGGCAAACCATGAGTGAGTGGTCGCACCAGCGGCGAGTATAGAGGCGCCGCGAGACCGTGGCGGCTTCGGCGCCGCTCGTTGCTCTGGGCCATGGTGGACCTCCTTCGCCGAAACCTACCCTCTGCGACGACAAACGCTAGCTTTCGCTTCCATTCAATGAATCAGCCGCTCCTCGTTCTCGTCCGCTATCTCCTCATGTGCCAGCGAGAAGTGTGATCAGAAGTCCCCCCCTTGCCAATCCCAATGATTATTCGGTTATTCGGTCCCCAGGGGCATGTGATATTCATCATTATCTTCCCCCGGGACTAAGGTCCGCCATACCCTGCTGCATCATTTCTTCTTCTTTCTCTCTCACTCTCTCTCTCTCTCTGTGTATAAATTGTCGTACTCTTCTCTGCCAGGCCGGTATGAATGGGCTGTCCCATTTCTCCATTCCTGGCTCGGGTAAATTTCAGGCGTACTCTTTAGGGAATTCGTGAGCAGCGGGTGAGAAAAGCTTATACATCGACCTGCGCGTTAGACAGAAAGAGTAACAGCGCTGATAAGGGAAGAAAACATCACTAAACGTCGCGCTGGCGATGAGCCTGGAAAAACATACAGAGAACCTGGATGGCGAAATTTAGATAGTTACGCGGTTATGGAAGGAACCATAACATCAAAGATGCTTTCAATTCCAAACACGGCGAGCTGCTCTGACAGAGCAGCCCAGATGCGTGAGCTCTACTCATCTGCCCAGCAATAGATTCTCCTCAGGTCAAATTCTTGATGACCGGTGCGCCGTTTCCCTAGGCTGGCAAATTCAATGCGCCTTTTGAAGGCCAAATTGACGACGACGGCGACGAAATAAGAGCCGAAAAACATCAAGTCGTAGATCAGTCTTAACGGGTAGTCTCGAGTTGTCATTCTCTGTAGAGCTGCAAGGAAAGAACTCGACTATCTACAACACCCGTCAGGCCGCAAATTATGCAGCTTTCAACAAAGAGGTTCCCTCTAACGACAACAAATCAATGAAAAAAAACCCGTTTCTTTCTGGTTGAAGGCGAAGTAGACTGCCTCTCTCTGTACAAGAAGCGTTACCGAGGTAAATGGGTTTGCCAAATGTGTCGCCGTTCTCTCCCTTCCTCCTGTCACCGCTGACACCACTTCATGCCAATCGCCCCGTTTGCAGTCCGCGAATGAAAGAACGCAGTCCCACCTTGTACCCTTATCATTAGTGCAGTACTGAACTTCACCTCTCTCTCACTCTTTCTAATCCTTTCCCATCTCCTTACAACCGCGCTTAACTCCCCCTAAAATATATACTTTGAAGGGCAAGAGATACTCGATCTTCACCGGCGGATAGTGCTTATTTTATGTTCCCTCGGTGATTGGGCTAATACAACAAGGTGGGCCGGCGTCGTGTTCAACGACGGAGGGCGCTTCGGACCACCTTCACGATCTCGAACCACACCCGTGAAGTACTCCTTGTCTTCTTGCGCGGTCCTTGCGCTCAAGTAGCGATACCCATGCTTATTATCATACTGGAACGCTCTTCTCGTGCCGTTGCAGTGTCTCTTCTTTAACTTACCTCCTCACCCCTCATATATTTTTATTACAACCCCTCGAAGCGTCCTCCCCTCATGCAGCTATGTCGAAAGCTGTCTTTGGCATTGTTTCTTTGTTTGCATGCGTGTACGTTGATGTATCTGAACTTACTATGACAGCGTAAACTGTCGCACAAGCTTCTTGGATCTTACAATACCTCGCTCTGGCTTCTGCAAAGTTAGACGTTTTTTCTATGGGCCAGAGACCTGGAAGACCAGGTGAGATGCTCGCGTCTTGATGTAAGCAATTGTATTTTATTAACGAGGAGTCCATTCACAGTGCTTCTCTAACGTCATCGTTCTTCACCTCGTGCAGTCACCATCCTTGGTGAGGTGATAATGCCCCATACAAGTGGGTGTTAGACAGTGTCATAACTAACAGTCTCCAGCTTGACCTTATCTAAAATGTCATTATAGTGGATACACATGCAATACGGCCAAATTATAGGGGTAATGAATGCATTCAGCATTTGTTCATAAAGTCTCCTTTAAGTATTAGTCAGAGCAGTGGTATGTCTTCAAGGCGTATGCCCCGACCATACACTAATTACTTAAATTTGACGTTAAATATAAAAAAATATAGGATGTTGGATGAACTTACAGGGTCGCTATTATAGTTTGAGTTCTTTCTCGACGTTTGCCCAAAGCAAATCGTGGTACATAAAGAATAGGAATCAGAGAAACAAGGCGATATCACATAAATATACTTGTCTCATTATGAGCAACCTCAATGCACAGGACAAGGAGACTAGTAAAACACACCCTAAACACGTCTGGTCGCAATAAGTTATAGGTAGAACGACCAAGTTAGTCACTTTAGAATACATTAATTCTTATGGGCTTATAGACACTGATACATCTCTAATGCTCTCTTTAGGAACTAAAAACTTCACCACACTGTGCTTCGAAGCTCCTGACCTCTTATTATTATTGGAAAATCTTACGATAGCTTCATTATCACAATTAATCAGTATGAGCTCCATTCATTACACTCTTAAATGTGAAGCAGAATTCTTCGACTTATGACTAACAAAAATACTTGGAAATAAGTCATGCGCTTATCTTCCATTGTAGATGATGCGTTCAAATTATACTTGGGCATTAGACCAATATAACTTCCCAAGTAAGTACATATTGTGATACGAATCTTCCTAAAGGTTACAAGAGACGAAATAAGTCCATATTGACTATTACAGACGACAGTTATGACAGTTATTCACAGAAATCGTTGGAATCTTATTGGGTATCAAAACAGCTCAACAACACAACTGAAGTACCTGAAGAAGCACATCCAACTAAGGCATCCTTTCATGAAGAATCCAAGGGTGGCATCCAACAGACATCACCCTTGGATATGTTCGAAGAAGCAAATGAAGAATAACTGCTTAAATTGTGTGGTATAAATGTGTAAGTTATGTATGTATGAATTAGGAAAAGAAACTCTCAAGAAGAAGTGGGAGAATTTCCTAAGGCTCTTAAGGTATCCCTAAGAGAGGAGGGGGGGGGGGGGGGGCCAGCCTTCGCCTTGTGAGTTAACCTTGTAATTACTAACTTGTGGTACTTGTAAACAAGAGTGATAATATATTGTTTTATCTACTTCTTCTATTCTGAGATTGTACCATCAGAGAAGACTGTATCATATTGATATTGATCTTCTCGTATCCAAACATGTAAACGAGTCTGAGTCAGGAAATTACAAAATTTCTAGGCGAGTCGTCTTTTTTTTATAAGCAGGACATCTACAATCCTTTTCCAGTAGCATGGAACCTTCTTAGGTGCCTACTGATGTAAAAGGCTGCTATCACGTTGGCGTTTGCTTCGATACCATAAGAATAAGAGTAGGTTAGGTGGAGTAGATATATTATTGCTCACCTATACCATCGAGATTAAGCTTCACCTTATATACCTACTTTAACCTAATCCTTTCTTTGTCTACGGACAAGTCAATAATTTCTCAGATTTGGCATGATCCATCTACACAAGTTCTTCCCATATATCTTATAACAAATGATCAGAGTCTTACAACTTTCGGCTGATAGAAAGTAATAGGGTCGTTTTCCTTTCCCCTTATCTTCATGCATTTGTATACCAGTTTATATAACACAATTTCTGGTGTTCTCTGCCGACTGACATATTAAGTTAACTTCTAGACATTGACACATATTTTCATGTCAATAATGTTGCTTTTATGGTTGTGCTTTTAGTTAATCTTGAGTTTTCATAAGTATAACATGATGATATTTATATCTATAATATTTCTCCTTTCAACAAAATCACTAATGTTGGTATTTTATATTATAGTATATTTAAAAGTTATGTCATGTCCATTAATTATAGACTTGTTTTCAAACAGCCTTGCCATATCCTTTCATCGTTGTATCAACTGTCATGCTTCCCTGCCCTATCAGAATGAAGTGATTCAGTAGACTCACTCAATTGCTTTTGTAAGTTTGTTATAGAATACTTAAACATCATAAAGACATCATCTTTTCATAGATAAGCTAGAGAAATATTTATGCTGAGAATTCATCAATGACGGCGGTGCATTTATTGTGAATTATGAAGTAAGGGTTAAAAATTCTAAATACAACACAATGAATCAAGTCCAGTAGATTTTAGTACTTAAATGAAATGCACCCAGTGTCTAGACAGTAAAATCAACATACTCATGTAATTTTGTAAATTGTAATAACAAAAACTCTCACTTTCATTAATCATTACAAATATCTATTGAACTTTATGTCTCCACATTCCCTAACAAACTGTTTGAATCATGTGCAATTTATTTCCATTCATTCAGTAACGCAAAAAATTGGGCTGATTCAATTGAATCACTCTTGCACTCTTGAATTTTAATTATATCTGTATGATATTTTAGAAATATAGGTATTTCCCTCATTAAAAATATACCCCATAATACTTAAAATGGGTCCATAATTATTGCTGACTAATTTTGTTATAAAAATATATTTATCTCAATAAATAAATAAAAAATACACTTCTCTGATGTGTATGGGGTGGTCTCAAACAAACTCTACAGGTAAATGCATTCTACAATGAGATTTAAAAATATATCACTTTATGTTAGAGGTTGCCTTTTAAAAAACATTAAAGGTGATTGAGATATGCTCCATGACCCTAGGTCATGTGAGTCACAAAAGTTAGCTTTGTTTTTAACCTTGATGACCTCATTTATCACCGATATTTAAGTTAATTGATAGAAAATTATAAACCTTTACTCATAAAATAATTTCTTTAGTTAATGATGAAAAAGGGTCATCTTCACAGGAAACATATATCAGGGTTTAAAAACTCTTTGAATGATTACTCAAAAAGGATGAGAGGAGATATGTATAAAATAGAGGATTGTAATGTCATGAATACGAGGTGGTGAAAGGGAGATAATACTTATTTAATAAGGATGATATGAATAATAGTATGTGCACTAGGCAGGATAAAGTGGATATATGGATATATAAAAATGGAAATGATAAAATGCGATAGATGAAGGTGTGAAGTGATGATGAAAGGAGAAGATAAATATGAAGATCTGATGATGAGATGGGAGAATGGATGTGAGTCAATGTGGATGAATGATGATGAAATAGAATGGTGGAAGAAGAAATGATGATGATCTAACCAATGGATGTGATGGAAGAATAGATAGGAGGTTGTGAGATGAAGAAGATGATGGACTAGAGGATTTAGGGTTTTTATATGAGATGAAGGTGATGAGATTGAGATCACAGATCAATATGTTAGGGTGAGATGATGGAAGATAGTGATTAGAATGAGATGATGATGAAAATAAGGTTGTAAGACTAACCTTAGACCCCTATGTTCCGCCAGGATCAAGGCAATTTTTTGATATAGATCAGCCTCTCCACTTCTCTGTTAATCTTCCCCAATCACTCAAAAACCCAAGAACACCTTGATGGCCATTCAAAACCCTCACTCAGGAGGAAGTGATCTCAAAGATTTTTTTGACAAAAATCCGAAGCTCTACTCATAATTTCATCCCACAAATCCTTATGGGTCGTGAGATATCGTGATTTGAATTTGGATCGTATTCAACCCTTTGATTTTATCTATCCTAAAATTTCAGAAAAGTCAAAGAGCCATTAAATATTTCCCAAAAATAGATATTAATACATAAAAATATTAGAAATATATATTTTGTATTAAAAAAATGATAGCACTTCAAGTTTAAAATTTCAGAAGAAACTATACTCGGACAAAAAAATTATGTTCTTTCAGAATTTGACGTCAGGAAAATCTTTAAAAATACTTAAAATTCTTAATATCATTCTAAAAATAAAATTTAATCATTTTATGATTGATAACATGCATATATAATAAATTTCATACAAATAAACATGTAAATATGGTCATATTAACCTACTAAAGTGCGTGTTATCAAACATCTGAAAATTCATATGTATTAAACCTCTAAATATAAATCATACATTATTATGATATGTTTATAGATTCTTCATTTTTGTGTATAGTGAGGCTAAACAATATTTGTATTAAACCTCTAGACTTGGCCTTTTACTTTCAACAACCATGCACAGCTAAATATTCAGATGATTAAAAATATAGAGAAACTATATCCCGAAAATCCTTTGGCATGTGTACAAATCAACTAGGGTGGGAACAATGAATTCAACTAGGGACCTTTTTTGCATAATGTAACTTTATATTTTCTTCAGTATCCTGAGTAGAAGTATTGGTCATGGGTTTTTAGAAGCATGTGTACAAATCTATATAAATAATCTAGAAGATAAGTGTTTCCTTCCATGAATAAAAATTATCTATCCACTAAACATGATGACGTTATTGTAATAATGAAATATTGAATAAGCATTTATATTGAATCAGAATTTTTCCATGCATGTTTTTTTCAAATAGCTCATTATAAATTTTCCAAAACAATATTGAATAAATTTTTATTTATATGAATTAATTTACGAGTCAAATTTTGTTTTAATGCACTCACTGGATTCAGCCATCCCCTCAACCCAACTATTTTCCTTTGTATTTAATTTATTCATTATATCATGAGATATTTATTTTTTATTCAAAAAATATTTTTCCTGTTGTATTTTTCCTTTGTAATGATAGAGTTATCTAGTTGATTGGATGATTTAGACATTAGTTAAATAAGTGATTCCTGCTTTCTTAAAGAGTAAGAAAATGCTTATTTTTTATGTTTTTATAAAAAATACTTTTGAAAATCCCATTATTTTGATGGAAGGCATGTGATCCAACTTTATGTTTCACAAATTGTTGAGGTTTATTAATCAAAGTTATATCCATTACGTTTCATGAATAGATATTATAATAAGTTGAAGGATACCACACATGAATTAATTATGATGATATTATACAATTACTCATATGTAAACATTTGTATTCGTTGGATATTCAAGTGCACTATAATACCAAAAAAGAAGGGCATTTTATACTCCTTGTATGATCAGGTTGGTTAATATTGTTATAATTTGTTTATGACTATGTAGGATAGTTGACCTCTTAGGAATAGAGGTCAAGTAATTCGTCCATATTAATCTGGTTGATATTGTACCTTTCTGTCAACCAGATTGATTCATGTCATAGTTGTGTAAGTATTTGTTAGCATCTAAGATACCAATACCATCTTCTGGATGGACAAACCTAGCCCCTAATCGCAGTAGTCTAATAGGTTGAATAATAATAAGGTCACAATGGAGTTTGCACAATCAAGATGGGATTGCCTGACCTCAATATGATAAGGGACAAACTCAAGGATGAAGGTGAGATTAAGTATTTGGACAATTGGAAAGATATGATCTATAAATGCACAAATCCTTACTAGGACGACCAATTAAGATATGATAGTTAAGTATGCCTTAAGTCTTTTTAAAAGTTTCACATAGTTGAAGAATTATATATACACAAGAATTGATAAAAGGCGGTCTGTGAAGGGGTTGATTAAATACTTTGTACCTTATGGAACATAGAGTAGCTTTGCACCTCTCATGTTGTTAAATTGGCCTTTCAAGAAGGTTAAAGTGGTCAAGAATAATAATCTATAAATGATATATAGGGAAGTAATTGTGCCAATGTAAGGAGTTATTGGCATTAACAAATATTAACTAGACTGGAGGGTCACATGCAAGGTTCATTGCACGTTGGGTCTCACATGAATAAACTGTAAAGTGTCATGGTTTCTCATAAAAAATGGTTAATTATAAAGGTGAGAAGATAATACGATCCTCCTAGATCTATTGTGGCATTGGTCGAGAAGAATGCAATGCTGTCTGATGTGTTGAGGACCGTGGATATACAAGTTGTTTAAACATTTTATTTTATTCACTTCTCTAGCATTATATGATTTCAGATGTTTAGTGTGCCCAAATCCAATAGTATCATTGTAATATTGGTATTACAAATCCTTTCTATCTATAATTTAAAATTTAACTATCATGTGATATTTTTATCTTCTAATTTTTAATTTAAATATATTTCTGTTAGTTTCTATGCCTAAGTATTAACCCAAGGATGATGCTTGAATTAGGTTTATATTTATTTATTTTATCTTTCATGTAACTTATGAATGTTAAATTAATTGGAGTTATATTTTCTCATTGATAAACTCAAAATGGGGGTAAAAATTATGTTGTTGTGAAATTGAGTTATAATAATATTCATAAACCTATACCTGTAAGCAATTTAATTACCTAGTGACGAGTAAAGGACATCTCCACAGGGAATGTATGTTAGGGAAAGAACAATCTCAATTGGGTGAAGCCACAAAGATGAGAAGAGTTACATTTATCATACACAGTAGTGAAAGTATGATGAGAGTGATTGCGATGGTGATAGTGACGATGTCAGTATCATGTTAGTACTAGTATTAAAAGGTATATTAAGGCAAGAGGATGAAGGTAGACGTTAGTGGTAGCATGAAATGAGATTGTGAGATGAGATGGAACTGAACGGTAAGATGAGAGATAGCTAATTAGGGTTTAAGATGGACAAGAATGGAGACAAGAGATGGGATCATGGCACTGGCATGGTAGCGGCATGGTAGGTAGTGGATATGGTGAATGAGGTAGTGATATTGATATTGGATGATGATTAAAGTAAAGGGGTGGTAATGTATGTTGGCTTAAATGGGAAAGATAGAGGTAGGTGACGTCATCATCCCGGTTAAGGAAAAACTGGAAATGAAGTTAGATGAGGATGGATAGGGAAGATGATGGGTGAAAATGGATGTGGATGAGTGACAGTGGTGGATGAAGATGATGGATGATGAAGATAGTTAATTACCTATGCGTGTTGAAGAAAATTCACTGTAAGGCAAAAGGCTAACCTTAGATCCTTATATTCCACTGGGATCAAGGCATCTTTTTATTGCAGATCAAACTCCCCACTTCTATGTTGAACCTATCCAAGCACTAGAGATACCAAGGAACACTTGATGGACCTTTAAAACTTCACTTTCTTTCAATCTGCCTCTCTAGAAGGAAGGAAGTTAGCTTAAAGATATTTTTTACAAAGACTGCGCGTTCAATTTATAAATCCAGCCATATGGATGGATAGAGGACCAAAAGACGAAGCTTCCCTTAAATTTCAGCTCAATCTGAGTTTTGGATAGTTGGATATCAAGCCTGGAAGTTGGATGATTCCTAGCTATTGATTTAATTTAAATATTTCTCTCTCCTCATCCTCACCAGTGCCGTCATGTCGTTCAGTTAGGGTTTTGTCTTGTCTGAGCGTTAAATGTGATGATTAGAAGAGATTCTACCTCACCATCTGTAATCGATGGCTCTCGTCTCAACACCTGGTACCCTATAGAAAAGACAAAAAAGGAGAATAATAACATAGTATTTGAATATATTACTTCATAATAGAAGAATAACATGTTGACGTCAGCGACTCTTCTTTGATTATCCAATGAGAAGACTCCAAATAGGCATCACATGTACACGTGGCGCCACGTGTCATATCACAACTCCACAACGCTGTAATGTTTAACAATTCCAATGAGAGAAGGAAAAGAAAAAGTAATCATTTTTTAATCTTTTTCACCTCTGGCCATAAACACATTTATTGCAAAAAAAGAACCTGCTTTTTTTTATTGGTCCACGTCACCTGCACCAGGAGAAGTAAAAGGTAATTCTGTTAGCATTGAATGCAATTATGGCATAGCTATATGCGATGGCATAACATGTTAGCTGAATGATTGACTAACACCAATCATTAAAGCAGGTTACTGATTGGCTGTCGCTAATCATTATGGCTAACTCTGGTTCCTCACCAATAGAAGAATCAAACGACGTCACATGCCGTCACAAAATAAACGACTTTAAATAAGTTCTAAATTCATATTTAGTAAACTAAATGCCCAAAAATACAAATAAATATATATTTCAACTTATAAAAATCATATCTTTACCAATTTAATGTCAAAAAATTCCAGAAAAATGTATTCTGACTCATAAATGTATATTCTTTCGGAATTTGATGTCTGAAAAATCCAAAAAATACATATAAAGTCTGAAACTTCATAATTTCATTATAATTATTTTTTTTCTATTTTAAGCTTGATAACATGCATATATAATTAATTTAATGCAAATAAACATGTAAATAGGGTAATGTTAAGTTAATAAAAATGCATGTTATCACTCATCTACAAGATGAGGTAGAGGGGAAGGATTGATTGGTACTTTTATCCAGGTATTGGGATAAGATTAAATAGTGTACATTTGATGATATCTTTACCTCCTCCACTCAGGCCTCAATAATTTTTAGCAGAGTATTGTCTTCCCACTTCCTCAGTCCCGAGAAGCTTTCTCGTATACATGAAAATAATGAACCTCATTTACGCACAAAGTTAATGAATATGCAGCTTTTTTCTTTGTTATATATATCTAATCATCTCTGAATTTGAAGCGATTCTATTCTTCCATTTCACTTTAAAATTACTCTCAAAGTTAATGCAAATTTATTAAATAACATTGACATTAAAAAATTCTAGTATCTAGATGTAAATAATGAATCACCCAACATAATGTCTTACATTTCACCTAGGGCTTGACAGTCTCAATCCTGGTCCTAATTTTTAGCACATACTTAGACCTTACCTATGTTTTGTTTAGGTTCAGTCAGGCCTGGTTCAGTTTTGCCTTGGAAAGGTTTCCTACCTAATGTCATAGTCACATTAGAACAATCAAATACACATGTTTGACATGGATTTCCAGAATGCGGAATAATGTCTTAAAAAAATCTATAAAATTCATATTGGAAAACCAAAAATCCCATTATAAGGGTTCCACTACAGGTGACATGTGTTATTGCACACTGGATTATTGCACCACACCTAATAAGACATTTCTGAAGCATCACCTATCTGCTTTAACCTGAAAGAAGAATAGAAACACATCATGATTAGAAATACAAAGATACACATTTTTTGTGGACACAGAAAAATCATTACAATTTTTAAAATCTTTGCTGTCCTCTACTTCAGTTTCCTCCACTTAAGCATCATCCTCTTCCTATTCCTCATCCTTATAATCCCAGGATTTCAATGACTTCATTATATATATTTATTGTTCTTATAGTCCTCTTTTAAAAGTGTTGATCCCTTGTCATGTAGAAATGCTCACTCTGATGGAGATTTGAGAAGAGGAACTATTTTGTGGATGCAATTCATCATGAGGAGTTTTTAAGACCCAACTTCATTCTACAATTTAAATGAGTCATCATAATGACCAGTGCAATTTTCTATTAAGAAGTCATCCACTTCATCTCTAGCACATGTTTGGATTGCACTTGTGCTTGTTTTCTCCACCCACATTAGTTTAATCATTATTTTTGAGCGCTTAGTAGTTGTAGATGATGGAATGCAATAACCTGTAGGTTGGTTGAAGCTGAATACATGGATCATATCTGCTATTTCTCGATTCCTCACATGAGTAATATTTACATATTTGAGTCTTCCTCTAAACATGTCCACATGATCTTTACCATGTCAAATATCCTCATCTTCATCTCCGTGAGCCTTGTTATTAATACACCATTGTCGTTATGATGATTTGGTTTTATCAAGAGGGTACGACATCCAAGGAGAGAATGAAAAAGAAGTATATGCAATTTAAGAACTCTTGCATATGTGAATCTCATTTAGGGTTCTCTTAATTTTTATTAAAATGATTTATTCATAAAAAAATCCTAAACTTTAATTATACCTTCCAAAGTCTAATAAAACCTTTGTGTGACTGTCTAGGCTCATGTATCAGTTGAGTTCATAACTCTGATGACTTGATAACTTTCATGGGCCATCCTTAGTAATCAAATATATCAACATATGGATTACTTAGTCAAATATTAATTTAACCCAATCGATAGGCTGAGTTGCTAGCCCATGGGATGCCATGTTAGACCTAGTACTCTAGAAGACATAAAGATCTACTTACACACCGTGACATGAATCAACCAATTGATATCTAGGAACAATACCATTCAGAGATTTGCACAAATCAATTTAATGAACGATATTTGTGTCTATTATCTGTCTTTACTATATCCACACTACTGGCTTACCATACACATCATATGGATTGGATCAGGATATTTGATATCCTTCTATAGAGTCATTTGCATAAGAATATCTGGAACATATATTTAAAGACTAGTGATCTTTGTATCATGATCCTATCACAATGGAATTCGTTATAGTTTGTATTTATACAATTCTTTTTAAGAATTACACATGGATTACTTGACTATATTGTATCCATGAATAGTAATGAGATGTGGAATGTGGGATCCGTTCAGTAGCCATATATATATATTTATTAGCAGGACACCTTACGTAAGAAAATTATGATATTCCATTCCCAAATCATGGAATAATGTACGAGAGTGGTGAACTCTTTATGGCAAAGATCCTATACTAATGATAAAGTTCAAAGTTGTTATAGAACTCCTCTAGCTCAAAGTTTAATGTTACAGGCATGAAGATTTATTCATCATTGACCTTATAAATTGAGCTTGTCATTGAGTAGCTCCTTAGTTAACTAGCTCCTTCAATCTTCGTTGTGTAGGTAAGGTTAGAATATGTGACGTGGTTGGTGCTTGACACATATTATGTGTCAAGATCAATTTTAACTCATTCTATTAAGACTCATACTATTTTGACTCTTACAAATATGGCTCATATTATTTTGACTCTTACTATTATGAGAGTCAAAATAGTAACTAAATAATTAAATGAAGCCTTAGATAACTAGCTCCTTCAAGCCTCATTGTGTTGGTAAGCTTAGAATAAGTGCCATGCTTGGTGCTTGACATTGGTCTACAAATACAGTGCCTCTTGCCTTTCATTTACTTT
Organism: Wolffia australiana; assembly: GCF_029677425.1. NCBI lineage: Eukaryota > Viridiplantae > Streptophyta > Magnoliopsida > Alismatales > Araceae > Wolffia > Wolffia australiana. The sequence continues at coordinate 22,497,611 of NC_135839.1, forward strand.
TCTAAGGTTGCAACCATGGCTTTATTATTTCTATAATAATTATTTTCATTGTTGGGATAACAAGCACGTAACACACAAAAATTATTACTTATTTTGTGTGTGAGACTAAAATCCTTTAATATAGCATGAAATACCTCCCATCAAGTTTAATCCTTTATGAAAACTAATTAATTGATGAACACCCAGAACTCATTCAAAATTATACATGCTTCATCAATGCACTATATACTAATTGCAAGTATCTTAACATAGTTTTTAAGGTGGACCAAGTATCCGTCATGAGTGTCAATTTTTTAGCTGGCTTGAGCAACTCTTTCAAATTGTCATAGAGTCTTCCTAGTCGGAAAATATGCATCATCACATTGTGCATAAATACTAATTTGTTTGAAAATTTTGGATGGTCAATAAGCAAAAAAGGCATATCTCATCATTTAAAAAATCACAATGATGCCCACAAAAATTGATTTTGTTTCCTCCAGGTTCTGCATAGACATTTCACACTCTTCAGAAAATAACCTGAGATAGATTTCATGCCACTAAAAGGCTTTAAATCCCAATGTTTATTGTTATGGTGTGCTTTCAAGTTCTTCCATAAATTTTATGTTCTCCTGATATTGCATTTATAATCACCATCACTGTTTTTGGTATATTACTTCAGGACATGTAATATTATGCGTTTATATGGATATAAGCCTTGGTGTTTGATAAACTAAACTAAAAAGAGAAGGGATGGATCTAACCTAATATATGTGTTACATATAGAAATAGTTCTTTCCATATGTTGTGATATTCTTTCAAGACCAGGGTGACTTTCTGATGCAGGAAAGCCTGATGCAGGATGACTAGGACTGAGGTGGATAGGACAGACTAAGGTCAACTAAGGATGGATAAAACAAAACACAAATAAACATAATCAATTTCAAACAATTAAATTCGGCGAAAATGTTGATGGTGCAGCCCCTTTCTTCAATCGAGGGCGAGAGGAATTTCCTACAACAACCTCGGTAAAAACAAAGATCCAAATCCAATATCCAGAATGGTCGATTACACGAAGACGCAAAACTAGTCTACTAAGTCCGACGACGGTGAAAAAACACACGAGAAAACACTAGAAGAAATAATGCAGATCACCAAAGAGGGAAGAGTTGACCTTTAACAGTGGCATAGTGCGATGGGGCGATGGGGGAAGTTGTCGAAGCATTCGATGATGGGAGTGGATCACGTGCATTTTGACAGGGTGGATGCAGATCCAACTGCGCTGTTAGTTGGTGGGGGGGGGGTCAAGGGGGAAGTTGCCCCCTTGTGGGGTTCAAGGCAGCACCCCAAAATCTAAATGCTAAACATAGTGCACAAATACTGGTGTCACACACTCTTGGCAAAGTGCCGGAAGTAGACCAAGCGGTCGGCGACACATGGGCAGTGGTGCACAGCGGGCACACGAGCGGGCGCTACACACGGTGGCCATGCAGAAGACTTTGTGGTGTGCGATGGTGCAGACAGCACTTGGAGGCAGTGACGGCGTGTGCAATGTGAGACGATGCTTAAACGATAAGGCAGCGGGTGAGACAGGCTTCTTCCTCTCAACGGCGACGGCGGCAACAATCGGCAACAACATCGGTAGAGAGGAGGCTTAGGGCAATCTTTGAAAAGAAAGATTCAATTCCAAAAATCACCAATGATCCATTACAGCATTGGCCTATTTATAGGCCTTGGAGGAAAGAGAAAATAACTAGAAAATTCAAACAATTTTCAGAAATCAAATCTGATTGTAAATGAAACTCAGATCCCAGTTCTGAGGTTGACAATGTCGACGTGTCATGACACGGGTCATCTCCTCCTGCTATGGTGGTGTCACGTCCGATGATGGGGCATGGTCTGTGCACCACCAAAGCCTCTCCACTTCAATTGATCTTCTCCAAGAACTCCAAGCACCAAGGGACACTTAATGAATCTTGAAAATCTCACATTGTTTCAGTCAGTCCCTCAAACGAATAAGCGAGTTCAGTTCAATCAGAGGCTCCTCTGATAGATCCAACAAAGAGAAGAGAACGACTAGGATGCCCTTAAAATTTCAGCTCAATCAGCCTTCTAGATTATTTGATATGAAGCTGTGAAGTTGGAGAAACCGTGGCTGTTGATTTAATATAAGTATCTCACTTTCCTCATCCTCTCAGTTGCCACCTGTTGCCTCAAGGATTATTCCTTAACCTATCAGAAATTCAATCCAATAATTGGCTTATATTTTTACCCATCATTCTCGATCGATGTCTCACAGCACCCCACATGTTGGTACACAAAAAGACAACAAAGAATAAAACCAAACAATTAATAAAAGCATTTTACATGACGACCCATCAATTTGCACCACAATTTAACTAATAATCTTTCCTCTAGTGCCCTGTGGACACTTTCATACCACTTACACATCTGGGCAACATGTGTATATGTGGATGAATTCTCCACATGCCATGTGTTGGGCGGTGACATTTTAATCTCACTTTTCCTTGGCTTGAACATTGCATTTATTTCTGAAATAAGTTTGATATTTTTTTGATTGGGCCAAGTCATCGTTATGAATAAAAAATAAAGGTTTTTGTGTCAATCATTGGCTGTTATGGCATCCCAGTTTGGAATGATTAGCTGCATTAATCATTGCAGAATTATTGATTCATTGTCATTAGAGAAAACCAATAGTTCTGTGGCATGGCTGTGATTAAAACCAAAAAACCATTACTTAATTATATTTAATTAAAACTAAGTAAAAAATATATAATATATATTTTCAAACTTAGAAAATTGATATCTTTATGAATTTACTGTAAATTTTTTTTCAAAATTATATTATGACTCCAGAAATGATTTTCCTTTAGAATATGATGTTGGAAAAACAAATTCAAAAAATACCATTGAATCCAAATATTCAAAACATAATTCTAAAAATAAAGTTAACCATGTTAAGCGTGCTAACATGCATATCTGATCATTTTAAGGTGAATAAACATATAAATGTAGTAGCATTAACCAAGTATTTGGAGAGTTATTAGTGTCATCTTGCTACATAACATACCTAGTCTATGACACATTAGTTGGCGTGTAAAGTACATGGTCTTAGCCTAACTCCATTGATCGTATTCTGATTAGAGCTGGAAAGATGATACAAATATTTCAAGAAAAGAATTTGTTGCTTATGCTTGAAAAAGGAGGGACAAATAAATCCATAAATATGTGCTAAATACCTAAAATAAAAAATATATGATTACATTGAGTTGTAGAAATGAATTTTCATTTTTCCTTACAAAGACAATAATAATGATGTTTTTGTCATCATCATCTTGGTGAGGATGAAAGAAGATAATGATGATTATTTGATCGTCGTCACTGTCCTCTCACTAACATCATCTTGATGATGAGCTACCATTTTTATGTTCTTATAATGCTATTATGGTTGTCATTATATGCATCTCAGGTGACGATGAGAATTTATTCATCATTTCCCATCATTTCACCAAGTTAAACAAATGGATGATATGCAAATGTTAAAGTCCAATGCAATCTCCCCAAACCATAATCAATTTTATAAAATTGTAATATTAAATCTAGAACCTAATGTTCTAAAATGGTAAAAAGTTAAATAGCTATCACAAAATAACTACTTTGATGTCCATGATGCTAGTGGAGTAAGTCAAAATATTTTATTGAAAGAAATACAATTTAAGGTAGGATAATTGTACATTATGTAAACAAATATTTATAACATCAATTTATAATATATATTCATATTGTAGGGAAATAAATAATATATAACTAGTATAACTTTAAATTATAATTATGAGCAACAACTGCCATTGAACTTCATCATAATAATAATTCAGCTCTTCAATATCTTTCCTCAAAGATGGTACCAATTCACTTAATCTATATATCCTACTTTATTTCTTTTAAGTGTAATATTATTTGGATGATTGTGAACACATTTATTTTTTATCTCAGGTCATGATGACGCCTTTTAAGCTTATTCAGGTTACTACCATTTATAAAGATGATTATATTTACTTATATATTTGATCTTTAAAAATTAAAACATCATACTAAATATAACCAGATTCAATCGATCTTTTTCAACTCTTGAGAATGCATTGACGTGAGACATATTCTACTAACATGAATTTTGCTCCATATTCTTTGTGATGATAATCTTTGCCAATTCATCATATTCCACTTCATCTCACATATGGAACAAACTAAGATGCGATCATGCGAATAATAAGTCAAACATATGATTAAGTCAAACATAATAAGCAAAATTTGATGATATTTTGTGTCATGGTTTGTATGGGCCATTTAAATAAATACGTGTCCCAAATTTTGCAAAAGTACCTTCTATCATTAAATAAGAAGTAAATATGAATTTAGATTTTCAAATGTATTCTTCCATTTCAATCTTGCTGACCAAAAAAATGCCCACAACTTGATATCTCAATGTACAACATAAAATAGCATGCCTACTGATGGGCGGTGTCACACTGCCATAAAAGACCTTACAACTAGACACCTAAAAGAGGAAAATAAGTGCAAATTTTCTGACTCGGACTTCAATTCTAAACAAAAGTATAGTAGGAGTATGGGTCAAATCCACAGAGAACTAAGATATGAATTTAAGTGGGTTGATTTTCCAAAGTTGACTCGGTCAACTAATCTAATTTTTTGAATTTATAGAGAGAAAAGGGAGGAAAATGTCAAGAGAATCTTAGAGGGAACTTAATTTCATCAAAAGTCCAAATTTGACCTGAGGAGTTGACTTATCAAAGTCAAAGCTCATTGACTTTGACATGTAAAACATCAAAGAGCCAACCTCGAGTTGAGGGGTCAAATAATATCCAAATATTACAAATTGGTACCATTGGAAATATCTTGAACAAGGAATCCAATGATACCAAAATCAAAGAAATTGAAACTTGACCACGAAGATATGACCAATCAAAGTCAAGATCTCAAAATCACTATGCGCAGAAGGATGTCTTGGTCAAACAATAATTTCAGGGTCCTAACCTTTTCATAATCAAATAAAATTTCTGGCAATGTAAAGACAACTTAGGGACACTTCTAGTGCTACCTAATATTTGAGGATAAGATGTAAAATACCAGAGAACGAGCTTCTGTAAGTTGACTACAGAAGTTTGCAACTCGCATGAGGATGCAGTGGTCAAAGCTGAATTCCAGAGTCAAATGGAAACCAAATTGAGCATTTAATCTGTCCACAGATAGCTAGCAAAGATATGCATCTGCTATTGCAAGAATCACATCAAATGATTGGGAGACGAGGGAGAAAATCATGCCCTAATCTCACATCAGAAAATTGTGACTCGCATCAACATGCGATGGTCAAAAGTCAATTTATGGCGTAATTTCTCAACAAACTTCTGCAAAATCAAATCCAAAAAAAAATTAAGTCAACAGAGATTTTTATGGAACTGGAATCACTTGAATTCGTTGACTATTGAGAGAGAAATGTCTCATTTAATTCGTGTACGAAAATTGCAACCAAGGGGTGGATTTCAGGTAAGATTTAAGCTAAATTCAATCATAAAACTAAACTAAAATCAAAATGAATTAAATTTATTTTTTTTGTGTTTCCTACCCAAATCCATTGAAATTTAATCCTTAAAACACAACTAAGAAAGGATTTTTACCATTTCTAGTTTCTAGGTAACTGGGCTTGAAGGAAAAATTCATCGTCTATCTGTTGACCAATTTGTGAGTTTCTTGGGGCAGGATGGGCAATATTCAGTTGTCAACATAATAGACCCTTGATTTTTGATCGAAGTACATGTTTTTATGCTCAATCAATTGAGGATTCAACGATGGTTTTCCTTCTAGAGGAACGGGTGTTTATAAGCTATTAATATGAACTTGAGAGATCTCAGCCGTTCCTTCCATTTAAGTGAGATAGGCCAAGATAGAAACGTGTAGTGCAATGTGGTAGGCCATGTCATGATATGATGGGTCCCACTACATCTGCTCCATATCTCCGCCATCCACTGTTGATCCAAAAGTTGCCCACATGCCGCGTCATGCTGCACCCACTCACTGAAGCTCAACATAGTGATGGTTGTAATCTGTCATCATTGAATCGAGCGTCTGTAATGTCGCCACGTCACCCCTTGCAGTTAAGAGGTAATACCTGGACTTTAGTCCAATATCGGAAATTTCTAGGATCCGGAGATGGTTGAATTAACCGCTCCGATCCTTTAGTTGGCTTAAATCTCTCTCTCTCTCTCTCTCTCTCTCTCTCTCTTTCTCTCTCTATCTTTCTCTCTAGGGCTCCCCATGCATCAGCTCTGCACCACATAGCCTGCGCGCACTGTGCTTGCTTGTAAATGCACTGCCACCTGACGGCACTGCCATGTCAGCTCCACGTGCAGGACCCACCTTTTTACCTATTTTTTCTGCATTTTAAAAATGTCATTAAATGTATTAAACTTTAAAAATCATAGAAACTTAGAAAATAAAAAATTCTTAGCCATTTTTGATGAAAGTTTTGCCACTGAACTCCAAATGAAATTCTCTTTAATCTCCTGCCATCTGCAACCAAAATTAAGATGATGAATACCAATTTTTCCTTTGTGAGGGAGAACTAGGTCAACTGCAAGAGTTGACTCTGAATTCTCCTTTACATCCTCTTATCCTATTCTTGGCTTGAACACCTCTCAAAGTCTGCATCCTTTAACTGAAGAAAAATAGTTAATCTTATAAGAAGTTGACCTTATGAAAGGTCAACTCATTAAATAACATAATTATCCTTAATTACCTAAAAGTTCATAATTTCATGGAATGCCATACCCATGGAGAAAATTATCTAAAATAATGATAACATGCATAATTAGATATGAGTTCAAGCCTTAAAAGCATAAATATGATGTGTATATGCATGTACATGATGCATATTATCACCTATCATTGATTCTTAAATCTTGCATCAAACGATTGACGTATCATGCATATGAATCTATTAATCTACAAAAACATTTTTTTATTTTTAATTCTTGACTTATGTTTTATTTGTATCTTAATTTTTTACAAGGATCCATGAAATATCCCTAATATATACATTAATATTAATATTTTTAAAAAATTGAATAGTGATGATCACTGTAAAATAAATTTAGTTTTTAAGTTTCTGGGGGAATTTATTAATAATTTTTTATCTCAACTATTTTTTTAACAAATTCATTTTCATTTTAGCTCCATATAAGGTCCAACTAATACTCTTACTAACAAACTACAAAAGGGAAATTCATGAACTTCACATTAGTCCATAATTTTTTTGTTTTAGAATGAAAAGCTTTTTTGATTTTTCCACTCTTGAGAAAATTATAAATATATATTGATCATATTTATATGATAATTAATAATATTATTTATATCACTTAAATTAAATAGGTGTTTTATTTTATAATTTTTTATGATCTTTATTGTTAATAAGAATATTGGTGTTGGGTACATCTAACCCGAGGGTCGTGCTCATAGATCAATCCAATAGTGGCCTGGATGTCACATAAGAATATCTTCTTGTTTGACTTTTCAGGAGTGGATTGAGCATATATATTCACATTTACATACAAATCCCACACATCCACAACCACATAAAGCTAATGCGTACACTAGTCATGACTCAACAGGTCGTTGAGTATGCCTCAAATGCCAAGAGCTGGTCCTCGTTCCCATGGTTTTTTATGCATGAAGGATAATTGGGGACTATCCTCACCATTGTTGAGTATCATCATAGGAGGTCTATGATGTAGACATCACCTACACGAGTCATTGATCGTGGCTACATCTTTCACTCCAGGTAATGCAACATTCACAAGGTTAATTCAGGATGAGGCTGTGATGGGATGTTGAGATGCTCAAGCAATGAATACCATGTGCATCTCTAGGCAGGTATTCACAAGTAGAGAACATGGATATAGTTTGAGATTATACCATGTAGTAGACAAGGACATCCGCGTGTGAAATCCTTCATATCAATGGTGATGGATTCTGGAAAGCATCTCCAAATATAGTGTGTTTTCCATTCAAATTCTCTACAGAAATTAATTGGAAAAAGACCACACTTATATATTTCTAACTAAAAACTGTAAGTCATATTCCGTGTTAGAACCTTAGAGGTTTTTCTTGTCACTAAAGAGTAGTCACTCACATATCACCATATCTTTAGGTCTTGTATTTGTTTGAACTCCATAAAAATGGGAAAAAGCAAATAGGCTTCTTCTCAAGTGATATCATAGGATGATGCCTCACCAGCTGGTCCCATATTCTCTATGGTTGCATCATCCTAGTTGAGCTTGAGAGAGCCCTACAACAGTAGATGCTAAAAGATGATCTATGATTGGGTGGAAATAGGGGTGAAGCAGTCTAGGAGTTTCCATTTTTACGACACCTTGTTTATAAAGTGTGATCTATGAGTAATAGCTGACACTAAAATAAGGGTTCCCCGTAGGTATTCCTTGACACATCGCATGACATCTCGTGCACTCATGGGAGAATGTACAAAATAAGAAGAGTTGGACCCTTTCTAGGTATATCTTAATAGGTAGGCTATGGTGATGTGAATGTAAGGGACAACTTTAGAGCATGATGATAAGGAAAAGTGCCTATCAAACCCACTCTAGCAGCAGCATGTTTGTAGGAGGACAAAGTATCGGTAGAAACTTTAATACAAATAATGTGTGAAAATAGGTTTTCCATAGTTTGATTCTTTATAAAATAGGTGTTCCAGTAATCTGTAAAAATTTCAGACTGTAGAATAGGTGTTCCATAGTTTGATTCTTTAGAAAGTTGTGGCAAGATCGGCATCACAAAATGATGTGATGACCAATATGGTTCCATGGATCATCGATTGGGAATCTAAGATGTATAAACTGCATATAGAAAAAATGTGTGTGAAAATTTCCAAGTTTTATATGCAACTACCCAAAGCTTTCTTTGGTAATTTGTCTTAAAACATATCCCAAGAGGAACATCAAGAGTAGTTCCCATTGAGTATGAGTATCCATATTGCTCACAGAGGACTCTCATGTTACTGATGGATATTATGTGGCATGCGCGTTTATCACACTTCCATCTCTTGTTTCATTTTTACTGAATTAAACTTTATTCACTATTATTCTCGTGTGGTATTTATAATCAATTTCTTGAATACATGGAACGAATTAATGTACTATGATGAACGATAATATCAAATTTAGGATTTTAATTCATCGTCAGTAATTGAGATTACTCAATAAAAAATATATTTCACCATAATTAGGAATATTTAGCTAGTGATGAATATGGATCGTCTCCACAGGGAACACTGATTAAGGATTTAATTTTATTACTATATTGATTCAAACTACCAGAAAAGATAAAGACGAGAATATAATAAGTGGGATAGTGAAATCGGGCAAAAGGTTGTAATAGTTATAATTCAAAATTAAAATTATAAAAAGAAAGGAGGAAGTAAAAGTAGAATTATGAGATGTGTTACGAAAATAAGGTAGAGGACGTGACGGATATGATAGTGATCAAGTGCCTGAACAGTGTGATGGTGGAGTGTGAGATAAGATAATGGGTACGTAAGGGAGTGAAACGATAGTGAACTTTAATTTAGCTAATGATGATGTCAAAAAAAGCGCAACGTAAGGCGAAGATGCTTACCTTAGATCCTTATGTTCTGACAGGATCACATCATTCTGCGAGTGCCGGTAAGCTCCCCCCTCTTCTCTAATTCTTCTTCCCACACACCCAAGACACCAAGAACACACTTGATGAATCTCAAAACTCACCATCTTTCAATCAGCCCACACAAGTAGGAAGCACGTTCAAGATGAAACTCATAGTGATCCAGAACTCTATTATAAATCAGAGTGTATAAATGGAAATAAGAGGAGGAGAAAAACAGTGTTGAAAATTTCAGATCAATCAGAGCAATAGATCGTCAGATATTGCCATTTGAAGTTGGAGCAATCCTAGTCCTTGATTTATTTCTCTCTCCTCATCAGCGTCGCTGAAGCTTCCGCTTTTTTTGTTTCTGTTAAACTGTCACTTCGTTAGTAGTTCATACCACTTCTTCTTCTGTGCTCATCCTTTTTTGAAGTTCCATGTGTACTTGCAGGTGGAAAAAGACAAAAGAAAATACAGCCTTTATTTAATATGATATTTAATAAGGTACTAGCATGTGGCTGACGTGACGGTGCGTCACACATGCCAAGTCAACATTTTTTAATTTTTTGTCCAATCAGCCACTAACATGTGCACGCCACATGTATATGCCCAGGCCATGTGTACATGTGGCGCCTTGTCGTCTTGCCACGTCACACACCGTATTTTAAAGAAAAAAAGAAAAAAAGTTAATTTTTTGTCGTCTTCTGCCTTTGCCCACATGCACATTTATTGCAAAAGGCCTCCTTTTTTAAAAATAGCTTTAATCATTTTAAGCTTGATAAAATGCATATATAATAAAGTTAATGCAAATAAACATGTAAATATGGTTCCGTTAAGGTGCTAAAAATGCATGTTATCAGACCTCCCAACTTAAATCATTGCTAATCCCTTAGCGATGGCTTTGAAGATTCCTCACATTGTGATCCTAGAAACTTTGGTATGAAGAGTTGATGATATCAAGTACACTTCTTAGTAAGAATATTTTCATGAATTGCCGGACCAGAAACTTGGGTATGAAGAGTTGATGAATTCCCTCATGGTTTCGGAAATAGCTGGTGGTCACGAGGGAAGCTTACTTCTCTCCGGGTATGATAATATAATTAAGGTGATGTCCTCTCCTTCCTTCCTTCCTATTTGGGGCTCTCTCTCTCTCTCTCTCTCTCTCTCTCCTTCTTGTAATAGCTATGTTGAGCCCTCAGGCTCCCTACTAACCTATCTCCTACTTGAAGTTAAAAGGTGAACATTCTTCTCCTCTTGTTTGAGCACATAACATCAACTGTGTATTAACTAATCATGGGAGGTGAAATTTCTATCTAAGGAATAATAAATAAGCGAATGATGGATGGCTCAAAATAATGGGTAGGGTAGGTAAGGGATGTCGGGTGGATAGGCAATACTTAGATAGCTTACTCCCAATAACATATGAATGAGTAGAATACACTATATAGGCATAGAGAATGATGATGATGACGGTGAAGGATAATTTTCATAAGTGTGAACTACATAAGTGATTGTCCCCTAAGCAAGAGATGATGCATGTCATGATCAATAAATTCCTCTAACTAATGAGCATATAGCTTTCGGAACAAGAAACCCTATTTTCTTTTCTTTCTTTCTTTTCTTTCTTTCTTTTTTTATTTTTCTTTTTTTGTTGTAAAGGGGTGAGGTAAAAGTTGATACTTTATAAACAAAGAGGTATTGATCAAGTAATTTCATAGACAACTATTCTCACGCTATTAAGAAAAATGATGTGATGAGATGATCCAGATGGAGATAAAGGAAAGGATAACAATGAGAGGATATCATGAAAGAATGATTGCACAAAGGGAAAGAGGGAAAATTTATGGAGTAAAGCATATCATAAGGGATAAACAATGATGCGTGAACTGCTCAGGGTAGGATAGGAGAATGGGTCAAGCTGATATATATTTCAAATATGGCTTAAGGTGGCTTAAGAAAAAGTGATTCTTTGCTCTAAGACTTGAAGAAGTCATTACCCCTAACAAAAGAACGATTCCAGCTTATAAAGATCCCTTTCATTTGAGAGATTCAATTAATGGAAAGTGGTATAATGGGTGGTTCACTCGGCACTCAACCATGAAAATAGTACTTCAACCCTTCAACTTTCATGTCTGTTCCTCACCGCCAATCGACATCCTTAAACTGAATGTGGATGGTGCGTCCAAAGGGAACTCGGGTCCAACAGGGGGAGGGGGTATCCTCCGCGATCATACATGGAGTATTCTTTTTGCTTTCTCCTCTTTCTATGGTGTACAAATTAACACAGTAGCCGAAGCTACGGTGATACAGGATGGTTTACTTCTCTGTGAGGAACGTAACCTTCACAATATCGTCGTAGAATTGGACTCACAAGTGTTAGTTGACATGCTACGTGCAGGTACATGCTCCCAGTGGAGACTACACCGTGTTTGGCAGGACATCGTGCGGTGACGACTTCGCACAACCAGCTTTCATCATCAGCTGCAAGAAGGCAACCAGACAATAGATGCCCTCGCCAACCACGCGGTACACACACGAACCCCTTCTTCTCTTTTTCTTTCTTGGCAGGCGCTCCTTCCGACAGCTAGAGGCTGCTATCGTCTCAACCGTCTCGGCTTGCCGACCATCCCCATGTGTCGCATACTCTTGTCGGCCAGCCCGCGGGATTGGCGGATTGCGTGGAGCACTCGAGGTGGAAGCGCTCACCCTTCCCCCTAATTCGAAGCTGCATCATCTCAAGCTAGTGGGGTGGACTATGCCCACCTCGAATGGAGCCTCGCCACGTTCTTCATAGGGGCCACATACTCGATCAGAGGCAAGGATAACTCCAACACTACTTCACCATCGTCACTAGGGGGCTTCGGCGAGACGTCAACGCAAGCACTTCTCCGAGCACCTGCCAGGTATCACTTATGTATCTTTTCCTTTTCTGCACATGGGCGTGGATGAGTGGGATCCGAGTGTAACTGGGATATTTAAACTCGCTCCACGCCTATAAACATTGATAAACACTTCACTTTATAAATAAATTCTCCCAGGGTGGCATCCAGGGCACGGAGGGATCGGTCTATGGGCACAACCCCAGGGTTGGCTGTAGCCGGCAGCGTGTATTTTTCTTAAAAAAAAAGTCTGTTCCTCACCCTATCAGATATCCTAGCCACTTAGGAGGAGATCATGGGTCCAGAATCACGGTTTCTACCATTAAGAGGTATACTCAATCTGCTACATGAGCCTAACTTCTATGCCCATATTTTTAGGCTTAAAATGGAGCAACTTCACAAGCTGGGGTTAGTTTAAATGTAGAGAGATATTTTGAAAAAAATACTGGATTGTTAGAACTCAATTTACCCCCAACTTGACTTGATTCATGTATTTATAAATTAATAATCCTCTCCTCCCCACTAAAATCTGTATTGTCCCCAAGGCAAGAACTAGAATTGTAGAAGGAATTGTCAAACCGTGATTCTTGTGCCACTAATGTTACTGTGTTGGTGTGGATCCTTGTGCTGAGTATATTTGCCTTCACGTGATTAGTCTCCTAAAAATCTAAATTATATAGAGAGATAGTTAATGAGATTGAATGGTTAATTTAATAGCCAATTATTATATTTTAAAAAAAAACTTTAAAAAGTGAATGAAGCAAATCTATAAATTAAGCAAAATATACTACTGCAAGACTAAACCCTTGGGTCATCATGAAGGTCTATCGTAGCTTCCATAGGTTGATGTTCTAGTTCTAGGTATGGCTTGAACCTTTGTCCATTTACTTTAAATTGTCGAACTGTCTTTGGATCTGAAATCAAAACAGCTCCATAATCAAACAATTCAATAACAATAAATGATCCATCCCATCTGCTCCTAAGTTTCCCTAGAAACAATTTCTAATGAAAATTGTAAAGCCATACTCTTTTATTCTCATGGAAATTTCTTCTATTTAATTTACTATCATTAAAGGCCTTCATTTTGGCTTTTTAAATAACCAATTTTTTGTACGCTTTGTTTCTTAACTCTTGCAATTCTTGGAGCTATTAACGAGATTCAATTTCCTAATGGCCCAATAAGCTCGATGTTGAATCTCAACAGGAAGATGACATGCTTTTCCAGAAATAAGTCTATGATGGGACATCCCAATGGGTCCCTTATAGGCTGTTCTATATGCCCACAAAGCATTGGGTAATCTCTCACTCCAATCGTTACCGTCAGGCCCTATTATCATTTTTATAATCTTCTTGATTTCTCTATTACTTACTTCAATTCGGCCATTAGTTTGAGGATGGTATGGAGTGTTCATCTTATGATGTACTCCATATTTCTTAAGTAAAGATATGAAATGACAATTGTTAAAATGGGATCCACCATCACTAATTATTGCTCTTGGACATCCAAAATCTAGAGAATATATATTGAGTTCAAAATTTCAGTACTACTTTATGCTCATTTGTCCTAGGGGGTATTGCCTCAACCCACTTGGACACATAAACCAGAACCATCAATATATACTCATGTCCAAAGGATGGTGGAAAGGGTCCCATAAAATCTATACCCCATAAATCAAAGACCTCAATCTCTATAATCGGTTTTAATGGCATGGCATCATTCTTTCTTAGATTGATCATGGATTGACATTTAAAAAACTTTTGCAAACTCATATGAATCCCAAAAAAATGTAGGCCAAAAGAGCCCACATAGAAGAACTTTTGAAGCTGTAATTTTTTACGCAATATGCCCACCAAAAAAATATGAATGGCATAATTCTAAGATATTTCATGTTCATCTTCTTGGACACATCTCCTCAAAATTTGATCAGCCCCTAAATGAAATAGTTCAGGATCTTCCCTAAAATAGTTTTGGACTTCTCTCATAAATTTCTTCTTCTCTTGTTCAGACCAATCCTCTCGGGTTCTTCCTGAAGCTAAATAGTTTACTAAGTGTGCAAACCAGTGAATTTTTCTAGTGCTAATCTTAAGGATATGCTTATCGGGAAAAGTTTCAACAATTGGAATTGGGCAACTAACATTTCGTCGAGATAAATGATCAGCTAATTTTTTTTTCAGACCCAAGTCTATGCTTAATTTCCAAATCAAATTCTTGCATTAATAGTATCCATCTGATTAGTCTAGGTTTTACCTCTTTTTTATTCAATAAGTATCTAATAGCTGCATGATCTAAAAATATAACTATCTTACTATCTAGTAAGTATGATCTAAATGTATCTAATGCAAATACAATAGCTAGAAATTCCTTCTCAATTGTAGTGTAGTGTACTTGAGCATATCCTAAGGTCTTGCTAGAATAGTAGATGGCCACAGACGTCTTTTCAATTTGTTGACCAAGTAATGCCCCTACTGCAAAATTGGCTGCATCACACATCAGTTCAAATGGGTGATTACAGTTTGGAGTTTGTAGAATAGGTGCTTTCACTAGAGCCTCCTTTATCTACAAAAAGGCATGCTTTCCTGCATCGTCAATTATGAAATTCGCATCTTTAGCCAATAAGTTAGTCAATGATTTAGATAGTTTAGCAAAATCTTTGATCAAATGTCTGTAAAAGCTGCACGGCCGAGGAACCCTCTAAGTTCCTTGGTATTGGTGGGAAGCGGAAGGTTCTAGATCACCTCCACTTTGGCCTTGTCTAGCTATAATGCACTATTGCTGACCATGTGTCCCAGCACTATTCCCAATTGGACCATGAAGTGGGACTTTTCCCAACTGAGTACTAGCCGCCTCTCCACGCAAATCTGCAAAACCTTTTCTAAATTAGCCAAGCATGTGTCCGAATTTTGTCCAAAGACAGAAAAGTCATCAATGAAAATCTCTAGACAATCTCCGACTAGATCTGAAAAATAAGTCCATCATGCGTCTTTGAAATGTAGATGGTGAATTACATAGTCCAAATGACATTATTCTAAATCCAAAAGTTACAAATAGGCAAGTAAAAGTATTATTTTATTGATGATCGGGGTGAATTTCTATCTGATTATATCCTGAATATCCGTCTAAGAAACATAAATAATTTTGTCCTGCTAATTTCTCTAGAATCTGATCAAGGAAGGTGATGGTGCATGCCATCAAGGATCATCGACGATGGCGTCTGTGCCACCCCCAATTGTCATCGACAGCCGGGTGAAGATGCTCACTTATCGCTTTTGATTTTCACCGTTTCTTTGTCGTGTTTTGTGTTTTTTCGTTCTCGTTGTCCTGTTTTCGTCGTGCTGTGATGCATCCCGTGTCCATGTTTTGTCATCTTTGGGGAGGGGTCCTTAGTCATTTTGGACCCCCTCCCTTTTCCCTTTGTCTTTTATTTTATGTTTTTAATTTTCCTTTTTTTCTTTATAATGGGGGGCCCATTATATAAGGGCCCCCTAATGGATCAGGTTCCCCCTTGTTGACCCACTTAGGGGGCCTATTTGACCTCTTCCCCTCTTTATAAGGGAAGATGGGGGCGCCCTAGGTCCTTAGACCAGGAAGAACAAGAAGAAGAATCATTTTTTTGATTTCTGGTCTCCCCCTTCGCTCATAGAAGAGATATCAGAAAGGGAGGGGAGAAGAGGAATAACAAAGGGAATAAGGAGAAGAGATTTCAACCTACTTGAAGGATTTATCTCATTCTTGATTCCTAATCGCTAGGGTGAATTAGTCTCCCGATCGGCGAGGATTCGAGCTCCAAGAACACAAGAGAGTCAATGGTGGGAGCTAGAGGAAACTCTCACGATCCGCCACTCGATTCCCTCTGTAGCTGCACGACCGAAAGACTTCCCCTGCTATCACTGATTGAATGCTTCAATTTGCTCACGGTGTGATCACGTTTTGCCTCTGGTGGAATGCTTCAATCTGCCATGGTGAGATCACAATTTGTTGCTAGATCTACCGCTAAAATCGATCTACCGCTGAAATCGATGCTGCTGGTGCCTAAGAAATAGCCGCTGCCTCTAAATCTGCTGCCGCCCATGAGTCAGTTGCTACTGCTTCTTCTGCTATTCGTGACACCACCCACCGTGACAGATGCCTGTTGACCATCCACACCATGACCGTCGCTCCCTAAGCTATCGGTTAACGATTCACCCCAAAACGGATGCCGACCAACACCTGGCGACCAAAGATTGCGAATTGCTGCCACAAGGCCATTGAGTTGTGTGAAAGTGACGTTCTGGTGTGTGATGCTGCTCCATCTCGTGTGGTTTGCTAAGGGGTCCCCTCTCGTCACTCCATGAAGCTCAAGGCAGAGTCTCTGGGCGGGAAGGTGGCTACGGTTGTTACTCTCTCGACGTGAACTTGTGCAGTGGTTGAGGCCCCGTTCTAGATTTATGATGTCACTGGTAGCAAGCTACCCCATGGACAGTCGAATCGGCGCTCGCTCCTCCCAAGACTATGAACGGTTCTGGATCATTGAGAACCATCACCCGTGACACCTCTCACCAGGTGTTCGATTCTCACCCGCACCGAGCTGAGATATCCATAAGTCGACTCGCATTATGCCGGGAGTTGCTATTAATGAAGTAATTGACCCCGAGCATTGTGTAAGCCCAGTTGACTGACCACACCCCGACAATCATCGCGATACCGACCAGTAGTCTGCCCCAGAGGTAGGCCGTCCCGTTGCCGCTATGCTCCCCGTAACTGCCCCTCTTCATTAGCGTCACGCCACCCCTAGGGTCTCAGTGACTAAGATAGGTTGTCGACTTGAGCTGCAAACGCTGACGTCCTCGTCTTCCTCTCCTCCTCTGACTTTTACCTCCACTCGAGCATCATCTTCACTCGTCGAGCTGCCGTCTGCTCTCCGGCGCCTCTCCCCTCCAGCCGCTTCAAACGCTGCCGACTATCGATAAATTCTGCACCACGAACCATGCCAATGAGGTACGTCGTCCTCTCCCATCGCTTGCTTAATTATCTCTTGTAGTAAATTTTTGTCTTGACTCCACCGCGCTGGGGCTACGTAGGTAAGAGAGGAATAATTGAGAGAACTACGACAAATTGAGTGTCTTACCGGTATGGCCAAGACCGTTATTGATTCCGTTTGGTCGTAGACGCCTTCATCGCTTAGATGAGGTTTGAGAGGTCACCATTGTCGTCATCCAGCAACCCCGTCCAAGCTTGGAGCTCGACGCCTCCCTCGAGTCGGAGCCTGCACATACGACACACAAGACATTCATTTTCGCATCGTAGTCACATCAACCCATTAGGGTTTATCCGTCGGACGACGACACCATCGACATTCGATACCACTACTTATTATCGGTACCGAGACATCATACTCATTGCTGATCAGATGACGTCCTCGACGAAGTCCGGAATCAGAAGGGCAGTGGATAATGATGTTTTTCTGTGACTGCATTAAGCTTCCTATAATTGATGCACATCCTCCAACTAGCTGATAGTCTAGTTTGAATTTCTTCCCCTTGATCATTTTGGGTTACAGTGATTCCTGTTTTCTTAGGGACTATGTGCACAGGACTTACCCAAGGACTATCTGAAATGGAGTAAATAAATCCAGCTTCTAACCATTTTAATATTTCTTTTCTAACTACCTCCTGCATGATGGCATTCTCTATTGAGTCTTGCATTTTCTTATGTGAAAATTCTATGTAGGCATGTAGATGCACTAATGCCCTTGATATCATAAATAGACCATGCAATGGCAGATTTATATTTTTGAAGCATTCTGATTAATTCTCTTTCTTGGTTCAAAGATAAAGATGACGAGATAATACGTAGAAACTCATTGTCTACTTCTAAAAATGCATACTTTAAAGTTGATGGTAATGGTTTTAAATCAATTTTTACGTCAAGAGAGCATATATCCATATCAATACTTGATGAATTTAAGAGTTCTTGAGATGATTTACATAAAGAGTTGAAATCAGTATGCTCAACGACATCTAGAAAACATAAATATTGTGAGGATTTTCTGGATATTTCATCAACTTGGATATGTTAATTTCTACTTTCTCCTTTCCAACTTTGAGTTCTACTATTCCCTTTTCCAAATATGTGTTTGCCCTAGCTGTAGCCTAAAAGGGTCTACCTAAAAGTATAGGAGCATTTCTAATATCATCCATCACATTCATATCGGAAATAATGAAATCAACTGGGAAATAACATTGTTCTATTTTGAAAACAACACCTTCTAATAATCCATAGGGTTGCGTTATGGATCTGTCAGCTAATTATAATTCTAAAAAGATAGGTTATAATTCCCTAAATTGAAACTTATCATATAAGGCTTTTTGGCAAAATATTGACACTAGCTCCTGAATCAAGTAGTGATTTAGAAAAAAAACATTCCTCCTATCTCGCGCTTGATTAGGGGGGCTCTTGGATCCCTTTGTTCTTCTCAAAGATTTTGTAAAATATAAATGATATTTTCAGATAATTGAATTGTTTTATGTTTTTGGCTAGGTGTGCACAGATTTTTCAAAAATTTTGCATAGGACGGAATATGTTGTATTGTTTCAGTCAATGGAATGTTGATAGTTACTTGTTTAAAAATCTCAAAAAGACTTTTATCATGAGTATTTGGTTTATCTCTAGAATTTTTCAAAGCATCCGGAAAAGGAATGGGTGGAACATGTTTCTCTTGGATTAGGCTCTATTTTGGCAGAATCATCATTATATTCTTGAGGTATTTCTACTTCTTATTTTTGAAGTTCAGAAATATCCGACAAAACTTTCCCATTTCTTAATTTAGAAATTGCGTGCATGGTTTCGTGCGAAGATGAATCATGACTTTCAATCCAATGTAAATTCCTAGGATTAATATGAGTTTGAGTTGGGAGTCGACCTGTTTCATGTATAGGGAATCCATTCTCGTCCGTTTTACCTTTTTTTTTGACGTCGGCTCTTGAGTTCTTTTCTTCTCTCATCCACTCCATTTCCTTCCTGAATTTCCCTTCAGTCTTAGAGATAAAGCTAGAAGTTGGTTTATATCTCTATCTCTGAACTTTGATTCATGAAAGGAAATGGAAATCACATCTCTATCCCCAAGAATTGAAAAAGGAAATAGAGCAAATGAGAGAAGAAAATAATATAATAGCCGACCTCAAGAGAAGAATAAAATGGCAAATTTAGATTTTTAAAATAAGTTCTAAATCCATATTTAATAAAATAAAGGTCCCAAAAATACAAATAAATATATATTATGACTTAGAAAAATCATATCTTTCAGAATTTAATGTCCAATAATTCCAAAAAAATCATATTAAAAAATTATATTCTTTCAGAATCTATTGACGAAAAAATCCCCAAATATACATAAAAATGCAGAAAATTCAGAACATCATTCTAAAAATAGATTTAATCATTTTCAGCAATATGCCATGCATATATAATAAATTTAATGCAAATATACATGTAAATATGGTTCTGTTAAGGTACTAAAATGCATGTTAACAATGATATCATAATACAGAGATTATTAGTAAGGTATAAATTATTTGATGAATATCTTTTTAATTTGTTGCATCAAAATGGTTATATATGCATTTTATTTAGCATAAAGTTATTAAATATATTTTATAATAATGTCTGATTTTGTAAAAAATTCAACATCATATCCCTATGGAAAATAATTTTCCAAGTCATAGTATTGGGATCATGAAGAATGAGATGTATGAACATGTATCATCCTAATAAAATTTGTTCACTTTTGCAATAAATTCTCTTTAGTTGCTTACGTATCACCATGTCATTTTCCAATATTGGAAAAATTTGTGATATATGGTAGATGTGTCACCATATCATGCATTAAATGTTTATCATATTTCATTCATTCTTTTATTCATGCATGGCATGAGTCTTATCATGAGTGGCGGATCTAGGATGACCTCGAAAATGAGAGCAATGAGTTTCAAGAACATTCAGGATACAAAATCCAAAAATCAAATCAGCAGAGGCGCTGATGAGGATATATTGAAACTAAAACAAAATCCATGTCCTAGATTTCATAAAGTTAAACCCTGATATTTAAGGACCCAAACTTATAGGTAGTGAATAATGTAAAGATTTGCTTTAAAATTTCTCCCTACATTTGTAGAGCCCACAAAAGAGAGTGAGTTTGAAGATCCATCAAGCCATTCTTGGTGTCTTGGATGATTGAGGAAAACCAACAGAGAAGAGGCTCTAACATGAATCTGTAAATTATTTTAGTCATGATGAAAAAAAGACTTAGGGTTATTTATTGCTTTACATTGTTTCATCATCGTCATGACTATTTATTTTAGATCCACTCATCAGTTTTATCAAATCACATCCCATAATATTCCCCACTTCTTAACCCTTTCATTTTACATATCTTTATCATCCTATCTCTGTAAAACTTACATAACATTTAGATCCATTTATATAGACATGCGTACAACTATCTTTCTATCTACCTTATCTTATCATCATCGTTTTACTCTATCTTTCTTTCTCGTCTCACTTTCGCATTTTTTCTTTGCATCACTATCTTCTAATTTCAATATTTCATATTAACTTGATATTTATAATGAACCACCAAATGGGGTCAAATAACAACATTTAATGCTTCTGAATCATCCAATAATGTTTTTCATTTCCTTACAAGAGCAGAGCTCGGAGGGTTAAATCCATAGGGAGAAATATTGATTAAGTTAATTTGAAATTTTATGTTTGTTTTTATGATTTTTGTGCATTTTAAAGTATCAAAGATAGTTTCATAAAATCAACTATTGAATTTTTTGGAAGCTAAGAGGGGGGTGAATTAGCTTATCTACTTTTAATTTTCCTAAATTACTTTTAAGATTCCTTGGATTGTCGCTCACCTTCTTTCTCTCGAGCACAAGATTTACTTGGTTCCTCGATCCGCTAGTGATCGAGTCAATCCAAGACCCCCCCCTTCGAGTCCAAATTAGGACTCAGGATAACCTTACTAAGGATCCTCCCTTGTAAGGCACCCTAACCCAACTCACCGAGTTGCCTCTGCAGAGGAGTCTTTCGATGGTACGTCACGTCCTTGGGTGCACGAGCTTCACCCCCGAATCACCTTCGGGTAGACCATCACGAGCTCTTCCTCATACGTCCACTTCCCTCGTCACTGTCACGTCCTTGGTGCCACCAATATCACCTCCCTGCCTTCTCGATCTTCAACACCTGTTCAGATTAGTGGAAGAAATGATATACCGCTCCCCGTGATTGATCAAAAGTCAATCACCGCTGTCAATGATGTATGATTGATCAAACACACTAAGATTCAAATGTGATATCAAGATCAATTCTGAAAACCTGTCTCATAAGTACTTTCAAGATCAACAAATCAATTCCTCTTAATCACTTTCGAAAATAATATCAATCCCTTCACTATCCTTCACAAAATCTCATAAAAATCACCACTAACTCAATGATTGTGGAGGAAACTATCACCCTATTCAGTAAATGAATGAATGATGAAAATGAAAAACTTCCCTTGAGAGTCGAGAAGCACAAGCACACTGATTGCAGGGGAAGAACTTCACAAGAGGGAGCACTTTCTTCTTCAAAGAGGAGCTCAAGAGAGATGGTTTTCAAAGTGGATGCCTCAACCCTTGCTCTGAAGGGGTATTTATAGGGCTAGAGGGGTAGATTGTAATTTTCTGAGAATTTCAAAAAAAATTCGAGCTCAAAAGGAGCTGTAATTAATTTTTTATGATCTTTCAAAGTTTTATAGAAAGTTTCCTTAATTAAAAAATTAATTTTAGTAATTAGTGCTAATTAAAGTAGTTAGGTTTAATATAGGAATTCCAAAAGTCGGAAAAACTATGATTTTTAGAAATGACAAATGAATTTTGGAAAGTCAACCGTCGGACCCGACCTTTGGAATAAATCGAATTTCCTAATTCGATTTATCGGGTCCGAAGTGAGTTAAATATAGAAATTTTATCTCTATATTAAAGTGCACACGTGGCGCACTGATCAAGCGCCAGGTTGCCAGGGCGGAGGTCGCGGGTTTGAATCCCGCGCGCCCCGTTTTTTTTTTATTTAAACTTTCTACTGCGGACCCGACCGCGGACTTAACTGGTTAAGTCCACCCGTCGGGTCCGCCACTAAGGCTAATGGGCTCTGCCCATTTAGGCCTTATTGGGCCCTTTATAACCCAAAATAAATCCAAAAAAAAAGTGATTAAAAAACCATTTCTCATTCAATAATAAATCTTTTAATTTCTTTATTATTATTTTTTGACATTTTAAAATATAAATCAATGTTTTAAAGACACTTTAAAACCTAAAACGCCCTTTATATTATTTAAAACATTTTAAAAACATTTTCAGAATATTTAAAAAGCATTTTTAATTATACAGAAGATTTTAACAATTTCTTTAACAATTATATTAATAGCTCTTAATATTTGAAAACATTTGTTTTTAAAGCATTCAAAAACCTTTAAAAACCTTTAACTTCAAAGAACTTATTAATTTATAAAGTCATGATTACTATTTTAATTTAATGTACATTAAAACACAAAAACCTCAACAGAATTTAATTCAAAAATAATTCTAAAGTAATGAACAAATGATTCTCCTAATTAAAAAAATTTATTCAAATGTCTAAAATAAATTTATGAATTTTATAGTAGAAATTACTAATATATATATATATATATATATATATATATATATATATATTAATCTAGCATTCAGTAGTGCAGGGTGATGATTGATAGCAGTTTCAAGATGGAAGTGAGCAAACAAGTTTGCCATTGTGTATTGCAGCCAAGATGGTTGCACATACACTCCAGCAAGAAGTAGTTTGGAGGCAAGTGATAAGGAGTTTACCATCATTGGTGTCAAAGAAGATGAAGCTGAATAAAAGTCTACATGCATCAAAATTTGAGGTGGGGTACAGTATAATGAAAACTAGACTATTGGCAATGATAACATAATAAAAGGGACGAAGGCATGAATTGGGAAAAAAATCAATATTACACTAAACTTGATGTCACCTCCCATACAAGCCTAGTCGTACGTCCTCGTCATGAGTCTTCATCTAAAAATTATTCCTTTAATTATTCACTCTTGGAATGCAATACCAAATCCAAACAATATTTTGAATGAGCGAATAACTTTGCTAATCATAGTTACGAATAAATTGAAGGGTTCGTTTTTACAATAATGGATGGGCTATTTATAGGTTCAAGTAATTGGATGGATAGAGAAGATGTTAAGATTGGAACTACCCTTAAAATTTTAGCTCAAAACTCCTTGTGGATCATAACATATCTTCCTATAAATTTGGAGCAATTCGAGCCATCATTGTCCTCTCCTTTGATTATCTCCCCCCTCCAATTTATTCTCTCTACCAATTTTATTGATTCATGTTGTGGATTGCCAGCCTGGCATGAAATTTTAGGAAGAATGAAACTAAAACAATCCTTAAAATACTGAAAATAAATATGATGAGCTAAAAAATATGTGCTTAACTCGTTGTTTGTGTTTCTGATATTATTCAATAAAAATATAACCTGTACTTGCTGAGTAATCTTATCTGGTGAGGAGTGCAGCTCATCTCCATAGGGAACAATGATTAAGGATAAAATTTTTTTAATATGGTGAGTACTGGGATAAGAAGAGATACATACTAAAAAATCAGGTGATGAGAAAGTACGAGATGAAATAGTGATATTAAGTTGATGAGAGTAGTTAGTAGATAGGGATAATTTGGATGTAAGAAGCACGAGTGAATGCAAGAATGCAATAACGATGACACAAAGAGTGAGGGGAATGTGATAAGCCCAAAAATAAGGGGGTGAATTATGCAATTTTTATAATCCCTTATCATTGTTGCTTTTTAGCTCTTACAATAAATTTTATAAAACCTTAACTTAAGATGTATAATGATAAGTATAGGTATCGTCCAATGGAAGCTAGTAAGGAATTCAATTAGTCATCTGCATTAATAATTTGACCCTAATTAGAGTTGATTTAATATTCAATGAAGATCAAATTACCCTAAATAGATTAAGAATTTAGAAAGGAGGGTAGAAGAAATGGGAAGATTAGAAGTAAATAGCTCAAGATTGACTTTATTGTTCCAATAAAAAGGATCAAAGGGGTCAATTTGAGGGATAAGAAGGAGATTTGGCCTTAATTTATTTTGGGGGGATTTGGAAACCAAATTCACTAACTACTATCTCATAAACACACCATAATCTTCCTAGAATTTCAACCTTTTTTATAATTTTTTCGTAGTTCTTAACTTGCAATTAGAATAATCAGATCAACTCAATGCTCACTCCTATTGATCCTAGTAAGGACTTATACATTCCGCTCAAGTCTAGCGATTTAGAAATTCATACTAAGATCAAGAAGAATAATCAAAAGTTTCACCAAAACTCAATCCAAATTACACTAAAAATCAAATACAATGTAGTAAAAAAGTACCAAATACAAGTGATCCAAGATGAAGCTCCTCTCTGTCTTGTAGCTATGAAAGAACCACCTCTAGAACGAGCTCCCCAACTCAAAATCTTGCTTTTATACTTAGGTTACAAGGTAAAAATGACCATTTTACCCCTAAATCGTAATTAATTTTTAGCCATCGATAGGCTTGATCTGAATGATCCAACCGTACGATAAAAAGAGGAGGTTGAGATGAGCAAATCCATTAAAAAAACACATCAACCGTACGATAAAAAGTTATTGATAAATGATATTTGACCAATCATAGCCATTGGATCAATATTCATTAATTTAATTACTTTTTTTCGTTACACGCAATGACATGTCGACTACTGATTGGCTGGTGAAATTTCATATTCATTTGGCGCCTCCTCTCTCGGCGTGCCACATACCCTCTATTGGAAATATGAAAAACTAGAAAAAATAAACCATATTTTCCACAGTCTTCTTCACGGCCACGAGAGGTCTATGACAAGGTGATCCTATCTCACCCACCCTTTTCATACTGATGGAGGAGGTCTTTAGCCGATCGCTCACATGAATGATCGTCCGAGGCCTCATCCAACTATATTTTACAAAAAAGGGATGCCCGATCCCCTCGCACTCACTATTTGCAGATGATGCCATCCTTTTCCTCAATGGATCTAAAAAATCCATTAAGCAACTTATGAGTGTCCTCATTGCGTACGGGTGGGCTTCTGGCCAGCTCGTCAATGCCTCAAAGAATAGCTTTATGGTCGGTCCTTCCACCAGTGTAAAGTGCTCTCAGATTATCCAATAGTACACCCGATCCTCTCGAGGATGCCTCCCTTTCGATTATCTTGGATGCCCCATCTTTCTTTGATGGGCTCGCCATCATTATTTTGATGCCTTATTGGCCAAATTGAGAAAGAAACTTCAGGGATGGAAACTTTCTTTTTCTATCCCTTGGAGGACGCATCCAACTTATTCGACACACCCTCATGAGTATTCTACTACATACCCTCGCCACCCATTCACTATCTCTTACAGTCCTCCGCTCTGTGGAGCGACAGTGCGCTTGATTCTTATGGTCCGGTCACTCGAGGGAGAGAGTCGCCACCATTGGGTTTCTTGGGAGAAAGCTTGTCGATTGATGGACGAGGGCGATCTAGGGATCAGATGCCTTTAGGACGTCCAAGACATGCTTCAGAAGAAGCTTGTGTGGTGAATGCACACCACGCAGTCCCCATTAGGGAGTTTCATCTCAATAAAATATGGTGCGTGGGCCTATAGAGAGTTGGATATCCGGGGCCATCGCAAATGGCGAACTTGGCAGCGACATTGGCTAGAGATTGCCAAGGTCACACACTGGCATATCAGTAGAGGTACGATTAATGCCTGTTATGATACATGGCTCGCTGACACACCCTTAGCCTGCCCTCCCCAATTCGAACCACATCGCCCTCGATTGACAGTGGCATTGACGAGCTGAGGCATTGAGGAGCTGTGCTCATGAAAATGTCGAGCTGTGCTATTTGGACAAAATGTCGAGCTGGGATAAAGTGTCTAATCCCAAGCCCAGAGTATTGCCATCGGGACCACTCACGACTGTGCTATTTGGACGCTTACCCTAGATGGATTCTACTTTTGTAGACCTTCTTGGGAGCATTTTCGTGAGAAAGCCCACATCCAACATTTGGTCGTCGCATATGGCATCCGACAATCATTACTCGGGTCTCCTTCTTCCTCTGGAGACTCATGCATTGTGGTCTCTCTACTGACAATTGATTGATCCGTATCGATCACTCCCTAAGTTTGCGTTGCCACTGTTTCCCCACATCTCCGCAAGCTTAGACTATGGAGCATCTCTTCTTCCATAGTGAGACAACCATAGACTATTGGCGTCAAATTACACATCATTGGCGTCCACTACTCGGTACCTCCCCCATTCTCACACAGTTAGAGTGTTTTGGCAAGATGTATCTCTCGCCAACACGCTCTAAATGAAGCCCCTTCCTCCACATCACCATAGCCTACTTACTATGGGAGATATGGAAAGGGCAAAATTCCTGTTGTTTTGCAGGTACTCCCATGTGCACCTTGGATATCATGCAATGAGTCAAGCTATGGATATGGCGCATCCACCATCTTATACATCCTCGTGTCCATAGCTCAGCCCTCGCTTGTGACCTCCTTCGCTCTTGGGGCATCCGGGTGACCCTCGCCCCTACCCGCATTCGGCTACAGATTTTTCGTTGGCATCCACCACCAATCGGCACCCTCAAGCTGAATGTGGATGGTGTGGCCAAAGGGAATCCTGGTCCAACTAGAGGGGGCGGTATCCTCCATGACCATACAAGGAGTATTATTTTTGCTTTTTCATCCTTCTATGGCATTCAGACTAATACAGTAGCTGAGGCTATGGCGATACGTGATGGTTTACTCCTCTGTGAGGAACAAAACCTTCACAATATCGTCGTAGAATCGGACTCACAGGTATTAGTAGACATGCTTCATGCAGGTAAATGCTCTTAGTGGCAGCTTCAACGGGTTTGGCACGACATCATGCGGTGCCGCCCTCGCACAACTAGTGTTCGTCACCAGCTACGCGAGGGAAATCAGACAGAAGATGCTCTTTCCAACCACGCGGTATACACACGTACCCCTACCTCCTATTTCTTTTCTTGGCAAGAACTTCCTTTGGCAGCTCGTGGATGCTACCGCGTGGAATGCCTTGGCTTGCCGGCTCTTTGCATGCGTCGCACACTATCGAAGGAGAGGTCACGAGAGTGGTGAATTGCATGGAGGGATGACAGCGGGAGAACTCACCCTCTCGCCTGATCGTCCAATTTTCCGAGCACCTCAATGTTGACATCTGCGGATGGCGGGCTGGATTGCACTCCACGCACTGCCTTTGCTACGCCGGCTCCCCATACTCCTACTAGCACGCGTACATCTCGTGGAGATTTGCCCCCGCGATTGGCGTCTTGCATGAAGTGCAATAGGTGGAGCGCTCGCTCTCCCGCTTTATTGATGTCCCTACCACGTGCCTCATCGATGACACTTCTCGATGATGGGGAGAGCTCCACACACTCCATGCATCATCACTGCCGCGGGGGGTTCCGGAGACACGCCGGCACGAGCGACCATCTCAGAGCACCTGCCAGGCATCACTTATGTATCTTTTCCTTTTCCTGCACATGGGCATGGACGAGTGGGATCTGAGTGTAATTGGGATATTTATGCTTGCTCCAAGCCTAAAAACGTTGATAAACAATCCACTTTATATATAAAACCCCCTTGGGTTGCATTCAGGGCAAGGCTGGATCGGTCTACGGGCATAAACGTAGGGTTGGACATACCCAACTCCGTGTTTTTGCTAATTAAAAAAAAATAAAAAATAAACCTCAAACATTGCGCTTTGTACATACTTGTGCGCTTTTAGTGCTGCAAGCCAGTTAAAGAGTGCCACGTCACCTCCCGTGTGTGTGCTTTGTATGCGCCACATTGGCGGTGAACTTACCGCCTAAGAGAGGAATATTTGTTGACGGATCTCGGCCGTCGGATACTCTTACGACGGCCAAGTTTTATCCATGTGACCACTTGAGATCTATCTTGGAATTGTTTTGTGCTTAAGTCCCTGAATTGGTTTGCGTGCACAAATTGACGCTGCCCAAAAGTATTTATGTAGATGCTCCTCCGCTTTCTCTCTCCTCCATTTCATGGGGAGAAGGGAGAACAAGGGGAAGACCTCTAAAAAATTCTAGCCGGGAGGAATTTCATCCAAGGCCTTCCTAAAAAACAAAGAAAGTAAACTAAGCTACCAATGATGTTGAGAAAGAAAAATATAATGCGAAGATGCCAGGATCACAGTGATTCGCTAGTGCAGGTAAACTACTCTTCTACTCTGTTGCTTCTTCTCGCACACCCAGGGCACCAAGAACACACTTGATGGATCTAAAAAAATTACAATCTTTCAATCAACCCACATGAGTAGGAAGCAAGTTTAAGGATGATTTTGATTGTGATCCACACCTCTATTTATGATTTTTTATCATAAATATTTTTTATCTGCGAATTCCACTTATTATTATTTAAATCATCTATTTTTTTCATTAGTCTACGTCGCCTCCTTCAAAAAAGTGAATCAACTGTCAGATGATGACTGGCCCATTATGGCATCGTGATTCATGATGCCATAATTATGCCTTTTCACTATGATTAGCACAGTTAAACACTCGTGTTTGTTGCCATTTGATGAATCAAATGGCGACACATGAGGGGCGCATATTAAAGGCAAGAAAATAGAGTAATAAATCATTATAAAATAAATAATAAGTCATAAAAATAAAATAAATATATATTTTGATGTAGAAAATTAATATATCTCTAGATATAAGTTCTACAAATTTGTGAAAAATATATTCCAGATCATAAAATTAAGTTCTTTAAGGATACGGTGTCAAAAAATCTTACAAATCTGAGTAGATCCACAAAAAACCAGAATATCATTCTTAAATAGGTTTAATAATTTAAAGGTTTATAACACACATTTATATTGATTTTAATGCATAAAAAAATCTAAAATTTCCATGATTAACATCATAATTTACGTGTTATCAAAATTCAGATTATATTTTATAAGTTATTGTATTATTTTAATTTTGAAATTAAGTTAGAAAATCTCATTAAATACAAACATGGGGAAATTAAAGTGTCATTATAAAAATATAATAAGCCCTTGAAATATTTTAATTAATTTAAATATATATTTTGCAAAATTAAAGCAGCTTGTGATTCCCTCACTTCACTCATAGAAATGGTTCACCTCACATGCCTTGCAAGCTAAATAATTCTCTCAATGGTGGTGGCCACTAAGTGTTTGGGGTTCCCACAAATTTTTTCCTGCCACAAATTTCCTGAAGTACACATTCTTATTCTCCTGTCCAAGCACATAATATCAGATGTGTATCAATGAATGATTGGTGATGAGGCTCCTATCTCAATATAGGGGAAGATATTAGAAAATATTGGGGGGCACAAAAGAAGGTATAAATGCAGGTAAAGCATGGGGGATAGATAAAAAATACTTAGACATCTCACTCCCAAGAATAAATAAGATTGGAGAAGATATTGGAATGGTGTAGAGAAAGATGAGGGTAGTGGAGCATATAAGCATGCTTCACCTAAGCAAGGGATTATAATAAATTCATCATAAAAAATTCCTCAAATAAAATAACTAAAATTTATTCCATGACAAGAAACCCCATTTTCTTATTTTTTAATTTTTCTATTTTTCCTTTTTATTTTTTTGATGAGGACGAAAAAACATAAAAACATAAACAACATAAAAACATAAAAATGTATTCATAAAAATGAGGACATATTGATCAAATTGAAAGATCTTTTATGGTTCATCCCATGCTTGTGATAAGTGAAGAAATAAATTGAGAAGATGTAGATGAAAATCAAAGGGGTGGGGATGGAGGACCATCCAGTCGAGTGCATCCAGACTCGTCACCAGCCACTTTGTAGAGCCCAAGCTGACGTGAAGAACACACAGTTCTGCTAGCAGATTTGAGAAGCTGCATTCACGTCGTCTTGGTACGTGTTGTGTCCCTTTGTGTTCTTTTCTTTTGACGGCTCACTCCTCATGCACAGGCCTCTCTTTGGTTGTTTTCATCATCTTTGGATTGTAGGGAGGCCCCTCCTGCGTGAGTACAGGCCTCCGCCTCATATGTGTTTGTTTGCTTGGTGTTTTAGTTTGCCTCTTCAGGGAGGGGGGAGTCCATGTTTAACTTCCGCCCACCTACCACCCCCCCCCCCCCCAAAGAATCCTTTTAAGGGGGAGCCCAACTAGCTCCCCCCTAAAAGAGGCCCATTAAGACCCCATAACTGCCCTCTCCTTCCTATAAGAAGAATGGGAGGGGGGGTGGACGTGGAGTCAGGCTTTGTGACTTGAAAGAACCATTTCTCATTTTGATCACGTCACTTATCAAGTGCAGTTTTTCCTTTGAAAGAAGAGGTCTCGTATGTTTTCCATGGAGTTCTAATCAGGCTGCTCTAGTGGAAGGGAAAGATTAGGGTTGAAGTTCGAGTGGGTTGGAGGAACATTCTCTAGTCCGATCTGAAATCGCCCAACTGCATTTCCAATTCTACCCCGACCTGACCGGAAGAACCAGAACCAGTTTTGTCCCCTCGTACCTGCTCTCCCTCTTGTTCAATGGAATCAGAGGAATGAAACTTAATTTCATCATCTGACTCAACCAAACTTGTGCCTTCTACTTCATCACTTTCCATCTGTGGGCATCCAATATCTTCTCCATATCTTCTGAAACTTCCTTAGACGTAAATCTCTCCGATTTCTCCTTAGATCCATCTTCCTGCTCACCAGTCTCAGAATTCTCCTCTTCCATAGCATCCTTGGATGCATCCGCTTGATCCTGACCGTTGGGTTTCCCCTTGCCCTCGCATTCCGTCGTCGGATCTGCTTGAGACTCCTCCTCTTCTTCAGCTTCTTCTTCCTTGGAATCCTGAACGATCACCGGTTCCCTTTACTGTAGATGTTTCCTTCCCGATCTGTAATCATCATTGGAGACTGTTCTTCGATAGACCCCCATCTTGTCGCGCGTGTGCTGCACTTGGAAAACCAACCAAGCGTAAATTGCAATCAAGACCAAGATCTGAGTACCAAGATCCCTGTGAATACGTGCACCACCGCCGAACCCAACAACCCACTGAAAGCTGACCGGGCTCCATCAAATGGGGTGGATGGATGGATGTATGATGATCTCCTGATCATTGCACCAATATTTGCCGATTTGAGTCTCACTGATTGGTGGGACCCCTGCGGGCTAGCGACGTTGACGCACACGCCCTTCATCACTCCTTGAGTTCAAAACTCTGACAACCCACCAAACGTGCTTGGCTCTATTCTGACATCGACTCTCGGCATCGATTGCACTC
Source organism: Wolffia australiana (assembly GCF_029677425.1). Taxonomy (NCBI): domain Eukaryota; kingdom Viridiplantae; phylum Streptophyta; class Magnoliopsida; order Alismatales; family Araceae; genus Wolffia; species Wolffia australiana. Next base: position 22,529,629 of record NC_135839.1, read on the forward strand.
AAGCCATAGCTCTATTCTGACATCGACTCTCGGCATCGATTGTAGTCGAGCCGAAGGTATCATCCCTTTCTCCCCTTAATTTACAGCATTATTTATGTCTTCCAGTGCCGTCTTCGCTCATGAAGGGGATGGGCTAGGTGTTAACAATGTGATGAATTTATGGTCAAAGGGAGGTGGTGCTACCTAAGATAACCTACTCCCAAGATTTTAGAAGAAGTGGGGGAGATAGAAAAGATGTGACCATCTTACTCCTCTGCTACAAGAGATTCCACTACTTGTTAAATGATTTGGTCACCATTGTTGGATAGGAACTTTTCTTTGTTGGTATTGGATCAGCTCGGTCACGTCGACGGTGTGGACACTCCTGGATGAAGAACGTCCCCCATCCCATTGTCCCTTAGAGCCGATCACGCGGATCATTGGGAGTTTGATCGTGTCATGAGCATTCTCGTGTCGTCATCTGAATTGTGACTCAAATCATCCGGAATCAAATGTACTTCCTCGTTAAGTTTTCAAATATAAGCATCATATTATATCATCACATAGAATTGTGCGTTAATTATCTGTGGTGCAACACAATTTGCTCGATCCCGGTCATCATGTTACATCAGGGGGAGAAGAAGAAAACTGCTTCAATAAAGACTGATATCACAAAGGCCAAGAATAGAAAGAAACATTGGGGGAAAAACATATCATTAGTAGTAAGTTATAATGGGGAAGCGAGCGCTTCCAAAATGTAGAAACAAAAAGGGATCAATGATGTAAGGTAAGCAAGGGAGAGTGAACAGGATATAAATGTTTCCAAAATAGTTTAAGGTGGCTCAAATGCATATTCTTATCGAAAAATATGATTCAGCTAGTGGATAACCATGACACATAGTAAGGTTTGGCTCATAGAAGGTGTTGGTGAAGATCCACACAAATCACTCATTACTCCATTCAGGACTATAATACTTCAACCCTTTTGTTTTGGTGTCCATTTGATCACCCTAGTAGATAACTTGCCATTTGGGATTCATCAAAAGATTGTTTAAAATCATTGTTTGTACCATATAAAGGTACATGATCCATTCTAAGAGCCCAAATTTTCTACACATATTCTTATTTTAAAAGATAAGGACCTCATTCCATCAGGACTTCCTAATGTAGATTTATAATGTCACTCAAGCTCATGAAATTTTCACCCCCCATATTATACTGATGCATGAAGTTTGAAAGAATAAAACAGCTTGCCGAATAACACTCCCCCTAGTATTTCATATATGGACCTCAATGCATACAAAATGATTAAATTTAATAAAATAAGAATTACAGAACCGAAGGACTAGTTTGCCTTTTTTCATACATCATGTCTTTGTTTTGATTGTCATTTAGCCTCCTAGTGATTTGTCTTATTAGAAAGCAAAATTCCTGGAAATAAAAACCACCAGACAAAGAAATGGAAAAACAAAGAAAAATGAAGAATAAATTTAGTTGTAAGCTGTATTAGAAAAAATAAAGGGAAATTATAAAAAACAAATGTTTTTCTTTTTTCTTGTTTAAATGCTCAATAGCCATATGAAAAATTATGTGCTCGATATGTTTCTTAGAAAAAAGCTTATTTATTATTTTTAAAATAATAAAATTCATATCTTTTTAAAGATAACAATAAAATTAATGTTAACTCATGAGTTTGCTTTAATTTTAATCACATTGATTCTCGCCTTTGTGAATAAGAAATTTCTGTACAAAAAATAATTTCCTCTTATTTTAAAGGAATGAGGATCATGCAAAGAGGCACTAATGTCCTCAAAAATGAGGATCAATTTTATGAAAAATTATTGAATATTCATGTACATTTTTTCTGTTATTTCCTTCATGCATGTATAAAAATTTAATGCCCAACAAGAATGTCCTCATGTTCTTCTATGACCATAAAATGAATATCAGAGATAATTTTATCTTTTAAAAAATTATTCTTTATAAATTCAATATGATGAGCTTTTGTAAAGGTGAAATGAACTTGTAGATGTTCTGATCATGGATCTTCTTCACTTGGTTCTTCTACTAACTTCCTCATGCACATTCTTATCTCCTTGAAACTCATTCCAAGGAAGTTTCTCAAGAATTCTTTTAAAAGTATTACTATAGGAAAGGCATGCATGCATTCCTCATATTTATCATCATTTTATGGTGTATAAAATGTGGGATATATGGTTTATTCATTTATATGATCTCACTTTTCAATGTAGGTGTGTACTCCAGTTGTAATATTTCTAACACCATGAATTATGTCGCAAAAATTTACGTCCCAAAACTTAACTCGATTTTACTCCATTACATAGTACCACCCACAATTTCTGCCACCAGAAATTTAATTGTCCACTGGATCCATCATTGAAGTGCCAGCCACGTGTATTTCAATTAATTTTAATTGATTTGTTTCCCAAGAGTTTTTTGTAAAACCTAGATAAATTGTATTACGAATGTTTTTTAAATTTTATTAAAATATATTTTACTAAATTTTATATTTAATTATATCCAAATCAAAACTCCAAAAATGTAATCAAAATGTTTCATCTGAAATTTGCTAGAACTTTATCTTTCATACATATGGATGCATATTTTCACCCAAGTTATGATTTATCGTCTAATAGCACATTTTTATTGTCCTGTATTAATGTTATCATGCCCAAACATGTGTTCTTTCAAAGAATCTGAAACAATACCTTTTGAATTTCAGAATATTTAATGATTCCTGTGGAACTGCAAATCATTGTGTCATGTTTGCGCTTGCTCTCCTTCCGAGAGTGAAGTATCACAAAGTCAGTGGCTCTATGCATGCCTTCGGGTGCATTTTAATAATTTTTTTTGCAATATTTTCCCCAGATTCTGCACACTATGGGCTATAAAACCATTCAGAATTTTAGTCTCTGATTGGTACATCATGGGGTTGCAACTTGTAATGCCAAAGTGGGGCCATATGCATCTATAAGTATGACCACGCCTTGGCTAAAGTCCTAATGAATTGTACGGTACCACTCAATTGAGGGGGATTACTTGAGATAGAAGCTAAAAAATAAATCATAATAATATTTCTACGATAATCCAAGCAGAAGCTCCATGAGTCTCTCAGAACATGTCAATCCTAATTATTCTCCTGTCAACTTCTTTCTGTAAAAAAGAAAAAATTTCTTGGCATGAAATTTATTTAATTTTTAAGTCAACAACCTTTTACTCATACCCACATCGATTGTGAAATTGCATCTCCAACTTTTTTTTTTAAAAAGTGGAATGACATTGTTAGACAATTCCAGAAAATATCTAAACGTTGATAAAAATAAAAATATCACTAAAAATGGATTGAATCATTTAAATGAGAATAAATATATAAAATCAATGATATCGCTGAAATAATTATCATTTTATAATTAAAATATTTTATTTAAATATATCTTTGGTGTCAAAAAATAGAACCCCATTTTTTATTAGTTAACTTGTAAAATCACCTTAACCATGCAAAACATGAAAAAAAAAAATATCATCATGAATAATATATTTTGACTCATTTGAAACAAAATAGATAAAACATTAACAAGCTTCATCAATCAGGAAGTGTGTGCATTAATATAGATATAATAGATTATCAAATGATTTTAAAAACAAAAATTTTGATTAGTTGACAAAATATGTGTGAGCCACAAAATATACCCATTATATTATGTCTTGCACCTCCTCTGCTCCTTCCATATATTCCTAAAGATGTATCTATATTAACATGCCGCAGATTTCATTAAAAATACTATAAACATTTGATTGCATTGAATAATTCGTATTTACATGGTATGGTAATTAACCCCAGATACAACTATATCAACTAACATAGCTAAACTTAAGAGGAGTGCAAATCTGGAAATTAATTTGTTAATCGTCTAAAATATAATAAATTATACATGAATAAATTATCACATATATATTTTATTGATTGATTTAATAAACTAAGATTCTAAAGTATTTTAAAATAATCTTTCTTTGTTAACTTGATTCAAAAATTAAATGAATATTTTCCTTTTCTAACGATAACTCAGATCATTCACTCTTGACTTATTTGTCTTTATTTTTTTCTCTATAGTATTCAATATTGAGTTGATTTTTATATTGATCATGATTTTATATCATTTTCATCATTATCTGTTCTAATATTAAATTATTATTTTTCATTTTTTTGTCTTATAATTGGTACCTGCCTTGCGCTAACCAGACTTTAATCTTCCGTCCAGTTACATGTTCACATCCTTGATGTTATTGGTGTTGATATATGCCTAATACTGACTAGCTTCACGTTGCCTAAAAGTTCATCTCAAAGAATCTCTTCATGTTTTATTGTGCCTTTTCAAATCCAACTTGATTATGCAATGGTTGTTTTGTCATAAAGTATTATAATTAATATTTATATGAAATGACTAAGTTTAATTTATTTACGTAATCAAATATAAAATTTCAATTATCTAAGGTTTTTGAGATTGAGGTCCAGATCATACCATCCAAACTCATATGCATATACTAATAACATTATAAATGATGTATTTGAAAATTAATGGACTTATGTAATTAATATCTTAATACATATGGTGAATCGATTCCAATTTACACTTTTTATAGATGATATGGAAGTTATGGTGAGTATTTCTCAAGTCTTTAAAAAATTTAACGGATTTCTTTAGCTATAAGCCTAATATCTTCAGAAGCCAATAGCTCCACAACCACTCACTCAGCGATAAGAAAATTGATATATACATTATTCATCATAATTTTCAAAAGAATTGACAAATTATGATTGAATTCCGAACCTATATGGGGTGATATACAAAAAATATTATCCATATTTACAAACCAAGATGATGATGTGCTTCTTATGTACCAAGTTAGCTTAATTTGGATTTTTGAGATATATTAGGAATCTATTAAGCATCTAATACTGGCCAGCATAATATTTAATAGTGTCTCAGCATGACAAACTTTTCTGATAATATTTAAACAACTTATGGACACAACTAACTGAGAGTATAACAATTGACAAGATACCTCAGTTTTTTATTCAAAATGTATAATATCCTTATTTTTACAACTTTCATCGGCGGTGAAAATTTAGCAGAAGAAAATTCTGCAGAAACCTCAGGAAAAAGAATAAAATTATAGATACGAAAGGCCTATAACGAAGATAATAATCAAAAGTAGATATGACGATGGAACGCAGAAGCATGGCTTTAAATAGTTGACTAATCAAGTGCTAATGACAGTGACACAAATGCGTCTTTGAATCATCATTCTACCATCGAAAAGTTATGGTACGTCTTAAATATGCCTTATCCTCTCATTTCTTTGTGAAAACAGGTATTTCAAAATTGAAGACGTTTCTACTGCCGTTCTTGGGGCGGATGAGCCGTCCTGGACGCTGCTCCATGGAAAGCCCCTGTCGGCGGCGGGAGTTTTGATTTCAAAAATATCACATTGCTTTTTTGGATAAGGTCACCCTACTTATTTAATAGGATTTTTATCTTCCCTTTGTACGGTTATCACATGGAAACCATATAAATTTTGATCTAGAATTTCACTGGGCTCCATACGTGGACATTTCTATCTTGAAGTAGTTTAAGTGCCCCAACGACAACCAAGCGTTATCAAATGGACAAAATTGGTTGCCAAATGAAAATGAGAGTCAAATGAATCCTGTTATGCTGTAGCAGGGGGGCCGCTTATTACTCTGGAGAATTAAGTTCTCTATCCCGTAAAAAACTAAAATCTGGTCTATCGCGACAAGGATCGGCCAGCTGCGGTGCGGATAGGTTGACTGCGGTGGAACTGATTTTGTTTGCATGAGGAAAAACATGGCGCCCTCGATTTTTAGTTCTAAAGGAATCGGTCCCACTCGACATCTACGTCGCAACAACTGGGTCAAGTGGGCACGGTCCAATTCTGAAATAATTTCCGTCAACTTGGGTGGATTTCGTCGGGTGATAAAGGGAACCTCAGTGAAATCGCGGAGAACACATCTTCTAATCGATGTGAGCGAAGAATGTTCTCTACTAAAGGCATGACGCTATTGTGTTGCCCGCTGCCTTAAGGGCTTTTCACAGAGTAAAAATAGGTCTCAAAACGATTATTAACTTCCTACGAATCCCAATCACGTTTCAGCGGAAGCACCTACCTACAGGAACGCAGTTTCTTAATCAAAGCTCCTGTTTATTGCGTAAGGGTCGCTCATCATTTTGCCCGCCGCGTTAATGTAGACCGCTAGCGGCCGGCCACACTCACTCCCACACTTAATTCTGAAAGATACGTCATCCAATACCATACCCCGTATGATCATGTTAGGTCGACTTCAACATGCCCTTACCCTATAGTTCCTGACCGACGTTGCAGACTATTCTACCGCTGCGGCTGACCCCTTGGATTCTACTTCAGCTTCAGTTAGTTATCTCGACCAGAGTAACGCGGCTTATTTCCAAGAGAAGTGAGGAAACGTTCTCCTTCCTTCCAAGAAGAGGAGGGAATCAAATCATTTCCTCCATGACGCTGTTCTGGCGTGTATCGGTGGTTATTGTTTCCGTATTTCTACTCCTTCCTCCGGCTGTAGCTACATCACCGGAGCGCAGTTTTAAATTTCCGTCGTTTCCGTTGACGAGCTGCTTGAACGGTGGCCTCCTCATCTGCATGCAGAACAGCAGCGTAAGGCCGGGAGGTTACCTCGCTCTCATCCCCGAGCCGGCAGATGGAATGGATCCCAATCTGCTGGAGAACAACGTCGGCCGAGTGTTATACAGCAGCCCGGCGATAAGCTGGCCGGCGAACTTCGACACCAACTTCACTGTTCTTATTAAGAAAAACCCGAACGCTAGCGGCTTCGGCGACGGCATGGCGTTCGTGATGACGAATGATAAGCGGCCAAGCCCCAAAGGAAGCATCGGCGGATTGCTCGGCCTGTTTGGCCCCAGCACCAAAAGTGAGTAAACTTCCCAATTTCATCAGCTTAAAACTCGTCGCCTTGCCAAAGAATTTCAAGTGATCCGCACTCTACTGCGGCCAGGATAAACGAGCGTATTAGGTAGAATTGCAGGTGAAAAATGATTGCTCTAAAAAACCGTAGTCATATTTGTGGAATCCTAACCGTAGTCTTCCAACCGGCGGCGGGAGACGGTGCCTGCAGCGGCGGTGGTAGAAAGAAGCAAAGAAGAAGCAAAGAAAGGAGAGGTGGGGGATCCGCTGGCTGGCTGGTGAGTCTGCGGAGCAGACAGTGGCAGCAGGGCCAGGGATGGAAGGGAGATCAAGAGCTGTGCTCTGATACCATGTGGAATCCTAACCTAGGTTAGGTTAGGAGGAAGAAGATGGAGAAGGATGATGAGACCAGAGGGAGAAGAAGACCAATAATCTCATCACCTAGAGGTTACACGAGAAGGGTCTTTGTACCCTAGGAGAGAGAAGATGAGTAAGGCTAATGGGCTAATAGAACAGGGCCCATTAGCCATATAGGGCCTATCTCACTTACAATATTTTTTTAGCACGTTTAGATATCTGACTTATTGATTCATTAAATTATTCGTTTGTCCTTTTAACTGCTTAGAATGACGTATTCCTTGATAGTCCAACGATTTCATGCAATCCAAACTATGCCGATTCGTCGACTTTGTACGAAAACTGAACCGGATTTCAGAACCTGAGATGGCTGTCATTATGTACACTCCAGGGAACACCACCGGGCAGCTTGCTGTGGAGATCGATACGTTTTCCAACGAGTACGACCAAGACGGAGATTTTCACGTGGGACTTGACATATCCACCATCTTCAACAATGACAGCGCGCCACTCAGCGTAGCGAATGTTGACCTGGCAAAGCAGAAACCAATCACCTACAGGATACGGTACGACGGGTGGAGCAAGCAGCTCGAGATCATGGCGGGATACGCCGACGATTCCCCACTGAAGTCAGTCCATAACTGGTCCGTCGTCATCGCCTCCATCAATGTCACTTACGTGGGTTTTTCCGCGGCGTCGGGGCCATCAGATGACTACAGTGAGAGCATTAGGGTTTTGAGCTGGTACTTCTCATACACGCCATTGCCGGAGGATTCACTCGCTTCGCCTGCTGGCGGGAAGAGCAAGCAAGGAGTTAAAAGGAAAGTCGCCATCGCCCTCGCCGTTCTGTTCGCCAGTTGTTTTCTGGGGCTCGTTGTGTTTTTTGGCGCGAAGAGGTTCATGAAATGGAGAAGATGGAGGTGGCTCGAGTCTTTGTCGAGGAGCGCAGCGTGCGCGCCAAAGATGTATACGTACGAGAAACTCTCCAAGGCGACGAGAAGTTTTAGCAGTGCCAACTTGCTCGGCAAAGGTGGCTTCGGCAGCGTGTACAGGGGACACTTATCTAGCCCCCCTTCCGTCGTCGCCGTGAAGAAAATCTCCGCTGCCTCAAAACAAGGTATCCCTAATGACAATAATGTGTATTATAGTGGATTACAAGGTAGCATATAGATCCCAATAGAGTAATTCAGTTAAGTTAATGTGGGATTTAGGCATTCCTTATCGGTGGGCTAAATTATTGTGTAGAGGCGAAGTCTATCCAAATTAATTTGATTGGATAACTTATGATAGAGAAAAAAGGATTAAGTTTCTCCTGTTGCGTTTAACTGTGGGCCAGTCCTTGGGACGTAAGGTTAAACTTCTCCGAGAGCCCCCATTACTCTTAATAGATGAATCAAGGAAATCCCCTACCTATTGACTCAAATTACTACCCCCCAAGATGAACCCTAACTTCCATGGCCTTGGATATGTTGTCTAACTTCTGTTAATCAGTTGATTCGTCCCTGAGAATGCAGGGTGAAAAGATCCTTGAGCCTAAAGATCGTACTAGAGCAGTATCGTTCCGCTTGACTATATCGTTGAGTAAACGGGTTGCTTTTTCCTCAGGGGAGAGGGAATACTTCGCGGAGATATGCACCATCGGAAGGCTGCGGCACAAGAACATAGTGCAGCTGCAGGGTTGGTGCCACAGTGGGAAGAGCCTTCTCCTGGTCTACGAGTTCATGGCCAACGGCAGCCTCGACCGCCACATCGCTGCCGGAACCCTATGCTGGCCGATGCGCCACCGGGTCCTCCTCGGGCTGGCCTCAGCGCTCCTCTATCTTCACGAGGAGTGCGGCGGAACCGTCGTCCACCGCGACGTGAAGCCCAACAACGTCCTCCTTGACGCTGACTTCGAGGCCCATCTCGGTGACTTCGGGTTAGCCCGCCTCGCCCAGGGCACAGACCGGTGCACCTCCACCACCGTCCTCGCCGGCACTCTGGGGTACTTGGCGCCGGAGTTCGGCTACACCGGCAAGGCCACCCCCGAGTCGGACATGTTCAGCTACGGTATCGTGGTGCTGGAGGTGGTCAGCGGGCGGAGATCGTTATTAGGTCTGGACGATAACAATATTCTAGATCATGTCTGGGACCTCTATGTTGCTGGCGAGCTGCTTGACGCTGTAGATCCGAGGCTGGCGGGTAAGTTTGACGAAGAGGAAGTGAAGAGGGCTCTCATGCTGGGCCTTATGTGCGCTTATCCGAACCCCTCACAAAGGCTGAAGAGCAGACAAGTGGTGGAGATACTGAGCAACCCGAACGCGGTGCTCATGGCGATGCCGGAGGGCCGTCCGAAGACGAGCGTACCTCCCGCGTTGAGGATAAGGGATGGGTTCGGTGGTGTCGCTGCCATGTCCAACAGCGCGGAGATGACGACGTGTATGTCGCCTCATAGCTTTTCGTCAACTCTTCTCGGTCGTTGAACGTTCAGCAAATCAGTTTGGACCATAACTCGCGAAAGCCAATTGTTTTGAATCAACTTTTGCATCTTGTGTTTCTGAAGTACATGGACAAAGGCCAACACTCATGCTCATCGCAAAAAATTCTCAGGTATTTTCTCGCTTATGATTAATCTGATTTCAAAAGTTAGAACCAACGAGCTTAACGTACAACTTCGAGATACATATCGTTAAAACGTTCTCGGGTATATTCCGATGGGTACCACCTCAATATACATCGAGAAGGTGTACCAAAGTAGCGTATGAATTAAGTATATTTTTTACCTAAATATAAAGTCAACGTGTTAGTTCAAGCAATGTGCATAACTTCGGCAGTTATCATGATTCTCAATAAATTTTGAGCGTCTCCCTAATATCGTATCTCTGTGAACTTTACACTGAAATTATTATAATGCAGTTAATACATTCTCTTCTCTATCGGTTGACCACAAACTCAATCTAGCATTGATATTTTTGTGTTAGGGATATTTTGAAAAGTACATTTCACCCAAACAACAATCAGTTTTACCCCTAAATGGACTAATTAATTAGTCATGTTCCTGGAGAGGTGTGTCCTTTGATCATTTTTTGTAAAAGAGACTTTTCTTAACAAGTTTTAATTGCTCAAAATTTTTTTTGCACTAATCTATTTAGTGTACAAGAGATGAAGAAGCATTATAAAGAAGAAGGTGAGTATTGATTTTCAAAGCAAAGACAATAAACTTTCATTCATTTCTAAACTACATCTTCTATCAAATTTGATCTTTGGCCATTTGTTTTTAACTATTCAAAACGAATCTTCATAATTTTTTTGGTCCTTCATGTGAATTTATGATTTTTAATCGTATTAAAATACCATTATTACAAAGTACAGACAGGACAAATGGATGGGGTCCATTTTGATCAGGATAAGGAACATAAATTTCATAAATATAAAAGAACATAAATCTCATTTTGATGGTCATACTAGAAACAAGTTTTATCATCAACGTTGTTCATCTTCGATTATTAGCTCTCCTCATTTTTACTTTCAACCTACAACAAAAAACGGTCAAATTCAATCAAATTCTGGAAATTGGATGAACAACACAACAATAGAAAAATATTTTATTTCCAGTCATCTTATTAGAATATTTGCATGACACAAATAAAGCATATAAAATAGAGATTTGAAAATTATCAAAATTCTAAATTTATGCCTTTATCAAAATGATATGATTATTCTATCCATAAAATAAGTATTATGCTTATTATGATAAAATCCAACACACAACTCGACCCACTTTGGATATTTTGCCAAATGATAATGAATTTTTAAAACAATTATATGAAGGGATATTCAAAATAAATCATGGATTACCCTAAAAAATTTCAAGTAAAATGTTTTGGTGAAGCAGATGAAGACCATGTCCTTTTTCATACCATCTCCCTGAGACCATTTTTGGTTCTGCACTCTTAGCATTCTCTTCATTCTTCTAAACCCGTTGCCCACATATAATTTCATCTAAGAATGAATTTCAAGGCGCCTTGCTGGAATTTATTAGAGAAATGACAGAAAGTAATAGAAGGATGGGAAAAATCAGGCTCACCTTGAGAAGATTAGGATAGAGATAGAAGAGCTAAAGAGAGATTATGGAACTCATGAGGTCCAGGACAGCCCCATAAATGACAGCATGAAAGGTCAACTACCAGCTCAAATTTACAGAACCCCGAGAATATATTTTATTTTGATATTGAATCATCAAATGTCATGCAGTCTGTTTATGAAATTTTGAGTATAGTCATTTCATATCGAGAGGGTAATTTGAAAAGAATTGTCTGGTATTTTGTCCAATTTCAGAGGATAAATTGAAGTGGGTGATAAAGAGACTGACAAAAATATAACCAGGATCCTTTCTCTTCCAAGAATCAATTTACTATGGAAATATAGTTGATCCACAATATTATATGATGGAGGATCTATCATTTTGAGAGATACATATTTTTATTCAGTACAGGACCAGATATTTTTGTAGAAAAATGGAAGGATAATTTTGGGGATTCAAAGTTTTCTATTGAATGAGTGAATGAAATAATTTTGAATATTGATATGTTATCTTTTTTTCTTGAAATGATGATTTATGAATAAAAACGGAGGTTTTGGTTTAGGTCAACTGTTAGAAAATTTCTATCATTTTGATTCTTCTACGTTCCACCAAACAAGATAGTATGGGTCAACCATTAGCGGGACAAAAATTACAGGGCATATCTTGATTTACTTTTCATGTGATATTTATTGATCATACCTCTTTAAAATCTATGAATTAACCCTTGTATGTGATAAATTTTCATTTTCACTATTGATGTTATATATGAACATAACTGATAAAGAAGGGATTGAACCATTTTTGAATAAAAATCCTTTTACTGACTGGCATGATAATCTTATTGAACTTGAATTTTTTAGGATTCCATATCAATTAATTTTTCATGTTTAAAAATTAGTTGGATGGGGGAGAAGTTTCCGGTTATAAAGAATCGTTATTTTAATAAAAAAAATGCATCTCTATGGTTTGAAATCAGTATGGAGAACACATATGCTTCAGAAATTTAAATATTAATCATTACTCAAGTGTAGAAGTTTCGTGCTTGTACACGATTAAAAGGATATCTAACTTTAATCCTCTATCCTAAAAGCATGAGTATGGTAGTTAGGTGTTTGTAGCAGATTTTTGAGGCACAACTAGATTGTATGAGCCATCAATGTAGACATTGTTCATCAATTTCAAGTTGTTAGAATATCTTGTAGGGTGAAGAACATATATGAGAATCAAAGAGTATAAGTAATATCCTAATGAAATGACAGATGTGTGGATTGACTCTTCCCGTGCATGTGTGCTTATAAAGTTAAACAAATCCTGCTTATATGTCTGGAATCATCAATAGGCGGAATCCTCAGCTGGAAGAAGTTGTCATTTCTTGAAGTCTGAAGCACATAGTTGCCTTTCCCTGAGTTACTTGAAGCCAAACATGGAAACAATAAACACTAACAACTTTTATTAGAAGAGGTCAAACCATAATTTTATTAGAAGAGGGAAGAAATGATATTAAATAAGAGGGCAAGGTTGGTTAGAGAATTATACAAAAATTGTGGAAATAACCAAGAAGATCATGATTTCTTTCAAAGATCATGATATCCAGTATCTAGCATTTTTTTATTCAGAATGCCATTGAAACTTGTAACACTTTCCCACTCAAAGATTTAATAATGTCATATATATATTAACTCAAAGATTTAATAATCTCATATATTTTCCTTCAAATTTATTGTGGTCAAGAAATGTACAGTATGATGCACTATACTTTTTATACATTTTCATTATTTTGTAATATTTTAAACATGATATCAAGTAGTAACTCACAGATGGTTAGCGGCATGCAAAACTGGATACATGTGTTGTGTCGGGTCATTGGCAAGCGAAAGTGGGTGTTGGATCACGTGACATGTGAGGAGACCAGTCCCTCCAACCTTTTCTGGAACTATCCAAAACATCAAGATTTTGTGTGAAGTCTGGAGAAATTGCTTCCTGTAGAGGGCAGAAAGAATATGGAAGCATAGAGGAATGATCCATCTTAAATTTGAAGGGAAAAACGGTGGAATTTTTATCAAGTTTTTAGAAGGATAAACTAGAGATTAATAGATTAATTATTGATGGAGAAATTTGCATGTCCTAGAGAGAGAAAATTGAAAAACTGGGGATTAGAGAGAGTACTTGAATGAATAATGAGGGAATGGATGGAAAAGATTGAAAACAGATGCAGCAGATTCCTAGGGTGTTGATGTTTGTCTTTTGTCATATCAATGATTTTCCAACAACCAAGATGCCACAACTTTTCCAGGATTGTGTCTTTTTAACCACTAGAAGAGGTTGAACAAAGACAATGCCTTTCAAAACACTTACATCAACTAGGTTGAAAAACATGATATTCGAGAGCATTGTCATGCTGGCTGGCCGCTAATTGACTACTTTAAGAATCAGAAGAGAAACACATAAAATATTTTCATACACAGTTATATGAGGAGAGAGAAAGATAAAATGGAAACCATGCTTTCATTGAAATCTCAATATTTTTAGATACTGATAGTTCTATGATCACTCCTTTTGCAATAATGGACGCCATTGTTAATTGATCCTAATTTTACAAACAATTGACAAAATGATGTTTTACCGAATACATAATGTTTTTTCACAGAATATCTGTAGCAACTTCGGACTTGACATAATTTACAAAATTAAAGTAACAAGAATAGGTTTTTATCTCAGATAATCATTTTCTCTATAACTGATAATCTCGTGACACAATAACCTTTTCATGTTGATATGTAAATTTCCAGTTTACATATGCCATATAGATCCTAATTTGATATAGTAGAAATTTACTGTTCATGTGATTTGAAATATACTACTAATACCATCATTGAAAGGATAAACCCAATATTGTATATCTACAGAAAAACGGTAGCTGATAATAGCATAATGTGAGAAAAAATGGCAATGAAATATCACCGTTTCGAGACAGTAGTGGTCCATAGGGAAAATGACTTGTGGATTCGTAAGTCACTTTTCCTTTTATCATATTATCCGCATTCTTAGTATTTCTATCCTGTAATAAAAATGTCATATTTGTACTAATTTTACACGTAGTTTTGAGCAGATGATTTACGGATATATATGGTAAGAATATTTTCCATTCACACTTTTGTAAGTTTGATTGATATGACCTGAAAATTTAACTACCACCTGTAAGCCATACATTTGATGTAATCTAATCATCAGCAAATTTTAATTTTTGATTGATGAGCCACACGATTATGAATTTACCCATTAAAGGTGATTAAGCCGAGCAATCCTAATTTATTCTAATATTTAATTTATTATGAATTGTAATAGATTTAAGCATCCCATAGTGGCCAGGTGAACCACCTCTCAATTGAGTCTCAGCATAACAAATTTCTCTGATAATATTTCATCAAATATTATGCACATCCATCGGTGAAAATACCTCGATTTATTGAAGTATTAAGCACATCTATCGGTGAAAATACCTCGATTCATTGAAATATTATGCACATCTGTCGGTGAAAATACCTCGATTTATTGAAATATAAAGCACATCTATCGGTGAAAATGCTGCGATTTACTCTTGAAACTTTGATCATTGGCGAAAATCAGCAGAAGAAAATTCGGCCGAAACCTATGGATAAACAATGACAATGGATACGAAAGGTCTGCAAGAAAGATAATACTGTGGCTTAAAGAGTGGATTTCTTTCTACGTCCAAAATTAATATCAAGTTTATTACGCCTATGATCCGCCATATGCTGTGCGGAACTGCGGATACGCTGACTGCGGTGGATTTTATTTTATTTCAAGAGGAAAGCGATGGTGCCCTGGACGTGAATACTAAAGCCATAGGCGCCCGCTCGACATCAGCATCGTAATAAGTTGATCAATCTGACATGGTCTAATTCGGAAAATTTTCGATCAACTTGAGCGGAATTTTGACGGGCAATAAAACGGAACCGAGCGGGTGAACAGATATTTTATTCGATGTTCTCGACTAAATACGAATCCCGGTGACGTAATCAGGAGACGTAACTTCTTTCCCATTTGAAATTAAAGCTCATGGTTTATTTCGATTAGGATCGCTCACCATGTCGCTCGTTGCGTTAATTTAGACCACCAACGCTCACGGCACTCCCGCATCTAAATCTGAAAGATACGTCGTCAAACTTTTAAATGCCCTTACCCCTAGTCCGCTGACCAACCGGAGAGATTGTGCTTCAGCTAAATTGCAGATAAGGTGATGAAATGATATCCGTCCTTCCAGGAAGAGGAGGGAATCAAATCATTTCCTCCATGACGCTGTTCTGGCGAGTATCGGTGGTTATTGTTTCCGCATTTCTACTCCCTCCTCCGGCTGGAACAAAATCACCGGAGCGCAGTTTTAACTTTCCGTCGTTTCCCTTGGGAAGCTGCTTGAACGGTGGCCCCCTCATCTACATGCAGAACAGCAGCCTTAGGCCGGGAGGGTACCTCGCTCTCATCCCCGAGCCGGAAGATGGAATGGATCCCAATCTGCTGGAGAACAACGTCGGCCGAGTGTTATACAGCAGCCCGGCGATAAGCCGGCGGGCGAGCTTCGACACCAACTTCACTGTTCTCATTAAGAAAAACCCGAACGCTAGCGGCTTCGGCGACGGCATGGCGTTCGTGATGACGAATGATAAGCGGCCAAGCCCCAAAGGAAGCATCGGCGGATTGCTCGGCCTGTTCGGCCCCAGCACTAAAGGTGAGTAAACTTCCCAATTTCATCAGCTCAAAACTCGTCGCCCTGCCAAAGAATTTCAAATGATCCGTACTCTCCAACGGCCAGGATAAACGAGCGTATTAGGCAGGATTGCAGGTGAAAAATAATTGATCTCAAAAAACCGAATTCCGAACTCCAGATTATAAAATCGTAATTATATTTATTTAGCACGTTTAGGTATCTAACTTATTGATTCGTTAAAATTATTCGTTTGTCCTTTTAACTGCTTAGAATGACGTATTCCTTTATAGTCCAACGATTTCACGCAGCCCTAACGATGTCGATTCGTCGACTTTGTACGAAAACTGAACCGGATTTCAGAACCTGAGATGGCTGTCATTATGTACACTCCAGGGAACACCACCGGGCAGCTTGCTGTGGAGATCGATACGTTTTCCAACGAGTACGACCAAGACGGAGATTTTCACGTGGGACTTGACATATCCACCATCTTCAACAATGACAGCGCGCCACTCAGCGTAGCGAATGTTGACCTGGCAAAGCAGAAACCAATCACCTACAGGATACGGTACGACGGGTGGAGCAAGCAGCTCGAGATCATGGCGGGATACGCCGACGATTCCCCACTGAAGTCAGTCCATAACTGGTCCGTCGTCATCGCCTCCATCAATGTCACTTACGTGGGTTTTTCCGCGGCGTCGGGGCCATCAGATGACTACAGTGAGAGCATTAGGGTTTTGAGCTGGTACTTCTCATACACGCCATTGCCGGAGGATTCACTCGCTTCGCCTGCTGGCGGGAAGAGCAAGCAAGGAGTTAAAAGGAAAGTCGCCATCGCCCTCGCCGTTCTGTTCGCCAGTTGTTTTCTGGGGCTAGTTGTGTTTTTGGGCGTGAAGAGATTCATGAAATGGAGAAGACGGAGATGGCTCTAGACTTCGTCGAGTAGGGTGCCACTGTTGCGTTGTTAATCCTCAGTCAGTTATTTT
The DNA here is from genome assembly GCF_029677425.1 of Wolffia australiana. Classification (NCBI taxonomy): domain Eukaryota; kingdom Viridiplantae; phylum Streptophyta; class Magnoliopsida; order Alismatales; family Araceae; genus Wolffia; species Wolffia australiana. The sequence continues at coordinate 22,546,736 of NC_135839.1, forward strand.
TGGGGTTAAGTTTTAAATGGGTAAAGGAATAAACCAACTCAGCGTGGATCACTGGTCTCTCCTAAGATGTGGAGGAAAGAGCAGCGTTTTAGAAGTGGACTGGGTGTCTTTGGAAGACCGAGGCCTAAGACAGGTGTTTGTGTTAAGGAGGTAACCAATGCACCAGTTTGAAGAGATGGAAAACGGTCGACTCCGCTGATAACGGTCGACTGCTGTTATTTCAAAATAGCAGTACAACGGTCGACTCCTGCCATTTCTTGACAGAGGGTAGCCAACGGTCAAGCACACAATGATCACATTGAGGCCTATAAATAACTATGTAATACAATAGATCACTTGAGGCTTTTCTTACTACATTGCGTCTCCCAGGGCGGCGGCTCCGCCCGTCACCCTGTCTATCCTCTTATCCCCGTCTATCTCTTTTTCTCTCTGTTGTTTCAGCCTAAATGGCTTGTTGATGAAGATCGTGAGATGCCCCCTCTCTCTTCTTCTTCTCTACTTCTATCTTCTTGGTTACGGGGCATCTCACGTTTCTTAACATGGTATCAGAGCAATATGCCTTGCGGCAATGCTCAAGATCCTGAGGCTATGTTGCCCAGGCACAGCCAAGATCCGCCAATGAATTCTCTATATCATTTGGCGTGACATCTTTCTTTATTGGCAGTGATTTTGCCAGCAGTAATTTTGCCTGTGTCAGCGGCGATATTGGTTTTCTTTCAACAAGAATCAGTTTAGTTATTTGCGGCATTGAGGAGAAGCAGATTAAATCTGCTACCGGCCATCTGCAAATTTTATTTACAGAGTCCAACGGACCCGGGCTATTTCACCTTGGAAGAGCAAGCTCCGGCGCGACAAGAGTTGGGAAGATCGATGCCTTCCTCCTCGGCGGCGTCGAAGGTCTTCTCGCCTTCGGGGGTGATGAGAGTGACCTTGTAGGTCGCCATGGCGGTGACTCGCCCTCTCCCTGACTGAATGCCGAAGGCGGCGCACTGGACTTGAACCTGCAGGCCAAGGGTTCTTCTTCTGATGGAAGTGATAATGTTGAACATTTTCTTCTCAAGTGGCATTTTCAGTGATTGGCCTGTATTTTGTACCTGCTGCTGTAGAACGTAGGCGCGTTCACAATCCGCGTTCGGGCATCGGGTTGAAACTGCTTTCTCCATTTTCCGTAAGAAGTGCTATCGATCGTCGACATGGCAGAGCCGTAGCTCTGCACCGGCCTCCAACTTCCCAGCCCGTGAAGAAGCGTTTCCCTGACGTGTTCTCTGCCTCTGCCTAAGAAGCCAGCAAGGGCGTCGCCTAAGTCCGGACAGCAACGAGGATGATTAGTCTGTTGGCAATGGGCTGCGCTGTGGGGGTCTTGCTCGGCGGATACTTGGGAGATATAACGTCTGCTGCTTCGCCTGCGGGAACAGGATAATGCTAGAATTTTTTTTAAGGTTTCCGAAGGCGGAACTGATGCATTTCCAATGGCAAGCTTATCTGCTGATAAGGAGCTCGACTTAACCAGCTTTGCCCATCAATGAAGCTCCAGCCTATATGAATTATTTAGCAAGCCCAATGGTTGTGCCAACCATGGCCTTGAGGGGGGGTGTTAAGGAGGTACCAATGCACCAGTTTGAAGAGACGAAAACGGTCGACTGCTGCTATTTCAAAATAGCAATACAACGGTCGACTCCTGCTATTTCTCGACAGTGGGTAGCAACGGTCAAGCACACAATGGTCACATTGAGGCCTATAAATAACTATGTAATACAGTAGATCACTTGAGGCTTTTCTTACTACATTTCGTCTCCCAGGGCGGCGGCTCCGCCCGTCACCCTGTCTATCCTCTTATCCCCGTCTATCTCTTTTTATCTCTGTTGTTTCAGCCTAAATGGTTTGTTGATGAAGATCGTGAGATGCCCCCTCTCTCTTCTTCTTCTCTACTTCTATCTTCTTGGTTATGGGGCATCTCACGTTCTTAACAGTTTGGCCATGCAGCCCATGCTTAGTTTAAGTCTATGAGTAGTTATGGGAAAATTATGAATAGTTTTTTTGTTGAATGTACTCTGTGTGAATACCTTGGTTCCTTCCTCTCTTGAAGTGTGCTTTATTGTTCTTTCTTCTTCTCTCTTTATGAGACCAATAGAGTGAGAGCTTCCTCGTCCATATCTGTGTGAGCGACCAGGAGAGTGAGAGCCTTTTCTCTCGTTCTATGTGTGAGTTGCAGAGCGAGAGAGAGCTAGGTTCCAATAGTTTACTACTATTATCTGTACGTGTTTTCATTATTGGATATCGCCGCTATCTGTTATCCCAAGAATGAGGAACACAAAATACCAGGTTCAGATATCGATAACAGATAAAAATTTTGATACTGGATAGATGACATTTACGGACAACATTAGGTGGATATACTGACATCAGACACCAATATTGTTAAGCGAATAATGATAACGATAACAATACCAATCACAATATCAGAACAGACAGATACCGTGAGAAGTATTGGATTGAGCATCAAAATAATGCTTCATTTAATGAGTAGTAAAAACTATGGGCTAGATTTTGTTACCATATACGTTTGAAAAATGTGGTGACTACAAGACCTGTAACTCTTTAGGTTTTGGCATATTCAAGAAATAGTTTTTACTTGATAATTTCAATATGATTATGAAAATTATATCTAACTTCTTTCAAGAGGGAACCATTGGCCATGGTGATGTAGACCCTGCTATTTCATCACGATGTTCGTTGTGCAAAAATGTGGTGAAATACATCTTTGTAGTATCTTTGATAAATTATGTGATATTTTTACTGTACATCTTTTTAGTAATATTTTAGTATCTTTGCTATTTTAATACAGATTACGTGACATGAAACACACATTGAGCAATAAAAGATCTTTGGAAGAGTTGAATTATCAAACAAACTATTGATGCTAAATTATTTTTTTGGCATTCAAGTCAATCTAGGAAAACAAACCAAACGTAGAGTCTAGAGGTAAAGATAATGGGTATTTGGTGCGATCAAGGTCGGGTAATGTTTCATTCTACAAGCCATTCATTGCTACCATGGGATGGTTGGGATGATGGAGGCTCCCTTCAATATAGGCTATAGGTGACATAATACTGTACAAAGTTAATCATCACTAAAGAATGATGGAAATATATGTGGTCGGCAAGCCAACCACACATTACAAAAATTGTTCCATGAACATATTCATTATAGTGCATATGTGATACTTATAATTCAGTCCATACATGCATGATCAAACTAAGTGAATTATGATGAGATCATAATACAAAGATCACTAGCCTTTAAGCATGTGTTCTAAATATTAATATTCAAAAGATACTCGAGAAGCATGTGTTATTTGAACAAAATAACACTGTCTAGGATTATTCATATGATGAGTATGGCCGATCTAGTAGCCATTAGCATGGAGAGACTAAGGATAGATAGTGGGTGCTCTTTAGTGAAAGGATTTTATCGAATTAATTTGTACGAATCCCTATATGGTATCTGATAACACACAAATTCAATGGTAAAATGCTATAAATGTGTGTTATCTGGGGGCATTAAAGTGATCTAAATGCATATTCTCATATGGAATTATCATTTATCTACATTAAAACCACTTATTGAGCACTAACTCAAAATGAAGTTAATATGGTGAGTATATGATTTTTTTGATTTTCTTTGGGTATTCTTCCATAACTTTTTGTTATCAGAATATATTTATATATTTATCAAAAGGCTTATTTGGGTCTAAATATTTTAGATGACAGGTTTCATTAGGAGATTGAACAATTTTGGAGGGAAAATTTAGAGAAAGGAGAGCCAAAACGAGTACACAACACGAGGAGGCGGAGGAGAGAGAAAATGATGAAATGTGTCGACTTAGCCCACTTCAAACCCTCATATCTTGGAACTCCCTTGTTGGATCAAGCTCAAATTTGGGTGGTGGGTTGTTCACTTCATCTACTTTCAATCCAACGGTGGAAATTACCAGAAAAGTTCTAGAACTCTTGTAATGAAGGGGATGGCCAAGGGCAAAAGGGAAATTGACTTTACCCTTTCACCCTTTTTTCTCTCTCTGCGACCATTCTGGAGTCCTCCATCCACATCTTAGCAGACAGATGGAGAAGTTCTTGGATCAAACAAGGTTATGAATTTATTTCATTGCATTTTCTGGTCTTGATTTCTAGATTGCATTCTTCTAAATCACCTTGGCTTGGGCGAAATGTTCTTGCCCTTTCTAGGAGTTGAATCTGATTTTGCTTCAGATGAATATTGAGCCCTGAAAACAAAAATTAACTAAAGTTAAGATAGATTTCGTTTTCTTTTAGTTTAAAAATTAGACCGCTCCAAAAACTCTTGAGAAAAATTGAATCAGATCCTATATATATTATCATTCCTAAGATTATCTTATTCCATACTCTGTTACTGATTTCTTGATCTTGATTTCCAGATCAAGAAACCTAAATAGATATCTCACAAATACAATCCTCATTTATTTTCCCCTATCCTGAGTTTCTTGATCTTCTTGACAAGATCAAGAAATCCAGATAGGAATCACTCATCCTATTATCTCCTCTACATTCATCTCCCAAATTCAGCTCAAAATCCATTAATCATATTGAACATCTCATTTACGTACTAAGCCTCTGTTGGACGACTCCCAATATTCACACTATACATATAAGTATTGGGGTAAATTTATAAATTGCATAATCTGAACTGTACAATGATAGTAATTAATGCATCTTAATTACCCATAATTCAGCTTATTAGTATTGATTCGTAGCCCTTGAATTGAGCTGTAATTAGTAGTGATCAAATCATATGGGATTTTTACTTTAGACACAGTGCAGATAAGAGAATATCAGAAGAGGTTAAGTAAGGAGGAGAAAGAAACAGTAAAGAATTTGCACAAATTCTTCCAGGTTTGAGGTCAAGTTTCTTGATTGAATAATCAATATAGTTTTGCGTGATCATCAGAGGGGTAAGCTATATCATCAATTGTGCTTTGTGAGTAACCTTTGCTTTTAGCAATCTTTACCTGATAGTGAGCAAGAATTATTTTTTACTATCTTTATCTTTAACTATCTTGATTTGACCATGTGCAAGAAGATTGCATAACAGCACAACTATCATTTTTCAGGTTATGTCGTGTAAGTCAAACATATAGTCAAGTTTGTTTCAAAGTGCAGGGAATTGAACAAATCAAAAGGACATGGGTGGTCTGACCTAAAAGGGGTTGAGAGGATCTGAAAACATGCGGAGGCTAAGGGGGCTCGAGGCTGTTCACCATTTCAATTATTAGATAGATGATATCCGTGTGTCCCTATTACCAGAATGATTTAGCTTGGGGGCTAAAAACTTGGTTAAGGATTGGTTATAAATTCTGGTTGGATATCCGGAGACAAGAGTAAGGGAATAGCATTAACCTGTATAAAACTAATGATCGTCGTCCTTCTCCTACTCATAAAATCTTAGTATCTAAGATTTACAATGTCAATGATAACACCCTAAGTTCGGTCTTTATTTCATGCTATTAGCACAATTTTATGCATTTAAAGAGCTTATAATGGGGTTGTTATCATTATATACATGAAAATACTGTTTTCAAGCGATTTCTATTTTTCCCAAATTTTCTGTTAATTCTATGGATTTTAAGGGATTTATTCGAGCCTGAAATAATTATTTTTGAATGAAAATGGCAAGTTTAATATTTAATTTTGAGATTTATTAGTACGGGGATGAATCATTGAATTTTCTAGAAATTTCTAGGATTTTTTAGGATTTTCTAGGATTTTTCTGAAATTTAATTGAAGAAGAAATGAATTTTTTCTAAGAAAAAATGAGTATTAAGCTTATTTTCGAACTTGGAAGAGCCTTTTTGTAAAATTTCATTGCAATGATACCCTCAAAACAGCTCTCGGTAGTGGTTGCAGGCGTAAAGATATTATTTAAAATATTCTAGGGTTTTATTGCAATTATATAATGCTTGTTTTAATGTTTTTAGGAAAAAAACCAGAGGAGAGAGAATGCGCAAGGGATATATACGCAATTATTTTTGGGCGGCGTCGGGCAGCAGTTTTTCATTTTTCAAGGGATTTACATGTAAAATGTCAGGGCAACCTTTGTTGGCGACGACGTGGCCTCATCATAGCTGTCGGATGAGAATCCAACGCGGGCAGTGATAGAGGCCACAAGGCGGTAAGTTTACCGCCTGTGCGGCGCATGCAAAGCGCACGCACAGGCGGTGACGTGGCACGTTTCACTTCATTAAGGCGAATATAAAACGCACACGTACGTGCGTATCAAAACGTACAAAATTCCTGACTTTTGCATTTTTTTCTTTGTTTTATTTTCGCCAGGGGGGTACATGGCGCAACAAGAATGAATCCGCCCTTAGAAGTTGAAATTTTGCCGGCCAATGAACGCTCGACACATCATTGCGTGTCTCAAAAGAAAATAATTAAATGAATGATTTAAATCCAAAGGTTAAAATTGGTTTAAATTCATTTATTAATAAATTTTGATCCAGAAGTCCGATCAAGATGATTTTTTTATGGATTTGCTTGTCTTGATCCCCTCTTTCTATCAGTATGAAAAACTGAATTTTATTCTTAATCCCTCTAATTGAATTCTTTGATCCTTTCATTTGGATCAACTAATTCAACTTAAAGCCCCCTTACTTCTTCTACTCTTCTCATTTCTTCTACTTCCCTCTCCAAGTTCCTTGTTTAATTAGGTCAATTTAATCTTCATTGAAGATCAAATTAATCCTGATTAAGGTTGATTTATCAAGAAAAAAATCATCAAATTGAACTCCTTACTAGCCTCCCTTGGACGATACCTCTATTCATCATTGTATATCTTAAGTGAGGTTTTATAAATTTTATTGTCTAAGCTAAAATTAACAACGACAAGGGTTTAAAATTGCATAAAATTTACCCCTATTGTGGCTTATCAGTCACCACTTAGTTAAGTAAAGAAAATGTAGACATCTTTGGAATGGCCACGTCCAAAAGTCCACAACCATTCTCTATCATTCACACATCTTTTGTGACTGACACTCTGTCAACATCAGACAGTGTGTGCATGATCTCTATCTTCATCCCCTCAAGCAACTTCATTATCCAAGCCTTAATGATATGTGCACTAGGAGAGCGCCAATTGATAATCTCAAATTTAGGGTTTTTAATACGTTGTTGGTAATTGAAACTATTCAATCAAAATGTATTTAACGGTAATTACTTAGGAATATTTAGTTAGTGATGAGTACGGATCGTCTCCACAGGGAATGATGTTTAAGGATTTTATTATCTTAGTATGGTAATTATCAGTACGAGAAGAGATAAATACGAGAATAGAATAGGTGAGATAGTGATATTGATGGAGTATAAGTAGAATTATGTGAAGCGTTAAGATAATAAAGTACAAGATGTGATGGATACGATAATGATTGAATGCACGAATGGTACGATGGTAAAGATAGAGGTGAGATATGGGGACGTAATTAAGTGAAATGATAAATAAAAAGATAATAGCAAACTATAATTATGATAATGATGATGCCGAGAGAGAAACAATGTAACGGGAGGACACTTACCTTAGATCCTTATCTTCGGCCAGGATCACGGCGATTGGCGAGTACCAATAAGCTCCCCCTCTTCTCTAATGCTTCTTCCCACACACCCAAGACACCAAGAACACACTTGGATCTCAAAACTCATTGTATTTCAATCAGCCCTTGATTTTTCTCTCTCCTCATCATCAGCTCTGACGCTTCCTTGTTTTCCATTTCGGTTGAACTGTCAAATTGCTTGAAATCTTGTGTCTTCTCATCTTTCGTGCGTGCACTTTGTAGAGTCACCACATGTACCTATAAAAGGGTAAAAAGACAAAAGAAGGATACATAGATTAACTTAGATTTTAATACTCTTCGCAGCTGATGTGGCATTGTGTCTACGCGCACCATATCATCGTTTCTCTTTCTTTTTATCCTCTTAAATCTTGACAGCTATGCACCATGTCATCGTTTCTCTTTCTTTTTATCCTCTTAAATCTTGACGTTGCGTGCCACCCGCATCAGGTCAACGCGGCTCGCAACGTTGATTCGTGACGCCATCCTGCTGAACTCTGATGTTGTTAGCATGAGTTCCTGATCAGGTGTTGATGGTGCCAACCATGAAAAGCCCTACGCGCCTACATGATCTACTGGTTGCCGCTAGGCCATTGAACATGGTGTCAGTTGTGTTTGACCATGCGGGCCGCCAGCAATACCTGCGGACTCCACCATTCATCCCTAGGGCTCCACGACCACGACCGTGATATTGCCAATTAGAGGCAAAATTTTCTAGCAGTGCGTGTGACCAGGGCACCTTGGGTTGTTGGATGCAGCAATCGCACCGATCAGCGATCAACGGGCATACGCCAACAGGTTTGGGAGCTGCACCGTTGACCGGGAGAGGATAGCACTGAGGCCGCAACCTCACTAAGAGTCAGCATCTAGACTCCGCTCGTGTATGCATCACACCCTTTGCGCCCATCGAGACACTACCAACACTTCGTGGGGCTGCCGGTGGACCACCTATGCCTGACCTCTACATGCTCGGTTGAATTGCCTCTCATCACCACTCCATTTGTTGCAAATTGAGTCGTTGTGCTTCTGCACCACCCGCTTGCATCTACTGCTCGATCTCGCCTGTACCAACCCTTGTCGGGTCGCTCTACCAAGTCCAGCCAATTTTTTGCGCAACTTTGCCATCGGAAGACCCTCCTAACTCCTCTTCGCTTATGGTCTCCAATAACCACTCCATCTATGCATTCCCGTCAGCTATGAGCTTTACGCCATAACCGCCGCCGGGACCCTTTCTCCGCATCTGCCCGTGCCAGCACTTGCACCGACAAAAATCACCACGACGAGCGATGCCACCGACGAGGTAGGTCATCCCCTTGCGCATCTGTCATATTAGATTCTACAGTATATTTCGGGCTGCACTCCACCACTCTCAGGTTATTTTAGGTGAGAGAAAATTATCGAGAGAATTACAAATGGAGAGAATTCTTTGGTATGAGCACCAACGAAAAGTCTTTCGTTTAATGCCGTAGTCGTCATCGTCGCTCCGACGAGGGTCAGAAGGTTACTATCACAATCAGAAACCGTCCAATCAAACCTCAGAGCTCAGCAAATTTCCCACGTAGTTACATTTCCTTAGTGAATTACTAGTCGGACAACGCCATCGACGACATCCGACATCATTTTGGTATCAGAGCATTGTCTTGATATTCAACTAATAATTCAGATTTTAGAGGTAATTAGTAATGATTTAACTCCACTAATTAGTGTCGTTGGTTTATGTGAATTAAAACAACAAAAACTTATAATAACCTTACTAGTGTAGGGAGATTAAGGGTCGATCTAAAGGGAGAAAGGGTTTTTCCTAATAAATTTGTGCTTTAGTTTTATTTTTTATGAATTTTAGAAGTAGGTTTACTATTTATGAAGATGAATAACGAATAAAAATAAAAACAAAAAAATTTAAAATATAATTAAAATATTTATAAAAATATTAGAAGGCTGAAAATAATTTTTTGGGAGTTTTAAGGAATATTTTAAAGCCAAAATAAAATAGGAAATGAAAGATTCTGGCATTTCGGACTTGGTTAAAATTTGGCTAAGTTCGGATGCTAAAGGGGGCCAGTGGCTTGGCGGAGGAGAGAGAAAAATAGGCCTGCACTAACTTTATTCCAGAATGAGTTCTAGATTGAATTTTTTAGCGTGGTTGGATGTGTTGGACCGTATGGATGTTGCTTAGCTGCTCCAAGAGTAAACAAGTAAGAGTGAAAAAGGAGAAATAAGAAGGTAACCTCTTTGTCACACCCTCCAAGGCCCAAGGGGCTTCTTCTTCTCCTTTCTACTAGCTTCTTCAGCCCTGGATGCTTCCTTCTCAGCCTGGCACTCACTTAGGTGAATGGATCGATGACTCAATTTCACTTAGGCCACCAAACATTACTTTGGATTGAATCACAAGATGAATATAACAATAGGGTGAAGGGATTTATATAGGGAGAGAGAGAAAAGGAGAGCCATTGGATTTTTCATACATTGGATGGCCAGATATTCTTTTCTGGGTCATTATCCACGTATATTATGGTCCTCCAATCAGCATTGAGACATTTGAATTTACCCCAGGGACGTTCAAGACTTCTTTCCTGAGTTAGCATTAAAGGTGCTATCTTTAAGTCTCCACCCTTGGATGATTTATGGATTGAATGGCTGGATCTTCTTCTCTGGATTGGATCCACGTCCAAGGGTGTCCTCTAATCAGAAACCAAGCACCTTAAATGCTCATAAATAGTCATGACTGGACATTCCCCTTACCCTCCTTTCTTTGGCCCAAGATGCCTTTCATAGTGGGCCTTTAGACTAGAGCCAGTTGTCTTGATTTGGGCCTCCTTTCTTGGCCCAAGGTCATGGCTGGGCCTGCTTCTTTGGGCCAAATAGCTTCTAATTTATTTAATTATCCCCTTTAGTCATGAAAGTTTCACCTAATTCCTGCATCATCCACATAAACTAAGAAGAGAGTGAGATTCATTCCACTTAACTCATTGAGTGGGGTTAGTCCCAGAAATGACAATAATTAACTCAAAATCAGAAGAAGGTGATTTTATTCATGTGTTTTCATAACTTAACATAAATTTTGATAACATATGCAGATAATGAAGTGGATAAATTAGCTAGAAATGCACATATATATTACTATCATTTTGGATTTATCAAATACCCCCAACTTAGATCATTGCTAGTCCCTTAGCAGGGCCCTTATATTTTCTTTGAACTTCCCCTTTCACCTTTACACCAAGAAGGTATCTGCATGAAGTGTTAGGTTTATCAATCACATATCTAGATGAACATTTCCCTTGGATAATCTCGGTCAAACCTTTGCAGGAATAGATGAACTTTTTTCCTCATGGTCTGAGGAGAGCTGGTGGTCATGATAGGGCAGCTTTCTTCTCTCTAGGTTCAATGCCATAAATAAGAGATTTTCTCACTTCACATCAAACTGGGCCTCACCCCTCTTGGTTCACTCTCTCACAAGAGAAAGGGCTACCTAAGTGTTGATGTCCCTAAAAGCTTTATCAGACCTGATGATGGAGGACCATCCAGTCGTTCACGCCCCGACCCATCGTCAGTCACATCGTGAAGCCCGGGCGGACACGAAGAATCTACAGTTCCACTATCAAGCTTGAGAAGCAACATTGTCTTACTGCTTTGCGTCGTGTATCTTTACATTCTTTTCTTCTTTCGTCGTCTTTGGATTGTCGAGAGGCCCCTCCTGCATGAGTACCGGCCTCCCCCTCATACGTGTTTTATTTTTAATCATGTTCAAGTGTCATCTTTAGGGGGAGGAAATTCATGTTGGGCTTCTTCTCCCCTTAAAGATCACTTTTAAGGGGAAGGCCCAATAGGCCTTCTCCTTAAAAGAGAGGGCCAATTGAGCCTCCATAACTTCCACCCCTTCCCCCCTCTATAAAGAAGATGGAGGAGTGGACGTCGAGGCCAAGAAGTCTTTGTTTTGAAAAAAAACCAGATCTCGTTTGTTATTTTTTATCAGTGGCAGTTATTTTATGTGTTCATCGTTCTACCTTTTTCTGAAGGGGAAAAGTGAAATTTGTGTGAAGTTCTCATAGGTCCTCGTTGTATCTCCGAGAGTTGATTGAGAAAGCAACAAGGGTTTCCTTTGGTTGAACTTTACGACCATTCCTTGTCATTGGTCCCTTCACCTCCAAGCATTAAGAATTCCTCTACGGATTGGTTCACCCACATGCTTGAAGAAGATTCAATAGACCACTTGCCATCGAAATTTGTATCGATGGATTAGTGTGGTTGATTTTCCTCATTCCGTCGCTCTGTCGATTCATCATTTTGTTGGAGCACCGAAGAAAAAAGGTATTGTGAAGAAAAGAAGCAGTTGTATCACCTCATACTTGTTCTCTCTCTTGTTCGATCAAATCGGAGGAATCTAGCTTCTAAAATTTATCCTTGGAAACATCACGCCGTTCATCTTCCTGTTTTGCCTCCTCATCTTATTTTGTTCATCCCCTTTCCTCTCAAATCATACGGAATTTGCGCCTTCTACTTCATTATTTTCCGTCATTCAGCAGTTGAAATCTTCTCCATATCCACCGAAACTTCCTCATGCGTAAATCCCACTTCGGATTTCCCCACTGGTCCATCTTCTGGCTTGCCAATCTCAGAATTCTCCTCTTCCATAGCGCCCTCGAACGCACCCCTTTGAATCTGATTTCTCCATGCCCTCATCTTCCGTCGTCGAATCTGATTGGGCCTTCTTTTCGTCAACTTTGTCTTCCATGGAATCTCGAACGATCACCAGATTCCCTTTTGGTAGAAGTTTCCTTCCTAATCGGATCATCCTTGGAGATTGTTTATTTTGTCTAGGCCCCTCTTGTTTCGCATGTGCTTCACTTGGCAAACCAACCAAGTGTGGACGGCAGTCAATACCAAATCAACGACCACCGCAAGCTGACCGGACTCTATCAAACAAAGTGAACGGATGGACATATGAAGGCTCCTGACTATTGTACTGAACTATTTGCCAAATTGAATCTTACTGGCTGGTGGGACCTTGGTGGATTATCGACGTGGATACACACGTCGTTCGTCCTTCTCAGTATCTAAGCTCTGGCAGCCCATCGAATGTGCTTGGCTCTACCCCAACATCGACTCTCTTCTTCTATAGCATCGGAGCCACAAGTATCCTTCCCTCCCCCCCTTAATCTACAGCCTTAATTATGTCTTTCAGTGCTGAGTTACGAGTGCTCTGTTGCCTAGTGAGAATTTGACTGAGAATTTAGGTTAGCCACCGAACACTGTGTTATTTAATTTCCTTTGACGGTACTTGAACAATTTTTACCCATCGACAGTGTGGAGATCATTGGGCGGAGAACGTCCTCCATCTCATTGGTCCCTTCGATCTGGTTACGTGGATCATTGGGAGCTCGTTCGTGGCTAAACCCGTCACGTGTCATCTAATTGACCTATCACTCTCGTCTTCTGACGACTGTAGTATTTCTCGTTTAAAATTTCTCAAAATCATCTGTGTTAAGTTTACTTCACTTCATTGTATTTTAGAATCTAATCTCTAAATGATACACGCCTTATCGATTCCGATCGACGTGTTACACCAGCCGAAATAGAGAGTATGCACTCTTCTCCTCTTAGTATGAGCACAAGGTAATAGGGTGTGGTGAGAACTGGCTTCCTATCTGCTCTAAGGTTCAAGAGAGATTAGAAGGATGGTTTAAGAAAGATTGGGAAAAGTCTGAATTAAGAAATTCAGAGCCTACTCCCAAGATTCAAGAAGAAATGTGGAAGATAGAAGAAGGTAAAGATGATCCTCACAAGTTATTCTTTTAGGTTGCGAATGCACTTATTCTGAAATGATATGGTTAGGCAGTTCATAGGAAACGAATAAGAAGAAGAAACAAGCGCCATAGGAATTTTTCTTCTCTTTTTTTCATAATTATGTAAAATGTATTCTTCATAGTAATTTTTTGTTATTTTTTTAATGGGGGCAAAATACAAGCAGCGAGTAAGAAAAGATTTATGAACTGCCTTAGTCAGATAATTTTGCTTCAATGAAAGTCAACCATAGATGTCCTGCAATCACTCTACGCTTAAGAGAGGTTTGTGATCAACTTTGAGGATCAGACATAAGAAATAGATTGAGATGATGTAGATTACATATTAATGGAAAGATTTAAAATCAGATGACAAATATCGACGTGATATTGTTTTCAAAGATAAGAGAGACAAAAAGGCTTGGGAGTAAAGCATTTCATAAGCAATGAGGTGGAGGAGGTGTCCTATATAGGTATGGTGAGGTAAAGGTGGTAAAAGGTAAGTAAAACATATATGGGGAAGATGGCAAATGAAGAATTGTAGGATGAAGATCTTTTATAAAGGTATGAGATGGAGGGGTCATGTGCTCAAGAATTGAAATGCATCTCACTATCCAGCATATGCTTAGCCTAACAGGTAGTCATTCACATAGGTTCGGTTAAATCGAAATATGGGTGTAGTGGAGGTGTCAGACTTTCACTCAACACTCAAATCCCTATCTATGGGGTATACACCTTTTGATTTTCAGATCTGTCCTTCACCCTACCATGTGCTCTTGCCATTTGGAGATAAGATCATACACTACCAAAAAATAACATTGATGCCCCTGTAATATGATTACCAAAAAATAACATTGGACAATGCAATTACTCAAGTGAGCCTAGCTTCCCTACATTTTCTTCTAGGGCAAAAGGATAAGAGGGGCTGTCCAAAGTTTAGTTATGGCATGATGTTGAATTCAAGAATTTTTATACCCCCCAACTTATTAAAACACATGGAGAAATCATAAAAAAAAATTAAGGCAGATTGAATCTCTCCCCCCCCCCCCACTTAGTAATTGCATTGTCGTTGATGCCAATAAAATATAAAAAGGAGTTTAGAGGGCGCAAACAGTGGGTTGAGCTCTGTTATGGAAGTTTCTTCACGTCCATTTCATGTATTGGTGGTTGGCATTTTCTGAAACCAAAGAAAATAAAAAAAGAAAAAAATAAGAAAAGAAGAAAGGTAACAAATAGAAACAAAAGCTTTAATGTGGCTCTACGGTGGTTACTAACCTGCATGTTTTCCAAGATCATGCTAAGGGGCCGATGAGGTGGATCATCATGTAGGTAAGGCTTCAGCCTTTACCCATTAACTGTGAATTTTTTCTGGGTCCTAGGATCGGAGATTAAAATGGCCCCATTTTCATATGATTCTACTACCAAATAAGGTCCATTCCATCTACTTTTTAGCTTACCAGGAAAGAGTTTTAATCTTCATTTGTAAAGCCATACCTTTTGATATTTGGCAAAGGTCCTTCTTCTGATGTTCTTGTCGTGGAAGGCCTTCATCTTGGCTTTATATATCTTGGAGTATTCATAAGCTTCATTCCTGATTTATTCAAGTTCTTGGAGCTGGATCAACCTGGATTTTCCTGCTTCATCTAAAGAAAGACTTAGCTTTTTAATGGCCCATGAAGCTTTATGTTCCAACTCCAATGGTAGATGGCATGGTTTTCCAAATATCAACCTAAAGGAGGACATTCCTAAGGGTATTTTGTAGGCTGTTCTATAGGCCCATAACGCTTCATTTAGTTTGCATGACCAATCTTTCCCATGGGGCTTTACAATTTTTTGAAGGATTGTTCTTAATTTCCCTGTTACATAATTCAACCTGCCCCTTAGCTTGGGGGTGATATGGGGTGGTTAGTCTATGTTGTACATCATATTTTTCAAAAGATGTCTAAAATTAAATTTTACAAAATGTGACCCCCATCACTTATCATAGCCCTAGGACATCCATATCTACAATATATGTAAGTCTCCACAAAATCAGAGACAACTTTTCTGGTATTGGTCCTAGTGGCTATGACTTCTACCCACTTTGAGACATAGTCTTCAGTCATTAAAATATACTCATATCCATTAGAATTAGGAAATGGTCCCATGAAATCAATGCCCCATAAATCAAACATTTTTACTTCTAAAACAGGTTGTAGAGGCATGCGATTTTTTCTATCAATATTTTTGGACGCTTGACATGCTAAACATTTCAAATAAAAATCATGTGCTTCTTTAAATAAAGTTGGCCAATAAAACCCACTTCCCATTACCTTATGGGCTGTTACCTTAGCCGAATAGTGACCTCCTCCTTGGTTGGAATGGCAGAATTTAAGGATGCTGTTTTGTTCTTCTTCATATACGCATCTTCTAAGAATTTGATCAGCTGCTTGATGGAATTGCTCTGGTTCTTCCCAAAAGTAATCTTGCATGTCCTTGAATAACTTCTTTCTCTCATTGTAGCTCCATCCTGAAGGGACTGGTGGGGGACCATCTCGATGTCAAGACAAAACGTCGCTAGCAATCTCACTGAGCCGCACGAGCTGACGCCCGCGACACCTCATTCAAATACTCCAAGTGAAGACGAAGCCGCACATGGTTTCATTTATTTTCTTTATTTATATTGTTGTAATTTCCTCCCCGAATTATGAACAGGGCCGTTCGTGTTTTGGCCTCGTCCGTTTCAAACAATTTTATTTTTCTCATCGTTTTGAGAGAACCGCTCGTCTCGAGACGGATCCCTCAAGTTATGCCCCATTGGGCATGCCCTCAGCCCTATATAAGGACGGCATGCCCAAGAGGATAAGCAGACTGAAATTTCAATCAAAATGATATTTTGGTTTCCTTGTTCTTAGTTCTCTTCTAGCCATAGATAGTCCTACTTAGCCCCATTAGTCATGACAT
Organism: Wolffia australiana; assembly: GCF_029677425.1. Taxonomy (NCBI): domain Eukaryota; kingdom Viridiplantae; phylum Streptophyta; class Magnoliopsida; order Alismatales; family Araceae; genus Wolffia; species Wolffia australiana. The sequence goes on from NC_135839.1 coordinate 22,563,098, forward strand.
GGGAACAACGTGGTCTCTCTTCTTCCTCGACTCCTTTGAGTGGATCGTTGTCCCCGCCCTTCTGTTTTCTTACCGTTCTGTTTGTCACCATACCCAAGAATCGCCAGTTTCCTTGATTGATCTCTGCATGAAGAATTCTCAAGAAATCGCTTCTTTGGAGCCCTTGTAGTTTCTTGTCGTCTACATTACCATCCATGCATCACTGTCATCGCAACCGATTCCCTCCATCGTCGGCTGGCCGCGGATAACCGCTCCTCCACCAACCTCCACGGCAGTTGGACCCTGTTCCTGAACTTCCTTGTCCTAGAACATTGCCTTTGAGTGTATCTTGCATCATGTCTGATCAGTAAGCACGCCGCCCTGACCGCGCGCGCTGCGACCACTTTGACAGCGCCGCGCGCTGTGACTCCACACCTCATCGAGCGCCTGCTACATAATCTCACTGCCACGTACGTGTGTGTGTGTGCCATAACCCCGTGCGTGCCGCACGGCCTACGCGCACGCGCCCTGTCCACCAAAGTCCTAAGGCCCTTGTTTGCCATCATGCCGACGTTGCCAATTGTGCCTAGCTAGTTCGTCGTCGTCGACCCTGTTGAAGCCGAGCTCTGTTCATGTCCTCGATTTGCTGGTGCATTGCCAAGCGTTCAGTTTGATCACACAGTTGTACCCATCGACGGCGGAAATTTTTCCCCATCACATTTATTGCTCTCTCCCCCGTCGCAGATCTTTACTTTCCTTACAGTACTTTGTTGATTTATTACTCTGTACCTCGAGAGATAGGATCCTATCATTCAATCCCTTCTTGCTGAACTTAGTGAGAGTTAGGAATTTCTCTTTGGGTAAAACATTAACAGTTTACTTGGGAACTTGGACGCTAACGGGTATTATTGCTACCCCTCACCTTACGCACCCGATTTGGTCCAAAGGGACATGGGGAAGTCATTTGTCTCCAATCAAACTTTGTCAATTTAACTGATCGTCACGTTTTGTTAGTTGATTTGTTTTACTTGTCGTTATTTTTTTCAAAGTTGCATCATACCATATAAATATTTTGTGATTTCACTGTCGACATCTGTGGTGTAATACACGCCGATCGATCTCGGCCGATAGGGTGTTAATCAGGGCCTTCCTGTCACCAAAAAATTGACAATGTTTGCAAACCATGGAACATTTCCTGTTTGGATGGCCAGAATTTGCTCATCCTAAAATGCTTCATGGATAAGTGAGGGATCATTTACTTTAACCCTAGAAAGATGATCAACAACATATCTTTAATTTCTATGTCAAATTCCTGTAATAATAAAATCCATCTAATGAGCCTAGGTTTAGCTTCTTTTTTAGACAAAATATATTTTAATGCCACACGATCAGTATAAACTATAATTTTACTACGAAGCAAATAAGGTCAAAATTTTTCTAAAGCAAAAATTACAGCTAGCAGTTATTTTTCTATGGTAGAGTAATTGACTTTTGCATTAATAAAAGTCCTGCTAGCATAATATGTGGCCACAGGTTATTTTGGCCTTTTCCAATTCCCAAGACTGCCCTCTGTCCCAAGACTGCCCCTACAGCAAAATGCGAGGCATCACACATGATTTCAAATGCCAAGCTCCAATCTGGACCTTTCAAAATAGGTGAATGTTTGAGGGCCTTCTTCAGCTCTTCAAAAGTAGAAATAGAATTTTTATCCAAAATGATTTTATTAGTTTTACCAGAAAGGAAATTAGTAAGAGGTTTGGAAATTTTAGCAAATTTTAGAATGAACCTCTTATACAACCTAGATGGCTGAGGAACCCTCTAAGGGTTTTTCGATTTGGGGGAAGTGAAAGGCCCTGGATGACTTTTATTTTGGCCTTTTCCACTTCCAGTCCATGATTGCTGACCATGTGCCCCAATAACACTCCCTCATGTACCATAAAATGAGATTTTTCCCAACTTAGTAGAAGGTTACTTTCAATGCATCTTTGAAGAACTTTAGTGAGATTTAGAAGGCAATTTTCAAAGCAATCTCCAAATACAGAAAAATCATCCATAAATATTTCTAAACAATCACCTACTAAATCAGAGAATAAAGAGTTCATGCATCTTTGGAAGGTGGCTGGAGCATTACATAGGCCAAAAGGCATGCGCCTAAAGGCATATGTACCTATAGGGCTAGTAAAAGTTGTTTTCTCTTGATCATCAGGATGAATGTTAACTTCATTATATCCTGAATAACAATCAAGAAACAAAAGAAATTATGTCCTGATAGTTTTTTCTAAAATTTGGTCAATGGAAGGAAGGGAATAATGGTCTTTCTTTGTAGCCCTATTTAATTTTCTATAGTCAATACATATCCTCCATCGAGTTATTAGCCTTTTCTGGATTTCTTCTCCCTTTTCATTGATATCTACTGTTATTCCAGATTTCTTTGGCACCATGTGAAAAGGGCTGACCCATTGACTATCAAAAATGGCATAAATAATACCTGCATCTAGCTATTTCAACATTTCCTTCTCTAATATTTCTCTCATATGTGGGTTCAGCTTACATTGGTGCTCCCTGGAAGGTTTAGAATCCTCTTCCAAAAATATTCTGTGTTCACAAATTGATGAAGGGGTTCCTCCAATATCCTAAAATGTCCACCCTAATGCATATTTGTGCCCTCTCAATACCTTAAGCAGATCATTTTCTTGAGGAGTAAGGGACAAGGAAATAATCACAGGTGTGGAATTTCTACAATCTAAGAAAGCATATTTCAAAGATGATGGGAGAGCTTTAAGCTCTAAGTTGAAATCTATGGAGAGTATAGGAGGATCAGGTTCTGCTTTTTCCTGGTTGGTGTCATCTACTCTCAATAGAAACCCTCAAATATCCTCAACATCATCCTTCCCTTCATCGCAAAATCTTAACTCTTCGTTACTCCCTTTAGGACATTTTATCATCTTGGATATGTCTAATTTCACTCTTTCCTCTCTAGCCTAAAATTCAACTGTCCCTTTTTCGCGATCCATGATTTTTCTAGTTGTGAATAAGAAGGGCCTTCCTAACTTGGAGCATGTGCATTTAGTGAAATATCATGTTAGAACTCTCCACATATATTCATCTTTTATATAGTATAAAAGTATAAAGTTTGTACTTAATGTGACCAACCTGGCCAATAAGCCAATTGGGTTAAATCTAGCCTCTTCTTTGAGAGAATTTTGGACTTTTTTCAGGAGTAGGAAAATTATTCTTATGAAAGGACCAAGGGACTCTTCATAAAGCCAAAGGACAGCTCATTGGGCTAATGGGCCTCCCGCTTGAGAGAAGACCCAAGAAAGAGCTCCAAGACTCCCTTTAAGAAGAGTCTGATATTCTATACGGGGCAATACTGTGCGTGTGGGCTTGGCCCAAATCTCACCCATGAAACTGATCCATTACCTAAGGCACACCTATAAATTCTTTAAAGTCCTTTGTTAAATACATCCTGAATTTCATTTGGAGTTTTAGTGAAAGGGTGAGAAGATTATTTTCTTAATCTCTCTCTCTCTTTCTATAATTATGAGAGTTAGTGAGGGCCAAGTGAAGTTTGAGCTGACAAGGCCTAGGTGGGAGAGAGAAACCCGTCTCTCTCTACTCCCTCTCCCAAGAAGTTATCCTCTCTCTCTCTCTGCATAAGTTCTGCCAAATGATCCAAGAAGTGGGATGAGTCCAAGTCTTGTAGTGGTGGAAGGAGGGGCCAACCAGCCAGGTAAACCAATTCTTTCATTCTCTACCCTTCTCCTTCTGGACTTATCATGATTTATTCTGTTAGAAATCAAGATTAGTAGTTCTTTCTCTCTCTAGATCACCTGCCTCGTGGGAATTGGATGTTCTTGGACTATTAACACACCCAATTCCATTTCAAAACACTTGGCATATCCCACAAGTGAAGGTGAAACCTAATCTTGCAAATCTTGGTCGAAATTCATTTTCGACCAAGATTTTATCAAGTAGTTGTTTTTTTTTGGATTTCTTCCCGATTTAATTTTGAAGAATGAAATTGGGCACAATATCTAGAAAATACCTAAAAATCACTAAAAATGTATTCTCAACTTTCCTGAATTTTTTACCTCGTTAAAAATCATTTGAATTGAGAAAGTAATAATTCACTGTCATTTAGAATCCATTTAATCAAAATAAAGTTGAATATAATTCCTAAAATTCTTACACATCTATTTTTAGCTTAAATCTACTCAGATCTGGTCTAGGGCTCTGTGTGATTCAACCCTCACCCCCGATCAGTGAGGAATATAAATTTATTGCTTAATCAAGGGAAGACCTTATTTGACATAGGTTAGTAATACTTAGTAGCAATAACCTAGACCCATAGTTCCAAGATCATCATGAGCCATCAAAAAAACTAGCCAGCAAAATATCTCTAAAATATGAAATGCATATTGGGCCTATAAAATATTAAAGATATGTATTGATCTAATACACACATAGTCATCATTATTTGGTGTTTGTTCTCATTATCAGATATCAAAACCCAAAACACTATTAAAGGTGGAACACCAATGGATAACATGCCTATGATGGGAACTTATGGAAATGTGTATGCTATCTGTAAATCATTATCAGTAATGGATATCGGATGTTCATTAGATATCAAGGAAATATTGCAAGTGGACTGCTATGTATAAAATTATATATGAGATTCTAATCATAAGATGAAAAATGTATTAGCTAAGATATAGCAAAAGGTTTAAGAAGGGGAGGGGAAGGAGGATTATACATTTGTAGTAAATAAAGATGGTAAAGTTTCCATGGGAGAGTTTAATCACTACTTTGCCTTCCTCAATCATGACAAATAGCTTGACACCTCACCTATTGAAAACTTAATCTATTGATTAAGTCATATAAAATCTACATGTTCATAAAATTAGGTAACAATGTTGACCAATCAATATTATTGAATTATTAAAATTATTAACAATATTGGTTCATGGGCTTTAAGGTCACACTCATGAAATCTATGTACAATGGTATATGTTCTTAAATTTTAGGGGTTTTTATGAAAACCTCAAAAATAAGTATTACTAGATGGGCATAGCCACCCCACTGCTTACCACTTACAACATTTTTATGGATGAAAGCAGTGGGGGTAACATTAACCACCACCCACTGCTTAAAGCCATGACAATGTAGTTTTTGTTCTTACAATTACCCCATAATGAGGCATCCTTTTTCACATTTTGCTCAAAGGGTTCAAGGGAGATTGTGCATCAAACTGTTCGCAAGTACCAACTCTGGTCGAATCCGAGTATGATGGCTCAGTACCGATAAAGGATAGTGGTATGAAACGTCGACAGTATTGTCGTCCGACGGATAAACCCTAATGGGTCGATGTGACTACGATGCAATGAATGAGCGCCCTACGTGTCGTACGTGCAAGCTCCAACTTGAGGGACGCGTCGAGATCTGAGCTTGGATGGGGCCGCTGGGTGGCGGCGATGGTGGCCTCTCAAATCTTGTTGGAGCGACGAAGATTTCTACAACCGAACTGAATCAATCCATAGGGCTCGCATGTGATGGACGGACTCGTCTGTATCGGTAAAGGCACTCACTAATCATAGTTTTCTCTCAATTCTTTCCTCTCTCACCTACCTAGCCCAGGCACAGTGGAGTCCGAACAAAATTATACTGCAAGAGGTAAATAAACGAGCGACAAGAGAGGACGGCGTACCTCATCGATACGTGGCTCGCGGTGCAAAATTCATCGTCTATTGGCGGTGGTCGGAGCAGGTGTGATGGGGAGGCACCGGAGAGTGGACGGTGGCTTGACAGGTGATGTGATGATGTCAGACCATTGTTAAAGGGGGCAAAGGAGAGGAGTCGGGAAGCGACCACAGTGGTAACGAGGCTCGATCACTCCGCTGGACCCGTCGGGGCTAACGTGCATTAGTCATCCCGGTGCAAGTCGGTAGTTGGTGCAAGCTTCAATGATCATTCACAAGTGGGGTGGGAATCTCTGTGAGATAGCTCGGGGAAGTCCAAGCCATCATGAGCTGATAATTAGCTGGAGCAGGTCCATCACCTTTGTGTCATAGGTTGGGGGGGGGAGGGGACAAGATGTCCCACCCAAGACCGGCCTTGGTTAAGGGAGGCCTCGACCAAATCAGGTCTAACCTGGTGAGTTTTGACCAAGGCGAGACCCTGGTCAGAGAAGCCCGCAATCGTCAGATTCCACAGTGGCAGAAATTATGAGCACGACGGTCTCTGATCAAGTGAATTTCTGAGCAGTCAAACCTAGCTAGGCGAGTTATTGGCCATAAGTGAACTCCTGGCCAAGGGAATTCGCCATTGGGTTATTCCCGTCTAGACGATTTTTGTAATGAAGGCAAGTTCTCAGACAAAAGCCATGCGCGATCATTCTGGTCAACAGAGCTCAAGGCCAGCAATCTCCCAATTAAAATTGATTCACTGTGGATGATTTCCAACCAGCTACCCAATGACCTGTCCGACAAAGCTCTGGGTCAAGATGTCCCGCCCAAGACCGGCCTTGGTCAAGGGAGGCCTCGACCAAATCAGGTCTAACCTGGTGAGTTTTGACCAAGGCGAGACCCTGGTCAGAGAAGCCCGCAATCGTCAGATTCCCCGGTGGCAGAAATTATGAGCACGACGGTCTCTGGTCAAGGGAATTTCTGAGCAGTCAAACCTAGCTGGGCGAGTTATTGGCCATAAGTGAACTCCTGGCCAAGGGAATTCGCCATTGGGTTATTCCCGTCTAGACAATTTTTGTAATGAAGGCAAGTTCTCAGACAAAAGCTGTGCCCGATCAATCCGGTCAAAAGAGCTCAAGGCCAGCAATCTCCCGATTAAAATTGATTCACGGTGGATGATTTCCAACCAGCTACCCAATGACCTGTCCGACAAAGCTCTGGGTCAAGATGTCCCGCCCAAGACCGGCCTTGGTCAAGGGAGGCCTCGACCAAATCAGGTCTAACCTGGTGAGTTTTGACCAACAAAATTCTTGAGCGGTAACGACCCCCTGCAGTCAGTCGGGTTCTAGCAGCTCCCAACGTCATAATGATCAGTCTTGTGATCCCTCAAACCACGGGATAATTCCAATTAGAATCCCCAATGTCGCCCTTGCAACGTCCTGATCGTTAATTCCGTGCGTCGTGGCAATGCAGAGGCTGCGGAGGTGCGATCTTGACCAGCAGGCGTAAGAGAACGGCCGCCAAGGCTGTTATTCGGGAATTCCCCCAAAATCAGTGGGAAATCCCCAAATTGGAAGTAGCAATTTGCCCGTGCAACAGTCAGGTCGCAAATTCCGGACGTCGCAGCAAGGAGGAGGTTGCGGCGAGTCGATCGATTAGGGCGGGAACCAGAATCTTCCCCTACCTCCTTACCGCAATGGTCGAGAACCAGGGATGCCGGAATTCTTCATGGTAGAGGAGCTGCGTAAGGAGAATTGGTAGGGAGGGAGAGGGAGGGTCAACAGAATCTTCCCCTACCTCCTTCAGGTGATTTCTCCCTTCTTGGCAGCATCCGCGAGCTCCTCTCCTCCCACCCCTTTTTTGTGATCTCTCTCGATGGAGGGGGGGGGGGGGGGGAGACCAAGAACAGGTCAACAATTCTTCTTCTTAATTCCTGATCTAAGGGGGCTAGGGCGCCCCCTCTTCCAAATTGCGAAGGACAATGGCCCCCCCTTAGTGGGTTAACAAAGGAAAAGAAATAGGGTCCATTAGGGGCCCTTGTAGAATGGGCCCCAATTACACATAGAAGGGGGGGTTTAAAACATGAAGGAAAAGTACAAAGGAGGAATGTGGGAGTCGGAGTCCAAATTGCTAAGGACCCTTCCCACATGTCGACAAAAATGCATGGCGTAGACGGGACGTGTCGCTGTGCGACAAAAACAGAATGACGAGATGGATAAAACACAAAACACGACAAAAGAAATGATGAAAATGAAGATATGATATTCGAGCATCATCACCCAAATGTCAATGGCGGTAGGGGGGCAGCACGGACGACGTCATCAACAATCCTTGATGGCGTGTGCCATCACATCCAACCTGCAACCGCAGTGACACATGCTTGGTTAAGGACACTTTTGACTTTGAATGGTTTTGTTATATTCCCTTGTATGGAGTTATGTCTCCCTATCAACAAGATATCCTACCAACATTTCTCAAGTATGTCCTTTTCAATTACTCTCAGATAAGTACATAATAACACCATCTCCACCTCTCGTAATGTGTTTTGCATCATTTGGTATCAGAGTTGTTATCTCAGAAAAAATATTCATTGGTACCTCCATGCCCCATATCAATACTCTCATCACTTGTTACCCGATTGGGTATCGAATATCAAGCACCTAACCCCAAAATTTTACTTTCAGGCAAATAAAACCATCCCCACTTGGGCATGAATGAGCCTTCAACAAACCTTGACAGAGGGATTGCACAGCTTTGGTGAACGATGACAATTTGTCAAGACAGAGGGATTACATGTTTATATAAATTTTCATATTATCAAGAAAGAAGTGATCCACAAGTAAGAGAGAGGTATCGACCACCACCCTTTTAAGGGTGTGAAATGAGATTACAACATCCGGGCAAAGGTAATGGCAAGGAGAAAATCTATCATCATTATCGTAATATAAAAGTTAAAGCACAAATTTATGATGGGTCCTGGGGCCCTAAAGGATATTATGATTGGAAAAATGCCATATATTGCTTTTTTGGACAGGTAAACATGAGAGAGTATTGTAAGTAGTGGCTTCTTAACCTCAAATTATAAGGGAAAAAAACTTACAGGGAAAATCTCAAAGAAATTCTTGAGAAACCTAGAGAACAACCTATGACCACATGGACCACTGTTAAAGAAAATCTGTATAAAAAATATGTTATTGAAGGCTACCATTCATGCCTCGTGTATGAATGGCGATGGATTGTAGAAGCAACTCAAAGCTCACGTGAATATATCATACGATTTCAGGAGTTATTATTGATTTGTGGTATTAAGTAACATCCATCCCCAACATCGTATCATTTTTGTACCAGCTCACAATATCCAATAAGAAAAGAGATAGGCCTCCATCATGTATGGACTTTGGAAAAGCATGCTGATCAGCGCTTGAATATGAGGGATATATTGCCATCAATCCATTGGCAATCTGAAGATTAAGCTTTAAGGGCATTTTATTAAGATTCTTTAATATGTGTTTTGATGAATCTAATAAGTGATGCATGACTTACAATGGGTTCTGATCAGGTAAAACAAGTACTCACTCAACTATCATCTAATTTTAAGTGAATATCAAATAGCATTCATAGATATATTAAACAACTAATTAGTTTGACCATATGGTGAACAAGTCTGATCACTAATTTAGGAATTGGATTTTCTAAGAAATGAAGGAAAACATATTATCTAACACTATTCAATTAATTGTGAGGATTGGACCTCATGTGATTGGTTTCATGCCTTTGTCAAAATCATGACAAATACCTTCAAGTATTTAAGGCTGGCTTTATTAATTACTTTATGAAAATTAAATACAAGAATATATTACTATCCATTCGTGATATTTTGAGTGAAATTAATTATTAGACATAACTTAAATTTCTATATTTTTTTAAAGCTGAGGTTGTTTGCATAACAGCTATGGGGCTTTGAACTTATGGTAAATTAGTAAATATAAAAATTCCAAATTAAGATGATTACACTTTCATAATGTCTAATCATAATGAATACATATGACTATTGGAGTCTTGATACATTATGATGATGACCTACTAGATTTCTCAGTCCATATATACAATGATGATCCATAATTTCAAAATCCTCTTATCCCTGCTTTTTGAAAATCACATGCCAATACCTAGGGCAATCTTATACTTTGTGAGGCAATTTTCAACCCATTTTTAAGCATTTCTTAAAGATGATATTTGTGGCTAACATTAATTTGAGACCATATAACTTGGATTCATGCTTTTTCGGTGCAGGGTGATTCAAGATTCAATGAAAGAATGCTGGCCTATGAAATTTCACATGTCCTTGATCCTTGCGATCTGTTTTACATCTTTAACATAAATTTTAGAATGATTTTGAGATTGTGTTCAACATATTACTAGTTTCTAACATTCATACAAATCCATTGAAGTTGAAATTTCATCTTTTGGTAGTTGTTTTAAACATTACAGTGGTCTGAATTTTGATGTAGAGGAATTACATGGTCGACAACGAAAGTGGAAAGATTAACCTTTAGAGATTGCTTTGATTCTTTTTTGAATAGTTTGTGTGAGATAAACTGTAAATCCATAAGGTTGGAATCATGTCATTTGATACAAGAATAATATGCTATTTTAGTTTAAGCACCAAAATTCAAACACAAAACAACTAATTTAATTCAAAGAGAATCATGGAATAGAAGAGGACTAAAGGAAAGAACGACCACATATAAGGAGGTATTATTGCAGGAAGTGATAATTACATTTGAAAATTTTTATCTCTAAAAAAAAAAATTATGATCTAAAAATATTCCTGCTTAAAGACATGAAGTTAGACCTTTTCTTGAATACTACTTAAGGAGACTGATTATATACGAAGCGTTTTTTAGGAGAAAGACATATTGTTACAAATATATCGTTCTTGTTTCAATCTAGTTAAGGCTTTGGGGTTCATAAGAAGAAGGATTGGGGGCCAAAGTAGGGAAGTAGGTCAAGCGTCGTTGCTTCGTGGAAGACTTTGGGGGTTGAGGATGACACTATTTCACCATTTTTTTCCTTTTTTGTGTCCTTTTTCAACCATATTTTAAAGTGTTCTTGGTTGCATTTAGACAAACACAGATAGGGCACATCATCACCTTGAGACAGATATTCCTCATTTCCTCTACGTCATTTTCTATTTAGAAAAAATCCAAGGTTACTTGAACAAAGAAAAAGATAGTATAGTTAGAGAAAAATAAAATTACATCATTCCTTCTGCGTCTTGACCCCCTCTTTCTATCTGTACAGTTGGATCATTGAGATCAAGCCTACATTGATAGATAAAAATTATTACTAAATGGGGGTAAAATGGTAATTTTCACAATAAGGCCTTCCCTAATTCAGGAACAACTACTCTATTCAATAATGGAATGGGATATTCAATCTCTTAGAAAGTTAACCCTTTTATGGTTTTTATAGTTTTCTTGAAGGGCAAATTGATAAGCCAAAAATAGGGGTGAATTTTGGAATTTTTAAACCCCTTGTCGTTGTTAATTTTAGCATATACAATAAATTTTATAAAACCCTATCTTAAGATATAAAGTGATAAGTAAAGGTATCGTCCAAGGGAAGCTAGTAAGGAATTCAATTTGATGATTTTCTTGATGATTCAACCCTAATTAGAGTTAATTTGATCTCAATGAAGATCAAATAAACCTAATTAGACAAGGAGGTTAGAGAGGGGGGTAGAAGAGATGAGAGGAGTAGAAGAAATAGGGGGCTCTAAGTTGAATTAATTGATCCAATTGAAAGGATCAAATAATTCAATTAGAGAGATTAAGAAGAAGATTTAGATTTGTTTTGGTTGATTCTGTAGATTTGATAATTCAGGAACAACTACTCTATTGAATAATGGAATGGGAAATTCAATCTCCTAGAAAGGTAACCCTTTTATGGTTTTCATAGTTTTCTTGAAGTGCACTTGAATAGCCAGGTAAATCTCTCAATTTCTCCTCTCAATCCTAGTCAGGGCTTGTACATGCCACTCAAGCCAAGCGATTAAATGCGCACATGCGAAAAGACGTCGCCCTAAAATATTTATGTACATATCCTATTTCTTCTCTCTCTCCTCCCCCTTATCATAAAAACTATTAAAACTTCCTGATTAATTGCAATAAAACCCTGTAACTATTTTAAAAATATATTTACGCATGCACGCACGACCGAGAGTTGTTTTTAAGGGCATAATTGCAACAATAACTTAAGAAAACTCCCCTGAAGTTTGAAAATTACTTTAACACTCATTTTTTCGTTATAAATATATTATTTTCTTAATAAAATGCATTTCTTCCTCAAATAAATCTTAGAAAAATCCAATAAAACCCTAACAAATCTTAGAAAATTCTAGAATTTTCAAGAAAATTCAGTAATTCTTCCCCATACTAATAAACCTCAAAATAAAATATTAAACCTGCCATTTGCATTTAAAAATAGTTATTTCAAGCTCAAATAAATCCATAAATCTTCATAAAATTAACATGAAATTAGAGAAAAATCAGAAATCACATGAAAACATGAATTTCATGTAAATGTATGAAAACAACCCCCTTTAATCTACTTAAATGCATATTATTGTGCAAAATTTCTTGAAATAAAGTCTGAATTTAGGGTGTTATCATTCCATATTCTAGTAATGTCTAGAGAAGTTTGACAACCAATATTATGTTTTTGATCATAATGGCTTATTGAAATCCACCTAACCTAAGAGATTGTCTAGTGAGGAATTTACTAGAAGGCCCTTCCAATCATCCAAGTCACAATCTTGGTTCCATTTTAGTTCCATCAACTATGGTTTCTGACAAAATATGCGATCTATTAGAGCACCCACTTGGACCATGCCACCTACCATGTATGTAAAATTATATTGCTTGGAGGGTTCAGCCCTCTATCAACATGATTTCCAATGGGAAATCTCATAACCAATTATAGCAGGCCTGTAGAAGAAAATATGCATGAAGACGACCAATGCATTTAACATGAATAGTATGTAGTGACACAAGATTTCATCGAACATCTTGATGAGACCGCTAATCTGCATGTTATATACACCACGTGCTTCAAAACCCTACAGAGTCATCATTGATAATTGAATTAGTATCATTGCTATTTCCCATGGAGTGTTTGAAAAAATTAAACTATGAACAAAAGCAATACTGACAACTTATCATATTTCTTCTTATTTAGCCTACATATTTCTTCTTATTTTAATATTGTATGGTTATACGTATTGCCAATGGAGGTGGGTAGTTTTATATCTGGATGTCCTTGCTGATATGATATGAGTCAAATTCCATCCTTCATAGCAAATGTAACGTGTGTACTTCTATCCATGGAGCTAAATGCATTGTCATCATGCTATTTAGCGTTGCGAGTAAGACCAACCCATTATCTTGTGTCAGTCTTTAGAGACACCTACCGATGCTAATCTCATCCTCAAATAGCATGTGTGAATACTCATGATATATCAAGCACCATAAGTTATAGCCTTAACCATGAAAACTAACAACCCATACATGAGTCAGCAAACTAGTTTTCCAGATGTCTTTTCTAAAGATGGGATTTCCCCCCTTCAAGACATTCAACAGATGTCTTTGTGAATGTAATTTTGCTAAATCAAATAGAATTATTATTATGTAAACTCATTCAAGTATGTGTATAGTAGGAGTGAGTTCATCTACACAGGGACTGGCCCTTATAAGTAAATCTAATAGTTGAGCTACAGTTAGGGATAATAATATGCTAATATGGTTAAAAAGGGAAATTAGTTTCAGGTCGAGTAAGAGAAATAATAAAACTATTAATAGGGAAGGTATTTAAAGGATGGAAGATAAATATTGAGTGGGAGAAAGTAATTATAGTGAGATAGAATTTAAGATGATGTGAAGTTGTAAGTAATGGTAGCTAGAGTGAATTAGAGAAGGGGGATGTTCTATGGTTATAAGAAAGGATATTTTTATGATGAAAACAGTAAGTATATTTTCAAGATATTAGAGTTTCAGTTCAGTGGAACAAAGTATTATTATAAAGCAAGACAGTAATATGCGTAGTGTATGATATAATTTTTGGGTTTCACTTAAAATGTAGGAGAAATAAGGCAAAGACAGAGTAATAAGGAAACCATGATCAGTAGGTTATATATAAGAAATATTGAAGGGTATAATGGTGAATAAAGATAATTACATAAAAAATTAGCAAAGATGGATAGTGAGAATTAGGTAAGTTGTAAATAGATAATTTATTAGAGTAAGATATAAGATGAATAAAAAAGGGGATGAGAATATTAACGTTAATAATGAAGAGCTTATTTAGTTATATGTATATAGCAATGAAGAGGAAAAAACATATCTGCATAGTAAGAATTTCAGATTCACAGAGGTAGAGAGAATTAATTTTGTTTAATTTTAGAAGAACATAGATAGAGGAAAGAAGAATCTGGGGAAGAGAGATAGAGCCAGTAAAAGAGCTATTGAATTAATTATATGTATTAAAATATGCTTAGGGAATATCATATTATAGCATAGTACGATTATATAGTGCGTATATTTGATAGATATATTTTTAGTATTTTTACAAGGTAAAATTGGGGGAAAAATAGAAAAATCATGTAAAATCCTTGGTGCATAGTAAGTACGTGTTCGGTGGAATGCCTCAAAGAGGCTGCTCCATGAAATCACTATGAGATAAACCTAGAAAATTCTAACTAAATGTTTGGAATCATTCATGAATATGAACTAGATATCTATCAAATTTGACTTCGAAATCAATCAGGATTTCCCTGATTGAGGCACACCGAACACCCGCGCCTACTTTTAGTATGCATTCACACTCATCTTCCTCAGTGCTGGTGCAGATCCTAGATGTTCTAAACCTCCTTCAATGCCTTCCTGAGCCAGTCAAACCTCTTTGGAGCTACCCCCCTCTTCTATTCGACCAAGTAAGCCCTGATGGTTATAATGTGGCCGTCAAGACAAACACACTCCCATGTTTATTTAACTCCATTGAATAAAATATTTGTGTTCATTATTATTCTGTGTGATGTTGTAATGAAGTCCATGAATATGTGCAAAGACTTTCTGAATTATGATGAGATCATAATACAGTGATCACTAGTCTTTAAACATGTATTCCAAATAATCATATTCGACGGATAGTCAAGATGGACATTGAATTATCTGGAATATAATAGCGCTAGCTGATCCTACTTATACGAAAGGTATAGCTGATCCTGTGGCTATTAGTGTGGCAACACTAAGGACAGATAGTGGGTGCTCTTTGGAGAAAGAGTTCACTGAATTGATCAGTAGGAATCCCTGAATGGTATTATACCGAACTGTCAATCAGGTTGATTCACATCACAGTTGTGTAAGTGGTCCTTAGATCTGAGACACCAAAGACGCCTTGTGGATGGACGGTAAATACTTTGGATATGGCCAACGAGTCTCTAATTATGGAATTCTAAACAGTCATAGTTCGAGTACATCAAGAAGTTCACAAAGACGATTGAGTGGTCAAGACGGGATTGTCCACTCTGAGTATAAGAGGTGACAGCTCAAGGAAGGTGATGATTTCGTAGAAGAGTTCTCTGATGATTTATGAATGCATCAGTACTAACTTGGATGACCGATTAGGGTTTGACAATTGACCATACACTATCATCCAAGGAGCGTCAAGTGGATTATACATACATGGTAACCGATGACGAACATGTTCCATGAGTGAGTCGATACACACTCCTTTGTATCTTCTAGAATAGGAGGTGTGTTGGGTTCTAGAGGCCTTGACATGGATGAATAAATGAAAATGATATGCAGTGGAAGACTTTTGCGAAATCGTAACGGCATCAATAAAAACATTAAACGAAGTATCTTTCCACAGATTGCATCCGTAATCTCTTGGATCCTAGAGTGAGCCGAGTCGAGCTGCTCACGTGTCACCCTCTAGATGTATCCATGCGGTCCTCGACACATTGGATCTCCTCCTTCTCGTTGACAAGCCCCGTTCTTTCTCCGTCGATGTCGTTACGTCATCCCGATCACATCAGGGATGGAGAGGGGGTGTGCGGATAGTGGGAGAAGGGGAAAGGCCCCTGAACAATTCTGGCCTGGGTGAATTTTTCTTAGGGTCTTCCCCTATTTATACTAAGTCAGTATTTTTCATAAAAATCCCCAAAACTTAAGTATATATTCCGACATCCAAAAGACCATTTGTGTGTGACCCTCTAGGACCATGTATCAGTCTAGTTAACGACTCCAGCATCCCAATAACCTTTATTCGCCTTCCAAATTAATTAACTATATCATCATATAAATTAATTAACGTCAGATCAATTTAACCCAATTGATAGGTCGAGTCTCCAACACGTGGGGTGCCAAGCTACACCTTGTATCCTAGAAGATACAAAGGAGTGTGTATCAAATCACTTATGGAATCTGTTCATCATCAGTTACCGTGTATGTATAATCCCTCATCCACTTGACGCTCCTTGGACGACTTAGGATATGGTCTACTCTCAAACCCTAATCAGTCATCTGTGTTAGTACTGATGTATTCGGAAATCATCGGAGAACTGTTCTCCAATATTTCACTACCTTGGCCAAGGACTTCATCGCATCGTATTCCTTGAGTTGCCAGCTCTTATACCGAGGGTGAATGATCCCATCTTGAATACTCAATTGTCTTCGTGAACTTCTTGATCTTCTCGAACTAAGACCGTTTAAAATCCCATGATTAGAGACTCATTGGCCATAGCCAAAGTACAACCGTCTGTCCACAAGACATCTTTGGTGTCTCAGGTCTAAGGACCACTTACACAATTGTGATGTGAATCAACCTGATTGACAATTCGGTATAATACCATTCATAGATTCGTACGGATCAATTCAGTGAACTCTTTCCGCTAAAGAGCACCCATTATCTATCCTTAGTGTCTCCACACTAATGGCTATGGGACCGGCCATACTCATCATATGGCCATACTCATCATACTCATCATATGAGTGAGGCTAGATAGTGATATTCTATCCGGATACTTCGATATCCTTCTCGTGTATCCTTTGAATAAGAATGCTTAGAACACATACTTAAAGAGTAGTGATCTCCGTATTACAATCTCATCATAATTCACAAAGTCCAATCATGTATTCATGGACTTCACTATACGCATCACACGTGCACTATAATGAGTATGTTCTATTAATGAACATGGAAGGAGATGTGGAATGTGTGATTGTCTTGTCGGCCACTTATATTTCCATCAAGGTGTAGCTTTCCAACCGACATGTTGGAGACTCGACCTATCGATTAGGTTAAATTGATCTGACGTTAATTAATCAATATGATGATATAGTTAATTAATTTGGAAGGCAATAATGGTTATTGGGCCGCTGGAGCCATTAACTAGACTGATGCATGGGCCTAAAGGGTCACAAACAAATGGTCTTTTGGACGTCAGAATATATACCTAAGTTTTGGGGGTTTTTATGAAAAATAACCACTTAGTATAAATAAAGGAAGGCCTCTAAACAAAATTCACCCAGGCCATATTTTTTCAGGGGCCTTTCCCCTTCTTCTCCACTCTCTCCACACCCCTCTCCATGCTCGATGCTATCGGAATGGCGTAATGCCGATGATAGGGGTAGAGCGCGGCTCATCAAGGAGAAGGAGGAGATTCGACGTGCCGAGGATTGCATGGACATGTCTAGAGGCTGTACACATGAACAGCTCAACTCGTTTCACTCCGGGATCCAAGAAATCATGGATGCAATCCGTGTAAAGGTACTCGTTTCACTCCGGGATCCAAGAAATCATGGATGCAATCCGTGTAAAGGTACTCGTTTCAATGGTTTTGTTGATGTCATTCGATTCGCTTATGTCTTCTGCTGCGAATTGTTTCCAATTTTTCATCCAGATCTAGGCCTCTAGAACCCAACATGGTTAAGATGGGATCATCTGCCCTCCGTATAAGAGGAGATGGACTCAAGGAAGATGTTGCAGAAATATCCCTGGCCAGGATAGTGAGGATATTGGAAAATGCGTTGTCCAATTATCCCCGTTATGCATCACTACTAATCAAATGATAGATTAGGGTTTGAGAGTCTCGCGTGGAGGATGGATTACACATATACAGTAACCAATGATGGTAAAGGTTCCATGAGACAGTTCGAAACTACTCGGTATCTTCTAGAACACTAGGTGTAGCTTCGCACCCCACGGGCTGGAGACTTAACCTATACATTGGGTTAAATCGATCCTTATTTAATTAATCTATATGTTGATGTAGTTGATTAATAAGGTTGGTCAATAAATATTATTGGGCCACTAAAGTTACTAAATAGAATGATACATGGGCCTAGAGGGTCACACGCACAAGGTCATAAGGGCATTGGTGGATATATTTTACTTTGTAAAGTTTTTCAGAAAAACCTTAAAGTTTTTAAGTACCCATGCAAGCCTGATTTGAGAGCCCCTCTCCCTTTCTTCATTCTCTACGTAAACCAAGGAGAGAGTCTCCAAGAAGAGTTGAGAGGAAGAGGTGGAGATCCAAGCACCTAGTGATCGTGTGGATACTTCTAGAGGTCGGACGTGTGAACGGCTTCAGAACGATCTCAAAGTGAGCATGTCAAGGGTGGAATAAGTTCCCTGAAATGGTACATCCAATGTTTTATTTTAAAGATTGGTTGTGAATCGATCTACACGCTTCCGCATCCATGGAACGTGATTTCCATGGACGAATCAAGGCACCAAACCCAACAAGCCCCACACAGGTATCTTGCTGATGTGTTGGATTTGGGTCAGAATATGGAGAATTAGGGCTTGTAGACCTCTTTTCAATGCTTTGAGATGATCTCCAACATCTATGGATGGCATGGACCAGCCTAAGGGTCCTCCCAAGCCATTTGATCACCTTTGGCAGTTCCCTTCGGCCAAAAACTGCCATCCATCCGGAGGAGGATGACGGCTAGAGGCAGAGATGGACATAGTTTTCTCTAGACATTATGTCTGGCTTCAAGATCAGTTAACAGTTGTGATTATATCGCATCCCTAGAACCCTTAGAGCTTACGTTGCACCCTCCCTTGCCACGTCATCTGATCCAAATCCAGGCCCATCATCTACCCTTTCAGCGAGTGCCCTCATGATTCACTAATCGTGTAGCCCTGACATCTGTGGGCAGATTAAAAGCATCTAAGAAGAAGAAAAATATTTTAATATTGTGTTATTTAAATCTCACCATCAAATATTTCTTTAAAAAGATCATACGACCAATATTATATCAACAAACTTAAAGAGCATGGTTTTGACGTGGGCTTTTGGCTAGGTTAGCTCAAAGCCCACACATAGTGTCTTGTAATTTTCTCAATGTCGTGGCCCCTTGGGCAACAATCCTTCTATTATCTATTGTCAACCCAACCCACCAGCGATTGAAAAAGGAGAAAAAAAATTAATTCCATGTAGACAAACCTTAAAACATGTATACCTATAAAAATTATACATCTTTCTCATATATGAATTAATTCCTCCCTTTCCCCCGTGCATGTGTGGGCATTCCTATCTATCTCTTGGGCGTTCGTGTGTTTTAGCTCTATGAGGCCCACTTTGTGGCTCCATGTGTTATGCTCGATTAGGTGTTGCTTTCACCAGGAGTAGTGCTTGCCAGCTGAGAGCATGCTTGAGTGCCTTGCACTCACATGCCGACGATTGGCTTGAGTGATGTCGCGCTTTTCACTACAAACCTATTTTCTTCTTTATTTTTTATTTTTTTGATTAATGATCTACAAAAAATAGAATAAACTAGGTAAATTTTAACCTGTGTAAATTAATATATTTTAAATTCATTTTGCATTAAGATCATTCGACTTCTATATTATGCAAAAATTAGATTAAAATGTATTGTTTTAAATAAGTGATCCATTTAATCCATGAGATGAAAATTCATAGAAAGATGAAGGTAACATCAATAAATTAATGCCAAGATGACCTTAAAATATGTATATTTGGTTTATCGGGTATCTGTCACTCAAGATTGTTCTAGTCCACTATCGATACATGTTGTGCACAGTTTCCATGGATCACAAGTTAACGATACTCTATATATGCGGCCAATTTGACCAAAACATACTGAATATTTATAGTCATTTAGTTTCGTTGAAAATTAAGTACCTGATGCTTTGGGTCAAAAAAGACATGTATTCACAACACTAGAAGCCCACTTGCAACGTTTTGGAGTTATTATAGAATTATACAAGGAATGTCCAACCTTTGTCTCCACCTATCAACAATTACAAAGAATTTTCTACCTTACGGATCTTGGGCCTTCCGCCAATAGCTAACTGATAACATGCATGTTTACCACATTAGTATGATCATATTTACATGTATATTTGCATTAAATCACTCATATGTGCATGTTATCAAGCTTAAAATGATTCAATCTACTTTTAGAATGATTTCCTGCATTTGTTTGGATTTTTCTAACAATAGATTCTAAAATAATATAATTTTTAAGGCATAAAATGATTTTTCTGTAATTTTTAGACATTAAATTTGGAAAGATATGATTTCTTTAATGAAAATATATATTTATACATATTTTTGGGATTTTATTTTATTTAATATGAATTTTTGAATTTTTTGGCCTTTTTTGGTGCAAGGTGATGTGGCACACTCATGTCCACTCATTTAAAACACAAAACAAAAAAGAAAGAAGAGGGTGACATGGCGCAATGACGTGCCCCACGTAAGCACTTGAGAAAGCATGGAATATCATGTGCTTTGACTTCTTAACGGGCACGGAAAATGAGGACACTGATGAGGAGAGAGAAGGAAATCAAGGGCTAGGATTGGACTGCTTCAAATGGCCATAACTTTTGATCTACAACTCTGATTGAGTTGAAATTTTCAGCATTGCTTTGTCTTCCTCTCCTCTTTCCATCCATTCTGATCTATAAATAGAGGCCTAGATCAACGTGAAATTTATCTTGAACTTGCTTCCTACTTCTGGGTCTGATTGAAAGATAGTGAGTTTTGAGATCCATCAAGTGTGTTCTTGGTGTCTTGGGTGTGTGGGAAGAAGCATAAGAGAAGAGGAGGAGCTTACTGGCACTCACAAATTGCCGTGATCCTGGTGGAACATAAGGATCTAAGGTAAGTGTCTTCGTCTTATGTTGTTTCGCTCCTGACAGCATAGTTACCATAATTATAGTTTTTTTAATCAACTTTTCATTTATCATTTCACTTACTTACAACCCCATTATCTCGTACATCTGTCCTCTCCATCGTACCACTCTACATCCAACCACTAGCCTCGTCCATACCATCGACCATCCTCGTGTACGTCGAGTTCGCTTACTCTTTTCTTTAAGTTAAATTAACATATAACTTACATCTTTTTACTTGAAATCACTACCTCATATATTCTATTCTCATATTTACCTCATATACCAATAATCACTACAATGAGAAAATTAAATCCTTACTCATCATTCCCTTTGGAGATGATCCATACTCATCACTAACTAAATATTCTTAAATATGGTTAAACATATTTTTTGTTGAATAATCTCATTTATAAACAAATTGAAATTATCACTAAAAAATCGGGGAGTTTCTTCATCATAATTGATCACTTTTAAAAAACGACACAGTTTATTGCACGGTCAAAAACATTAGGTACTTATTACGTAGAAAGTTTATTCTGAATGTAAATTTTGTGTTTATGGTGTGGCCCAAATCATCGCCTCTGACACTGACACCAAATTTGTGTACTCTTTTTTAAAAATTTTGCAACGCCATATGGAGAGTAAAGTAAAATATTTTACAACCTCCATCCTCAAACTGGTGGCTAAACAGGAGCGATAAATGGGAGCATTGGTAATCCATGTTGTTGTCTTGTGCTTGAGTGCCACATCTCATGGGATGCCCTCTTGGTCTAATAAAGTAAGCTTCATATGAATTTTTCATACTATTTTTTATTGCTCATTTTGTGTTTCATTCAGTCCAAAATTATTTTTTCTAAACTAATGCTTTAATTTGTATTGTACTCATCTTATTATAGTTTACGTTAAGGATGAATGAATGTGTAATCTGCTTACTCTCAATCTATTATGAAAATATGGTGAATAAATCAAATGTGCATTAAACCTCAGACATCTGATTAAAATCAGAGGCCTGAAGTGTAATAAGACGGCCGCACCCCATCAATCTGATGCGATGTATGGCATTCTTAATAGTGGTATTGACAAAACTATTTCAATGTGAACAGGTGATAGAGCTGTTATATTTTCCTTCCCATCTCACCCTTGCTCCCTCTGTGTCCCTCTCACATGCACTATCTCTCTAAAACACACACACACTACCTCTCATCTCTCACCCTAGAAGCACACACACTATCTCTCTACATAGTTATCTTTCAAACACACACTATATCTCTCTTTCATTTATCTTGTTACAGTCAAAACATCTGTTTTTAATCAGATGTCTGTATTTTAATAATAGTAATGGAATCCATTAATTTTATTACAATCAAGACACCAGATTAAAATCAAATCTCTAGACAGTAATAAGGTGGCTAATTTCATTTATCTGATTAAAGTGCAGGCATGAGATTAAAATCAGATATCTCTACTATGCTAAGGTGGCTAATACTTTAGCATTATTGAGGAAATCACTAATGAAAATTTTTGAAGTTTTGAATGACTAATACTTGAGCATAGATCAATACTGAATAAGTGTCATAGAGAAAGGAGTTAATCCCTCCATGGATAATGATGGAGGACCATCCCGTCGATTGAGCCCCGATCCATCGCCAGCCATGTCGTGGAGCTCGAGCCGACATGAAGAATCTATAGTTCCATTATCAGGTTTGAGAAGCGATGTTGTGGTCTTGCTTCATGTCGTGTGTCTTTATGTAATTTTTCTTTTTTTTCATCGTTGGATTGTCGGGAGGCCCCTTCTATGTGAGTACCAACCTCTGCGTGTGTTTTGATTTTAATTTGGCTTAATTGCCATCTTTAGGGGAGGAAATGCATGTTGGTCTTCTTCTCCCCCTAAAGAGTCCTTTTAAGGGGAAGCCCAATAGGTTTCCCCTTAAAGGGAGCCCAATTGGGCCTCCCACAACTGCCACTCCCTCGCTTTAACGAAGGGAGAGGGATGGGCGTGGGAGGAAAAAGCTTGTGTCTTTGACATCCAGATCTGTGTTTCTTTGAATTGGATGTTATAGTTCTTTACAAAATGCGGTGGTTTGTTGGTTTCTTGCTCTTCCATTATCGAAGGCTCCATACTACATCATTGTCATCGTTTATGATCAAAAGAAGCTTCATTGATTGTTGAGGATAAGTAATTGATTTGTCTTTATTATCGGATTGTCATTTTGATTTATGTCGATTCTTACTCTTGGGACTATTTGTTGTTGATCTCTCCTCAGTGGGAAATCGGTGACGATCCTACAAGGCCACCAGAGGTTGACAATCCTTGCATTTGGTATCGTGAATGCGCCAGTATTCACTTTTTTCAAAAGAAGCAGGAGTTTTCATCAAGAATCAGAATCTGTTCATGGAGTAATCATGTTCCTTTCTAACAAGGTTGTCGATAAGATTGTACACTTGACGGTCATGCAGACTGAATTCCAACTCCTTCATGAGAAGCCGGGTGTCAGTCGACACAATTTTGTTATTTTGGGCATTTGTTGGTGATCTGATCTCACCGCCGATCGACTCAACCTCGCTGATTTTTTCCATAATACTATTAACTTGTGTGATTGAGCAGAATCAAGTGTGAACGGACCTCGTATTTGATTGTCGTGGTACTTGTTTGAGATTTTCCTCCTCGCTGGTTTTCTTCAGTCCTGGAATGAATTTTTTGGGCATTTTGTGATCATCATAGCCCGTCGGTAATCCTCCAACAGTGCCCGAATCTGCCAATCTCCTTGCTCGGTCGACCATGCTCTCCTTCTCTTGGACGGCCTACTGATAGTACCGTGGAGGGGAATATTTCCTCTCAACTACATGGGAGCTGTTAGATCTTGTATTGCCAAGTCTTGATTTGCAACCCGATGTGACAAAGGAGACTCTGTGTTTCCCCTTTTTTGCCTTTACCTCGGTCAAACCATCAGCGGCTAAAAACTGCGGTACAGCAGATTTCCAACCAGACTTGTCGTGATCCTTTATAAGCTTTACTACGCTGAGTCATAGGTTTGTCTGTTCCCCTATCGTTTACAGTCTTAATTGCTTTCTTTAGTGCTGATCTTATGATTGCTCCACTGCCACGAGTGAATTTAAGCGTGAATATAGGATTAGCCACCAATTACTATTTTAGTTACTCTTTTCTTTGACGGTACTTGATCAGTTCGTACCCATCGACGATGTCGACGCTCACGGACAGTGACATTCCTTACCTTGCTGGCCTCAAGCTGAACACCCAGATTAAAAGAAGCTTGATTGTGACAAAACCTGTCACGTGTCGTTTGTTGCTTTACATCTCGTATCATCAAACGACTGACATATTTCTCATTATCATTTTCTCTAATCATATAAGATATTTCACATCATTTCATCGCATTTAGAGTCTACCTTCTGGACGTAACGAAACCTTTAGAGAGGAGTTCCTGAAATGACCTCTTCCTAGATGCTCCACCCATCTCCTTCCTTATTACTGTTACATATTCCTAGACTTAGAACTTTTGTCCCTTTTCGCCCATGTCATTATGTTGGTCCCCATGCATCTACACTCATTTCATAATAATTCAAATTGATAAGATGGAACATGATGAGTCCTCACATGGCTCAAAGTTTGCAGCCATATCTGCGGAGGATGAATCGAATGATAGTAGCACAGACAAGAAACAAAAAATACCTCGCCTTAATGCATGTGATGCGCTAAGGTACTACATGTCTATGGGATGACACAAATTCAAGTGTGGTTTATGTGGTGTAATTGTAGACCGGAGAAAATATCTATACAACCCTACTCTCTAGAGGCATCTGGAAAGGTTTCATCATAAAGTGTACTATACTACCTTGAAGGACAAGGGAGAGGAGTTCCAAGGGACAGATCACTAGCTGACTATTTTTGACACAACAGGTAGTAAGAAGCAGTATTACACTAGTCACACAATAGAGAATACAAAAGAAGAACTGGTGCGCTTGATGTCTTTTCAATTCATTGTGGAAAATTGCTAGGAAGAAGTACTTCATAAGACTTCTCTGTTATATCTCACAAGAAGAGATATCAATCCCATCAGAGCAAAAGGACATGCAATTTACAAGGATATGAAAAAAACATTAGGCGCAAATTGGCCAACGTTGCCCCTATATCACTAACACTTGACACATGTGCTTTAAAGAACAACATTGCATTCTTTGGGGAGACTGTGCATTGGGTAGGCACGGAGTGGAAACTATGTGAGCATGTTCTTGGGATACGCCAACTGAAGGGCCCCCACACTAAGGAAAACATGAGCGCGAGTGTCTCCAAATTTTGGTAGAGTTTGAATTGAAATCAAAGGTATGTATCATATTATTATAAATAATACTTTATGCTCATCCTTTGTATCATTATGGTGTACTTTTGTGCAGGTGTGTGCAGTGACCATCAACAATCCCTCAAATAACAAGAAAATGAGTAGTACTCTAGAATATGAATTAAAGATGTTAAACCCTCATTTCACTACAAGTAGGCATGTCTTATGCGTGGCACACGTCATCAAGCTTGTACCCCAAGCAGGCTGAGGTCACAATGTGTGATGAAGGCACCATCAAAGAAGGTCATTTTGGATGATAACAATTGCCTTAGCGCCACTGATAGTGAACAACTCAACACGTTTGAGGACTTTGGTACATCTACATTGGGTGATGTTGTACTTTGGCTAAGGGACATAGCCCCTGTAATATGTGGGTCAACATAACAGATGAGCACTATGTATCATTATGTAAGAAGTTTGGCTTATCGAACTAGAGAAAGATAAAATTCCCAACAAGGTTAAATTCAACGTATGAGATGCTTGTCGTGGGTGTCAAGAAGAGGGATGTTCTTGACAACATGGCAATGGATGAGTTGAGGAAACATGCGCTAGCTGATGACGAGTGGCATATGATCAAGGATTTTTCAGGGATAGTGTAGCCCCTTTTAATGGCTACCACACTCGCTTGTCAATCAAAGTCATCTACATCAAATGGAGCAATTGCTATCATCAGAGTGATCACGAGAAATCTCCATAGTGTCGTGCACAGAATCACAGATTCCAACATGTTTCAAGTAAATAGTGTTATATCATCACGACAACAAACTTTTGTCAACAATGTTTGACTAATAATGAAGACCAAGCTGATGAAATATGCAACTATCCTCACTCCCAACCAGACCTTCATCATTCCTGCACTCATTTATCCATCGATGAAGGTAAGCTTAATTGACCATGACCACCAGGACGAAGTCATAAGTTATGTGCAGAATTTATAAACTACGCATGGGGTCAAATAATGTTTTGAGTAACATTATGTTTGAAGATGTTTCAGTTGTATGGTAGGCCTAGTTCAATTTTCAGTGCAAATTTGTGTGAAAATTTGCATCACACAATACGCAAACTCGCACAGTCGAAGGCCCATTATCCTGATTTTTAAAATTTTGTTAAAGAACATACATGAAATATATATATTCAACCATAATTGGACATCAGCCCAGAGAAATACATCTGATGAATGTGGTCTAGGCATGTTTTTTTATCTTCAAAAAATTCGGACCTCTCCTACTTTAGGAGCTGATTGTCATACCTAGACCAAGGAACACAAAAGGTGGAAAGGGAAGTGGGATGGAGGGTGAGGATAATAATTAGAGTATTCAAGAAACTGCTGGGGAATATCGCTCAGGGGAGAGAAAATGATAGAAAAAGGTATAGCTATAGTCCAAGAGGATACGTTAGACGTGTTGAGTACTCATGGGTGCTTTCTAGAGAGAGTTTGACCACATTTTTTCTCCGTAGCTTCACTGAAAGTTGAAGATGGACCGTAAGAAACAGTAACCAAGGAAAGAAGTTTTTTTTTCTTTTTTTCTACACGTTAACAGCATGACCGTGGCCAATCAGGTCCGAAAGATGGTTAACTAAGTGGTAGATTTCTTCATTGCCCAACCAAGGAAAGAAGTTGATGCTTCTCTCCTTGGCTGTCAGATTTACCTTCAGGGGGATGGATGGTTAGATAAAGACATGTAAAATGAGCTTGAATGCATGCATGAACTTTAATACATCAGTCCGATAACTATGCAAGTTAAAGCATTTCATAAAATAGCATGTGCCATAAATAAGTATGTCATGTATAAGAAATACATCAAAAAATTATGATTCCAAATATTTACATTTGATTCGTTTCCACTGGCAAAACAGCTATCAGAAACTACATCATATGACGTTCTGAGCTCTCTGAGACAGTATAAAATTGTATCATGTGTATGAGGTCAGATGCAGTCCACGTGGACCAGTCACCGTCCCTCAATCCGGGACCATGATATAAAATTGTATCATGTGTATATTCAAGACATGATTCTCATTCAATACATCTTACACACCAAAGAATACATGGACCATTTTTCCTAATGGGCCAAAGTTTTTTTAATAGAAATCTGCATCCGAGATCCAGATATCAGATTTCGATCTCAGTACCACCATCTGCCACTCTCCGATTCCTTTAGGATCGATCCCCATATCTGACACAAGTTCTATAACTCGTACCACCATCTAAAGTCATCTTCATCTTCCCAGATGTCAGTTATTGGGTTGTCTGAAGGCGACCTCCTTCCTTAATGCTTATGGATGATCATGTGTTTGCCTAAGCAAACAGACATTCAGACTTCTTAGAGCAAATATCATCTTAATAACCAAATTCTTTGTAAACCGATGGTCTGATAGAGGATCATCCACTGTATGGTTAAATATTGTAATTTTTCACTCATTTTGAAATAATCTCACTGCACAAATGTCAGGTGGGTCCCGGATGAGTTGCCGAGCATCAGATCAACCTTCTGCGACTGACACTAGTGATAATATATTTGGTCTGCTACCCTGTGTCGATGAGAGTTGAACTAGTGTAGAGAAGAGAAGAGAGCATTCATCAGATAGAACACAGCGGACTTTAATAATATCTCACGCGTAGAAGGATGACCCACTAGTTTCAAATCTCGGCTCTTACATAGATCAGATAATCGGATACCATAGCGAACAGCAGACAGCCGATTGCAGACCTATGGCTCTGATCCAGGTTCAGGTACTCCCTGAAACGACGCTGTTTTCTTTCCTTCGGCGTCTCAAAAACAAAGCTTTTTTTCGTGGGCAACGATAATCTGAAGTAGAGGGGGAGCCTAAAGATCGCAATACTCGTTGGATCTTCCAAACAAGGCGTAACGATTGTTCGCCACGTTGTCATAGGCGAAGTCCCTCACGAACCTGCGAAGAAGAGAGACGGTGAGGTTTCTCTGCAACCCTTCAATAAAAACCAATGAGAGAGATAGGGTTTCCTCACAGAGGGACGATCTTGAGGAAGAGGGCGAGCTGGGGAAAGGGCAGCTGCAGATACTCCATGATCTTCAGCACCGCCTCGGATTTGATGTACGATCTGGAAGATAGAAAGACAGGGACCATCGTAAACTTCAAAGGCTACAGTGGAGAGGACTTCCTTAAAACTAACCTGACCTACCTCTCCTTCTCGACGAGGACGACGCTGGAGATGTCGTCGGGGGCTCTTCCCGATCTCTGCAATAGCATCTTCCCCGCCTCACTTTGCAAAGCCTCGTATCTTATCCTCCTGCACAGATAACTCAGGTGAGAGACTGAGAGTGTGCGTGAGAGAGATTGAGAGAGAGGGCGGGCTGTACTTGCTGGGATCGTTGACGCGCACGAAGCGAACGCCGCCGTTGCAGAGATTGCAAACTCCTTGAAAGATCATAAGTCGAGTTCAGTTTATGGATGAGATGGAGGGAAGAACAGAAGGGAAACCCTAACCATCGAATAGCATGATGGGCCTGTCGTCATCGCTGAAGAACCCCGCCGTGGCCTCCGCCCAGTCGGTCACTCGCTGTTCGCCGCCGGCGGTGCGGAGGGCGGAGGCAACGAAGCGAGGGCTGAGAACCAACGGCCGACGACGACGGGCGCTTAGCGGCCGCACGGGCACGGCGGCGGTGCAGAGCGAGAGGGCCATCTCTAGCGAGAGATTTCGTCGTCGCTAATCCACCAATTTTCCAAGAAGATCTAGACTCCAGACTAAACTCTCGTTCCCTGAAGACTGGTAGGAGGGAATTCCACATATTTTTTGCTATTTTCATCGTCGTGAACAAATAGTTGTGTGGACAAAAATGAAGTCTTGCGAGGCCGCAACTCTTGGCTAAATTGGGGCCGCGTCAAAGACAGTGGCTTTCGTGGAAGCGTGGCGAAGAGATCAGCCCATCGATGAGCGTCTTCAGTCTTGCGGCGCCGGCGCCGGGGCTGAGCTCGGACGCCGCCGGCGACGGAGGATGGAGGCGTAGGCCGTCGGCGCCGCCATCGGACCACCAGCTGCCGTAGGCAAAACCCTCCGGCCGGCGGTCGAGCAGCTCAACGTCGATCCGGTCGAGCACGGACGCGTTCTCGGCGAATTTCCTCGCGAAGGGGGCGTTGCTGGCGAGCATGGCAGGGAAGTCGGCGAGCTCGAGAGAGTGCGGGTGCTGCTTGGGCGGATTATCCCAGGAGATGAAGTGAAGGTCATGGTTAACGGTCGTGTTGCGGAACTCTTCGGCATTGCAGATGACCGTGTGGAAGTAGCCCTCCGGCGAGGAGACGAAGTTGGCGTAGTACATGAGCGCCGCCCGCGGAAGATTGTCCCAGCCCCAGACGCAAAACTCCATGAACTCCCGGCTGAGCATCATCCACGCGGATCCTGCCATCGCACCACCATCAGGGACGAGTCCTCCGAAGAAAGAACCAATTTTCGCCCACCGGTGAAGAGCTTGAAGGCCGAGGGAAGGTTCCGCCGCTCGGAGACGAAATGAACCTCCGACTTGCGTGAGCTGTGCAGTCCGGGGTCGACGATGACGGGCAAGGCGCGGTGATATCTGCGTAACAATACGAATAATCGCTCAAATTCTAACTCGGAGCCAAATGTCTTGTGGGCGAGTGTTGAAGATCGAGATTAACGAAAAAATCATGAGCATGGAGCTCACACTTTCCAGCCCAGATTGCTGGTGTGATCGATGAAGTTGAGGTGCCGGGGGTAGCTCGAGAGAACGTACAAGAGATCTGCAGCGTGGTCACATCAACGATAATTACGTAAATCATGACATGGAGATGGTCTCGTACCGTCTTGGGTGACGAGGGGATAGTCGGAGGCGCTGAGATTGATGAACCAGTCCCAGTCGGTGGCGAGTCTGAGGAGGATGGCGGCGGCGTGGAGGGTGTTGGCCACCATGGACGGGCCGCGGTAGGTGACCAGATTGGCCTTGACGACGACGTGGACGTTGCGGAAGCGGGCGTAGACGGCGTCGGCCCGGACGGCGGCGGCGAGGGCGGCGCGCTCGGCGGCGGGGGCTTCGAGATCGAGGTGGAGGACGTAGGAATTGAAGGGGTGGTAGAGAGCGCGGAGAACGCGTTTAAGGGACTCGCCGTCGCCGCCGGAGCCGGAGATGACGTACGCGAGTTTCGGGGTGGAGCCCGGCGGCGGCGGAGGAGCCCCCGGCGGCGGACGGCGGAGCTGCTCCTCGACGAAGAGAGGGAGATGGGCGTTATCGAGGGTAGGCGGGAAGGTGAGGGAAGAGAGGTCGACGGGTTCGGTGAACGAAGATGGGGAGGGGAAGAAGAGGGCAGCGGAGGCGAGGAGGAGAGAGACGGCGAGGGAGAAGAGAAGTTGGCTTCGGCGGCGCGGTTGCTGCTGCTGAGTCTTCTCCATGACGAATTGCTTGACAAACAGAGCGAGCAGACTGAAGATGTCGGTGAGGAGAGAGAAGAATTACGAATCTTACGAATTACGATTCACGAAGCCAGCTCGATGGGGATGAATTTGAAGAGAATTTCAAAAAAAGAAATAAAATATGTTTGCCGCATGGGTCGTAAGCTTCCGTAGCATAGTGGTAGTGCGTTCGCTTCGTAAGCGAAAGGTCGCGAGTTCGATCCTCGCCGGGAGCTATGATCTTTTCGTCAATCAAACTTGATCTTTTGTCCTGCACAAAGACGAGTTTCCCAGCATTTCAGTGAAAGTCACGTAGGATCGATCCGGTTCTGCGGAAATATTTTCTGCGTGTTGTGAAGGTTTTTGGACCCACGTATGACCAATCAGTCACAGCCCAGGCGCCAGCCCAGCACGTCAGGCGCACCACGCTCCCCCTTATTCTTCGCTTCAATTTTCCCTTTCTCCCTTGTCCTCTTCCTCTCTCTCTCCCCACCCATCTCTGCAAATGCAAGTTTCCAACTCATCTCTGGCCAAGTATCTATCCCGGCGCTGTCTTCTTCTCGGGGGGCGTCGTCTCCTCCCCCCCCTTCCACCATTATCTAACGAGCACCCTCTCTCTCACTGACTGTTCATCTACACTCTATCGCGGTGGAGGATGACGGGAAGGACGAACCGCGGGAGTCAGCCACCTCTGGTAAGTCCCGAAATCGCCGATCATGGCTAGTCTGGGGGGGGAGATTTGACGCGCTGAGGGGGTGAGTGGCAGGTGGAGAGCGGGGCGTGCCTGTGCAGGGTGGAGGCAGGGCTGAAGGCGGCCAAGCTGGGGGGCCCGTGCCGGCAGTCGGGCAGCGTGCGGGTCGCGGCGCGGCAGGAGCGGGGGCAGGGCTCGAGCCAGCGGCGGGGGCAGAAGGCGCTGCTGCCGGGGCTGCCAGACGACCTGGCGATCGCGTGCCTGGCGCGGGTGCCGCGCGCGGCGCACGGGCGGCTGCGGCAGGTCTGCCGGCGGTGGAACCGGCTGCTGGCGGGGAACTACTTCTACTCGGTGCGGCGGGCGGCGGGGCGGGCGGAGGAGTGGGTGTACGCGATAAAACGGGACGGGGAGGGGCGGATATCGTGGGCGGCGCTGGACCCGGCGTGGGGCCGGTGGGCGGCGCTGCCGCCGGTGCCGGCGGAGTTCTCGGCGGCGGTGGGGTTCGGGTGCGCGGTGCTGAGCGGCTGCCACCTCTATCTCCTGGGGGGGAAGCACCCGCTGCGGGGGCCCATGCGGCGGGTGGTGTTCTACAGCGCGCGCACCAACAAGTGGCACCGCGCGCCGGACATGCTGCGCCGGCGGCACTGCTTCGGGTTCTGCGTGATCGGGAACCGACTCTACGTGGCGGGCGGGGACGGCGAGGCGGGGGGCGGCGGGGCCGGGGCGGCGCTGCGGTCGGTCGAGGTGTACGACCCGAACCGGAACCGGTGGGCGCTGGCGGCGGAGATGGGCTCGGGGATGGTGCCCTTCATCGGGGTGGTGTACGGGGGGCGGTGGCTGCTCAAGGGGCTCGGAGAGCGGCAGCAGGTGCTCAGCGAGGCGTACCGGCCCGAGGCGGACGCGTGGGCGCCGGCCGGCGGGGGGCTGGTCGCCGGCTGGCGGAACCCGAGCACGTGCCTCGGCGGGCGGCTCTACGCGCTCGGGTGCCGCGACGGGTGCCGGCTGCGCGTCTACGACGAGGGCGCCGACGCCTGGACGAGCCACTCGGACAGCGGCGCCCACCTCGGCGGGTCGCGCGCCGTCGAGGCGGCCGCGCTGCTGCCCCTCGCCGGCAACCTCTGCATCGTGCGCAACGACATGAGCGTGTCGCTGGTGGACCTCCGCGCCCGCCGCTGGGAGACCATCGCCGGCAAGGGCGGCCCCTTCCGCACCCTCGTCGCCAACCTCTGGTCCAACCTCGCCGCCCGCTCCCGCCTCAACTCCCACATCGTCCATTGCCAAGTCCTCCAGGCCTGACTGAACACCCCACCATCTTCCCCCTCTTCTTCTTCTTCTTCTTCTTCTTCTTCTTCACCCCCAAAAGAATGCACGCAATGGAGGAGACTGAATTAAACAGTCGAATTGCAGAGAGATTGAGCATCAGCGAGGCGATCGAGAGGCGGAGAGGAAGGCGTGGGCCAGGGAGAAGCAGGCATCCCTCTGTTTCTTGTACTGGTCGTAGCGAAGGAAGAAGTAGCCCAGATAGTCGAAGTCGATGGGGGAGGCGCTGGCCTGCTGGATTGAACATGCGAAATAAGAGTGAGTTGAGTGGGTTGGAGTAATTTCAGGGGGGAGGGAGAGCATCGACCTGGATGAGCGCCCATATTGCCCAATAGATGTGAGACGCCAGCATGAACACGCTTGTTTCCACGTAGAGCGATTCGAGATCCTCCTCGGAGATTTGTTCATGGACAGTTGTCTTGTCGGCCTGAAGATAGTGCCGGAAGAAGATGTACTGCATGTCCTTGCTCGGGTACCTGCAACAAACAGAGAATTGCGTAAGAAGATGAAGAAGAAGAATACTAAGAAGAAGAAGATGAGGTACAGGTTGTAGTCGCATTCGAAGCCGGCGTATTCGTTGAAGTGGTTTCCGATGTCGTAGCCTCTGTAGTTGTAAGACCCATACTCGAAATCGATCAGGTACAGCTTCTCTGCAAGAGGATACCATCACTCGCTTTCCTTGAGAAGGAAAGAGAAAGAGAGAGAAGCAGTACCTTCGTCCTCGCTGAGCATCAGGTTGCCTGAAAGCAGGTCGTTGTGACAGAAGGCAACAGGAGCATTCAGACGGGACGTAATTTCCTGAAGTTGGTGATTTTCATAATCAGCTGCGGATAAAATCGAAGTTGGAGTTCGAAGAAGATGGCTCCACCTTAAGGGTAGCGATTTCCCCGCGAATCTCTTCAAAAGAGATGCTGTCGTAAGTTGTTTGCTTAGTTTCGTCGGTAAAAGTGAGGAAAACAGCTGAGAGGAAATGGCATTGGATCATTTGGAGAGTTTTTTTATAGAAAAGAAAAAAAAGGAAAATTCTTCAGGGGATGAGGAAACCTTTGTCGAGAAATTTCGTGATA
Source organism: Wolffia australiana (assembly GCF_029677425.1). Classification (NCBI taxonomy): domain Eukaryota; kingdom Viridiplantae; phylum Streptophyta; class Magnoliopsida; order Alismatales; family Araceae; genus Wolffia; species Wolffia australiana. The sequence goes on from NC_135839.1 coordinate 22,596,793, forward strand.
TCATTCCATAATTGAGGTTCCCTAGAACCAGGAATGGCTACCTGATGAAACCGATGGAGCTCTCTTGCAATCTTTGCAACTAGATGCGGCTTACTCATGTCTGAAAATACCCAAAAACCCTAAACCTCGTATCTTCAAAATCGACCCAAGAAAAAGAAAAAACAGAATTGAACCGATGCCCAAGCGTTGGGCTCTTATGTTCCTCAGAATTACCCTCTGGGGAAAGCGTGCGGGCTTTGATGAATGATTGTACCATGCCATTCTTAAATATTCCCAGCAACTTCGCGCCAAAACCAGCAGCCGACAAGTAGTTAATGGCCTACGCCACATGCATAAACATTTAGCATAATTGACTATATGAGGAATGTGAAAGAAGATAGTTGATGACACCACACGGTAGATAATAGTTCAAGGGGAAAAGTAGCGGTTCTTGCAATCGGGTATATCTTTTAGCACAGTAGTGGGCGCAACGAATGTTAAAAAGTACAAAGATTGCATAGACCCAGTCTATTTGCAAATCCACCTGCAATCTGCTTTTGTATAAATGCACGACAGAGACATGGTTAGGATTGGCAAAGATGATCGCGAGCAATCGAAGGGAAGCCCTCTCGAATGAAATTCTTTAACCAATGATTTTACTTTAAGAAGAGAAATATTCTTTACGTATCGTTGGAATTTGTGTTCTCATTTCCCTGAAAATAAGGAACATGAGACCATGTAATTTGAACCAATAATGGTGTCTTTGCTATGTTTCTTGGCTCCCATGGTGGCAGGCTCTTCCTGTCACCCTGCCTCCATCTCTGTACCGCATATTTTCCAACAAGAAAGATTCATAGCAGGGGATAACAAAAGGGGGGTACCAAAAAAAAAACCAATGAATTGAGAAAAATTTCGCAAGTTCAACTTGTTTCAAAACTGGAAAGGTCCGTGGAAGAAAATCACCTTCAGCTCTCTCTCCCGATTAATGATGACATCTGTATTCGGTCCGTAGAGTCGAACTGTCAGACAAGCCGTTTCCTCGTCTTCCCTAATGGAAACCTTGAGCACTGCAAGACCGGTGTTAAATTTATGAGAACAGAAAAAAAATTATTAGAACTTGACCATTCGTCCAAGTTTCATGTTGATCCCATCCATTAAAGGCGAGAGACTAGGTGGAACAAACAAACTCCAGATAAATTGATAAAATCATCGAAGAAGTTCTGTGAGGACTAAAATCAAGCTGTCTCCAAAGGGTTAGCTAGAAATTGAAAAATTCGCCGGCAGAATGAATTGAAGATGAGGGAACGGCTAAAGGTTTCTGCTCGAAGAAGAATGTTACGAGTAACTGAGAAAGAAAACTTCGCTAAATCTGTTAAAAAAAACATTTTTAAGTCGGGACATGGAGATTTTTCCATGAGACAATCTGGGGAGCAAAAACGCAAGATCCACAGAGGTTCTTTGTGACATCACCGGAGACCAAATCGATTTGCTAATTCTTAATCTAGCGCTTTCGCGCCCCAAATAAATCCTCGAGATGTATACGACATTGTAGAGCCTTAAGATTGTGTAGCAAAGAAATTTGAGAATGGATAACATTATGACTTACAGAGGTTTGTAATGCCACCGGACACTTTTTCAATGGAGAAACGCGTTTCATCGAGCTTTGACCATTTGCTAAATAAGTCTTTACATAAATCTCTGAAACAGGAATCAAATTAGCTTCGAGGAGAAATGACCGAAACCTTGACATAAGCAAAGGCAAAACGCACAAAAAGATATATATTCGCGCGAGATTTTCTCAAATAAAACATCGTCGTCCGTCTACTCCAATTGGAAGCACGGATCAATGTCCGCATGGAAGGCGAGGATCCCGTGATTCTTTGTATATCTTGAACAAAAGACGATTAGAATCCACATAACTAGATGATACTTTTAGCAAACATGCATTTTAGAGCGGAGCACTTCGCTTATGGTCATATCCGATCAGAAAGAACAGATAGAACACGAACAAGAAACACATCAGCATGATAGCCTCTAATTCCTATCATTCTGGGAAGATTGCGACACACCACATAGTGAGGAACGAACACACCCAATTGTGAGGAATCAAAAAAAAAAAAAAAACCTTGGACTTGGGTAAAGGGAAAGAGAACAGACACGATCTCATGTCTCATCTGATCGAGCGGAAGAGAGCTGTCGATGGAGATCGACGACGTAGGCACCTCCGACGGGCCGGCGACATCTGCGACCTCATCTTCCCCTTCCTGCTCTCCCTTAGCAGCCATCGACGAAATCGCTCACTCTCTGCCACCCAGATCGTCTCCATGGTCAGTTTATACATGTATTTATTTCTCAAGCATCTAAACCAAACTCCAGTTATTTTATATGAAAGACGCTAACGATCTGGGTAAGGGGTCGGCGGTCATCCGCCGAGTATAGATCTCAGCAGAGAAGTCGCTCGATCGATTGATGAAAATTGGACGATTGGATCGATCTATTAGGCTATAGTTGGTTGGATCGGTGCTAGAATTATCAAAATATTTCGTCTAATATTGCTCACTTTAAGTTATTGCGCACGAACAAGGTGAAATCACGAATAAGAAACGGTGAAAATAAATTTGGAGCTATCTTGTGCGTCATTCATGGTTTTATTTGGTAGAATTATGTCTAACAGTAGCTAGCAATTTGTAAAAATATGCTGGTTGATATATAAATGTTGCGCTGTTAGATGAATACCCCGATACCTGTTGGCCACGTTCTTGCTGTGGTGGCATGGGATTAACTTAAAAAACCACTAGTCCACTTGTTATCTGTTCAGTCTTGTTCTTTGCCTCTCCTGTTGACTTGAGCGATATATTAAAAATTAACCACTTGAGTGCATGGAAATTTAAAGGGATGACTCTCAATCAAACTCAAGAAAAGTCGACCTAAAAATATGGGATAATTTCATTTTCTGCTTCTATATCTCCAGTTAGGAGATGGCTCTATTGGGCAACCCTATATATCATTTGAAGATGTTGTTGTAAAAATAAATTGTCATCATTTTCCAGTTGATTCCTTTATAGCTGACATGAATGTAATTGAAGATTTTAGAAATGAAATGAAATGGCATTGGACACTGATAACTTGCAGTTTATGTAATTTTAGCATTTAAATATATTTTTTTATCATATTATTAACTAGACTTTTTAGTATTCCTGAATTCATATAAACATCACGGTATGCACATTTTTTATATTTTTAACTTGTAATACTTGACTTATATGTCAATAAGTTTGTATTCTTCATGAATATTTTCAATTCACAGGCATGCACAAATTTCCAGGAATCAAATTGGACAATATTGATGGGATAAAACAGCCAATCTGATTTTTAAATCTATTTACTAGACTGATGCATTGTCCGAGAGGATCACACTCATAAGATCTTATGTCTTTCTAAGTCTCTCTTTCTATGTCTTTATGGGTATCTCTCCCTCGATCTCTTAGTCTCTCTCTCTCAATGTTTATATCTAAGACTCTCTTTCTATCTCTCCCTTTCTATTCTCTCTCTGTCTCTCTCACTATGGGTATTTCTCCCTCGGTCTCTTAGTCTCTCTCTCTCGGTATCTATCTCTAAGTCTCTCTTTCTATCTCTTAATGGGTATCTCTCCCTCAATCTCTTAGTCTCTTTCTCTGAGTGTCTGTCTCAAAGACTCTCTCTCTATCGCTCTCTTTCTATTTCTCTCTGTCACTCTCTCTATGGGTATATCTCCCTCGATCTCTTAGTCTCTCTCTCTCTCTGAGTGTCTATCTACAAATTTATTTTTCCATCTCTATCTATCTATCTATCTATCTATATATCTCTCCCTATTTATCTCTCTCTCTCTCTTTCTCTCCTCTCTCTCTCTCTCTCTCTCGATCTCTCACTAATATCTCTGTTTGTGTCTCTCTTCCTCTTATCTCTCTCGCCCTTACTCTCTCTCTCTCTTCTTTCTCTTGGTCTCCGATAACATGCATTTTAGTAGGTTAATATGTCAATATCTACATGTTTATTTGTGCTAAATTGTGTACACATGCATCTTATCAAGCCTAAAGTAATTAAATTTATTTTAGACTGATATTTTGAGATACATGAATTTTAGGTATTTTAATGATTTTTCTGATGTACAATTCTGAAAGGATATAATTTTTGGGTCTGAATATAATTTTCTTGATCTTTTTTGGCTATTCAAAGAGATATCATTTTTTAAATTCACTCTGTCTACTTTGTCTGTGCTCTCTCTCGACTTTGTCTGTGCTCTCTTTCTCTCTACTTTGTCTGCACTCTCTCTCTCTTTCTCCACTTTGTCTATGCTCTCTCTCTCTTCCTCACTGTTGCTGTGCTCTCTCTCTCTACTTTGTTTGTGCTCTCTCTCTCTTTCTCTACTTTGTCTGTTCTCTCTCTCTCTCTGTGTTTTCTCTATCTCTTTCTCTTTCTCACTCTTGCTGTTCTCTCTATCTCTTTCTCTTTCTCACTCTGAATGTGCTCTCTCTCTCTCTCTCTCTCTCTCTCTCTCTCTCTCTCTCTCTCTCTTTCTCTCTCTGTCTGTGCTCTCTCTCTCTCTCTCTGTCTGTGCTCTCTCTCTTTCTCACTCTATCTGTGCTCTCTCTTTCTCTTTCTCACTCTATCCGTGCTCTCTCTCTTTCTCACTCTGTCTGTGCTCTCTCTCTTTCTCACTACGTCTGTGCTCTCTCTCTCTCTCTCACTCTGTCTGTGCTCTCTCTCTCTTTCTCACTCTGTCTGTGTTCTCTCTGTCTCGCTCTGTCTGTGCTCCCTCTTTCTTTCTCACTCTTTAAGTGCTCTGTCTCTCTCTCTCTCTCTCTCGTTCTCTCTCTCTCTCTCTCTCTCTTTCTCACTCTGTCTGTGCTCTCTCTCTCTCTCTCTCTCTCTCTCTGTCTGTGCTCTCTCTCTCTTTCTCACTCTGTCTGTGCTCTCTCTCTCTTTCTCACTCTGTCTGTGCTCTCTCTCTTTCTCACTCTGTCTGTGTTCTCTCTGTCTCACTCTGTCTGTGCTCCTTCTTTCTTTCTCACTCTATAAGTGCTCTCTCTCTCTCTCTTTCTCTCTCTGTCTGTGCTCTCTCTCTCTTTCTCACTCTGTCTGTGCTCTCTCTCTCTTTCTCACTCTGTCTGTGCTCTCTCTCTCTTTCTCACTCTCTGTGTTCTCTCTGTCTCACTCTGTCTGTGCTCCTTCTTTCTTTCTCACTCTATAAGTGCTCACTCTCTCTCTTTCTCACTCTGTCTGTGCTCTCTCTCTTTCTCACTCTGTCTGTGCTCTCTCTCTCTCTTTCTCACTCTGTCTGTGTTCTCTCTGTCTCATTCTGTCTGTGCTCCCTCTTTCTTTCTCGATGATTGCAATATAGTTATGGTTTTGAAGCTCCGTCAAGGTGTTCTTGGTGTTTTGAATGATTAGGGAAGATCAACAGAGAAGTGGAGAGGTTGATCTGCATTAGAAAAGTGCCTTGATCATGGTGAAAATAGGAATCTAATGTTAATATATTGCCTTATATTGGTCTCTCTCCTTCACATTCCTTTTGCATAGATCTACATCTTTATTTTCATTATCATCTCATGCAACCACAACCATATCCAATCTCTATCTCGACCTCATCACCTTCCTCTAATATAAAAACCCTAAATCATCTTGCCCATCATCCTATTCTCCATCTCACAACCACCTATACGTTCTTCCATCACATCCATTAATTAAATCATTATCATCTATTCTTCAACCATTTTATTTCAACATCATCCATCCACATCCACTCACATCCATTTACCCCATTTCATGATCCTATCTTCTTATTCATGTTCTACATCCATCATCACTTCACATCTTCATCAATCTCACTCGCTCATTTCCCTTTGATCGATTCTCGTTCTCTTAACTATTCCTCCTATTATTATTATTCATATCATCCATATGAAATAATTATTATCACCCTCTCACCACATTGCCTTCATCACATCACAGCCTCTTGTTTTATATGAATTTCCTCTCATCCCCCATGAATCGTAATTTAAAGAGCTTGCTCATGACTGAGTACTAAAATTATTTTATGAGGAAAGCTTTTAAAGTATTATTTATTGACTCAAATATCAGCGACAAATCAACACCTTAAATTTGAGTTTATCAGTCTCTCTTTATCTCCTCCCTATTGATCTGTCTCTCCCTCTTCTTTCTCTTGGTGTCTTTCTCTCTCCCCTCTCTCTCAGTCTCTCTCTCTCTCCCTTTTCACTCTCCCAGTTTTCTCTCTCCTCTCTCCCTCTTGGTCTCTTTGCCCCTTCTCTCTCTTTCAATCTCTCTTTCTCCTTTTCTGTCAATCTCTCTTTCATCATTTAATAGTCCTTCACCATCATCATCTTTGATGGCCATTCCATCATTTCACCTGTTTGACGCCCTTCATCACCATCATCTCATCGTACACTAATATTTCATCATGTTATCTGTCCCCATTACCACCTTCCAAAACATCATCTGCCGTGCAACCAGACCTGGGCGCGCCCCCTTTCTACATTTCTTCACATTCCATTATCTCTGTTAGTGAGACTTGATGGTGAAGAGATTTACTAGATCTTCAAGCAGAGTTGGAGAAAAAGAAGAGGATATCCATCATTACGTCAATCGCATGGGAGTTGGGCTCTTGGACCCAACACCATGGATGAAAATCTTGAAAGACATTCTTCTAGTAGCAAAAATTGAAACGACTCAAAAGAGATGTCTAAAACAGATCAAACTTTTGATTGCTGAGTTTTGTGCCTTGGTTAAATCATGGAAATCAAGTTTTTCCATGAATGCAGAAGCGATTATTGATTCCAAATCAATCATTAAAACAAACATCATATGACTTTATGGGGAACTTGTTCCACCCTTGATCTTCTCACTTTGAGATTGTTCTAAAGCCGTTCATATACCCGACCTCTAAAAGTATCCATGGGATCACATTGCTCTTGGATCTCCACTTTCTATTTTCCAACTCTTCTTGAAAACCTTGAAGATTTTCTCACCATGAAGATTCTCTCCTTGGTTGAGTGGACAAGGGATCGAGCAAGTCATAAAACAATGCATTTTAATGTATTTTTTACATAATTTACAAGTCCAAGAATTTCTTAGTAAATTTATGTTTAAAACATTATTAATTATTATGAGATTAATGCTCTATCTAGTATTTCAGTCTATATTTTTGCAGGGGTGGAATCAAGGTTGAATAAGAAAATAAAAGAGAGAAGGAGATAGGAAGAATATATATATATATATATATATATATATATATATATTAAAAAATAAGAAAAAGGTTTGTTGTGGTCAGCTAGGGGCCGAGGTAAGCGTAGCAGCGCCCAAGATGGGCATAGACGGGCAAACACAGGGCGCTCAAGCCAGCCTATAGTTAGCAAGGGGTGCCAGCCAACACAAGCTTATCAGTCACTAGAGAGGCCTAACATAAGACCCATAGAGGCCCCAGGAGGAGTCTGAATAATGGAGGGGGAAGTCGATTTATTTTGATAAAAGATATCACTTAAGAATTTTATTGTATTTCATTTTTCAAATACTTTCGATATGGGATTACATCCCATTCTTTGTTTCAGATCCATGCTGGGCCAAGCCGAGCCGAGATGCAACAAGATCGATTGCTGCCCAACGGGATGCAATCTTATCAAATTTTTTAAAAAAATATGACCGCGCTTTGAGCCGACCTGGCCCAAAGCCCGTGTCATTTCTTAAAGAAGATCAAACGATGAGATCTATATCTTCTTATTTAATTGGTTTTTATTGAACTAATATTAAACATCACACTAGAATAATAATGAACTAATATTTTATTTGATGAACTTAAATAAAATATGGTGGTATGATTGGGCTTGGCGGCTACATAATATCCATCATCGATACCTTGTGGGAAACTTGTTGTATACTTGACCAGCTCCCTACGAGAGTGTTGCGAAGCCTTTCACATGTTTGACCTCTAGAAGTATCTACATTCATAGATACAATTCGGTGAGCTGTTTCAATTTATATGCCCTTAGTGTGTCTGCACTAATGGCTATGGGATAGGCCATATTCACCATATGAGCGGAACTAGAAAATGCTATGGTTCTAGATATTTTGATGTCCCTTTAAAGTATCATTTGAATAAAAATGAATAACGGATAATTATCAGTATATTATGATCTTATCATAATTCAATTAGTCATAGAATGTATTCACGGATTTCAATATTACCCATTATATCTACATTATAATTACTATATCTTTATCATTGAATGTTGAATGAGATTTATAATTTGTGTGGCTTTTAGGCAACATTTATTTCCAACAATTCCATCAACACCTGTTGGTATTATGCATTATCCTCTACACAGGCAAAGTCCCAACGTCCAGTTCCTCCATCCTAGACCTTAGATTGAGAATATCCTTCATATAAGTATTTTCCACTTTATCATTTTGGGAACTCCACCGAGTACCTCCACTTGCTGATGGTTGGGGCCAAACACCTCCAGCTTCTCCCTTAACAAAAGAACTACTATTAATTAGTGTATCAACTCATCCTCCACTCAATTGATATCCTAAGCTTCCATGAAAAAGATGCATCACTAAGGGTTTGGGCACAGATGTGCAGTGTAGAGTGCGTAGAGATTGGGAGTCTCATAAGAATAGTTGGAGGGAACACCCCATTAAATTTTTTATCAGACCGATCATTTTTTTGTCAGATCTGTTAATTTTTTTATCACTTATAGAACCTGATTGTACTGGAAAATCATACTATTGATTAGCCTATTAACTCGTTAAGATTTTGATAGATGATCATACCAATTTCCCTAGATGGGTTTGGTTATCATGGTCAATTGACCTGTCAAAATTGAGCAAGCTGATGGCACAGTATTGGTCAAGCCCGTGAATCAAGGTTGAACAAGACTCTAGATCAATCAAATTGATAAAAAATGTTATGGACACATTTCATAAATTACCAAATGGGATGTAATTGGGCTCACCACATGGCATATTGATTGGACTTATCATTCCCTTCCATTTAATGATCTCCTCGTCAATTAGAACTACCCACTTGGTCATTTCTCGATCAGGCTCACATATCAATCAAATTGGATCAATTCAATCGCATGATTTAAATTTTCATATCTAGCAAAGTTTGATCCTAGCCGATCCAATTGACAACCAACTGCTATAGGAACCGGCTGATCTCCTCTAATCTTTACTTTCACTCTACATGTGTTTTCCAAATTATTCAAGGATAAGGTCATGCTTTCTCACAAGGTTGGAGGGCTAACTTTTTTTTAAAAGTTGGTTCAAAAGATCAACCGCTTGCACCTTGGTAATGGGGATGGACAAGCTCAACGCCATGCAAGTAGCCCGGGCTCTGCATCTCAATCAGCCGGGATACCTGCAAGAAAGTTGAGGAGATCTGCTTCAGGATAAAGGCAAGGTTAGGTGATGGATGGAATACATACCGCTCGACGGAACGCAAACATCTCTTCCTCGCCAGAGAGCAAAGACGCAATCTTTGTCGGAGCTCCTGATGAGCTAACATCGCCAGCGGCCAAGACATTCTGCCTTAGTCTCCCTCCTTCGGCCTCAGTCTCAAATTGGAAACTGTGTCATAAAGCAAAGAATGATGAGTTGAAGTTGCTAAGTTGATCGAAGCCGCCGATCATTCTTTCACCTCTCTAAGTCAAACAGTGTTCCTTCTTCAGTCCCTTGGAAGAGATCGTCGATTGAGCACGCCGCACTGCATATGACTCGGCAATGGTGATTGTACAGCTCATCTATCAGCGTTATGAATCTTCGCGCCTATAAATCTCAACAAAAAATGTCCATTACATCTTTTTTATTGAGTTCTTGGACAAGTGAATTATAATTTTGTCCATTACCTTGTCACGGATGCGCATGCTCATGACTGGTATTTCTACTATGAACACCGTGTGATATTCCTTGGCAATCGCTATGTAATCTGCTGCCCCCACCTGTGACGGAGAGGTCGATGATTTTGTTAGTTGAGTGATTCCATCTAATAATATCACGCCGAATCTACAATGGGGAAATTGGAGTGTTTTTAGGAGTAAAATAATATTGTCTACCATTTGAAAATTGAGTTGATGTTAAAAATAAACTAACTAACATTGAGGAGGATAAAGTACCGGGCGGCCACATATAAATTCGAAGGTGAATCTTGCTATTCCACCACAGCTCTCTGGTATATCAATCATCCTAATAAAAAAATTGACTTAATTCTTGGAGAAAACTCTGCAATTGGAAAATAATTAAATGAAAAGTGATGGACAGGAAGAACAATGTAACCGACAGGTAAAACCCATCTCCCGTATTACCTTCCAAACATCACAGGAATGGTGGCCGAGGTGATTGATCTTCTATACTGGCTGGTGATTTCTTGCCAAATATTCTCCACTTGATGACGAGTACCGTTGTCCAGTGGCCAAAAGAATAGATTCTGGAAAATATATACATATCTTTTAGCATAAACAGATTGCACGAGCTCCAGATCCTCACCTCATGAAAGCAAAAGTAATCCGAGACTGATAATTGAGCTAACGGAGACAGAGGGTGCACCACGCCAATCAGAAGCCCTAGTTACTAAAAAACTAATCATCAATATGATATGACCCTTGTTCTAGTTCGTATCGGAAAGAGTAGAGAATGAGGAGAGGCAGAAATTTCTGGGGTAGAGAGGTGAAACAGGAAGGATCAGAGAGGAGGCCGAGCAGAGGGGGTAGGGATCGGCCGAGGATGAGCTGCCTGAAGACACGGTGAGGTAGAGACGATCATGAGGGCAGGGGATCATAGAGGGAGAGAAGGAGACCAGACCTAGACGAGGAGAGGGGAGACAAGAACACTTCTTTCTTCTATCTTCTTGGCTGCCCTCCTAAAGGAAGGGGCATCCCTAGTTAAAGGAAATACATAATTTCCAAATGACTGAAATGCCCCTGTGGGCTAATATGACAAAACTACCCCTAAATAGGTTGAGGATCCTATCATAATATTATCGTCAGATGGAGTCCATCGCTTAAAGCAAAGGAGAATCCATAGGGAGATATATAAAGAGAGAGAATAAGAGGTTGAGGGGCAAGAGGGTAGGGTAAGAGTGTGAGAGTATGTGTGTGTATGTGAGAGAGAGAGAGAGAGGGGCACTTACTAGTAGTTGCGGATACCAGACCTTCAATCAAAAACCAGGACGAGCAGAATTAGAAGGTTATCCAAAGGCTCTAAAAGACCCCATGGAATCTTTGTAGCTAACTTTCCATTTTATATTCTAAAAGATAGTAAATAATCCTGGAACCTCCACAATCTTAGCATGATTTGGTTTGAGAAAAATGAGTCGTATTCAGGAAAAAATGCTGAGAAGAAAATGCAATCAACCACAAAAATCCAGATGAAGCTCACCAAACCCAAGAAAACGACAACATCCTAAACTATAACAGAAATTGCGAACACAAGGAATAACTGACCTCTGAACTGACATTTGCTAAGCAACGGCGGTAATCAATCTCACTTCCGATCAATAGTTTTTGACAGTTGTCATCCAACTCTGAAACAAACTTCAAGAAGATATCCTGTTGCATACCGTCCTACAGAGTTTCACGAATGGTGTAAATACAGTTTCTTCAAAACAGACTCAATGAATGCCCAAAATGATGAAGATGGCTTTAAAAACTATGATACACCTGCTTGTAACATTACAAAAGGAAGGATTAAAATATCTGTCAGAAGTTATAATCTTTTGATTAATAAAAGTACCTGATTCAAATCTTCAGGTGCTCTATTACTAGTGGCCACAAGGACAGTTCCATTCCTCAATAATCTGCTGACAATGCCAGATAAAGCCACAACAGCGAAGACATCAACTGTCTGGAATATTGAAGACAATTTTTGTCATGGAAAGGCTGTGAATAATGTTCAGCGTAAAGTATTTCACTTTCGTCCGAAGGACATTAGTTTGAAATCCAAGAAAATCTAGAAGACCCACAGCGCTTTCAAGTCCAAAACACAATACTATGCAATAAACAAGCTCATTTCCTACAATACTTTTGTTTTCTTCTTTGGGGCTTTATATTTCCATGATAGTACCTTTCACTCCTGAAAATCATTCAGTTGTGAGTAACATTGTTATGATGTTCCTCACGCAAGTAAATAAAAGTTATACGGTTTTATTTGACTTTATTAACATTTTACATTAGTTGTCTGACTAAAAAAAAATCTAATACGATTATTTTTTGAGGGAGGCAAACACTAATTTCATCATCCATCAGGCAAATGAAACTGATGGAAATTGAAACTTTTGAGTTCAAAGAATGCCTGGGTAACAGACAAACACAAATTTTCAGAACACGATGATGAAAACGTAAATTAATTCAAAAAATACAAAGACAAATTTCATCAATGCATGTTATAAGGAATGCAATATAAGAGGGTTCTCCATATACTCTGGATGCCACATTAATTTGTGACTATTCACGGAGAATCTTAGTGAAAACTAGATAATGTAAATATACCATTAGAAATTAAATCTGTGTCCAATGTAAACATCTAGAGCAAACGAGCTAAAAAATCAAGACACACATTGATAAATATTCTGGAACGGAATGAACATATAGTTTGAGGCAAATCAGACAGTTATATTACTGTTGTGCATTGTATTGGGCCATGCATAATCCAGACCAATACAAACCTGTAAATATAGCTTTCAATCAATAGACAAACCTAGCCTTTTGCTTTGTTTTTCATTCAACCGGTGTTTTGCCTTTTCTCTCATCTCTCCCTTTGCGTACTCTGTCTTCAGCTCACATGGTACCAGAACTAGCTTAACAGAAGCACGGAAGGGTTCTAGTTGAAGGAAGACGCCTAGCCTCGTCGATATCTTTACGGCCTGCATTTGTTGGTGGACAACAGTTTGATTAGTCAGTATATCCTGGTGGTGGATTTATCATGTGGGCTGATGATGCTATGTCTCACCAATGTCCTTTTGGATTGCACTTGTCAACAAATGACATTTTGACTAGCCAATATTTCCCAACTTGCACGTTACAATGCCTCCTACACTTTCCTGAGCGATTACGTAACAAACTGGCCTTTGCTATCTTGGTGGTATTGCAATCCTGATTGCTCGATTGACAACCAACTTTCTGCGACAATCTCCACATCTGATAAGTCTTCACATGTGTGGACGTTCTAATCATCTTGGTTGCTCATTCTATTCACTTATTGTTCTTTTACATAAATGACATGTATTTGTGGGGCTGTAAACAATCTTTGTAGAATTTTATCCTTCCACATCTTTGCCATTCTCAATTGATGACCATAGAGGAAATGTATTCCAGTGCTGATATGGAAGCTAATCATATGGCTATGGATGACAAGTGGTATAGCCGAGCCAAACCATTGCACGAATTGTTTTGCTGGCCATGATCTTTATCAGTGGACAAAATAAATCCAATGTACAGTCAAATTTTTACATGGCTATCTATCTGAAGAAGTTTACATGAAACCTCTTCTTGGCAATGACTGGCCTTGATGCAAGAGTGCCATTTCCACAATGCACCGTATGGAAAAAAAACCCCCGAGCATGGTTCGAAGGGTTTACTCATGCAAGGAAACATCTTGGTTACCAACTCTCAAATGGGGATCATACCCTTTTCTGTCAACCGTACAGTCTAATATGATTCCGGCCTGTGTTTACAAACGCCTTTAGCCCATGAAGCAGAAGCAACCCACGAGCCCACAGGACAATCTGACTTAAGAACTTGAAGACACCTAAGAAAGCAGGAAGCACATTGTGAGAGAAAATCCTTTTCTCTCTCTCCCTCGCCCTTGTCCTTCCCCCCATCTTGGCCGTTCCTCACCTCTCTCTAATATGTAGATAGTCTGATATGAATCTTCCTAAAGTATACAAGAGGAGGAATAAATCGATATTGATATTGCAAAACGACAGTTATGACAGTTATGACAGAAGGAGAAATAAATCGTTAGAGTTCTCCTGGGCATCAAAACAACATAACAACCCAACGGAAGCATCTGAAGAGGCATTCACAATTGAGGCACTCCTTCATGAAGAATCCAGGGGGCACGTCCAACAGATACCACCCTTGGAGATGTTCGAAGAAGGCTACTGAAGTATAACTGTCTACATTAGGATAGTATAAAGATGTGTAAAATATGTATGTATGGTAGGAAAAGACTCTCCAGGGTAGTGAGAGAATTTCCTAAGGCTCTTAAGGGATCCTTAAGAGATTGGGAGACGAAGTCATCGTCTTGTAAGATCGCTCCTGTAACAAGGGTTCGTACATTGTACTTGCGACGGTGTTAAATATATTGTTATTGTTCGTTGTTCTAGTCTTAATTGTGCCATTCTAAGAGGACTGTATCATAGTCTTTGCTGCAACGACTGCGTCTTCTCATACTACTTGGAAATGATGATCTTTCTGTTTTCCCTTCATCTTCTTTCCCTTTTCAACATCTTTTTATTTCCTCTCTTCTCTTCTGGCAACGTTCTGATTGACCAACGCACTGGCAACATTCCAAGCACTGATGAACTTTATCTTCAAGACCTTGTTATGTAGGTTCATCATGGTCTTCTTCGACGAAAGAGCCCAACCAAGCCCACCCACCACTTGCACCAAATATTAGGTGTTCTTGTGCAACATCAACTGCATATCAATCCCAATAAGTGCTTCTTCTATTAGTTCCCAATTGGAGTACTTGGGCCATTAGGTGTCCACCGATGCGGGGATGGTGGATCCAGTCACCTCATGGACCATACCACGGAATGTTTGAGAGCTAAGAGGGTTCTTAGGGCTGGCCAGCTACTACCGTCGCTTCATGGCTGGGTATGCTACATGGCCTGGCCCCCTTCCTAGCTTCTTAAAGAAGGAAATTTGCTAGGACTGAGTCCTCGCAAGAGGCATTTGAGACACTCGAAAAAGCACTCTCCACTGCTCCTATCCTTGACCTGCCCAATTTCTCCGTGGTATTTATCTTGGAAATTGATGCGTCAGGCCAAGCTCCTCGGCTTTCGTTCCGCAAACCATAACAAGGCCTGGAAATTCGATACATTCCTTACAAGATGAATTATCCAACCAGAACACGCGTGCGAGTCCTCGCACGCGTGAACCAGTTTAAAATAAATGGTAACCTGTGTGAGAGGGGGAATCGGGCATTTTCTTGGAAGTCTACCAGAATCGGAAGGCCGGCGGAGCGCCGAAGGCCGGAGCAGCGGAGGGATCATCCCTGGCCGGAGGGGACTCGCCCATCGAGGGCAGTCCATCTTCTATCTTTTTCTCTTTGTTTGGCTTTGATTTGCTGAACTACTTCTCTTGATGGAATATTTTGGATTTACCTATTGAAGCATAGGATCTGGATACACGATCCTATCAAAATTCAACAAAGTCGCCAACGCCTGTTTCGCTTGCCTCCCAGAAACTCCCTCCTTGGCTCCATCTCCATGAGCCTGTTGCTCGATTTAGCTTTTATCCGCCAAGCCATTACTCAAGATCCAGCGTAACAGAAGATCACGCAGGCTATACAACAGAGGGCACCTCCATCACCACGAGGGAGGGTCATCTCCAACAGGATGGGAGGTTGATCCTTCCTCGATCCTCTCCTTACATTAACTGGTTATTGCAGGAACTTCACGATGGCAAAATTAGAGGACACGCCATGTTCCCCAAGACCGAACAACGCGACAATAAACAATTCTATTTGTCCAACATGAAGCGCGACATCAAAATATGTCAATGCCTTCCCTCACTGCCAGAAGTTCAAATCCTCTTCGCTTGCCCTAGCAGGGCTGCTCCAACCGCTGCCATTACAAGCACATATATGGGAAGACATTTTTGTGGACTTCATCGAATGTCTTCCCAAATCAGGAGGGTTTGATTGCATCTTTGTGGCAGTAAATCCTCTAACCACATACAGCCATTTCATCACCATGCCGCAGCAGTTCACGATGAAAGAGTTGGCGATCAAGTTTCTTCAAGAAGTGATTCGCCTCTATGGGATACTAGATTGTGTTGGATTGTGGCAGCCCCTTCATGAGTTCCTTTTGGACCAACCGCCACTCTCTTCAAGGCATAGACCTGAAAAGAAGCTCCGCATATCACCCGCAAACTGACAGACAGCCAGAAGCAGTCAACAGGAGCCTTGAGACATATCTATGATGTTTTGCAGGGGACCAACCAGGTGGATGGAGCACTTATCTTCCCTGGGCAGAATTGAGCTACAATATGTCCCACAACACCGACCTCAAAGCATTGCCGTTTTGAGCCGTTTATTGTCATGACACTCCTCAAATTGGCCAGTACACAGCCCCACCCTCTATCATTGACGACCTGGACAATTTACTCCAAGAGCGAGATCTCGTGCTTGATAATTTGAAGATCCACCTCACTCGGGCTCACGTCCAAATGCAATACAATGCCAACAAAAAACAGTGCTAGTTGATTTTCCAAGGGGGTAATCAAGTCTATGTTAAACTCCGGCCCTTTTGTATGATGAAGACCTTATCACGGCGACTGCACAAGAAGTTGTGGGCCAAAATCCTTGGGGTTGTTCCGTATCCTTCAGCGCACTGAGGCCGTCGCCTACCGCCTTGAATTTCCCCCCATATAAATTTACATCCAGTATTCCTCATTTTACAGCTTCGGCGCGCTGTTGGGCCTACTGATCACCCTCAACCCATCCCAACCTCTCTCTCTCCCAAGAGCGGATTGGACATGTGTCTGCCTTGCTGGTCCTAAACAAGTGGCACAATCTGGTGGCCCGTGAGGCTACATGGGATCATAACACAATGCTCCATTAAGTCAACAACTGAGTATCCAGTTTGATATTAAGAGCTTTGATCAACTTAACTACTTCCTGGGCATTACGACTGCCCATTCCTCTTGCTCTACTATACTGTCTCAGCGAAATACATCTATGATCTTCTATATGAAACTGGCAATCTCCAGTGCCAACCTGTGTTGAATTCTATGGAACTCAACTCCAACTTAAATATGATAATAATGAGACTGACACAAATCATCTGGCCATTACAACTTAAACATGGTAAACTTATTAATCTGGTTGATACCCGGCCTGACTTCTGTTATTTTGTGAATGTATTTTTAAAGGGTTTATTATGTCAATGTTCTTAGTCAATTTATGCATCATCTTAAAGTATCTCGCCAGCAGTCTGCATACTGTACCATTG
Organism: Wolffia australiana; assembly: GCF_029677425.1. Taxonomy (NCBI): domain Eukaryota; kingdom Viridiplantae; phylum Streptophyta; class Magnoliopsida; order Alismatales; family Araceae; genus Wolffia; species Wolffia australiana. The sequence goes on from NC_135839.1 coordinate 22,614,002, forward strand.
GCCTTAGCCTCACATTTTCTCAAGGTACATCCTTGAGCATCAAGTTTTATACAGACTGATAATGCTCGATAACAGCTTGATCGCAAGTCTACGGCGATATATTACTCCGTCATATGTGGCTTCTGGCTCGCCTGGCAGTTAGTCATCCCCTCATCCATCTGAAACTGAATTACGACTTCTCAGTACGGGCATATGTGAAGCTCTTTAGATTCATGCATCCTATGTGGAGCCCAAACTTAGAGACATTATCTACATTCCCACCAAGAAACAATTGAAGGACCTCCTCACGAAAGGTCTTTCCATAGATTAACATGAAGCTCTAGCACAAAGATGGGAATGATAAGTCTTCATTCCTTTTCTTGTGGGGAGGTGTTATGGTATTTTGAAGTAGCACTTGAATCTCATGTGCTAAACGTAGTTTGAGGCAAATCAGACTGTCATTTACTGTTCTACCTCATATTGGGCCATATGTAATCCGTCCCAATACAAATCTGTATAGATCACCTAAAATCAATTGATAATCAAATCCATTTGCCTTATTTTTTAGTTCAACTTATGGTCCTCCTATCCCTATTCCATCTTCTGCTCACAGTCATTATCGGGAAAACAACGAATGATAAATGTCATCTAAAGATTTTCATATTAAAAGCCACAACTAAAAAAGTTATCTTCTGAAGAAATTTTAAAATATTAATTGGGTCCTTCCAAAATAATTTCGTGCATATCACTGAACAAAGGCCTGGGAGTACATGTGTTAAGCTGAAATCTGATTGCATTCAAGATATCGCGCATCATAGAAAAACTTATTACCTGTATTTCATCAAAGCAAAGGATGCTGGCGCCGCGATGTCCAGCTTGTGCATCAAGAAGAAATTTGTCAGCCACAGCAGGAAGTATGTGTTTCATTTGAGTCTCTGCTTTGTATCTCTCTTCCCCTAGCACCCACTCCTTCACCTTTTTGTCAAACGGAAGACTATCAATCCAACTATATACACCCGACTGAAAAGACTTTGTTTCCTTCTGTTTTTTCCACTCCTTATGCATGTGATCATGAATCTTAATCATAGCCTGAACATAAATAAACAGTCAGAAATCCATTAATTTGAGAGAAACTTTGGAAACTCCATATCAGCAGAATAAAAAATGTTACTTCATGAAAATGAAATCTTTGTCGATGCTTTACGATCCCCTTAGTGGCATTGTAAAACATGTCCATTAACATGGTCTTTCCTGCAAAGATTGTAGAAGAAGTCTTCAAGTTTTCTGAGTGAATATGGAGCATCTCATACAAAAATAAGAAAAGGCAAAAAGCAAAGCAGACTTGAATAGAAAGGGTGACCCTTCGCCACTGAGAATAAGTTATAGGTGAATTAAAATATAAACATATCTTCATAAGAAATAAAGTGATATTAAGGGACAAACAGAAGTTAGTGTAAGTATACCACTCCCAACATTTCCATACAGGTAAATTCCTCTTGGTGAACAGGGAGGAACAGGACGGTGGCCTACATATGAATCCACCTTCTTCTCTCGGTTCAGGTAAGAGACCATTCTACCAGCACCTGGCTCCACATTCTTGTTTCTCTTCCTGCAAGCAGAGTCACAGTTTCGTGTGAAAATAAAGGAGATAAGGAAGCAGTATGACGAGAAAGTAATGTATTCACCAAAAACTACTTGAATTTGGCACAGTTAGACAGTCATCAAATAATATAATATTTAATCTAATTTTATACAAGATAATCAAGATATCAATGAAAAAACATTTTCTCTAATTTCATATGAAATCATCCATCACACCAACACGAAATACTCATTTTAGGACCCTCCCACGACATCATCCACCTGAGTTTCCCAGCCAGTATCCCTTGCTAATCAGGTTCTGGACCTTACCCTTCTGTCCCCCAGTCAGAACCTCCTCCTGAACAGAGTCCTGACCTTTCTTAATGTCTCCTTCAGCTGAATTCTCCTTAGATTAGACTCTAGTACGTAATCAACCAGTGGAAAGATCAGAAATGTTCTTTCTCAGTGCAGCAAGAAAAAAGAGATAGGGAATTCAGGAAATACCCCCTATACTTGGCCAGTAACTATATTTCATCTATATTTTTCAGAACACCAAGTTTTCTAAAGTTCTCTTCAAAAGTAACAACTACCACCCTCTGTCCATGAAGCATTATAAGATCCATGCCGGAAGAAGACAATTAATGAAGAAAATTGGGGGCTTTCAAAAAGAAAAACATCAGGACATTGTTGAACCTTTCCCTAGGGAAGAAAGTCATGGAGTTTAAGAGGGTTTATGCTATTAAATATGAACTACAAGAGTCGATATGACATAACAAAGCTTGTCCTGTTGCTTAAGAGCTTACTACCATTAAACCGTAGCCCTAATGGTGATTGAATACGGTGTGCATTTTGATTACTTCAAGATGACCTTCAGATTGGTTTGATGGAAAAAGTGCCTCTCTATGATAATCTCAATGTAGAGATATATACATCGCTACCTTCGGAAGCAAACTTGACAGCGAAACTCAAAAGTACATCACCATAATAAGTCTATTGTCCAAAAAAATTACCAACAGGAGGTCTTTGCCATCAGAAAAATGTCTTTGCCATCAGGACCTTCAGATGACTTACTAAGGCCATGAAAAATGTCTTTGCCATCAGAAAACTATCAAAAACCTTATTTATTGAACAAAACTTCACGAGAAGTAGCCTCTCTGTTGGTACATGTTGACAACATAATTGTCAAAGTAAATAATATTTTTTTGAAAGAATTGTCAAAGGAAATAATAATAGAGAAATCTGTGACTTGCGTACTCACTTAAGATCAGAATCCCAAATGAAGCCTTCTGATGACTTAAGTACGTCATGGTTGTATAACATTAAACAAATGATTAGAATGCTGATGATCATGCCCAACATAACCACACAGAGCACAGAATTTAGGAAAATTTTGGGAAAAAAAGATTTCATTGTGAGTCATCCCTCTACCATTCCCCCTTTCACAAACCAACTCTATTGATCCCCCTTTCAATAGACGACTTTACAATTACCCTCAATCAACAGCCAAGTTTTTTCCCTCTCAGGCTCCTATAAATGCTTATCCCAATTTCCTGCAGTTGGTGTCAGCACCCTCTAGTCTCTCCCTCAGCCACTGCATACACTCTATTTTCTGAAGACTGGTAACTTCCATCCTCCCCCTCCCCTTTCTCTCTCCCCTCTGTTAAGGAAATTAATTTTGTGTAGCTTGAACCTTCCCGTTGCTTGGTGGAACTTATGTATTTTGGGAAATTGGAGGCTGTCAGTTACAACAGTCAGGAGGAGATGGGTGTTAAAAAATGTGTATTATGATTGGTGGAGCATACTCCAGGTCGTATTGCATGTATTGAAATTCCGATCCCCACTAGGAGATAGTTTGTTTCTCCGCTTCCGTACACTTGAAGGTTGTATGGATTGATAAATTTTAGTGGGAGCCCTTTATTAATGAATAGAACACCTGCTAAAATTTTCAAGGTCCTTCATTGACCTAGTCCCCGATAAGCACTCGTCGTCAAGTAGGCCATAAGATTTCATGTATGATGCAACTCATTGACAAGTCGATAATTATGATGTGCTCATGGACTTGATGAGAGTCTTCAAGTCTAAAATGTTAGACTTGAACAGACAACATTTTCCCATAATTAGGTTTCCCATAAGATTTCCCTTTGAACAGAACATTTTCCTACCTTCAGGGGAGTGTCAAATAAACCAATATTTTTGTTTATAATCATTTGTGTATTTCATAGCCGCTTTTATATTTCTTCCATTACCCACCTCTAATAAGCTCTATTCAAAGGGAAACCTAATTTTGTACGAAAATTGTACTTCTCTCTCAAAGGCTAGTTCACAAAGCTTCTCTACAATGCAGCTGCTGCAATCAAGCTTTTCGACACAAAGGACATATATGTAAGGAAAATTTTAAAGAGGTCATAATGTAAATAAATTAGAGAATAACATAAAATTTTAAAAGTAGCAGGAAAATGTCTAGAACTTATCACCTCCAAATTTCTTGACAGGAAAATGCCAAATAAATTCGAGAGTTATGGTTTCAGATCCTCAAGATTTTTTGATTCAGGGTACATACTCCCTGTCTGAAGTTATGCTATGGGTTTTTTTCCCATCAAAGCTTTTCTTTAACATATTTTTCCCATTAAAGGTAAACCAAGAATCTACAAAATTATGCGCCCCTTGTTCATAATCTTTCTGCCACTTCAAGTTTTACCGAATGTTGTCCTTTATGTATAATTTATCAGAAAAAAATCCCAAAGGAAATTATAATTCAGGAAAAAGTGAGAGTAACTTCAGAAATTAGATAGGAAGGCCTTTATAATTGCTCAAGTCCAAGTTAGCAAGTCTTACTGGTTCTTACAAGATATATCATTCAAAGAAATAAAATAAGTGAGTAAAATCAATATTAGTTAAAATAATCTATTTGGACATCAATTAAGTATTTTCTTACCTTGACAACCATTTATCAACAAAGCCATCTTCATATACTCCCTTTTTCTGTTTAACCTCCGCTTCCTCGATCAAAAGCTTTTTCCTTTCAGTTGCCCGTCTGTTTTCCCACAGTTCAAGCTTAGCCTAAATATACCATTAAGAGAAATTATATATTATAAAATATAAGACAGGAAAGCCAATCAAATATAAACTTACATGATAATCTTGCATTTCTTTGTCATACTTATCCAGTCGTCCAAGCAAATCTTCCAGCTCAAACGCCACTTTTTCCTGGTGACTATCTTGGTGCAATGTCCCCTCCATCACTAATCGTCTATAGAGATCATAGGGACCTTCAATCCCCCAAAAATAAAATGTCCTTAGGTTTTCTAAAAATTAGCCTTAGTGGTTTTAATCGATCATGATTAGTGAGAGGAAAATTTCGATAACTGTAAGTGCACCAATTTGTAATTGACTAGATTATAAAGCTAATGTTTTATGTGTGTCATACTCTTCATATCACCATTCATTTACATCATTCACTGAATCCATCCATCACTGAGTTTGCAAATGAGCTTCATATGCGGAGAAATTTAACACTGTCGGCCATAGATGAACAATTAATTGAACGATAATATACTGTAAGTGATTATGTTAGTTATGGGCCTCTATTTTTCCCTAAATTGTTATTCTTTTAATATAAGTGGGCCACATATTATAAGTAACCCAACTTTTAGGTCACTTATTCTTCACATGGGGAGTAAGTGACCTCAGTTAGTGGGGCAAGGCCTAACATGAAGTATTCGGTATTCAAAACAGTTTCACATGAATGAAAGTTAGAGTATCTATTACACCCATTTTTCAAGACCCTAGTGACGTGAGCTGGCAGCATTGACATCTGAGCACAAAAGAGAGAGGACTTCTCCCTCAGATTGTATTAGAGCACATGTTTTCCTGCTGAGAAGACATGTCACTTCTCCTGGATTCCTCTCTGGTTTTCTTCGGCTTTTTCTTTTTTGTCAGGTTGTTCTTCTGCAGTTGTGGGAGTTGACTATAAGACTGATGGCAGATGGAAAAGAAGTGTTCGAAGTATCTGATAGTGCTGAGGCTAGCAGAATCTATATAAATTGAATAAGATTGCCTAAATATTTGTTCAAAAAAAAAGATTGCCTAAATATGTTAAAATGGATCAAGATGCTGTAGCTGACACCTGAGGTCACGTTAATGGGAGATCACATGAAAAAAGACCCAGTTCAATAAAAAGAATACCCAGTATAAATGTGGAGAGCTGAAGAAGCCCTAATCTAGCGGTAGATCTTGGGAGCTATGGCCCAGGATATGAGTAATTTCCTGTTACGTTCCTCAAAGGGCGTGTCTTCTTCATTGTAATTTGGGTAATGTAAATGTGGACATTGCGTATTTTATGTTATCTGCATGTTATTCCCTAATATAACCCTATTAGGGTTATCCCTATAAAGACTTGTATCTTTCCTTCGGAATAGTTGCGTGGTGTGTGTGTTGTTTTTTCTGTTTACATGGTATCAGAGCTCAAACCTAGATTCGACCTGGGTTGAGCTACCTATTCAACCGCCAGAGCTTCTTCCTCCACCGTCTGCACCGTCGGATCGCCGGATCCTCTTACGCCATCGGACTCCCAGCGGCTTCCGGCAGCTTCTTCACCTTCCGCGGCCTTTTTTTTTTCACCTTCCGCATCGACTCCCGGCGGCTTCTTTAGAGCAGCTCGGTACGCGGACGCTCCGCATTGGCGGGTTCTTTATTTTTCGGCATCAGCAGCTTCTTTCTCATCGCAAGACTTGTGTCGGCAACTTATCGTCTTCGCCTGGAATATTTCCTTGCGCAAGACTTGTTTCGGGATTTCCTTGTGCGACTTCTCTCTTCGGGAGTCTCACCTTCCTCGACGGTCTACCCTTGACTGTCTTCGGGAGTCGACTCCACTTCCTTAATCCTCTCCACTTGTGGTCTTCTCAGTGGTCTCCTGCTGTGGTCGTGTTCAGACTTTGCTTTGCGATGAGCATGGAGACCCCTGAGACTGTCGAAGCACAGGCCTCAGATGTGACACCAGCCAGTTCTGTCCGGTCGCCTCCTGCCCCAGCGTCGTCTCCTAAGCTGGGGAATTGGTCTAATACCTCTGGACCGTTTTCTCTGCCCAAGATGCCTCCAGATGGGGTGTTTACTGGCTTCAATTTGCTCCAATGGCGCCAGTACGTTCAGATTACTCTCAAAGGTCGTCTGATGCGTCATTTGCTTGAAGATGGACCACCCCGGACAGATTCCAAGTACTACCACTGGCTGGATGTTGAAGGGGCTGTTCACCGTTGGCTACTGGATAGTATTTCGCCCACCATTAAGGGCGAATTCTTGTCTCTCGAGTCGGCTCAGGCAGTGTGGGAAGCTGCTCTTGAAAGTCACTCCAAGAAGCATAACATCGCCACGTTGTATGAGCTCGTGCATCGGGCTGCCAACTTACGCCAAGGGGACAGATCTATTATGGAGTATAGCACCGAGCTTATGTCCTTATGGAATGAGATCAATCATTACATGCCACCTGATCCTCATTCTGTGGACCAAAAGTACACTCTTCAGCTCCGGGTCTTCCAGTTCCTTATGGGACTTAACCCCGAGTATGAATCTCTCCGTGCTCAACTTATTCACCGGGAGAAAGAGCTTACTTTCAAAGATGCGCTCCGTAGTGCTCGGGTTGAAGAATCCCGCTTCCGGCAGACTCAAACCACGGGTTCGGCACTTGCTGTCCAGTCGTCCACCTCTACTCGACCTCCGATGACACCTACTTCCACTGGCAGTGGTGTTCCCACTCGGACTGAGGACTCTCCTAAAAATGACCCTTCGCTCTTCTGCAATTACTGCAAGAAGCGAGGTCACTCGAAGGAGACATGTTTTAAGCTTCAACGAAAGAGACTGCAACAAAGCAATCTTGCTACTGTCGCATCTTCTGCGAGCCAAGTGCCCCAGCCTGGTCAAGTACCTATGCCGTATGGTCTTCTACCAACCAACGCCTCACCTTCGAGCTTCACCCCTGAGGAAATGGAACGTCTCCGGCGGTTGCTTGATCCACCCGTCGTGGGCTCGTGTTCCTTAGCCCACGCAGGTACGTCCACCGTTCTTCCTATTCCCTTGTCATCCTCTCGGTATTCTACTTCATCCTCAACCTGGCTTCTTGACTCGGGTGCCACTGCTCACATGGCACCCAATCCTCGCCACTTCTTGACCTATGAATCTGTTTCTGGTTTTTCCAAAGTCAAAACTGCATCTGGTGATCTCCTCACTGTCGCCGGAATTGGACGTGTCGCTCTTTCACATACTTTGCATCTTCCTAAAGTCCTTCATGTTCCTCGCCTGGCTCACCATCTTCTCTCTTTATCCAGTCTTGTTCGTGATCTAAACCAGGCCATTACATTCACCCCTAATACCTGTTTTTACCGTGATAAGGTGTCGGGGAGGACGATTTCCATTGCTGAGGAGCATGAGGGCCTCTACCTTGTTCGACCCCCGTCGTCTTCTCACTCTGTTGCTGCTGCGGCTGTTTCCCTTTCGGCGTCCCATGAACGTTTGTGGCTTCTCCATCGACGTCTTGGCCATCCATCTTTTCACACTCTTTACCATTTATTTCCTAAACTCTTTCACGGTCATTCTGTTGATCGCTTTGTTTGTGACGCTTGTCAAATTTCTAAACATCATCGTACGACGTATCCTATCTCTTCTTCTCACTCTACGTCTCCATTCTCTCTTATTCATACCGATGTATGGGGACCAGCTCCTGTCCACAGCGCCTTTGGAGCTCGGTGGTTATGCATTTTTATTGATGATGCCACTCGCTTCACGTGGGCCTATCTATTAAAACATAAATCCAACATATCCCTTGTGATCCCTCAGTTCTACTCTCTTATCCACACCCAATTCTCTACTCCCATTCGTCGCTTCTGCTCCGACAATGCTAGAGACTATGTCAATTCTATGTTAACCACGTTCTTTCAACATAAAGGCATTATCCATGAAACCACTTGCCCATACACCCCCCAGCAGAATGGTGTTGCCGAACGCAAATTCCGTCACATTTTTGATACCACTCGCAGTCTTCTATTTCATATGCATGTGCCCCATTATTTCTGGGGCGAAGCCTGTCTTACCGCCATTCATCTCCTCAATCGTCTCCCGTCTCGGGCGCTTGCTCATTCTACTCCCATTGACCGTCTCCAGCAATCCTTTCCGACTCTTTCCCTTCGCACCAATCTTCTCCCACGTGTTTTTGGGTGTGTTTGTTTTGTCCCTAATCATGCTCTTGGTCGTAACAAACTCACTCCTCGTGCTCTCCAATGTGTCTTCGTCGGCTACTCTCCCACCCAAAAGGGCTATCGGTGTTATCATCCGCCCTCTCGTCGCTTCATTGTTACCAAGGATGCCACCTTCGACGAATTCACTCTGTATTATTATTATTCTTCTTCTTCTTCTTCTCCCGACTCCACTTCCTTAATCACACCGTCGGATCCTCTTGAATTTCTTATTTTTCCCCCCGCTCCTCCGGCCCCCTCCCCAAAACCCTCCTTCCTCGCCAGTCCCGTCTGAAGGTGAACCTCCAGCTCCCACCGTGGATCTGTCATCCTCTGTTCCTGCTCCCTCTTCGGCTTCTCCGCTTAATCCCCCCGAGGATGTTCCTTTAGCCCCATCCACTCACCCCGGGGATCCCTCCTCCGACCTATCTCTTCCTCCTCGTGCTCCTTTCCCTCGACACCAATGCCCTCCTGAAAAATGGTATGGTCTCACACTCGCTCGTCGCAAATCTCGTGCCACTACCACTCCTCCTTTACCCTCCTCCCCCTCCACTACTCCAGACCATTCCCCCTTAGCCCTCGTCTCTTCTACTCGCCCCTCGCCCTTATATCCCTTAACCGCTTTCGTATCCTCCCATCGTCTCTCCCCATCCTTCCATGCTCTTCTCACCACCCTTGACTCCATCTCCCTTCTGAAGACGGTGGACGTTGCCCTATCGCTTCCTCATTGGCGTCGGGCTATGGAGGAGGAGCTTCACGCACTCGCTCTCAATGATACATGGGATCTGGTTCCACTTCCACCGGGCAAGCACTTGGTTGGCAGTCGTTGGGTTTATACTGTGAAGCAGCATTCTGATGGCTCCATTGAACGGCACAAGGCTCGTGTTGTGGCGCAGGGTTTTACGCAGAAATATGGCATTGATTATCAATAGACGTTTGCTCCTGTGGCTAAGATGAATACTGTCCGAATTCTCTTGGCCTTGGCTGCCGACCGTGGCTGGACCTTGCAACAGTACGATGTCAAGAATGCTTTTCTTCATGGTGCCTTGACTGAGGAGATCTATATGGCTCTACCTCCTGGGTATGCCTCCTTAGTTCCATCAACCTCGAGTTCGGTTGTCTGCCGCTTGAAGAAAGCTTTATACGGCTTGAAGCAATCTCTTCGTGCTTGGTTTGGCCGGTTCACTATGGCCATGCAGACCCGTGGATATCGCCAGTGTAATGGCGACAACACTCTCTTCTACCGTCATTCCACGTCAGGGGGCGTTGCTATCCTTCTTGTCTACGTGGATGACATTATTATTACGGGTGATGATAAGGAAACTATCGCCCAGCTGGCTGCTTATCTGTCCTCGGAGTTTGCTATTCGTCATCTTGGTCCATTACGGTATTTCCTTGGGATTGAAGTGGCTTACTCTTCTAGTGGAATTTTCATCTGTCAGCGCAAGTACACGATGGACCTTCTTTCTGAGCTTGGCAAGGAGGACTCCAAGCCTATCTCGACTCCAATTGATGCAAATAATTGACTTAGTGTTGATGAAAATGAAACTCTTGCTGAGCCCGGACAGTATCGCAGACTGGTGGGAAGACTGCTTTATCTCACTCACACTCGCCCTGACATCGCGTACTCAGTGGGTGTACTTAGTCAATTTATGCAAAATCCTCGAATGAGCCATCTACATGCTGCACATCGCCTTCTCCGTTATTTGAAGGGGACGATTGGCCGTGGACTTCTGTTCCGCCGTCATAGTGGTCTTCGACTCGAGGTATATACCGATGCGGATTATGCAGGTTCGGTGGTTGATCGCCGGTCTACCTCCGGGTACTGCACCTTCTTGGGAGGTAAGTACACCCACTGAGTACGCGATGTCAGGGCGAGTGTGAGTGAGATACCATGCGCTAATGCCATGCGCATGGGGAAGGAACTGGACACCGTAGCTCACTGAGGAGCTGGGTGATCCAAAGTGCTTCACAAAGGCCATGCGCTAATGCACGGAACTCAGCTTCAGCACTGGATCGAGAGACCACCGTCTGCTTCTTGCTCCTCCAAGTAAGCTATCAGCATCGCTCATGATCCCGTCCAGCATGATCGCACGAAGCACATCGAAATCGATCGATATTTCATTAAAGAGAAGCTGGAGTCGGGAAAATTCTGTATGCCATATGTACCGTCAGCAGATCAGCTTGCGGACATCTTCACCAAAGGGCTTCATGCCCCGAGGTTTGAGGAACTCTGTGTCAAGCTGGGTGTGGAAAACATCCACGCCCCAGCTTGAGGGGGAGTGTGGACATTGCGTATTTTATGTTATCTGCATGTTATTCCCTAATATAACCCTATTAGGGTTTGAAGACAAGAAGAAAGAACAATTCTTGATGCACAAACAAAGATATTAGAAGGGGTTTTATAGGGAGCCCTAATGGGCTAATAATAGAAAGGGGCTAATAATAGAAAGAAGAAAAGAAAGGAAAGGAGACAATAATGTCAACACTCCCCCTCAAGCTGGAGCGTGGATGTTTTCCACACCCAGCTTGGAACAGAGCTCCTCAAACCGAGGGGCATGAAGCCCTTTGGTGAAGATGTCTGCAAGCTGTTCAGCTGACGGAACATATGGCGTGCAGAAATTTCCCGACTCAAGCTTCTCTTTAATGAAATGTCGATCGATCTCAATGTGTTTTGTACGATCATGCTGGACGGGATCATGAGCAATGCTGATAGCCGATTTGTTGTCACAGAACAGCTGAACAGGGGAAGAAACCGGACACTTTAGTTCACGAAGCAGTTGGGTAATCCAAAGTGCTTCACAAAGACCATGCGCAAGGGCACGGAACTCCGCTTCAGCACTTGATCGAGAGACCACTTTCTGTTTCTTACTCCTCCAAGTAATAAGATTGCCTCCCAAGAAGGTGCAGTACCCAGAGGTCGACCGACGATCAACCACAGATCCTGCATAATCGGCATCAGTGTAGACTTCTAGACGCAGACCACGTGACGACTAAACATTAAACCACGGCCAATGGTGCCCTTCAAGAAACGGAGGAGGCGATGGGCAGCATGAAGATGACTCATTCGAGGGTTCTGCATAAACTGACTTAGAACACCCACTGCATATGCAATGTCGGGACGAGTGTGGGTGAGATAGAGCAGTTTACCCACAAGTCTTCGATATTGTCCGGGCTCAGCCGGATCTTCATTCTCATCCGCACCAAGTCGATGACTCACATCAATCGGTGTCGAAATAGGCTTGGAGTCTTCCTTTCCCAGCTCGCAAAGAAGATCCACTGTATATTTCCGCTGACAGATGAAAATCCCACTCGAAGAATAAGCCACCTCAATACCAAGAAAATATCGTAATGGGCCAAGATGACGTATGGCAAACTCCGACGACAGATACATAGCGGGCTGAGTAATGGACTCAGATCATCACCCGTGATGATAATGTCATCCACGCGCAGAAGAATAGCCACTCCCCCGGACGTGGAATGACGGTAGAAAAGCGTGTGATCTCCATTACACTGACGGTATCCCCGGTTCTTCATGGCCATGGTGAAACGGCCAAACCAAGCACGAGGAGATTGCTTCAAACCGTACAGCGCTTTCTTCAGGCAACAAACAACTGAACTCGGAGTAGACGGCACTAAGGAGGCATATCCAGGAGGTAAGGCCATATAGATCTCCTCAGACAAATCACCATGAAGAAAAGCATTCTTGACATCATATTGCTGCAATATCCAGCCCCGATCGGCGGCAAGAGCCAAGAGAATCCGGACAGTGTTCATCTTGGCCACAGGGGCAAACGTTTCCTGATAATCAATGCCATACTGTTGGGTGAACCCTTGCGCCACAACACGTGCCTTGTGTCTTTCAATAGAGCCGTCGGAATTGTGCTTTACAGCATAAACCCAACGACTGCCAACCAAGTGCTTGTCCGGCGGTAGAGGAACCAGATCCCATGTGTCATTTAGGACAAGTGCTTGTAGCTCCTCCTCCATTGCCCGACGCCAATGAGGAAGAGAGAGGGCTACGTCCACCGTCTTTGGAAGGGAGATAGTGTCAAGGGAGGTGAGAAGAGCGTGGTAGGATGGGGAAAGACGATGAGATGAGATGGATGCGGCTAATGGATACAATGGAGAAGGATGAGGGCAAGACACAAGTGCTAATGAAGGATTTTCAAGAGGAGTGGATGAGGAGGATGAGGGAACTTCAGGGGTAGGAGGAACACGAGTCTTGCGACGAGCAAGAGTGATACCATAGCGTTTTTCTGGCGGGCAACGGTGTATAGGTAAAGGGGCACAACATAGTGGGATAGAGGGATCCGATGGGGACTCTGCAGGAGGGTTCGATGAAGCAGAGGATGGATCTTTAGTAAGGACAGGTGAATTTGGGATTGGTGCAGGCAGAGGATCAGAGGACAAGGTGTTCATGGGAATATCAGATGGAGGCTCTTCGAGAGTAACAGGCTAGGAAGGACTTGGGACTGGTGACGAGGGAGATGAGTTAGGAAGAATAAGAAATTCAAGGGGATCTGATTGAGGTGGTAAAGAAGGAGAAGGTGGAGAAGAAGAGGGGTAATACGGAGTGAATTCGTCAAAGGTAGCATCCTTGGTGACAATAAATCGACGAGAGGGTGGATGATAACATCGATAACCTTTTTGAGTAGAAGAATAGCCGACGAAGACACATTGGATGGCCAGAGGATCAAGCTTGTCACGACCAAGATGGTGGTTAGGAGCAAAGCAAACGCACCCAAAGACACGAGGGGTAAGATTGGTTCGGAGAGAAATGTTGGGGAAGGAATGCTGGAGACAATCAATGGGAGTAGAGTAGTTAAGTATGCGAGACGGAAGACGGTTGAGAAGATGAATGGCAGTTAGGACAGCTTCAGCCCAAAAATACTTTGGCACATGCATGTGAAATAAGAGGCTCCGAGCCATTTCAAAAACGTGACGAAATTTTCGTTCTGCAACTCCATTTTGCTGGGGGGTGTAAGGACATGCGGTTTCATGGATGATGCCTTTTTCTTGGAAGAAAGTACTTAACGTGGAATTGACATAGTCTCGGGCATTGTCGGAGCGGAAGCGACAAATAGAGGTGCAGAATTGAGTTTGAATGAGAGAGTAGAACTGAGGAATAACAAGGGAGATCTCTGATTTATTTTTCAAGAGATAGGCCCACGTGAAACGAGTATCGTCATCAATGAATATACATAACCACCGAGCACCGGACGTGCTATGAACAGGGGAGGGTCCCCACACGTCGGTGTGAACGAGAGCAAAAGGAGTCGTCAAATGGGAAGAAGAAATAGGATACGGAATACGATAATGATTAACAATTCGACAAGCATCACAAACAAAGCGGTCCACAGAGTGGCCTTGGAAAAGTTTTGGAAATAAACGATAAAGAGTAGCAAAGGATGGATGGCCGAGGCGTCGATGGAGAAGCCACAAACGCTCATGAGACGCCGAAAGGGGAACTGCAGCGGCAGCAACAACGAGGGGAGACAAGGGATATCGAACAAGATAGAGACCCTCATGCTCCTCAGCAATGGAAATCGTCCTCCCCGACACCTTATCACGATAAAAACAGGTATTAGGAGTGAATGTAAGATCTTGGTTCAGATCACGAACAAGGCGGGATAAAGAAAGAAGATGATGAGCAAGCCGTGGAACATGAAGGACTTTAGTGAGGTTCATCGAAGGAGAGAGAGACACACGACCAATCCCAGCCACAGTGAGAAGATCACCAGAAGCTGTTTTAACTTTGGAGGAGCCGAAAACGGGTTCATAGGTCACAAAAGCTCTAGGATTGGGTGTCATGTGGGCAGTGGCACTAGAGTCAAGAAGCCAAGTGGATGATGATGACGACTGAGATGGTGAAGGAGAAGGAGAAGGAATGGTGGACATACCCGCGTTAGCTAGAGAGCACGAGCCCACGACAGGAGGGTCAAGCAACCGCCGAAGACGTTCCACTTCTTCAGGTGTAAAGCCGGGAAGAGAAGCACTCGCCGAAGACGCTCCACTTGGAAGAAGACCATAGGACAGAGGCACTTGACCAGGCATCGGTACTTGGTTGACAGAAGGTGCAACCGTAGCGAGATTGCTCTGTTGTGTTCGCTTCCGTTGAAGCTTAAAGCACGTCTCCTTGGAGTGACCCCGCTTTTTGCAGTAATTGCAGAAAAGGGAAGGATCACCTTTGGAGGATTCCTCAGTCCAAGTAGATGGACCACGAGACGAAGCTCCTGCTCCAGTCGATGTGGTCGTCACCAAGGAGCACGTGGAGGAAGACGAATGCGCTACAAGTGCAGAAGCCGGGGTCTGGGACTGCTAAAAGCGAGATTCTTCAATTCTCGCGCTGCGAAGCGCATCCTTGAAGGAAAGCTCTTTCTCCCGGTGTATAAGCTGAGCCCGTGCCGCTTCATATTCCGGGTTAAGTCCTATAAGGAACTGAAAAACCCGAAGTTGAAGAGTGTACTTGCGATCCACCGAGTGAGGGTCCGGAGGCATGTAGTAATCAATCTCATTCCACAGAGAAATGAGTTCTGTGCTGTACTCCATGATCGTCCTGTCTCCTTGACGCAGATTGGCGGCCCGATGCACTAGCTCATACAGTGTGGCAATATTATTTTTCTTAGAGTAGCTGTCAAGGGCCGCTTCCCACACGGCCCGGGCAGACTCAAGAGACAGAAATTCACCCTTGATACTCGGTGAAATACTATCCAAAAGCCATCGATGGACCACCCCTTCAACGTCTAGCCAGTCATAGTACTTGGAGTCTGTCTTGGAAGGCCCTTCTTCAAGTAAATGACGCATCAGTCGTCCCTTGAGAGTAATCTGGACATATTGCTGCCACTGAAGAAGGTTAAAGCCGGTGAACATCCCATCTGGAGGCATCTGAGGCAGAGAAAACGGTCCAGGTGAAGCCAACCAGTTCCCCGACTCAAGAGGTGCCTCCGAAGCATTTGACGTTTGACCCACACTGGGTGGCGTCGATGCTGGCGTCGATGCTGGCATCGATGCTGGCGTCACACCGGAAACCAATACAGGCTCCGTCATCTTGATCACAGAATGAAGTGTCGCACGAGGAGCACACGGCTGCGGGAACGCCCGCGGCTATTGGCTGCGTGCGCGGCTGAAGAGTTGAGGAGGGAGCGCGGCCGCGGCCGAGAAGAGAGCGCAGCCGAGGAGGGAGCGCGCTGCCGAGGAGCGCGCGCGCGACCGAGAGGAGAGCGCGCGGTCGAGAGGGAAGCGTACGCTGCCGAGAGAGAAGCACAGCCGAGGGAGCGCGGTGCGTGAAACCGGAAATGTGGCCGGAAAGAAGCTGAGCCGCCAGGTGCAGGTAGCCAATCGGAAGGAGAAGGAGCTCAAGATCGTGGCGAATGTAGAAACGCCAGAGATCGGAGCTACGGTCGAGCCCAGGAACCCGGATTAGGGTTAGGGTTAGGGCTTTGATACCATGAAGACAAGAAGAAAGAACAATTCTTGATGCACAAACAAAGATATTACAAGGGGTTTTATAGGGAGCCCTAATGGGCTAATAATAGAAAGGGGCTAATAATAGAAAGAAGAAAAGAAAGGAAAGGAGACAATAATGTCAACAGGGTTATCCCTATAAAGACTTGTATCTTTCCTTCGGAATAGTTGCGTGGTGTGTGTGTTGTTTTTTCTGTTCACAGTAAAGCCTCAACTCGAGATAGATGGACAGGTCCTGAAGGGAGGTTGAGCAAGACAGTTCCAGGAATGAGAGGAAAATAGGAATAATAAGGTCAGTACGGGAGACGTATAAGCAGATCCGGGGGGGTTTGACAGAAGATGCAGACCTTATACACACATGTAAATGCCTATGGAAACAGAAGGTACCCTTGAAAGTCAGAATCTTTGGTTGGCTGCTAATTAGGCGTCGAGTTATGACACGTACTCTCCGAAGGCGCATGATCCCAGACGCGCCAATCGCATGCCTCATGTGCGACCTTGGAGAGGAAGATTGTTCTCACTTGTTTTTTGAGTGTCCTTTTGTGCGGGCCATTTGGAGAGCACAGCAGCTGAGAGGGGTGGACGTGACGTCTGATGAAATGTGCTGGAAGTCCCTGAGGAGGAGGGCGGGTAGCGGACGGACGAGCTGGGGAAAGGTTCTAGCGGTGCTTTGGATGTTGTGGCTCCACCGCAACGAGGTGGTTTTCAAGGGGAAAGCTGCGTCGCTGGAATCGGTGCTACATGATGTAGGGAGTAGTATAACCTACTGGTTCAATAGGGCATAACGGGGAGAAAAGGGACCCAGTGGGCCGGGCATGAATTATGTCACGATCACATATGTTAATAGTATTTCTGGGTTGACCACCGAGTTCCGGGTGGTCTTCCCTCTTTTAATTCAAAAAAAAAAAAATAGTAAGGGAAAAGGCCGAACGGAGGAGGCAAAGATCGACCAGAGATGAGCCGCCTGCAGATGCGGTGAAGAAGAGATGATCATGAGGA